>NC_071506.1:261291115-261896584 GCF_027887155.1 Malaclemys terrapin pileata
TTCCTTATATGGTGCACAACCCAACTGTATGGAAGCTCTTTTCATGGCCATAAATAGCAAGGCATGTTGGGCAGGGCAAGGTGAGATGATCCATTATTCTTCTGATCTTTCTCATATTATCGCATGGGCACTACTCCAGCGAGCAGTTGGAGGAGTAGCTGTAGGGCTGCAGGTAGTTGTAGAGCTGCACTGTTGCTGTGTCATAGCCAAGCGTTAGGACTTGCAATTCCCTTTCCCCTGCAAAGATTACCCCATGCTCACCCCTACTGCTTGAGCTGGGTCCTGGGAAGAGGAATTTGGCTTTACTGTTTGAATTAAAATAGTTTGCTTACAAAGTCTACAAATGGGTCTGCTTGTCTATTGTGTGTGTCCGCCCGCCCTCCACCAGGCCTCAGCATTTTTGTCCTTTACTCCAGTGCAAAGTAGGTATATATCATTAGACAAGGTGTATGGCAACAGAGAACCAGGCCCAAAGTGTCTATCCAAACTAAGGCTGGCCAGAAAACACCATTTTGCAAAGCAATTCAAGGTTTTTACATTTGCTTTTGTTCTGCATTGTAACAAAAATGACATATTTAAAAAAAAAAGCGTGGAAAAAAATGTGAGAGAGGTACTTCCCCCATACCAGACAGTAGGCTGTGGCTAGGGGTTTCATCAGGTATGTGGGAGACCCAGGTTTGAGTGTGTGTTATACCTGACTTAGACCAAGGATTTGAACCTCTGTCTATCACATCCCCTGTTAGTACCTTACCAGTGAGCAGTTGGTTATCCTAGCCAACCCAGCCTGGTTTTGATCAAAAACTCCATCCTGTACCTAAGAAACCTTCCTGATGAAAATGTCATTGAAACAGCTACATTTCTATAAGAAGCTTTGCTTTTGATGAATCCATATTTTCTGATAATCAAATGTTTTGTTGAAAAGTTCCCAACCAGCTCTAATCCAAACATCATAAAACACAGAGAAACACTAAGTATATTGCTATTACTGTGGCAGGGCTTATTGTTTTTTAAGAGTAACTTTTAAATTCTGTTTCCTTGTTTGAAAACTCAAGCAATCTGGCTCAATTGGCAAAACATAATTGAATTAATCTATGTGTCTATCGCTAATACTACAGTGGAAATCCTCCCTTTCAGACAATCATTTGAAATTTTTAAGAATTATTTAATGTTGACAAATTGAGTTTCCTCTGAATCTGGCATTGCTTTTATGAATCTGACTGAGGCATTTCCCAGGTCTCTGATAGTTATATCAGAAATTGTAATATATCTCCTATATAGCTTCTGATATAACCATTTAGTTTTTATTCTTTTGATCGGCTGCTGTTCACTGTAGGGAGAAATTGGCAGGGGGAGATTTCTTTAGGGCAGGATAAAAAGGTGTTTAATTAACACAAAAGCAATACAGAGTTTATACTTCTATTTCTTTCAAAATGGGAGTGAGCCTTATAGGACTTCGGATTGCAGCCTGGATTGAAAATCATCAGTGTTTTCAAGTAGCTCACCCATTTATGTGTTAAATGCCATTTATTAATATACATTTATTTCTCATGAAAGATGAATAACTATAGAAGCTGAAGGAATCCTTTCAGCTACAAATAGACACAGTACAAGCAATAGCAATGCAGTTTTATGGTAATCCACATTAACTCACTGTCTGTCTTTGTCACCTTGTCATAGCTGGACCATGTAAGAAGTTTTTGAGTGTGCTACCACCTCTAAGCTAACAGAGCTTGCTCTTTAGTTTATGTAGCAAAAACTCATCAGTTCTAGATCTGAAAGTAGTGAGTTCAATCCTTACAGATATTCCAGCCACAGGGTTGTGACACATTCACAAATTTAAGGTGCTAAGAAAAAATAATGAGACAAAAAATATCATGGCTTAACTAGTAGTACTAGGACACAAACAATGTGGTTTCAATTCCTGACTCTGCCACTGATTGGCTGGATGACCCTTGGTAAATCACTTTGCCTCTCCATGCTTCAGTTTCCCCTCAATAAAAAGAGGAATAACTGTACTTAATCCCTTCGGTAAAGCACTTAGATTTATGAATAAAATTGCTATATAAGAGCTAGGTATGATGAAGATCATCATCATTTTATTAGTTCCATAGCCATAAATTAATTTGAATTAGTGCATTCATACCAAATTACAGATACTTTATTTATATCATTCATGTTTAATTTTAAACATATAGTCATCTTTACGTACTCAAATTTCCCAGCACAAGCCTCATCCTTTGAAGTGCATCAACCTCCTCCGACTTAGGGGACATCTTCAATTTGGACTGAAATCAGCCCGAGCTGAGTGCTCGGCACCTCAGGTGAGTCTCAACACCTGGGAAAAGAGGAATCCGGGGTACCAACATATGCATTGGCTTCCAGACACTTCTGTATTCAGACCCATCCCATACCAGGTTCTGAAAAAGCTGAGCTAGTTAGATCACAAATAGGACAAGAAACCAGAACAAAATAAAACACAGCTCACATTTCACCTTGCAGTTCACAAAAAAAATGGGCAAGACGGATTGATTATGGGCTTGGTTATTTGAATTGATGCTTTAAAAAAAAAAACAATCAAGGTATAATTACCTGTATTATCTATGGGACTTTACATTGTATAAACTGTAATAAATTATTTTAGAACATCTCACACTCAGCAAGAAAAGAGTAATTGTAGTTATTGCAGGGAAGAGGTATCTATATATACACACATACGCACACTGTCCCTTCTGAGTTTAATTGTTAATATTGCTGTATACCCAGACTGGGAATTGTATTGCTCCTATTGCTGTAATTTACTAGTTTATTTCAGATCAGTTGAATCAGTGAGCAATGAAATGGCAAGTTTCAAAATATGGATCCTAAATTTGTAATCTACTGTGTCATGTTTACAGTTCTCATAGCAAATGTCCATGGAAATCTCAAATTGCAATGACTTTGTGGCATTTACCAGATGAGATTTTCTCCTGAGCCCCATGAAAATCTCCAGGGAAACACCACTCTCTTACACAAGTTAATAGTTAATCTATTCAGCTAGCTCATCAGCTGCTGTAAATTGGTATAGCACCACTGAAATCAGTAGAATGACACCAGCTTACACCAGCTGAAGAGCTGGCCCTGGGTTTGACTTTCTCTGTCTTTAAATTTGAACAGCTTTCATGGTGTTTGCCATAAATGGCAGTGCAACATCAACTCTTTCCAGATATACTGTAATTTGTGATATACTGTAATTTACAAATGAGTCAGAAGTGGGTCATACAAAAAATATATCAAGCTCCAAATAGAAAAAACTAGTGAATTCTAAATATTCTTAATATAAAAGGAAGGAGCGTAATTAAACATAAGACCGCTGCAGTATTAATAGGCAATAAGGACTTGATCCTACCAGAGACTCTGATCCACAGAGGAGCATTTTCTGAATGTTAGAGGAAGGAATGACTGATCCCTCCCAGATAAATTAAGAACCTCCTTTTCTCCAGATCTACACCCATTTTTAGAAAAGAGCTCAAACCAAACCTTGATTAAGCTTCTAAAATGTTCTGATGCACCTTTTCTTTTTGTTATAATTTTTTCAGATCTTTTCCATCTCGGTTTCTAGCTGGAAGCCGTACCACAAATACCAAACAAAAAGTTGGTTTAATGTTTAATCAGCACTGCCAATCCCCGGTGTTCAAACCTCACAAGTCAGGCCCCCCAAATCATGAGAGTGGCTTTAAAATAATGAAATTTTGAAAAAACAGTAAATTTTATTTGTCCTTTGGGTTTTCAGATTTTACGACTCATAATCTGAAGCTTTTTTGCACAACTATGAGGCTAGAAACTTACATTTTTTAAAAATGAAAACACATAACAACAAAAAGAACAGGAGTACTTGTGGCACCCTGTTCTTTTTGCGGATACAGACTAACACGGCTGCTACGTTGAAACCTGTCACATAACAAGATTTGGGACTTTAAGAAAAACACAAAAACATTGTGTAACACTGTAAAATATACTGCAGCAATAACCTAAAATATTGAGGATTACAAATGTAAGATGTAGTGTAGTGGACCATTACTGTAAAATGCGGCAGTATATTTTTAATATGGGAGGAAGTGAAAGAACAAGGGCTCAAGTCCTCACTCCATTGAAATCAACAGCAAAACTCCTTTGGATTTCTGCAGGATCACAATTTAACCCCAGAGATTCGCAGTTTGGGATTCATTGCTCCATCACTATTTTAAATGTGCAAAACTACTTTAGATTCTAATCCTGCAATGAGTTCAGTGTAGATGTAAGTGCTGTCCCTTCCAGGCTCTTTGAAGCCTTACATAGTAATCTTACAACACTGTGTGTGTCCTTTATCTACAGGCAAAACTTTTTTTTTTAAAGACACTGTTTTAGAACCTGGTTGCGCCCCAAAATATATTTGGATTCTGCACTGCAAGAAGGGACTGAGTGGCACCTAAATAAAATGTCTTTGTGGGCTAGTTTGTTGCTGAAACAAGACCCATTTTTAATTTACCTAACTACAGTGAGATCAGTTTAAAATCTTTTTTTCCCCCTAATGCTAACCAAATAGCTCTCTCTCTCTCTCTCCCTCACACACACACACACACGCACACACACACACACACCAGAAGAGCTGAGATATAAGAAGCGTCTTCAACCAACTAGCAATTTTTAAAACTGGTTTGTTGGGGGGGGGGGGGGGGGGTTAGTATATTTTTCTGTTATGTGTGA
Source organism: Malaclemys terrapin pileata (assembly GCF_027887155.1). Lineage (NCBI taxonomy): Eukaryota > Metazoa > Chordata > Testudines > Emydidae > Malaclemys > Malaclemys terrapin. The sequence continues at coordinate 261,295,838 of NC_071506.1, forward strand.
ACTTTATATTCTTGAGAAAAATTGCCACATTTTGTGCTTAGTGTGGAAGCAAAACAAAGCCCTTGGCATAGCAGCCTGCAGTTATAGTCCCTTTCCTTCTTCCTTGTTTAGTGTGATGTCATCATTCTGGCACTTGGAAACGTATTGTTTCAATAAGACTCCCATAAATGGCCTTTCTGTGCTCCTGATTTTAATGGTAAGAAATGGATGGGAATTGCTTTCTGTAGTGTCTCCCACTTTCCTTTCAGTTAAACACCACTTGGTAGTAAATATCCACAGGATGCATTGTTATTCATGGTACATCCTGTCTACCACCTAAGCACTAATTTTTGTTTTCTGAAATTATACAAACTCTGAATTAGAACAGCGTTTACAAAATAAACGTCTCTTCTTCCCTTCCCTCCCCCATCCCTCACAAACTTAACAAATGTTGGCTCTGATATTTGGACATTTCAATCCTAGGAGAACAAAGACAGTTTGTTTCTTTACTTCAGAAGTAGAGGCATAATGATGGCATGCTTCCAAAGTGGTGTACTCTGCTTAGCGTAATTATATTTACTACACACTGTACATGTTACTGCCCTTTTTTTTCTTTTCTTTTGTTTAATGTAAGCAATTGCTCCCTTCGAGTTTGCAAATAGGGTAAGCCTGTATCCGAGAGGAAGGGTGATCTTGTGTTGAAAGAACTGGCCTGGTTGTCAGGAAACATGGCTTCAAATTGTAGCTTTGCAAAAAACTTCCTATATGGCCTTTGGTGAATTTCTTAATCTTCCTGTGCATCAGTTTCCCACCTCAAAGTGGGGACAATACTTCTCCCATAGTTTGTCTGTCTTGTCTTTTTAAACTGTAATTCCTCTGGGGCAGGGACTCTCCCTTACTATGTGTGTGTGTGTACAGTGTCTAGCACAGTGGTTCTCAACCTGTGGCCGAATCAGCCCACAACTGCGTCCTGTGTGACATCCTCAGGGCCATACAGGTAGTATTGGATGCAGCCACAATGGTAAATAGGTTGAGAACCACTGGTCTAGCACAATGCAGCCCTGATCTTTGTTAATGACTCTGAGGGCTATAATAATAATAATTAATAATTAATAAATAGGGTGACCAGATAGCAAGTGTGGAAAATTGGGACACTTTTTCGGGGAGGGGGGGAAGGGTATAGTTGCCTACTTAAGACAAAGTTCCTAATATCAGAAAGATCCTGATAATATCAGAATATCTGGTCACCTTATAATAAACCCTGAAATCCAAACAGCCCTGAACTTCGGAGAAGTTCAGATCTAGATCTGGAACTGCACTTTATGGAGAGCCTTCCTCTCCTACAAAGTGAATTCTGGCTCACAGTGAAGTCAATGCCAAAACTTCCACTGACTTCCATGAGGGGTCAGGATTTCACCCATTATGAGCCAAATGAATGCCCCGTAGCCAAGAACCACCTGGGGGAGTTTGGATCTGGACCTTTGGGGCTGAGGCTCACCTATCTCTTTTTCAAAATAAAAATTGTTGATATTATTATGTGGCTCAGTGAGGGCTTTTAGAGAATCTATGTATTATGAACTTATATCATCTATATTTGTTAGAATATGATGGGCCAGATACTCAGCTGGCAAAAAGCAGCATTGCTCTAATTAACACCATCTGAATCCCAACTGTGTGCCTTTAAATAAAAGGGGAGCTTCAGATATTGTTAGAAGCAGGACTGCTGTGGGTTATTTTTACTTAGCCAACCAAGAGAAAATATCACCACCCCAAATAAAAAGAGTTTTAACAAGTTCTGAGTAGGTACTTCAGGGCCGTGAAAAAAATCTGTTTCTTCTCAGTGAGCATCTGGAACCCCCAGTGGAGTTCTGGCTCATTCCCACACACTTTCCTTCCAGTAATAACACTGGAGAGTGGCAGTTTCCCATCAACTCTGCAGAGCATAACTGTAACCTCAGGAAGGAGTGAATAAACATCAGTGCCAAGCGGCAGCTCCAGAGAAGGGTGAAACTTCACGTGTTTAGTTCATGAGGAGAATGGAATGTTGACCAAGTTCATCTAAATGATACAAAGAAAGGAGGGGGGGGAAATACTCCGGAGTTCATTAAAATAGTTTGTTTCTCTTTGTGGGGACTTGACAGCCACTTTCTTTTCAGTGACAGCAAACCCCACTAATGACAAAATTGCCAAATAATGCCTCAGAAATCATTATTAAGAGTGAATTATTAAGGGACTGACTCATAATTAATCAGCCAAGGGATATACATTTTTAGTCACACTTTGCTTTATGAATGGTAGATAAGGCTATAATTTGTGTTTTATCAGAGAGATTTTTGTGTGACTGCACACAATGCTAATTTATTATTAAAAAGCCTATTTATTGGTTTGATAGTGATGTAATAAGTTGATATCCGTTACATTGTTAAAACCCAGCTAACATGATTAAATATTATTATTCAATTAATAACTTCACAAAGAGAGAGATACCAGTGTCTGCAACAGTATGTCTATTAGCAGATACAGTTTCAATAGGCATTTTTGAAAGAATGCCAAATTAATTCATCTGAGCCTCCAAGTCAAAAAAGTAATAATTAAGACAATGGAAAGAGAGAGAGAGAGAGAGAGAGAGCGAGAGAGAGAGAGAGAGAGTTAGCTGATATGATAGAGAAAGTTATATATAGTATGGAAAATAAGTTACAAGGATTTGAAAACATCTGGAATACATTTCTGGAATGTCTCTGAAAAACAAACCACAGGAGAAAAGTCAGACTGAGAATTACTCATTTCTTTTCTTTCTTTCCTTTTTATATAAAAGGATGGGAAAGAAGTTTTATGTTAATGTACAGTTTTTCTTCTACAATTTATATATATAATAAATTAATGCCTAATTTTTAGCATTTCAGTAGCTCCATTTGAGTTGGTAGACTACACTCGTGATTAAAACCTGTTGAATCAGTGAAAAGACTCCCATTGTTGTCAGTGGGCTTTGGATCAGTCCCTGAGTACCTTGCTCAATCAAGGCCATTTTTCTTGAAAAAAGATTCAGAGAAAAATTTTCAAAAGTGACACATTCACAAAGTCACTTAACTAGTAGGTGCCTTAGCTTCCCATCAGAACTCTCAGCCACAAGCCAGGCGCCACATACAATGCTTGGAGAGACTTCAGTGCCTAAGGAAAGGATTCATGGAAGCCAGATAAGGAGCCAGTCTCTATTCCCCTTAGGTTAGGGCAATCATTTAGGAGACACAGATTTAAGTCATTGCCCCAAAGCAGGCAGAGCAGGAATTTGAGCTTGCATCTCTCACATTCCCTAGTGAGTGCCCCTAACCATTGGGCTGTCACGATACTGCCTAGTTTGAGAATCTTTCTTCAGGGTTGCTAGGCTTTTGAAAAGTCTTCTAGTTCAGGGTGATATCAGGACTCTGGTAGCTTTGCAAATACTGATTAGCGGAGTCCTAGGCGACAGGTGCACAGTGGTTTTGCAAATGTGAGTGATGCCTAAATGGGATGTAGGCTCCTAAGTACATTTGTGAATTTGGCCCTAAATGACAGAGGAGCCTAAGTCACAATTTCAAAAGTGACTTCAGCACTTAGGGTCAGGTTTTCAAAGGCATTTAGGTGCCTAAAGATGCATGTAGGCACCTAACCTGCTTAGGCACTTTTGAAAACCCTACTAGGCACCTAATTCCCTTTAATTGAATAGTGCTCGTGGAAGGAGATCCAAAGAATGGTATTACAAATCATTGCTGTATGATGATCTGTGTACAGAAGTTCAAGTTAAGAACAGGGGATGATGCTATGTTATCTATCTAAGCACCTGTATAACCCTCCTCGCCATAGTGCACAAGTGCCTCCCAATCATTAATAGAGTTTACCCGCTCAACTCCCTCATAAGGTAGAAGAATATTATCCCCGTTCTGCCCAGTATCATACAGAAGTCTGTGACTGAGCTGGCAAATGAATGCAGGTCTCCTGAAACCCCCTCCAGTGACTGATGGACTAGACTATCCTTCCTTTCCAGGGTGTCATCTCAATTCTGTTCCATGCGTAGATCTCCAGGAGATGATCTGGGACATATTTCTTGAGGGTTCACAAATATTTCTTTAAGGTGGACAAAAATAGCCTTAAAAGTATAAATTCATATTTAAATATGCAAGAAGCATGCTACAAAATATAATAAGACCAGATTTTCATGATGCAAATAAAACATATATGTATGTAGTCATGCAAAACCAGGAACAGCATTGGCTCAACCATGTACAGACCCTTTAGAAGTCTGGCCCTTATGGTTTAGTCAGGCATAATCCACAGTTTAGGCCTGTTTCATCTCCAGGTTACGCCAGTGAAAGACATAAGTAACTCCACTAATGTGGATGGTTACAATAGCGGAAAACTGGTGTAAATGAGAGTAGAACTGGCTCATTGTAATCTTCCAAGCTAAGCAGTCTGCAGAATGTTGTGAATTCTGGCCTCGCCGCAAGTTGACATATTCAGGGGAAAGGCAGCCTGCTCTGGAAAACAAACAAAAACAACATAAAAAAGGCTACACTCCAGGGAGTTTTGGTTATCCCTGCTTCCCACGGTCCATAATTCCCAACTCACTGTCCCTTCACACATACACTCATGGGCTGAACAGCCCCCAGGAATAACTACAGCTCTACTGGCAAGGCTGGAGAAAATTCTCTGTGCGGCTGTGTCTGGTAGAGAAATGTACCGTCTCAATCCAACCTAATAGCTGGAAGATTTAAAACAAAGTTAAACTTAACTGGCTAAGATGAGTGATCCTGTTCCATCCTCATTCTTATTACACCCCCAATCACGATTGTGTTTTGTGGGGCACTCAGGAAATCTTTGCCACAGTGCTTCTTTCTACTTCCCCCGACTGAAGTCTGAAATAGTTACCAGCCAAGGGTATATCCCTGCTTGTTAGAATATTATATCTCCTGAACCTGATGGCCATTCCTATATGGTTCATCAGGTTTCCCTGCAAAGGGAAACAAATGTCTGAGTGATGAGAATCTCTAGGAAGTAGTTGTGTCTCCATCTGTGGGTATGTCTACACTTTGGGCTCGAGGTGTCATTTCCAGCTCAGGGAGACATACCCACACTAGCTCTGGTTGGGTGTAGCCATGGCAGCATGAGCAATACAATGGGCTAGCTGCCTCAGTACATGTTGAATATCTCCTATAGGATCATACTTGGGGTGGCTAGTCCTTCATGCCACAGCAGCTACACTTCTATTTTTAGTGCCCTAGCTCCATCAGAACTAGAGTGAGTATGTCTGATCAAGCTGGAAATTACATTTCCAGCTTGAAGTGTAGACATATCTTGTATCAGATACAGCCTAGTGACTGCAGAGCCCAGTAGGCCCACAAAATTCCTGTGGCCTAGTAGATTTAAGGATTATGTTACAACTGAATAGGGCCCATAAAGGTTTAACAATGTACTAATAAACCACAAAGTGTCAAACTAAATTAATACCCAGTCAATATAAAAAGAAACAGATATGGACTATTCTTGCATGGTGTACACTTATGCTCTTGCTTTTTGAACTCTGAATGCAACTATTGCCTCAGTTTTCTTCACTGGAAAGATAGTTTAGTTGTCAAGCTAAACCAAAACTCTACCCCTTCCAGGGTAAGGATAGTCCATATAAATAAAATCAAAATGAAAATGGCAGGTACCTAAAGTCCAAATGGAGGCATCTCTTCACCCAGTTCCTCTCTCCCTGGGCAACATTTTTTTCCTTTGGTTCCCGGTGAATCCTCAACTCCCTTTTCTCTCCACAGTATAGCAGTGAGACCGTTAGTTCTATGTGAATCAAGAGGAAGCCTCCAAACTCCATCTTCCAAACTCCAGGCCTTGGGCCCTAGACAAGAAAAGAGCATCAGGTCTGACCCCAAGCCTCCTGATTCTATTTCAAGTCTTCACAGTCACTTTTCTCCCACTCAGGACTTGGCTATGTCTGTGTACCTCTCTGTAGCCAACAACACTCTTCCTAAGTACACCCAGAACCATCCCACAGCTTGCTCCTTTTATGAGCTCTTACCAAAGTCCACATAAACTTCTCCCTACCTGAGAATGCTTACCCTTTGCCTGCCTCCATGTTAGGCCTTATCCCAAACTGTGTTTCAGGCCCTTCCTTTCTGTTCTCCTTACCAAAGAGCACCACAGCCTACTTCTTCCCAGACTTCTTCTAATTTCTAACCTAGCCTACTCCTTCCAAAGCCTTCTTAGTAGAGTGACTTAGAAGCAACTCCTGCTCCATCCAAGTCTTTCCCCACACTGAGAAACAGCAGCAGCTTATATACACCCTGCCTTCCCAGCATTCCTTGCTGTGACTCCTAAATTCCCATGAACCCTGGGAATTACAACTCCCGGAATGCCTCTGGTCTGGATGGAACCAGGAACTGAGCAGCGTTGGACTTAGGACCAGCCTTAAAGCACCATCTTTCCCTACTACAAAATAATATTATCTTTTCAATGTCCTGAATTTGAATAACAAATTCTACATGATAATATATACTTTTAGATTCATTAGGAAATACAAGATATTTTGTTGACAGCTACAATATAAAATAAAGCCGTTGTGTAGAAATCATTCAGTAGCACATAGTACCTTCCTGTAATAAGTTATCTAAACATAAACTCTTAATGTAATGGACACTTTCTATTAGATCTTATCTTGACGGTATGTCACTAAACATGCCACAAACTATAAATAACTCTTAGTAATATTTTAATTCATTCTTCTGCTGCCAAATGTATTCTATACAGTACCTGAATTTAGACATAGCAATTAAATAATTGCTGTGCAATTTTCTTCCATTTCACAATAGTAATTATGGACGATTTCAATTAGAAAAAAAAGATAAAGTATATGTAAGGAAGACAAGTTAGCAAAGTAGTATATCCCAGGGGTAGGGCTGTCCTACTTGAAAGGCAAACTTAATTTATATTGTAATATTATTGGTGAATGGAAAAAGGTACAAAAGGTGAAGAGTAGTTTTAGGTCAGGGTTTTAGGGCATATTTCCAGTAGCTTGTGTGAATTATCATGTTTATTATGGTGATGCTAATTTTCACTTTTAGTAGTAATGTATTAGTGCAGATGTTCTTCCCCATCACCTAAACTTGTTCACCAGCCCCCTCTCTTGCCCTGGGAGGGAATAACAGCTGCTCAATCTTCAAAATGTCTCACCTGCTCCCACTGTCCTCTGGGACAGGAAATCCTCACCCTTAAACCAGGTTAAGGAAAAAATCATAACAGAAAGAACAAGTGTATCACAACTGGGAACGTCACATATCCACTTCCCGAGATGCAGTAGTTGCAGGCTGAACCTGAAGTGCCTCTGGAGTTGCTGAAAACTGGAATCCTCCTATAGACTGGTTATTGAGAGACTGGAGATTGCAGGGTAAGGCACACGCCTAGTAGCACCAGGAACTTAGCTCTGGAGGCTGTCTTCTCAGCATACCAAGATAGTTATTTCCTTTTCCCTATCTACCCTACTGCTTGTCAGTTTATTTGCTGCAAATAAATTATCTGAGAAATTTAGCCCTTCTGTCCATTCACAAACCATTTAGGATCAATCATAGTTTTTGCTAATGCATTAGTTAGTGATTAAGTACTCACCAACTAGTTTAGAAAAGCAATATTTAGCCTATGGATAGTTCATGAACAACTCAATTCTAATAAGGCCATTTGCTTTCCTTATCCATGGTCTGAAAGTAGTCACCTATACTACATGGTATTATTTCTGCTAGCTGACTTGGATTATTTTTTAAATAGGAGAACAATATAATATCATATAATAAATACTGTTGATTCATATGCAAATACAAATACTTTTATGAAGAATGGTCATTGTCTAAATGTTCATGCAAATGAAAATCTTGTTCTATGGCTGTCTGTAAGTAATAAATAAAAAGAGGAATGAAATGTTTGAAATTAGGGATGGTCAGAAAAAATTGGTGGAAGTTGTTTTTCAATGGAAAATTGGGCTTTAAACTAAACTTTTTTTTTTTTTTTTTTGGAGTGTCTGCTTAATGGAAAATTTTGACTTTTCATCAAACAACTGAACACCCAAAAACCAAATAGTTTTTGGCTGAAAACTGAAAAACTTCAGCAGAAAATGTAATAAAAAAAAAATAGTTTCAGAAATGCTAATACAGTGCATCATGGAAGCAATAGCTCAGGTGCCTCATGTCTCCAGTCTCTTTTATGAGCTGTTTTTTCCTAGTCGAATTACATCTTCCATGATGTGTCATGGCTAGAGACACCCATGCTACACCTTGGTGGCTCAGAAAGAGGGAAGAGCATGGTACATCATGAGAGATGGAATCCAACTAGGGAGCCCAGCCATAGAGGCGAATGGGGGAAAGAGGCACCCAAAATACATCTCCACTTTGGCAGCATTTCCAAACTGCAAATTTCAATTTTTAATGGAAAAGGCCAAAACTTTTCAGTTTTCAGATGAAAATGTTCAGCTTTTGATTTTTCACTGCAGCACCCCATCCCTTTGCCACTTTCCAACCAGCGATAGTTAAAACAAATACCCATCCAGAATTCACATGAACGTTTCTGTTTCTGCAACATTTGACCAGCTGTAATTTGTGGTAATTATTCATTCAGAAACTCAGTGAACTGAATTGAATTGAATGTAGACATGCTGTGAGATGTCATGTTAATCAGTAATAACACTGTGGAGCTAGTAGCAGTACATATTAGACCAGCAAGAAATTACATACAAGGAAAATGTCAGTGAGAGAAACTGAAATCAGTGGGAGTTAATCTTGCCCATGACAGGGTTGATTTGTCCCAGTGGTCCAAGTTCTTCCCTCAAATACGGGGTCTCAATTCATATTGACCTCAGTGGGAGCGACTCCTCTATACCTGGTGCAGACTTGGGCCAGTGCATCTTCTCTGTATGTATATATATATATACTCTTGTTATATGTTCCATTCTATGCATCCGATGAAGTGGGCTGTAGCCCACGAAAGCTTATGCTGAAATAAATTTGTTAGTCTCTAAGGTGCCACAAGTACTCCTGTTCTTTTTACGGATACAGACTAACATTGTTGCTACTCTGAAACCTGTCTTTTCAGAAGATTTAATGGTTCAGCAGGGACTACAGAGAATCCAAGAAGGAGGTGCAGAGCTGTTGAAATCCATGTTTCTGTTAGCACCTAAACAACTGCTTTCTCATGAACCAACCTAAAAGTCTGGCATCTTATTACTGGTGATAAATCAGTTCATTCTGCATCAGTTGCTTTAACTAACCATTAAAAAAGGAAATGGTATCAGACATATTCAATATCTACATTATTTTTCAACAGGGTATGGATTTGTTGCTTGTTAATCACTTGTTCATTTCTATGGGTCTAAAGAAACCCTTAGAGCAAAGTAGCAGAGGCAGAAACATTGCTGATTGTTTAATACTTTACTATTCCAGAACTTTAATTTGTTATTTATGAAGTAGTAGAATTTAGTGGGACAATTCAGCTAAAACGTGCAATTCATTTATCCCCAGATTTCTTTATAACTTTATTCATGTTGAAGAAATTGCAGAAAGCATAAAATAATTCCTTCAGAAATGAAATAACTGACACTTTACATTTATTATGGCTGTGAAGCCTTCAAGGTAGATGAGTAATAATTTTTCATTTTCAACAATGGTTTTACACAGAATGCTTGGAGACTTGGAAAGGATGATTAAGAGACCATGCATTCCTACATAATGGCATCATGCTACTAATTCACTCCAAAATAAGGTCACCATTCACTCCCAAATAGGAAGGAAACAGACTTGGCATTTCCCTCAAATTATCTTCTTTCGTAGCCATCCATTTTCAAGTCAAATCCAAGATCTTTTCTAAAGAATTTGTAAGCATAAGGATTATATTGAACATATACCTGATTTTCTATAATTATACATTCCTTTAGTGTCTGCACTCAGTCCAGAACATAAAATATAATCCCAAATCTAGAGATACAGCAATCCAAAACTCCAGATCCCAATACCCTTTGACCACTGGGGAAATTTGGATCCAGACCTAAATTTAGTAGCTAGCCTTTATCTTTATAATGACTAAAAACATCACAGAATAAGAACCCATCCAAATTCTGGGCCATGGTCCTTCATTTCTATTGCTCCATGAGTAGCCCCAGCATGAATAACAATGGAAGAATCTGTCCCTTGGTAATTTGGGTCTTTCTCTAGCCAAAATATCAAAAATGTGTATATAATACAGGAGTGAGATGTTAACATGAGAATTTTCAACAATAATTTTGATTGGTGGTAGGTCACTATGCACTCAAATCCACATTGCACCTAAGTCTGAGCTCTGTGTGTGCACATCTGAAAATTGGGCTACTTATTTAGGTATCTACACATGGATTTAGGAGCCTAACTTTAAGCACCCAGGTTTGAAAATTTCAGTCTGAGTTGTTAGCCATATTCCTGGCTCTCACTTTAGAAAGAAATGGAGGGAAATTATTTGTAAAGTACAGTTGCATTTGAAAAACTATGGAAATGGTTTAAAATGATTTGAATAGACAAAATAAAACTGGTGCCATCACAGCCCCATGCCGCATCCCCATACTTTTGCTAGGAGAATTCAAAGAAGAATTTAAAAGAATGGCGGCTATGGGGGTTATTTCCCAGACAGGAGAAGCCACTGACTGGTGTGCAGGGATGATTGTCATACCAAAGCCAAATGACAACATCTGGATTTGCGTGGACCTTACACAACTTAATAAAAGCCATGTGCAAAGAAAGACACATGATTCCTGTGGTTGACCAGTCATTAGTCAGTTATCAGTAGCCAAAGTCTTCTCAAAGCTAGATGCCACAGCCGGCTTCTGGCAAATCCCCCCTGGCTAAAGACTCTATACCATTAAGTACAGTCATCACCCTATTTAGAAGACACACTTTCAATCATCTTCCACTCAGCATATCTTCAGCACCATAACATTTCCAAAAGAGAATCTATCAGATCATGTCAGGTTTGCCTGGATTCCTTTGCCATGCAGAGGATGTGTGGTATATGGCAGAGATAAAAATGAACACGATAAATGACAGCATGCAGTTTTGTCTCACTTCTGAGACCCTGGCCTCACTCTGAATGAGAAAGGTGAATTTGGAAAGGAGCAGATAAAATTTGTACAACACATAATTAGTAAGCAGGAAATTCAGCGTGATTCAGACAAACTGAAGGCATTATAAACTCCAAGACATTTCTGCTGTAAAAGGATTCCTGGACAGGACAAATCATTTTGGGAAATTCTTACCAAATTTAGTTTATCTAACAAACCCTGAGCAGATCTTTTTTGATGGTCTCATTTTGTGGATCTGGGGGGAGGACACAACAAAACAAGTTTAATAAAATTAAAAAAACTACTGATATCTCCACCTGTTTGGGTTCAATATTCGGTAAACTATACAACCACTGTAGCAGCAGATGCATCTCCATATGGTTTAGGAACAGTGCTTACACAAAAGCAGCCAGAAGGAGGCCAGAAACCTGGGCATTCATATCAAGAAGCCTCACAGAAACTGAGCAGAGTTATTCTCAAGTGGAAAAGTAAACTGTAGCAGTCACTTGGGTCTGCAAACTGCTCAGTGCACATCTGTTCATCTTGAAATTTAACAGAGAAACAGACCACAAACTCTTAGTGGTATTATTGGGTTCAAAACCGATGGATGATCTTCCACCTAGGATTCAAAGATTTCAGGTGCAGCTAATGCAACTTCTTTAAACATTGAATACATACCAGGGAAAACACACATAGCAACAGACACTCAATCTAGAGCCCCAATTAAGCAGCCACCAAAGGAGGAAGAAAAGGCTTTAGAGGATGGTGTCAGACTCTACATTTTCCTTGTTCTGGCAGCAATTGCAGCATCTGCCAGCTGATGTCAGCAAATTAGACATGAACAATTAAAGGATGAGGCTTGCCAGAAAGTGATTCAACTCTGCGAAAGAGCAGGGGGTCAAAATAAGGCAACTTTCAACAGACCTAGTACCATTTTGGCAGGACTGGAAAGATCACTTAGGTGGTGGCCCGCTTATGAAAAGATGGCACATTCTTATCACTATGATACTTCAAGGTATACCAAGGACACCAAGGTATAAACAAGTGCAGGGCATGAGCACAACAATCCATTTGGTGGCCTGGTCTGAATGACCAAATTCAGACCTTAGTAGATGGCTGCGAGATATGTAACAAGTTACATTACTATTCACAAATCTACCTTACAAGCAGAGCAGGGGCTAGCCACACATGGATTTTTCTGGACACCTATACATTATTGTAGTGGATTATTTTTCCAGAAATATCGACTTGGCTATACTTACCCACAGCTGATTGACACAGGTCATCCAGAAAATAAAGTCAATATTTGCAAGACATGGAGTTCCTGAAGTCCTCATGGACTCAATTTACCTCTGAAACATTCTTAGCATTTGCACAGGATTTTGAGTTTGACTGTCGTACTAGTAGCCTTCATTAACCCAAGAGCAATGGGGAGGTGGAGAGAGTAGTGTAAACTTTAAAAAGACGTCTGCAAAAATCAGCGGACCCATATAAAATACTCCTTGTGTATTGGTCAACACAGCTTGTGGTTGGACCATCTCCAACAGAACTTCTGATGGGAAGACAACTAAGGACACCTTTGCTGTGGTACCAATACAACTTAAACCTAAATAATTTCAAAAATGACCAGATATGAAGTAATTTCAAAAATGGGTTCCTGAAATAAAAATTCAGCAACAACAAAAGTTTATAGTTTGACACAGAACAAAAACATTACCTGAACTGACATCAGGGAACAACATTTGGCTCAAAAGCTCCCATGCATTTGGAAGTATTCAGAGCTGGCAGACACTTTCAGATCTTATCTAATGGAGAATCCAGAAGGACTTCTCCAGAAGATTTGGGTTCATCTTCAATATTCAGGACAATGTTCAGGGCTATTTAAATGCAATTTATGAAGGAACATAGTAGTATAAGTGGTTTTAAGGAATCTGAAGTTTATATTGAATTGTGTATAGATACATTGGTTTAGAATGTAAGTTTTAATCTTTTTCTATAAAGATAGGGTGATGTGGAGTGGCTATAGAGTTCCTGGTCCTCCGCAGTTACAGAGAGGAACTTAATGAACACAGGAATAAACACAGGAACTTAATAAACAATGTGGAACTTAATAAACACAGGAATTTTCTTGTTAGAGGGTTCTCTAGTTGCTGCTTAAAGAATGGCTGTTTGTATTATGTCTTCACACTACACTGGCATAGACTGAAGGAGCAATTTGATGGTCAGGCTTTTTTAGTTTTCTTGCCCTTCCTCAAATGATATTGACATGAAATGTCAAAGAACAACCAGAGAGATAAATACTTAAGATTTTTTTCAATAAAATTTGAAACAAATAATGGAAAGACTTTGAAACACTACAATGACTTTCAGGAAACCTTCCGGTTCCAATCACAGGCATGTCAATTAAGCCACCAATCAAGTTGAAGTTGCTTGAGCAAGTTTCAATACATTTGAGCTTCTTGGTTGGAGGTAGTTGCCTGCAAATATTTATGCTGATTTCACCCTGAAGTGTAGAGGACTTTTCAAAGAACCTTCACAGTAAGGTGCTTGACTTCTGATATTAACTTTTTCATCAACTCTTGGATGTAGATTGCTTATGTTGCCACCTGGCAGGATTGGGTATTTCTCCAAATATTGTTTTAGAAATTGAGCACTGTGTGCTCTTGAAGATGAAAGAGGAGTGGATTCTGCTGCTTTGCTTTTAATGTCCAGAGACCTGAGCAACATCATTTGGAGGAAAATGGAAGTCAACCATCTGTTGTGTGTGTGCTTGTGTGCACAGGTAAGGCAAGTGTAGGTCCCTATCCCATTATAGTCTGTTCTGCTTGAGAGGATATGACTTTACTACAGCTGACACCTAAAGGAGTAACTCCTCTTTTAGCATAAATAGCAGAGCCACATGCTTTTAATGCTAAAGATCCAGAGTTCAATCTTCATTATCATCCCAAGAAGTAGGTTTATTCTAAAAACATGGTGCACCAGCATGGGGCCTGAATCCTGGTGGACTTCAGGTGCTCCAGATGAGCTTTCCTAAGTTGGAAAAGCAGATGACCCATTTTAGGAGAGTCTTTGTCCCTCTCCAGTGGCTACTCCACATAAGGGGATATTTATTTATTTAGACTTCATCACATATCCATTGAAAAGGAGCTATTCCTTGCTCTCAGCACTCCTTGACAATTTTTCCATTCCTAAATACACCCCTGCTGTAAATCACCATACCCCATCAGGAACAAAAATCACAATTGTTCATGGCCAACATGAGAACGATTTGCAAAAAGAAAATAGGAAACAACGTAAATTTTCCATGGTGAGAAGGTTCTGCAAATATCACTGATTCTTTGTTAATGAAACAGCACATTTTCACCTGCTGAAACTGCCTTTGTTTGTAATGAAACTAACAAAGAGTTCTCAGTAAACTTTCAAATTTTTATTTTTTGTAAAACTGTGAAAAGTTAATTTGAACTTTCAGAGAAGATATAATATACAGCAATGGGACTTCTACCTGAGCTATACTACTTTGGTTTTTAAAATAATTTTTAAGGCTCATCAGGGATTATTGTATCTATATTTTTGTCTTTTCCTGTAACTTGAAATAAATGGTCTACTTCTGATCACATTCACCCTGATTTGTATGATTCTAATTTATTTATTATAATTATTATAATTATTTTATTATTATTAATATTATTATTGTTTTCACAATGAGATTGGTGCTGTATAAGGCACAAAGTTGGAAACAGTCTTTAGCCTCGAAATTTAAGTCTATCATCCTGTAGTAAGCTCTGTCTAGCTTGTAGACCTTTGTAACTATATGAAGTATAGTTTGAAGTAGGTGCATCTAGAGCTCAGTGAAGGATTGGGACTGAGAAGAAGTTAGCAGAGAAGACATGGGAATCCAGAGGTAAGAGTTTGATTTCATTTAAGTTATTCCTTATTTAGACCCTGATCCAAAGATTCAAAGCTGCCATTTTTTTAGACCAGGCTCTTACAGGAAGATGGGCCCAAATGAGTTTTTTTAACAGTCATGTTCAGTGTTATTGCTTACTCCCCTGCATAAATCATTGTGTCTGATACATTAGTCAACTCTAAGCATGAGCTAATACTCATGAAAGAGTGGATTGTCTATTGCAACGGCTCTACATTTATAAAATTTCTGCATATGCCAATGTGTCAGCTTTACTGCAACTTACAGCACCTTTAGTTATTTCTGCTTTGCTATATGCATCTCTTTAATGAAAAGTGTTGCCATAAAATATGTTAAGTGAACAACTACATCTCTTTAACCATCTGTCTATACTCCCTAGCTTCCTCCCAGAATTTGTGTCCCGTTTATTTTTGTCTTTTTTTTTTTTTTTTTGCTGCTTTTTCATTTCTTCAGCCACATGCTTCCAATGCCGACTTTCCCAGGCCAGATTTCCTTCATAATCAGAGCCCTGCCTCTTATTTACAGTAAAATTTGCAACAGAAAAATGCTCTATTTGAATAGAACCTTCCCTGTTGGTGTTGCAGAGTACTTAAAGAATGTTAAAAATTAGATCATGAAGTAAAAATGTGCCTCTTCTCAAAATGTGATTTATGAATAGATTATTACAGTAACTGTATTTTTATAATTATCATTTATTATAGGTGGAGCTGGTAGTGCAAAATTGTTAAAGTTGCCTGACTCTTTCTAGTCTAAGCCCCTGCTTTCAGTGGCTTATAACTTTACCACACTTTAACCATTTGAGTTAATTTGCCATGCAAGGTTTCTGCAGAGGCTAAATTTTGTTGGGAAGTTTAAGCTAAAACAGGTCACACATTTTTTAGAATGAAATTAGGAAAAAATACATTGTTTTGCCCATATTAAAATTATTCTTACAAATGTTTTATTAAGAAGGTCTAGTACCTCCAAATTTTGGAGCAGGGACTTGAAATTTGGTGAGGGGATTGCCTTGGTTTCTGGAATGTGCTTTTTTACCATACTCAACAAATTTGCCCACATTTGGCCAAATTATAAGCCTAAAAAAAAATCTCAGTTTGCACATACAAATAGCTTTCTATTAGTATAGAAATAGCTTTCTTTGTCAGGGTAACAAAACTTGTGAATGGGGGGAAGTGGTAGATGTGGTATATCTTGACTTTAGTAAGGCTCTTGATACTGTCTCACATGACCGTCTCATAAACAAATTAGGGAAATACAAACTAGATGGAGCTACTATAAGGTTGGTGCATAACTGGTTAGAAAACCATTCCCAGAGAGTAGTTATCAGTGGTTCCCAGTCAAGCTAGAAGGGCATATTAAGTGGGGTCCTGCAGGGATCATTTCTGGGTCCGGTTCTGTTCAATATCTTCATCAATGATTTAGATAATGGCATAGAGAGTACACTTATAAAGTTTGTGGACAATACCATGCTGGGAGGCATTGCAAGTACTTTGGAGGATAGGATTAAACTTCAAAATGATCTGGTCAAACTGGAGAAATGGTCTGAAGAAAATAGGATGAAATTCAGTAAGTACAAATGCAAAGTACTCCATTTAGGTCAGAACAATCAGCTGCACACATACAAAATGGGAAAGGACTGCCTAGGAAGGAGTACTGCTGAAAGCAATGTGGGGGTTCATAGCGGATCACAAGCTAAATATGAGTAAAAAATGTAACACTGTTGCATTCTGGGATGTATCAGCAGGAGTTTTGTAAGCAAGACACAAGAAGTAATTCTTCCACTCTACTCAGTGCTGATTAGGCCTCAACTGGAGTTTTGTGTCCAGTTCTGGGCACCACATTTCAGGAAAGATGTGGACAAATTTGAGAAATCCCAGCAGAGAAGAGCAACAAAAATGATTAAAGGTCTAGAAAACATGACCTATGATGGAAGATGGGTGGTGATTCCTAGCGCTAACATCATTGCTGAGCAGTCCTAGGAGCTAAGCCTTGGATGTTG
Organism: Malaclemys terrapin pileata; assembly: GCF_027887155.1. Classification (NCBI taxonomy): domain Eukaryota; kingdom Metazoa; phylum Chordata; order Testudines; family Emydidae; genus Malaclemys; species Malaclemys terrapin. The sequence goes on from NC_071506.1 coordinate 261,312,833, forward strand.
TGTGGGGCCAATGAAAGAAAATACAGATACTATATTGGCTGTGAGGTTCCCCACTACATGCTGAAATCACTAAGGGGTGGGCTCAGTGATGGAACCTCAGAATTTGATGTCATAGGAGCAGCAAGCAGCAGCAGATAGTGGCGGCAGAGGGATGATGGCCAGCACTGGCAGCAGAGAAGCAGTGGCAGAGCCACTTGCAGGGGAAGCAGCAGAGACACTGCTCAGTACCACTCCACTGGGGTGGAAGGTGAAACCTGGGAACACCTCTCTGAACTCTGGGTCTTAACTAGCCAACGACAGCCAACTGTGAGTTGGGTGCAGTGGAGGGAGAGAGAAGTGAAGTCTTAAAGGGATATTCATTCGTCTGACTTCTCACCGCAAGATGGGAAACTGAAGTAAGGACACTACCCAACATACTTTGGGGTCTGGTTTGCTTATGGTCACATGCTTTTGAATGTGGTTGTAGTGTTTTCCCAAATTAATGCTTTGTTCCCTTTCCCTTTTAATAAAAGTTCTCTTGTCATACAGAGATATCAGGGCTGGCCTGACCAGGAGGCGAACTGAGGCGGCCGCCTCAGATGCCAGACTGTGTGGGGGCGCCACTAGGACCCGGACTGTAGAAAATGGTGTCAGCACTGGTACATATGTATTCTCTCTGCTCTAGATGCACAGACATGGTGGAGTGCTGTGCTGGAGGAAGGAGGGCACAAGAGACATAACAGGCAGGCAGGAGAAAAGATGAGAGGGAATAACAGAAAGCAGCAGGAGTTGCAGGGAGAGAGAGGAGGAGGAGCCTCTTATGTACCTCTCTAGCACCCCCAGGATCCTGGACTGATTAACACTAGCTTCTCAGGGAGCTTCCTGTTTCCTGCTGCTTCCCTGAATCCACTTCAGGAGAACAGGCAGTCAACAGAAGTAGTAGGAGCCAGTTAGGCCCTTAAAACACTGATATCTTCCCTCACTCAGGCCCTGCTACCAGCCTGTTTATTTGTTGCCTTTAACTGAGTGTTGAGAGCCACTATAGCTGGCACAGAACAGCAGTCATGAGTGAAAGAAGAAAATCCCCCTCTGGAGCAGCATTCAGAAAAAGAAAGAAAGCAAAGGAAGCTTTTCTATCTAAGCAGGAAGGAGCTCTCCTGAGATACATAGACATAAATGTTCATGGTGAGCTTTCTGGCCCCAGTGAGGATGTGAGTGGTGAGGAGATGCCTGAACTTCCAGTTAGTCTGAGTGCAGGTGACCTGGCAGCTACTGCAGCATCCATATCTCCATCTCAAATGGATGTAACCATGCACATTCCTGAAGAAAAGTGTAGATCAGAGAAGAGTGTGGTGGAGGCACATCCAGGTGATCCAGGACTGTGGACCCACTTGAGCAGTAGCCCGAGGGACTTCCTTGTACAGCAAGTGAAAAACTTCATGTTCCCCAAAGACAGTGAAAATAGAAGTTTCCATCCAACACATTACTGGTGTGAAATCCCAATGGTGACAAAGTGGAGAGGCTATGGCTTATGTACTCAAACACCTAGAATGCTGCATAGTGTTTTTGTTGCAAACTCACCCAGTCTAATGTTCCAGCCACATTGGGTTCTACAGGAAAAAAGGACTGGAAAAATCTAGCTAGAAATCTGGCATGCCATGAGAAGGCAGCAAATCACCAGAGAGCATTCCATAGGTGGAAAGAGCTTGAGATGAGACTAAAGACCACCATAGATGATCAGCATCAAGAGAAGATTGCATCAGACTCTCTTTACTGGCAAAATGTTTTGGAAAGGCTCATTGCCATTGTGAGAATGCTTGCTACCCAAAACCTAGCACTGTGTGGCACTTCATATCAGCTGTATGTGCCAGACAATGGAAGCTTCCTTAAAATTGTGGAGCTGATGGCTGAGTTTGATGCTCTACTCCAGGAACATCTAAGAAGAGTCACCATCCAAGAAATGTACACACACCACTACCTTGGAAAAACAATTCAAAATGAGATCATACAGTTACTGACAAAAAAAGTCAAACAGAAGATTGTGGCAGATCTGAAGTCAGCAAGATATTACTCTGTTATTCTGGACTGCACACATGACATCAGCCATATGGAACAAATGACTTTCATGGTTAATTTTGTATCAACAACAGAACCTAGGGGAAATGTCCCTGCAATGGTGAATGTCAGGGAGCATGTTCTAGAATTTATTGACATTGATGATACTACAAGAGCTGGTATGACAAATGTGCTTCTTAAAAAGCTGGAAGATACGGGAATTGCCATAGTTGACATGAGCAATCAGGGCTACAATAATGGTGCCAACATGAGAGGGAAGAACAGAGGAGTGCAGACACAGATCCGAGAGTTAAATCCTCGAGCTTTTTTTGTCCCATGCAGTTCTCATTCATTGAACTTGGTGGTCAGTGATGCAGCATCAGCTTCTAGTGAGGCTGCTGAATTTTTTAATGTAATTCAAAGCATCTATGTATTTTTCTCTGCATCAACTCATCGATGGCAAATTTTGAAGCAACATCTGGGAACATCCTCTCTGATACTGAAGCACTGAGTGCTACATGATGGGAAAGTCGAGTGGAAGCGATAAAGCCTATCAAACACTAAATTGGGAAGATAGATGATGTCATAGTTGCCATTATGGAGGATAATGCTATGACAAGAACTGTTCATGGGAGAACAGTGGCAGAGGGAAATGGAATCACCAGAAACATACATAACTTCAAATTTCTGTGTGGCTTAGTGTTGTGGCATGACATACTTTTTGAAATAAATGTAAGCAAGAGACTCCAAGGTGTTGACCTTGATATATCTGGAGCAATGGGACAACTGGACAAAGCAAAGTCATACCTACAGTCTTACTGGTCAGATGAGGGATTTCAAAACGTTCTGAAGAGTGAGTGCACAGAAGTTGACAGAGGAACTTCACACTGAAGCTATTTTCCCACCCATTCAAGAATACAAGAGTCACTGAAGAAAAAGACATTTTGATTACAAGGCACGGGATAATCCCATAAGAGATCCCAACAACAATTCAAAGTTGAATTCTTTAACCGGGTGCTAGATTGTGCAATACAGTCAGTTGAAGAACGTTTCATGCAGCTCAAGGAACACAGAAGTATATTTGGGATGTTGTATGATATTCCAAAACTCCTCACTATACCTGAAGGAGATCTACACCAGCAATGCAGGGCACTAGAGACAGTGTTGACATATGATGACATGTGTGATGTTGATTTGAGTGATTTAGGTGATGAACTGAAAGCCCTTTCAAGATACATTTCAGCAGGATCAACTCCAAAGGCTGTTCTGGAATATATGTGCACAAATAAGATGACCACCCTCTTTCCAAATGCTTTTGTTGCTCTGCGCATACTTCTAACACTTCCTGTAACAGTTGCCAGTGGAGAACGCAGCTTCTCCAAGCTGAAGTTAATAAAAACACATCTACACTCCACAATGACACAGGAGAGGCTGGTCGGCCTTGCAACCATCTCAGTAGAGCATTACCTGGCCCAGACTGTGGACCTTCAGGAAGCAGTTCAAATCTTTGCAACCAAGAAGGCACGGAAAGCGCCACTTTGATTATTCAAACAGATAAAAATGCCAGTGTTTTCTATGCAGACAAGAAAAGTTACATTTGCTGTTCAGGCATTTGAAAGTTAAGTGTTACTTAAAATTTTTGAACAAGGCATTTTAAGTTGTTAGTTCTCCTTTATTGGGGTAGGTAACAGAGCAGTACCATGAGAGGAGTAGAACAGGAAGAAGGCAGAATTGAGATCTTTCAAAGTTTTGGCTCAAGCGAGGGGGCATGGGGGCGTCTCCCCGCCTCAGGTGCCAAAATGTTGTGGGTTGGCCCTAGGAGACAGTGTTTGGAGTGGGGAAGTATTGCCTCTTACAGGTGCTGGGGCTGGTGTTAGATTTTTCCAGATTACTGGGTGTTTGCTTTAGCCAGTTCTGTTTTGTATAGTTAAGAGGAACGCCTAGATATCAAACCCGGCCCTTGTTGCCGCCGTCTCCACCTAGCAGAAGGTTTACAGGAGCAGAGCAGAAGGGGATAGAGGGCAGGATTCAGGGCAACGGGGGTTACATGGGAGCAGAGCAGGAGGAGGTCAGGAGCAAAATGAAAAGCTAAATCTGTTTTCCTAGTCAAATAGTGTACTAATAACAAATGAAGACATGCTTTACAAAATGATTCAGTTAAATAGCATTGGTTGATGGGAAAACAACAGTGCAGGACCTCTGAACAACTAGGCAAGTCACTAAACAGTTAGTTCAAGAGGTAAGCAAAACCCATATAGTGCTTAAATTAAAAAATAATTCATTTTATATGTAGCTATTGATATAACAATTAAGCATGTCTGAGCCCCAGCTACAGGTGCGATGCCTTCTTTTATTTCTAGTATGAGTCTCCATCAACTACCAGATGACATTTATGTAAGTGTGGTAGCTGCTACCTCAGCTGACATTAGAGGTTGAATTAGAAACCTCCCGAGATAAAAGCAGGAGTCTCTACTGCTTGATTTAAAGGATCTATAGCTGGGGTTGAAACAGACTTATGTCAGGCACAGAAGGAGCAACACACACTAACACACACTAACCGTTGGGCTGTGAAGCACTATCAAGAAAGGCCATAGAATAGCAGTCATGAAAGCATGGTGTATAATGCAGAATCAGACTGATTCTCTGTAGGTTATACCATGGCACAATGCTGGTGCTTAGCACACACTTAATAATAATAATAATAATTAATAATAATTAATAAAGGGCTTTGCAATGTTTCTGAAATGATAAAATAGGATAGAAGTTAGTGTGTACTTTAAAAGAACAGATCCAGTCCAGTGCTTTCTTTTAGCCATTTCTTGTTGAAGCACATTGGAAAAATACCAAAAAATTTCCCTTTGTTCATGACTTCCGTAACCCTCCCCAGAACAATAAAATGTTTCTTTACAGCTGATTTGCTGTACACTATGTTTTCTGCACACAAAACAAAGTGAGAAAAACAAAATGAGTTAACTGAATGAGAATATTGCTAGGAAAAAAAGGAGTGGCATTTCTTTGGTACTGGCTAGTTAGCTGTGAATTGTATTGGTTTGAGCATTGCCTCTGTAAAGTAGAAAGCTGTCATTGTGACTGCCTGCCAGGACTGCTGATTATATAGGTAAAATTCAGGCCAAGTCTGAGTGACACAGCAGGCTCAAAATAAAATGCGACCTTCACTTGTGTAGCAGATTAGTTTCAGTTTGGGTTATGTGAAAAGCAGTGTTTGTTGGATCAGTTTAGCCTTTACTGTAAAGCATGCAATGTGGAGGAGGACTATCATATCTCACTATGCCTAAAAACGACACCTATGATTCAAACACTAGGTTACTTGGATCTCACAGGATTAATTATTCTTGGGAAACATGAAGCTAAAAGTTGGTGCTGCAAATAGCTTTGGTAACCAATGTCATTTTTCCAGTCCCTTCTGGGAACAAAGAGTTCATTATAAACTATTTTAATCTGTTTTTGTCAGCCAGATCCCATTCGTTTTGCCTGATTGTAAAAGGGGGAGAAATGCAAAAACATTGGTATTGTTATTATTTAGTGGATAGTCCAGCAACAACACCTCGATGGCCAATAAACATTGAAAGTACATGCTAGCTCACTGTGGATGTGTAACAAAGTGTATCTGGGTACTGTTCAAAGGGCATAGAGGTGCTCTTCTTAATACAGGGCTGAAATGACTTCATACATTATTCCATAACTATAATCTAGCATGCTTAAGGGCTGATAAAGTTTCCCTTCCTGTGGGGTTGATAAGGAAAGGATGAATTACTGAGAGTGTTTTCTCAAAATGGCAGCATACCCTAGAAAAGTCTCTGAGAATGGAATTATGAATGAATCTCATCATGGCATTGCTGGAGGCATGGTAACACAAACAGGCCACAGTTTTGGTTAAATTTCTTCCTTCCCAGTCTGATTCTAGTGTGGAGTAAAGTTTGTATGCAGAATCAAACCTGTAAAAATTGCTTAATTGGTCAGAAACTAGAACACAGGGCATGGCAAAATGTTGCTCTGGGAGGGGACCTAACATCAAAAGCAATCTAAGATGAAGAAATTACACAGTGGTGGAGTTCCCCACGATGACTCTCAACTTCTTTATAGACATTCGTAGCTGGTGCTTTCTAAAAGGACAGACAGGAGTCATAAAAATACAGTCTGGACCAGATCCTCTACTGGTGTAATTGGCCTCAATGGAACTACGCTGATTTACAGAAGAGGAGGATCTGGCCTCAGAATTAGTGTGCATATATATATATATATATATATCATAGAATCATAGGGTTGGAAGGGACCTCAGGAGGTCATCTAGTCCAACCCCCTGCTCAAAGCAGGACCAATCCCCAGACAAATTTTTGCCCCAGATCCCTAAATGGCCCCCTCAAGGATTGCACTCTCAACCCTGAGTTTAGCAGGCCAATGCTCAAACCACTGAGCTATCCCTACCCCTTATGCAAGGTTTAAGCCCTCCATCACCACCCCTCCAGGCTAGAACCAACGTGCTTGTACTACATGCGAACTGGGGAGTCCATGGGAGGTGTAGCACTCCCAGTGTACCACAGAGCCCAGTCCAGTAGGAGTCCCTGCATGCTGCTGTTTACCTGTGTAATGTTTAGGGACAAGAAGGAAGGAGGCCAACTAGCTGGAGAGCCATCATAGATGATATGGCTGTAGCACAGCCTCAGGGTTCCAGTAGTGGTCAAGCGTCAGGTCTTCAGTTGTACCCTGATTTTGGACGGGGAGGATTCCTTGCACTCTTGACTCCCTGGAATCCGCACCCCTCCGGGGACAGCCCAGCTGCTCAGATAGTGAAACATGGAAACAAAATATTTGTGTTAAGAGCTTTAAATCTTTGGTTATTTATAGATCTATTTTAAAAACACTCATCTATACATGTACAGATGTTTAATCATTGAGGTCTGAATGGTTCTGAGCCAGGCATACTACACAGTGGTGGAAAGCACAGCGGTATGCCACAAATCCAGCCTCAAATGCCCACATTTGGTCAACGCCTCCCTCCTGGTACGATACCACACCATATTACCAGGGTAAAATTGGTACCATACAGCTGTTCTGCAAAAAAGCAGAATAAATGGGTGTAGTCTGTGTGGCAAAGCCATATTAGTGCCTAAGCTACTCTGTAGCAATCTACTCTTCTTCAGAAATTGTTTTACTGTGTTATTTATTTATTTATTCACATTTTGCTTCCTTCGATGAAATAGCAGCTTGTAACTCAGCTCTAACAAGTCCTGCACACAAAAAATAAAGGAGCAGACAAAAATGATGGCAAAGAAGGAGAAATGTGCAGAATAATATTTTTGTGTGGATCCAAAAAAATCTAGAGAATGAGAAATATTAATGTCATTCTAAAAGGCATTGGTAAGACCTCATCTGGAATACTATGTACAATTCTGGTCACCCATGTTCAAGACAGATGACTTCAAACTGGAACAGGTGCAGAGAAGAGCTACTAGGATGATCAGGGGAATGAAGGGTCTCTCTCATGAGAGGAGACTGGAAGAACTTGATTTATTTAGCTTAGCAGAAAGAAGGCTAAGGGCTTGTCTATACTTACGCGCTGGTTCGGCGGCAGGCAATCGAACTTCTGGGTTCGATTTATCACGTCTAATCTGGACGCGATAAATCGAACTCAGAAGTGCTCCCCGTCGACTCCGGTAATCCTGCTCGCCGCGAGGAGTACGCGGAGTCGACGGGGGAGCCTGCCTGCCGGGTCTGGACCGCGGTAAGTTCGAACTAAGGTACGTCGACTTCAGCTACGTTATTCACGTAGCTGAAGTTGCGTACCTTAGTTCGATTTGGGGGTTTAGTGTAGACCAAGCCTAAGAGGGGGAATGATTTCTCATTATAAATATGTTAGGGGGTAAATACCTGAGGGGGATGAGGTATTTAAACTAAAGGACAATGTTGGCACAAGAATAAATAGGTATAAACTGGCCGTGAACAAATTCGGGCTGGGAATTAGAAGAAGGCTTCTAGCCATCGGAGGAGTGAGGTTATGGAACATCCTCCCAATAGGAGTTGTTGGGGGCGGGGGTAACTTAATTATTTTTAATAGAGAGCAGGGAAAATGTATATGTGGAATTGTATGATGGGGTTGCTTGTGATAAGAGGACAGAGCTTGGCAGCCTTAAAATCTTTTCAGGTTTATGTCCTATGTTCCTGAAAGCTCATATTCCAGGGCTCCAGGAAGTCAGGAAGGGATTTTCCCCCAATGTATTTTGTTTGTTTTGTTTCCTTCCTCTGAAGCATCAGAGATACCCCCATCTGGAGATGGGACACTGCACAGGGTGGGCCAGTGCTCTGAGGTGGCACTGAGAATTGTGTGTCTCTCGTGCTGATCTGGCTGGTTCTTGCTCACATGCTCAGGATCTTACTGATCACCATATGTGGAGCTGGGAAGGAATTTTCCCCCAGGTCAGACTGGCAGTGACCTTGGGCTTTTTTCATCTTTCTCTGCAATATGTAGGTGCGGGTCACATGCCAGGCTATATGGGTATATCCCACCAAATCAATTGCCTGCCATTTCAGGGCATTGGTACACCTGGGTCCCTCCTATTGTTTGCTTGTGGCACATAATATTTTAGTCTCCCGTGGGCTGTTATACTTTGGTCTAATTTCAGTTGTTGGGTTAGTGTGGGGGCACTGGGTGGTGTTGGTGGCCTGTGATATACAAGAGGTCAGACTGGATGATCTGGTTGTCATTTATGACCTTAAACTCTATGACTCTATATCTTCTGTCATTTGATGCAGGTTGGCTAAACAGCACAGCAAGTAAAACTACAGCTGGAGAAAATGTTTAGAGGAGTAGTTGAAATACTGCACAGAAATATTTGTCTTCAAACTGCCTGTTGAGCTACCACCTGGTAACAGTTGTCTCTGTAACATTTGTATTATGCTGTTGGTTATGAGTAAAGGCTGGTGCATGGGCCTGCCCATGGAGTTCAAATCAAATCCAGATTCACCCAACTGCCTCTTACTCCCAAAAGGGGTCTGAATTGTGAAGTTCAGCTCTGATTTGAATCAGAAGCTTCCTAAATTGGGAGTGTTAAGATTTGTTGGGCTCCTTTATAAAGAATGTCCTGATTCTCAAAGTTTAGAGGTGGATTTTCCCAAAGCTTGGGAAGTTTTGGATGAAGGATTCTAGTTTGGGCCCATTATAGAATTAGACTTCTGAAATCTGGACTTTCCTTAAATTTGGGGATTATCAGATCAGAGATTCTGTTTCACATCCAAGGTTCTTATTACTTACAGATGAATGTTTATGATGTATCTTAGTTTAAAATATCAATCACATAACTAATCACAACCAATCTTTAAAGTTAGTGTAGGCACTGAGATACCAGGAAGGGACTCAGATACCATGGTAATGGGTGCTGTATAAAAACTGAGAGAGAGAGAGAAAGAGAGAGAGAGAAAGAGGGTGTAATGACGTTTAGGATGGCAGGTCCTGTTACTACTATTATTGTTTCAGTCAGTCAAGTTGAAGGCTAACTCTACACTATGAGCTAGGGGTGTGATTCCCCTGCTCATGTACACATAGTCACGCTAGCTCTCATTGAGCTAGTGTGAGCATAAATAACGGTGTAGCCATGGTAGCACAGGTAGCAACAGAGCAGAGGAGGCATGGCTGAGTCATGCCAAGTACATATCAGTCAGTTTCAGGTGGATTTGCACTTAGCCCAACTCAGCCATGTTTCTTTTGATGGTACCTGTGCTATCGCAGCCACACTGCTATTTATACTTAAACTAGTGTGATGAGAGCTAGTGGAGTATGTGCACTCAAGTAGGGGAATCACACCCTAGCTTGTAGTTTAGATGTAACATAGGTAAGATATACTAAGAAGCCATCTCTTCAACCAAAAACACCAGAGATGTCATTTCTGACATTTACATTGTATACATTGACAAAGTTCAGTGTACACTGACACAAAGCTTAGATGCTGGCAAATCTAGATAAATAATAAAATAATTAATAATAACTTTGCAGCTATAGACTACCTATCATTCTATGATCTCAGGGTTTTTTACAAACATTCACAGCATTCCCATGAGCCACCACTGGTAAAGGGTATTAAGAATCATATAATCCACTGCCAAAATACATCTACCTCTGGGGTGAATTTTTCCAGTCAATCTGGGCTCAAGGAACTATAAACTAGGAGTACAAGGATGCATCCATTGGACACTTTGCACAAGCAGAAAGGTAACAGACAATCCTGCAGCAACTATTGGGGCATCTCCTTGTTTTCAATAGCCAGCAAAATTCTCACCAGAATTCTGCTGAATTGCCTTCTACAAGACTTTGAACAAGGGCTCCTGCCTGAGAAGCAGAGTGGCTTCAGGAAAGGATGCGGGACCATAGACATGGTGTTTGCAACTCATTGGCTTCAGGAGAAATGCCAAGAACAGAGCTCTAACCTATAGATGGCTTTCATTGACCTGAAAAAAGCATTTGATACAGTCAGTTGGGAGGGCCTTTGGAAGATCATGGCAAAATTTGGCTGCTCAGAGAAATTCATTGCAACGGTTCTACAATTCCAGCATGGAATCGTGTTTTGGACAACATTGAGTCACCTGAACCATTCCCAGTCATCAATATAGTAAAGTAGGGCTGTGTATTGGCCCCAACCCTTTTCATTATGATGTTTTCTGCCATGTTTACAGATGCCTTTTGTGACTGTGACACCTGGATTGGCAAACTTTTCAATCTGAAGAGATTACAAGATGAAGGTACAGGATGTGACTGTTTGTGATCTTCTGTTTGCTGACGACTTTCCCAAATGCCAAATTCGAGTCTGACATGCAGCGGAGTATGACGCTTTTGATCTCACAATCAACACCAAGAAGCCAGAAGTGATGTACCAGCATGCACCAAGAACTAGTAGATCCTACTAACACAGTGAATGGCCAAACCCTCTAGGCAGTGGACAAATTCACCTACTTCGGCAGTACCCTGTCACATGCAGTTCACTGTCATGTGCAGTTCACATCGACAATGAAAACAGTGGCAGAATTGCCAAAGCAAGTATGGCCTTTGGTAGATTATGTGCAAATATGTAGCACTGACGCATTAGTCCACAAACAAAACTGAAGGTCTACATAGCCATCATGTTTCCAATTCTTACGTATGCATGTGAAACCTGGATGGTGTACAGACCCCATGTTATGAAGCTGAATCACTTTCATATGAGCTGTCTGAGGAAACTGATGAGGATAAGATGAGGTTCTTCTATGGGCAGGTATTCCAAGCATTCATACTCTGTTGATAAAATCACAGATGAGATGGGCAAGCCATGTCACCAGAATGTCAGATGAATGGCTGCCAAGTTACAGCGAGTTAAAGGATGGAAAACTCTCTCAAGGAGGTCAGAAGAAACATTTCAAGGACTCCCTCAAGTTATCATTGGGGTGTTTCAGCATTGATCCAGAGTTCTGGGAAGATCTCGCTCATGATCGTTCTACCTGGCGAAATTTCACCCATACCGGAGCTATAGTCTAAAGTAGAGGAGAACTGCTGAATAAAATGAAGAGGCACAACCTACTTGCTAACTAAAGGTGACTACTCTGAATTTAGTCATACAAACAGCATAAGTGCTGTTATTATTTAAGAGAACAATGTCTCAGGATACAGAAGTCATTATTATAGTAGGAAGGGAAAAAGAGAATAAGTCATAAAGAATAGCACAGAATTGTAGGTGAGCCCTTTCAAAAGAGTAACTAAAAATGAAAGACGGCAAACTTTAGAATCGCTGTCCCTTCATCAGGTTATGGGAAAGAAGAACAAAGGAATCAGAATGCATATACTGATAGGATGATGATTCAGACCTCATCAGGGAATATAATACTGTAGTCTGAGTAAAGGTCTATGGGAAATATTTTCCTTGGGAAACCAGGAAATGCCTGAAAAAAAAAAAGCCACGGGGTGCTTTGAAAAGAAATGTTTCCGTGGGACACTATCCCTTTTACAGAGGAGAAGAGGAATCTATTAAATCAGGACAGTAAGATCAAGGGAAATTAATGAGCTGGAAGAGAGTCCATAGAGCTACACTGCTGTTCAAATGTGTGGGTTGCCCTGAAATAGTATCCAGTTTTCCTGAAACCAATGAAAACTTCACGCAGCTGTTCATTAGATAGTGCAGATACCAGAGGAGGAACTGGGACTCTCTGTATGTGTTAGATTAGTGTTTTGCCACTGTTTCCTCTATTTATTTTCCAGATGGTGTTTTCTTTTCCCTGTTGTGTTTTACATTTAAAAGCTAAATTCATCTCTCTTGTAACTCCATCAATTTACATGGAATTACACCAGCAATGAATTTGGCCCACTGTCTTCTGTATCTTATATTATGCAGATTGTTTTCTTTATGATTATTTGATTGGCACTGGTTATTGCAGTCATTGTGCATTGTAATTCACAATGGAGCATTTTATCTATTTGAATCCATATAGCCTTTGCTGCTGGAGTCTCCATTTGTAATGCAATTTATCAGTATCTTTGAATCTATATTGTACTAAGGAGCAGGTATTTGCAGGATGGTTCAGTATTGCTCTGGAGTAATGCTTAATCCTTTCACATCTGAATATTTTGTTTTTTAAAATCTTGTCTTAGGTCACAGGTGGAAATGAATTTGGAACCCTCACAAAAGCGCCATGCAATTTGATAAATTATCAATCTCCCTTCAATCTCGCTGAAATGATAGGACTCTTGCAGGCCAGGGCTGAGGTGCATTGCAGAAATATATGAGGAACTTGACACTACCAGGTTATACTACAGTTAAAACAAACCCGTGCTATTATACCCTTATTTTCTAAAGCACTGAAATCACTCATCATATTTGTATTAAATGAACAGGTAACCTGCTAACCTGTAATCTTGATGGTGGCTCAGGGGATGTGTTACAGATTTGATTATGGTGCCTTGTGAATTAAGGCCAAATCTGCCTCCCTTTTCATGGGTGTTCTTGAGACAGAAGAAAGAGCAGAGGGAGCTCCCCATCCACAACATGACTGCACAGGAGGAAAACATAAGAATGTAAGAACATAAGAACGGCCATACTAGGTCAGACCAATGGTCCATCTAGCCCAAGATCCTTTCTCTGACAGTGACCAGTACCAGAGCTGAACAGGGAAGTTGAAGTGATCCACCCCTGTCTTCCCCCCACCCCACCCCCTAGATTCTGGCAGTCAAAGGTTATGGGTTGCCCTGAGCATGGGTGTGCATCCCTGACCATCTTGGCTAAAGCTATTGATGAACCTATCCTCCATGAACTTATCTAGTTCCTTTTTTTAACTCAATTATACTTTTGGCCATCACAACACCCTGTGGCAGTGAGCTCCATGGGTTAATTGTGTGTTGTGTGAAAAAGTGCTTTCTCTTGTTTGTATTAAAACTGCTGCCTATTAATTTCATCATCTGACTGCTGGCTTTTATATTGTGTGAAAGGATAAATTATACTTCTCTGTTCACTTTTTTAGCACCATTCATAATTTTATAGATCTCTACCATAGCCCCTTAGTCATCTCTTTTCTAAACTGAACAGCCCTAATCTTTTTAGTCCCTCCTTGTATGAAAGCCAATCCATACCCCTGATCATCTTTGCTGCCCTTCTCTAAACCTTTTCCAGTTCCATGATATCCTTTTTGAGGTGTGGCAACCAGAACTGGACATAGTATTAAAGGTGTGGGCACATCATGGATTGATATAGTGGCCGTATGATATTTTCTGTTTTATTTCCTATCCCTTTCCTAATAGTTCCTAACATCCTGTTCGATCATTAATGAATATGTTAAACAGCACATATTCCAGTACAGATCTGGGGGAGGGGGGGGAAGATGGGACTGTTTCCTCTCCCTATTGTGAAACATGAACATTTATTCCTACTCTTTGTTTCCTATCTTTTACCCAGTTACTGATCCATGAGGGGACCTTCCCTCTTATCCCATGACTACTTAGTTTGCTTAAGGGACCTTGTCAGGATCCCTGAAAATCCAAGCACTGGATCACCACATGCTTCTAGACAATCTCAAAGAATTTTAACAGATTGATTTACAAATGCCATGATGACTCTTCCCTAACATCTTGTGTTTAATTGTGTCTGATAATTCTGTTCATTACTATAGTTTCTACCAATATGCCTGTTACGAAATTAGGCTCACCAGCCTCTAATTGCTACGATCACCTTTGGAGCCTTTTTTTAAAAATCGGCATTACATTAGCTACCTGCCAGTCATCTGGCATAGAGGCAATTCATTACATACTACAGTTACTAGTTCTGCAATTTCATATTTGAGGCCTTCAGAACCCTTTCAGTGAATACCATATTGTCTTGACGATTTATTAATGTTTAATTTATCAGTTTGTTCTAACCTCTTCTGTTGATACATGAGTCAATCCGGGACAGTACTTCAGATCTATCGCCCCAAATGGTGACAAATCTCATCTGTCTCCCAGCACCAAGGAGGGGAGGGAAGGAGCCCACAGTGTTCTGTTCCCAGGGGAGGTGTGTCTGTGCAGCCCTGGGATTAGTCCTAGCAGTTACACAGGCATGACAAAGGATATCTCTCTTCGAGCAACCTCCAGCTCACAGGAGGCATCATACCTTTAGCAGGGGCACAACTTCACGCCTCCCTCCCTTAATACAGCTCGTCCTCATAGGATGTATAATTGAGCCTTAAGAATTGTAGGGATAATTCACAGTCTGTTGAGGCAGCTATTCTTCTAAAATGAAAGTCACCCCAATGCAAAGGGGACACTCCGGTCTGTACACACTTAAGCCTTCAACAATAGGCTTAAGTGAGAGTGTATTGATATCTGCTGGCCCTGTGCATGGGGATCAATTTCCCCCCTAGTTAATCAATACTATCTGTTCAGAAGTAGAAAAGTATAATTTTCCAATTGATAAATACCCTGTCAGCCCAGTTACTGTTTAACCTCAGAAAACAGGGCAGGGCAAGTGTATGTCACTCACTGTGCAATTAGGAAGAGAGATCTTCTTGGCTCCAGGCATGATTGGCCCATCCATTGCAGGACTTTGCATCGTGATTGCTCATTAATAAGGGTATTATACAGTATCGCTGGTTGAGCCAGAAGTACACACTGTACTCAGAAGACATACTTTGAACTTTTTCTAAATATCAACATTGAAAGGATTGGAAAATTTTACAAGCAGGCAGCATCTGTACTTATGTAAATCATGGACAAAACCCTGCTCTCAGTTGCCTTTAGTGCAGTTCTATGGATATAATAGAGAGAAGGCGGCTGTAACTGGGAACAGCATTTAGTACCATACTCTAGTTCACACTTCAAAGTTGCACTCTGCTATTTCCTATACTGTGAAGCTCTAAGTGGCTGAAAGAAGAGTCTGTTGCTGGAAGGTGAAGCTAGACAAATTCAAACTAGAAATAAGGCACAAAATTTCAACAGGGAGGGTAATTAGCCATGAGAACATCCTACCCAGGGACACAGTGAATTCTTCATCACTTTAAGACTTAAATTTAGCCTTGGATGTCTTTATAAAAGCTATGCTCTAGCTGAACCACAAATTACTGGGAACAATGTGGGAATTACTGGGTGAAGTTTTATGGCCAGTGTGATACAGAAGTCAGACTAGATGATCACAATGATCCCTTTAGGCGGTAAAATCTTTGCTGTGGATCCAGGAATCTATGCAAACAAATACAAGCATTCCTTAGAAAGATGGCTCAAATATTTTAGCCTTTGAAGTATACTCCTGTGGGGTGGATGCAGGATGTTTTTTTATTCTATATTTCATAAGGATTTGTAGCTTTTGTGCATGGGGAAACTCGAAGCTGAAATCCCAGGTTAATCCCATTACCTGCTACACAGACTAATGTGTGCTTTGCAGAATTCATAAGAACATAAGAATGGCCATCCTGGGTCAGACCAAAGGTCTATCTAGCCCAGTATCCTGTCTTCCAACAGTGGCCAATGCCAGGTGCTTCAGAGGAAATGAACAGAACAGGTAATCATCAAGTGATCCATCCCCTGTTGCCCTTTCACAGCTTCTGGCAAACAGAGGCTAGGGACACCATCCCTGCTTATCCTGGCGAATAGCCATTGATGGACCCATCCTCCATAAATTTATCTTCTTTGAACCCCATTATTCACCTCCATTCTTTGACACTACAAGAACAATTTAAAAGGTTTCAGTTTAAAGTGAAAATATCTAAATAGTTTATCCCTTAAACTTTACTTACCTTAAAACCTGTTATCTCCGGGTGGACAATAATGTTGGTCTCCTTAATTTTTTTTATAACCTCTGTATCCCATATTGTAAGGTATTATTTGAATGGTTGTATTGTGAACTGCTGTGACTATGTAAATACACAGACAGGAGATAAACATTAACTAGTGTGAAGTGCTGATCTCCAACAGAACAGGAAAGGTCCATCAACACCAGACAGACTATCATGGGATGTTAAACAGGACAAAAGATGTTGGTTGTTCTGCCCCCTTTCCCCAAGAAGATGAGTCATGCAAGTGAATTCTTGCCATCTGCTGAATTTTTAGCCTAGAGCATGTGAAAGGAGGGGGATAAAAACCCAAAATAGGAAAAATGATTCTCTATGCTGCTTGGACTCGGAGGGGGGAGATTTCTTGGCATAAGTAAGAGATCCCCAGTGGCTTAGCCTGAGTTATCCCTAAAGGACATGCAGAACTTACTTATTACAGACACTTCAATTATCTTTTGAACCTTAAGATTGTAACTCATTTGTGTATATATGTTTACCTGCTTTAACCTTGTAAATAACTATTGTTTCCTTTTCTAGTTAATAAATCTTTATATAGTTTATTATAGGATTGGCTACAGGTGTTGTCTTTGGTGTGAGATCTAAGGTGCAATTCATCTGGGGTAAGTGACTAGTCCCTTAGACCTAGGAGTAACCTGAATATTACTGTGATACCTGAATATTACTCTGATACCTGAATATTACTGTGATTCTTGGTATAAGGGATCATCTGGCACAAAGGTATGCTCACTCTGGGTGGCAAGATAGATTGGAGTACCCCAGAGGACTGTCTGTGACTACATGTTTACGCGCTTATAGAGTTTGAGGAGTTTACACCTGATAATTGCTTGGTGAAATCTAAGTACAGAATTCATAATCAATTTGGCATTTGTGCCCTGGTTCTTAATAGTCTGCCCTAAGGTTGGTATTCATACACTTGAGTCACTGCAGACAGTATTATAAGTATAACAAACAATGGATATTAACTAGACACAGAAAGCTGTATAATACTTCTTGACATTGTGCTTGCAATCTGAACTGCTGGCTACATTGCAAAGCCATACATGCCGGTGGAGTGCAGGACAGCTGGAAGAAGAAATGTGTATTGTGGATGGTAATAGTAAAGGACAGGTGTGTCAGAGAATTTTGAACTGGGGAGCATGTCTCTGAAACTTGGCATCTGATACTGTTTGTTGGTTGGGCTTATATCCAACAAAGAGAGAATGTTGCCATTAGAACTGCAGTGTGTGTGTGTTTCAAATACTCCAGAGGTCCAAGTATACCAGTGAAACATTTATAACCCACACTGAGACAACTACTAGCAGCAAAAGAATAGCATTCGGTCACATCTTGATGTAATTCAGCATATACTTATTTGGGGCTTTTTTAAAACAAAACAAAAAGAGAGTGGAAAGGTCTGTCCAGAAAAACTCAGCCTGTGTCTGTAGCTAATCAGCTATAGCCTGATCTGCCAAAAATTACTGTTCTCTATCTGCAAAGTTGATGGTATGAATACATGAATGATGGATGAACATCATTTGTGGGGGAATAGTCAACATGGTTTTTGTAAAGGGAAATCATGCCCCACCAATCTTCTAGAATTCTTTGAGGGGGTCAACAAGCATGTGGACAAGGGGGATCCAGTGGATATAGTGTATTTAAAGGGAAGGTTCTCTCATGAATTGGTAACTGGTTAAAAGATAGGAAACAAAGGGTAGGAATAAATGGTCAGTTTTCAGAACGGAGAGAAGTAAATAGCGGTGTCGCCCCATGGGTCTGTACTGGGACCAGTCCTAGTCAACATATTCATAAATGATCTGGAAAAAGGGGTAAACAGTGAGATAGCAAAATTTGCAGATGATACAAAACTACTCAAGATAGTTAAGTCCCAGGCAGACTGTGAAGAGCTACAAAAGGATCTCTCAAAACTGGGCAAGAAAATGGCAGATGAAATTCAATACTGATATGTATTATAGGATGAAATTAGATAAACAAAGTAATGCACATTGGAAAACATAATCCCAAGTATACATATAAAATGATGGGATCTAAGTTAGCTGCTACCACTCAAGAAAGAGATCTTGGAGTCATTGTGGATAGTTCTCTGAAAACATCCATTCAATGTGCAGTGGCTGTCAAAATAGCGAACAGAATGTTGGGAATCATTAAAAAAGTGATAGATAATAAGACAGAAAATATCATATTGCCTCTCTATAAATCCATGGTACGCCCGCATCTTGAATACTGCGTGCAGATGTGGTCACCTCATCTCAAAAAAAGATATATTGGAATTGGGAAAGGTTCAGAAAAGGTCAACAAAAATTATTAAGGGTATGGAACAGCTTCTGTATGAGGAGCGATTAATAAGACTGGGACTTTTCAGCTTGGTCTATAAAATCATGACCGGTGTGGAGAAAATAAATAAGGAAGTGTTATTTACTCCTTCTCATAACACAAGAACTAGGGGCCACCAAATGAAATTAATAGGCACCAGGGATAAATCAAAGTATTTTTCACCCAACACACAGTCAACCTGTGGAACTCCTTGCCAGAGAATGTTGTGAAGACCAAGACTGTAACAGGGTTCAAAAAAGAACTAGATAAATTCATGGAGGATAGGTCCATCAATGGCTATTAGCCTGGATGGGCAGGGATGACGTCCCTAGCCTCTGTTTGCCAGAAGCTGGGAATGGGCGACTGGGAATGGATCACTTGATGATTACCTGTTCTGTTCATTCTCTCTGGGGCACCTGGCATTGGCCACTGTCGGAAGACAGGATACTGAGCTAGATGGACCTTTGGTCTGACCCAGTATGGCAGTTCTTATGTTCTTATGGTAATGTTTTGTCAATTAACTAACTATATTATATATGTTTAATTAATTAAAATTATAATTTAAAAATAGCTTAGAAGGGTGGTACTTAAGACAAACACTCAGCAAATTCTCAAAATGATCTATATTACTACATCTGTCTGTATTAATTCACCTCAGAGACTGAGGGTGGATAGGAGTCATGTGCATACCATGGTTTGCTGTGTAATGTTAAATGGATTGATTGCATTATCCTGGTCCTAACTCAGGTGAAGCAAAATCCTTCTACCACTTGTTTCTTAATGGAAAATTGGGTTTTCAACTGAATGAAAATTTTCTTGGGAAGTTCCTGCTTTCATCAGAAATATTCAGTTTATTGTTTGAAAGGCTAAAACCAAAACATATTGCACCAAAACCTGAATTTTAGAGTGGATTGATAATTTTCAGAATGTGATTAATTTTTTTTTTATTTTGGTAGTTTTCAGTTCCCATTTTTCAGCTGACAGGTTTTGTGTTTTGGTTGACAAAAACAACTTGGTTTTCAGGGTTTTGGTTTTTCTATGAAATTTCTACTGAGCATTTTGATAAAATGATTTTTTCCTTTATGTCAAAATTTTCTTTGGGGGGGGCGGGGAATATTTTTTGATAAGCTCTAGTCCCAACTCTCACTCCTGTTCAGACAGGATACATCTACAATCAATTATTCAGAAGCAACTAAAGCAGCAAGTGGAATTAAGGTAATGGGAATGCATGGAGGGATGCATTGGAGTATGGGGATTGTCACTGGAGCACTTTATACCTGTATATATGTAAATATGTAGTTAGTAGACGGGGGCTAGTAAATGGTGCTCAGAATATGTTTCATATTTCCTGGGTTTTGAAGACTAATAAAGCCTGTTGCTATGCATTGAAAATGGCTTGCTTTTAGCAGGAAATTGAGCTTGGTGAGGGTGGGTGGAGGGAAATAAAAATCACTGAGAAGGAGGCAATTTTGTCTGGGTAAGAGGTCCAGAATAAGGGTTAAGGATAAGGATAGTGGACCAAAAAATAAGATAAAAGGGCGGATGATTGGATCAGGGACAGTTGAGAGGGGAATCTGTTGGGTTAACTGAATATACTAGGAGTAAAGGGGAAGGATTAAGATAGGGGAGTTTCATCTGAAAGGACACATGATTACAGTAGGAAAACTATTTAGTATGCTGTAACAAGCAGCTTGGAGGGCTGGGTGGCCTAGCGGTTAGAGTGTCTGGCTCTCAGGCCACCTTCCCTCTCCCCCCCCACCCCCGCTTGGTTGAGAAGCCTCAGTCTTTAAGGCTGGGGGGAAGAGGTAGGGGGACCCAGGCCCTCCCTCTCCAGCCCTGGGCCCCGTGTACATGAACCTCTGAATGGGGGGGCCCTCCCTGCAGGTAATCAAATTCCACTGCCCTAGGCTGCTTCCTGTTTAATTTTGGGCATATTCCCTCTAGTCCAATTTGCTGGGCAGCTTACTTCCCGTAGGTCCTCTCTTGGGTCTTGGGCAGTGCTTTGCCGCGGTCCCAGGCTACTTCGGGCTACTTCGGGCTACTTCGGGCGGGGCAATGGCCAGCTGGTGAGGGTGAGCCCTACAATGTCTCTGAGGTTTGCTCACTCAGTTACCTCATGTGCTGGAGGCTCCTGTGTCCCCTTAGCAGGACCCCTTGCCTGAGGAGACAGTGCTTACTCCCCGATGGCTGCCTTGGCTGGTAGGTTAGAGCTCCTTCCCCTCAGGTAGGGAGGCAGATAGCTCCTGCCCCTTTGCCAGTCAGCCCCAGAAAGGCTCTTTCCTTTTCTGCCCTTTCAGGCCTGCAATGGCTGCAGGTATATCAGGGCAGGGCTAGCTGGTCCCAAAGGCTCTCTTTAACCCCTGCTTTGCTGACTGGTAGTTTTTCTGCTTCATCACATATGCCAATAATATTGCCTGCCAGACTAAGTGCCTGTCCATCATAGGGATTTCTATACTTCCCACCACCATAATACCAAACTGCTTTCAGTTGCAAGGGTAGGTATGTATGGAATCAGACCTGGTAATTGGTAGTAAAGTTAAGAATTGAAACATTTTGGTAAGTTCCAATAAGGCTGATATGAATTCTGACCCTTGAAAACCTCAACCTTTTGGAACTTAACTTACCCCTATTACGATCTTACATGAGTCATATCAATTTGTAGAGTCTCATCTTCCTTCCATTAATATCAAGGAGAATCTCCTGATTCAAAACATAGCCCATAATGGTGCAGAAAACAAAAAGTAATGTCTTTTTTTCATAGCTTAGGCAATCAAGGTAAAAAGTACTTTTTATTTTTTGTATAAAAGATAGAAGTAAAAAAATCAGTAGGTGCAAAAATACTCTTATTATTGCCTGAAGAAAAGTAACAAAATGTACCCGCTTCATTGAAATCTAAAGTTTCAGAGTTCATTGAATTTCTAATTGACTATACATATCTCACTAAATCTGCACTTAAAAAAGTATATATTTAATGTCTAGTGAAGTAGGAGGATTTATCTAGCAACAGAGAAAGGCTGTATGTAGAATTCCAAGTATAAATGGCTGTTTAAGGCCCGGATTCAGGAAAGGACTTAAAGCACATTCTTAATTTTGACTTCAAGGGGACGTAAATGTGTGCTTAAAGTTCACCACATGCTTAAGTGCCTCTCCTGAATAGAAATGCTTTCCTAGAATTGAGGCCTAAACCTGAAACTGTGAGCAAGAAATATAGTGGTAGTTAAAACAAATACCACACACCTGATAGAGCTTGTCCTCTTTAAAACTGATAAAGTTGTCCAGCTTTCTACCTCAATTTTTAAAAGATACGGTAGTGGAGAAAGAAGCCATCCTAAACTCTAGTGAAAATTCATATGGATGTTATAGATGTTGAAGGATCCGTCCAACTTAATCAGTAAAATAGAGACTCACACAGTTCTAATCCTTTTGAAGAAATCACATAAACCATCTCAGAGGGCAGAACAACCAATCTATGGAACAGGATTGTTCTGATTGGGGAAAAATTAAATAAAATATCAAAAAAGCAGCAAGGCCTTTGTTGTTTAGTTAACACTGAGTCAGGATTCAAATGGCTCACTTCCTACCTAATCTCTGCCTCTTTATCTTTCATGTTTATCATCAGTGTTTGACTGGCACACATCTCTCTGTCTTTTTAGCCAGTTCCTCTGTTTGCTTCAGCAGTCATGTAGGCTGCATAGTACTTATCAAGCAAAAATGTAAGCATTATAGGGGTGGACCAAATGGAGTTTGAGCGAGTAAGTCAAACAGGTAGAGAGGGATTTGTTTAACATAGTAAAAGCACTAGTCCTTGCAATAGAAAGTAGGTCTTAAACGTATCTACCCATTGACCCATCCAAATTCACAACTTGTGTAAGTCTTCAGTTGTATTCAATGCAGTAGCAACTGTTTATTCCAGCAATGAATTTTTCCCCATTTAGTTTAACCTCTAAGAAGCAAACAGTGGACGGGAACAACTTAACTTTATTATATTGTGCCAAAAACTGCCCATAAGCAATCTGATCCCGAGGTGTTAGTAAGTGTTATTTCCTCTGTGTTGCAGACAAAACATAATCTGCAGCAGGGTTTCATTTATTAGAAGAGTGCAAAAAAAAAAAAAATCCCTGTTGCAGCAACATTGCTACATTTCTACTTTTTGTTGGTTTCACAGAGAAATATAAAAAACGCACCAATTTTGAGTGCAACTTTTATCATTTTCACTCTGAGAAAAAAAAACAGTTTTAACTAGAAAAAACTATTTTGTTCAGGGGAATTTAACTTGTGCACCACAGCTGGAGGCTGGAGTTTGTATTCAATAGAGGATGTAGAGGCAGCATCAGCTTTTATACCCATTAAAGAAATAACCGCAGCCATTCATGTGATATTGTTTTATTTATCAGAGATAGGGTCCAGTTTTGCTCCCATAGCAGTTTTGCCTCTGACTTTAGTGGGAATAGAAACAGATGTGAGACTTTGGAATTGGAAAAGTCTATTACTAGCAGATGGGGTGATGTGTAGTCCAGGGAGTGCATGGTGAGAGGAGTCCTTGCAGTTGTGACTGGCCCGCTTGCTATTAGGCATTGGATCCACAACCACTACAATAAATGATGTTACTCTGAAATGAAAGTACAACTCTGTCCTGCTGAATAAATGCCTGAAAATCACCCTAAATTAATTAATTCAGCATTATAGGCTTGCCTACACTGTGCTTTAGTCCACACCGGAGGCGTGCAAATTGTAGTCTTCATTAGTGTGTTGTGCACTATCTGGCCTACATGGACCCTGCTGGTATGCACTAAAAGTTCCCTAGTGTGTGTTAATGAAGTCACATTTCAAACAGTACTTATGCTAATGTACACTAGGGAAGTGTTTGTATGCACCAGCAGAGCCCATACCAGCCAGTTCTTCTTCGAGTGCTTGCTCATATCCATTCCATTAGGTGTGTGCGCGCCGCGTGCACGATCGTCGGAAGATTTTCTACCCTAGCAACACCGGCGGGTCGGCTGTGGAGCCCCCTAGAGTGGCGCCTTCATGGCGCTGAATATATACCCCAGCCAACCCGGCGCCCCCTCAGTTCCTTCTTACCGCCCCTGACGGTCGTTGGAACTGTGGAGCGCTGCTTAGCTGTTCTCCACTCTCCCTAGCTTAGTTTGTTGTATCACAGTTATAGTTATAGTTATAGTTCTAGCGCTAAGCCTATGCCCACGAGCGACCCGCACGACTCCTGTCTGAAGTGCCTGGGAGAGTCCCATCAAACAGACAAGTGCAAGATCTGTAAGGCCTTCAGACCAAGGACCAAGAAGGAGCGGGACTTTCGGCTCCGGCAACTCCTGATGGAGGCGGCACTTAGTCCGGACGCTCCATCTACAAGTCAGGCCCCGGCACCTAACACCTCGGTGCGCAGTGCCCCGGCGGCACCGGCTATGACGACCACGCGAGTGGCGTCAGACAAGTCTCCCCGGCACCGGACCTCGTCGGCACCACAAGCAGTGCCTCGGCGCCGGTCATTATCCCCGGGGCATAAAAAAGCCCATAAGACGGGGACATCCGTGCCGAAGACGCCGGCTCCCCCAGTGCCGGGGGTAGAGCCGCGTCCGCCGGTGGAGCACCGGAAACAGGTGCCTCCAGCACCGTCGACTCCGGCGCCGAGGCCGTTGAGTCCGGTGCAGATAGCGTCTCCACCGAGACCGGCGGTGATACAGTGCCTCCCGTCGACTCCAGAGACCTTCGCGGCGGCGAGAGACTTAATAGCTCTCACGGAGCCGGCACCGCCTCAACCACCGGCACCGACTGCACCGTTGACTCGCCCGGTCCAGTCGAGGGGGAAACCTGCCTTGATGCGCCCTCCATCGCAAGGGCTGGAACCTCGGCACCAATCCAGGTCCCGAAGCAGGTCCCCACGCCGCTCGCAGTCCCGGCACCGAATATCGCCTCGGCACCGGTCGTACTCGCGGCCAAGATCTTCTTCGCGGCACCGCTCTACGTCTCGGCACCGCTATGATCGTCGGCACCGATCAACGTCGAGACG
Source organism: Malaclemys terrapin pileata (assembly GCF_027887155.1). NCBI lineage: Eukaryota > Metazoa > Chordata > Testudines > Emydidae > Malaclemys > Malaclemys terrapin. Next base: position 261,337,491 of record NC_071506.1, read on the forward strand.
TAGTTCTCGGCACCGCTACGGTCGACGCTCGACGTCGAGAGGCCGCTCCCGGCACCGGGCATACTCCAGGTCCTCGTCGAGGTCCAGATCCGACTCCCGGCACCGACGAGGTCATCGGCACCGGTCGCGGTCCCGGCACCGGTCGCCGGCACCGCGTAGAGATAGATCATCTCCGGACCGGCACCGTGCGGCACCGCAGCCAATGGGAATCGTCTCGACGCTCTCGGCACCGCCGTGGCCATCGAGATCGGTGTCCCACTCCTCGGAGGACCTCTCGAGATCGGCATACCCCCCTCAGGGGCAAGCCGAGGAACAGGACTTGGGCCATTGGCAAGAGATGGCAGAGGACCATTTTCATGGCCCATCTCACTGGTCGTTTTGGACCCCGTGGGCGTACCATCAGGCGCAAGTGGCTCCAATTGCTTCGACCTCTCGCTCCGGTCACTCCATCAGAGGGGCCCCGGAGTCCACCATTTCTCGGCCTCCGCCAGGGGGCATGGAGGCTTCTGGGTCCGGACCACCTGACGCCCTGGACCCAGGCATAGGTGATGCTCCAGCCCAGGAACAGGGAGACCAGGACCAGCCCTTGGATCCTGTTCCACAGGAGGCATCTTCCTCTTCTTCTCCGGATGAGGCAGTGGCGGGCACATCGTGCACAGGCCCACCTCCAATAGATCTTCGGGCTCACCAGGATCTTCTGCGCAGGATGGCCCGTAATATGGACCTGCAGGCGGAGGAGATAGTGGAGGTGCACGACCCGATCGTGAATATTCTTGGAGCGGATGCCCCATCGAGGGTGGCGTTACCCCTGATCCGCACGATTCAAACGAATGCGGATACGATATGGCAAACTCCTGCCTCTATCCCACCCACAGCGAGAGGGGTGGAAAGGAAATACTTTGTCCCGTCTAAGGACTACGGGTACTTGTATACCCACCCCCAACCGTGTTCACTGGTGGTGGAATCAGTGAACGCACGAGAGCGCCACGGCCAGCAGGCTGCAGCGCCTAAATCAAAAGAGGCTAAGCGGCTCGATTTGTTTGGCCGTAAGGTTTACTCAGCCGGAGGGCTGCAACTTAGAGCGGCGAACCAACAGGCGCTATTGAGCCGTTACAATTTTAACTCCTGGAACTCTATGGGGAAGTTTAAGGAGTTGATTCCCCAGGAGTCCAGGGAAGAGTTTGGAGCCATGGTAGAGGAGGGCAAGAAGGTGGCTCGGACCTCCTTGCAGGCCTCCTTGGACATAGCAGACTCAGCCGCGAGGACCCTGGCTTCGGGTATCGCTATGCGCAGGATCTCCTGGCTTCAGGTTTCGGGTTTGCCTCCGGAGCTGCAGCAAACCCTACAGGATCTGCCCTTTGAGGGACATGGATTGTTCTCAGACAAGACGGACTCTCGCCTGCAGAGCCTCAAGGACTCGAGAACAATCATGCGCTCCCTGGGGATGCATGTTGTGGGCCCTCAGCGCAGACCATTTAGGCCGCAGCCTCAGCGCTTCTACCCCCCCCCGCCTCGTCAGAGACAGGACTCGACCCGGAGGCGAGGGCGAGGTGGTAGAAGAAGGTGGGCCGGCCCTCAACCCGGCCAGAACTAGGGGCCACCTAGACCACCTTCAGGCCCCAGGCAGAACTTTTGAAGGTGCGGTCGAGGACGGCGCCCCAGTCATCCCCCAGGATCCAGCCCCCTCCTTTCGGGATCGTCTCTCCCACTTCCACCGTGCTTGGTCCCTTATAACTTCGGACCGTTGGGTCCTCCGCACAGTGGAGAGGGGATACACTATCCAGTTTTCTTCTATTCCCCCCTCCCACCCCGCTTCCCCGTCCCTCTTCAGGGACCCTTCTCACGAGCAACTTCTTATACAGGAGGTTTCCACGCTCCTTGCTATGGGGGCCATAGAGGAGGTTCCAGTAGAGTTAAGGGGCAGGGGATTTTATTCCCGTTACTTCCTGATCCCCAAGTCCAAAGGAGGCCTGCGGCCCATCTTGGACTTGCGCGGACTCAACAAATTCGTAGTAAAGTTGAAGTTCCGCATGGCCTCTTTGGGGGCCATTATCCCCTCCCTCGATCCTGGAGACTGGTTCGCCGCCCTCGACATGAAAGACGCATACTTTCACATCTCAATTTACCCACCTCACAGACGCTTTCTGCGATTTGTGGTAAACATGGTGCACTACCAATTTGCAGTCCTTCCCTTCGGCCTATCCTCGGCCCCAAGAGTGTTCACGAAATGTATGGCTGTCGTGGCAGCGTACCTTCGTCGGCAAGGGATACAGGTGTTCCCGTACCTAGACGACTGGCTGGTACGCGGTAGCACCAAAGAGCAAGTTCAAGCTCACGTCCACAGAATAGTGCACACATTCAATGAGTTGGGCATCCTACTCAACAAGGACAAATCCACTCTAGAACCTACCCAGAGAATAGATTTCATCGGCGCAGTTCTAGACTCCAGACGTGCACAAGCCATCCTGCCAGACAACCGCTTTGGCACCATCACGAGCCTCATTCAAGGGCTCCAGGCCTTCCCAACTACCACGGTGAGGTCGTGCCTTACCCTGCTGGGTCACATGGCTTCCTGCACGTACGTAACCAGGCATGCCAGACTTCGGCTTCGCCCACTCCAGACCTGGGTGTCATCAATATACCGTCCACATCGGGACAGCCTGAACATGGTGGTCACGGTCCCGAACTCGGTCCTGACCTCCCTCACCTGGTGGCTAGATCACAATGTGGTCTGCGAAGGGATGCCATTTCACGCCCCACAACCCTCTCTGCATCTGGTCACAGACGCCTCATCTCTGGGTTGGGGCGCCCATCTCAACGAACACCATACCCAGGGCCTGTGGACTGCACCCCAGCTAGCCCTGCACATCAATGTTCGGGAACTGATGGTGGTGCGCCTGGCGTGCCAGGCATTTCTCAACCTCCTACGTGGCCAATGTGTGTTAGTTCTCATCGACAACACCACGGCCATGTTTTACATCAACAAGCAAGGAGGAGCACGTTCGTCAATTCTATGCCAAGAGGCCATTCGCCTGTGGGACTTCTGCATCGCCCACTCAATCCATCTCACGGCATCGTTCCTCCCTGGAGTCCAGAATACTTTAGCGGACCGACTCAGCAGGTCCTTCCAGACGCACGAGTGGTCTATCCGTCCGGACATCATACATTCCATCTTCCAAAAGTGGGGGTTTCCCCAGATAGACCTGTTTGCATCTCGAGACAACAGGAAGTGCCACGTGTTCTGCTCCCTACAAGGTCGAGCTCCGGGCTCCCTCTCGGATGCGTTTCTCCTTCCCTGGAAAGACCACCTGTTTTATGCCTTCCCTCCGTTTCCTCTGGTCCACAAGGTACTGCTAAAATTGCGCAGAGACCAGGCACAGGTAATTCTGGTCGCTCCAGCGTGGCCGAGACAACATTGGTACACCACACTGTTGGAACTCTCGGTTCAGACACCGATCCCGCTTCCATTGTGTCCGGATCTCATCTCTCAGGACCACGGCCGGCTGCGTCACCCCGACCTGCAATCACTCCACCTCACGGCGTGGCTGCTCCATGGTTCACCCAGGCAGAGCAGCAATGCTCGCACTCTGTCCAACAGATTCAGCTGAGCAGTAGGAAGCCCTCAACACGCACCACGTACCTGGCCAAGTGGAAGCGGTTCTCATGTTGGTGCGAACAACGAGCCACGTCCCCGTTGCAGGCACCCATTCCTCTCATTTTGGAATATCTCCTCTCCCTAAAACAGCAGGGGTTGGCGATATCTTCAATTAGAGTTCACCTGGCCGCTATATCGGCCTTTCACCCAGGGGAACTCGCGTCCTCGGTATTCTCTAACCCGATGGTCGTTAGATTCCTCAAGGGCTTAGACCGGATGTACCCACAACAACGTCAGCCCGTTCAGACGTGGGACCTCAACCTGGTTCTCTCCAAGCTCACAGGTCCTCCATTCGAGCCACTGGCCACCTGTTCACTTTTGTACCTATCCTGGAAGACAGCCTTCCTTGTAGCCATCACCTCAGCAAGGCGCGTTTCTGAACTCAGGGCGCTTACATCCGAGCCCCCTTATACAGTTTTCCATAAGGATAAAGTGCAGCTTCGTCCACATCCTGCCTTTCTCCCTAAGGTGGTTTCTCCTTTTCATATCAACCAGGATATATTTCTCCCGGTCTTTCATCCCAAACCACATGCCACTCGCCAGGATCAACGTTTGCATTCCCTGGACGTACGAAGGGCCCTGGCCTTCTATATTGACCGCACAAAGCACTTTAGAAAGACGACGCAACTCTTCGTTGCAGTGGCCGACCGAATGAAAGGCTCACCGGTCTCCTCACAACGCCTATCCTCCTGGATTACGTCTTGCATCCGGACTTGCTATGACCTGGCAGGTGTCTCAGCACCGCACCTCACCGCTCACTCCACGAGGGCCCAAGCTTCCTCGACGGCTTTCCTGGCACAAGTTCCGATCCAGGACATTTGTAGAGCAGCGGTTTGGTCATCAGTCCACACATTTACAGCTCACTATGCACTAGTGCAGCAGTCCAGAGACGATGCTGCTTTCGGATCAGCGGTTTTGCACACAGCAATGTCTCACTCCGACCCCACCACCTAAGTTGGGCTTGGGAGTCACCTAATGGAATGGATATGAGCAAGCACTCGAAGAAGAAAAGACGGTTACTCACCGTTGTAACTGTTGTTCTTCGAGATGTGTTGCTCATATCCATTCCAAACCCGCCCCCCGTCCCCACTGTCGGAGTAGCCGGCAAGAAGGAACTGAGGGGGCGCCGGGTCGGCTGGGGTATATATTCAGCGCCATGAAGGCACCACTCTAGGGGGCTCCACAGCCGACCCGCCGGTGTTGCTAGGGTAGAAAATCTTCCGACGATCGTGCACGCGGCGCGCACACACCTAATGGAATGGATATGAGCAACACATCTCGAAGAACAACAGTTACAACGGTGAGTAACCGTCTTTTACTGTGCAACATACTAGTGCAAACTAAAATGTACCCCGCTCCAGTGCAGATTAAAGCACCATGTAGACAAGTCAGAGATCAACATTTACCAGCAACTATATAACAAAATAAGAGTTAAATTGACTACAGCACTGTCCTAACATAGAGAAAATGGAAAATGGTTTAGACACATGCCTGGCCCCCTTTCTTTTACTCGCCTATGCTTAGTCATTTCCCCCATATTGACAAACCTTTTCTAGTGTATTGCCTCGCTGATTTCCAGATACTGTCCTATCCATCATCTTAAAATACTTTGTTGCTTTGTGAGGGGGGGACACTTCTATGTAACAAGAATACAAAGCCACAGCAGCCATCTTGGAGGAGGCTAGAATGGCCTCCTTAGAGAAGACTGCCACCAGCTTGCTAGAGTAGTTCTATCTGCTTTTAGGTAAATCTTTAAAGCCCAAATGCTGATTTGATTAAACACAAGGGGAAAAAGAAACAGGAATTTCCAGACAGGATCAGACCAGTAGTGCATCTAATCCAGTGTGCTACTTGACTGGCCAGGAGCAGGTTCTTCAGAAGAAGGTGCAAAAGACTCTGAAATGGAATAATCTGCCCCACGCCCTTCGGCTGGAGGTTGAACTATGCCAGATGTTTTAGATTACATGTTATCAGAATGAAGAGAAGTCACGGGGGTACATTTTCAGAGTTGCAGGCTTTATTTGTGTAATTCCAATGGTCTTTAATAACTAAGGCCCCATGTAACATAGAAAACTTCTCCACTTTGTTAAGATTAAACACGTTAGAGCCTCAGGGATTCCTACACATTGATATGGCACTGTGATTATCACAATATAAGAACCTAGATTAATAGATTGATAGGTCAGAAAGGACCACTATGCTCATCTAGTGTGACCTATAAATGCAACTGACAGCACTGGGGAGCCAGCCACCAGGAATGTCTTGGCTAGTTTCCTATCTCAACACTGACCCAGCCAAATTCGACTTATTTCTGAGATTTATACAAATCACAGGCCAAGATAGAGTCAGTCCTGGCTAGAAAGAAACTCTTTATAGACTCCAGTGGTACAAAATAATTGACTACAAGATTTGCAAATAATTGCATATGTCAGGTATGTCTGTCTTCAAATATTATAGCCTTCACTCACCACCACCAGAGCTGGGGAGACAGGTATGTCTGTCTTCAAATACTATAGCCTTCACTCACCACCACCAAAGCTGGGGAGACAGGGAGCAGGAACAGCTGCTGCTGCATCAAAGGTGGGATCCCCCCTCAAGAGAGGACAGATTTTTTTTTGCACTACAAGCCTCCCTGGGACTGAGTTGTAGAATTAGATTTGGGTAGGGGTGTTTTTAAACTGAAAACAAGGCTGCAGACGAAGGATTGTGTGTGGGGAGGGAGGGCAGGCAGAGAGCCCTGTGTCAGTGTCTGGGCCATGACGCTCCTTGGCCAGTGATATCCACTTTTGGGACTGTGATGGCTATCTCTGATCCAAGGGATCAGTGGTTGTGGGCACCTTGCCACATTGTATACATTCAGGCAGACATCCACCTCTGGGGGCCCTGTGCACTGGTGTATTTCCCACTTCTGGATCAAGCACTTTGATTTCAGTAAATTAAATATACTTGGTATTTAGTTCCTATATCCTAAACACACCAAATCCAATTGCTAGTACATTCATGTGTGAGCTTTCAAGCTAAGTGCCACAGCTGATATTTTGGGTGGCATAATTAATAGTCACTGCTGTGACTGCCAGAGCCGGTGTTAGATTCGGTGGGGCCCAAGGCAGAAACTAAGGAATCAAAGCCAAAGCCTGAGCCCCACCACCCAGAGTTGAAGCTGAAGCCCTCTCCCCCGCCAGGGCTGAAGCCAAAGCCTGATCAGGTAACTTAGCTTTGCGGGGGCCCCTGTGGCATGGGGCCCAAGCAATTGCCCTGCTTGCTACCTCCTAACACCGGCCCTGGTGACTACTTATTGTTTCATAAACGCGGAGTGGCACAATATAAATCCCAAATTATCAGCACAAAGCTGTGGTGAAAATGATTTGAAAGAAATGAGGAAATTCTAATCTACTAGAATAATATATCCTGGCCCACAGGGAAATGGCTGATGTTTGGTTTGAAAAATGCTGTATGAATTGTTTAAAAAGGAGAGCATTTCAAAACATTTCAGATTTCTGCAAATGTGTTCTGTTTGTTCATACTCCATTTATAATTGTGACTCCTGGTAGAGCTCTAGGACTCTGCATAGAAATACAGAGCTCTTCTGCTGACCCCTGCTGATATCAGAGCAGGTGGATACTATTAATTCCAACAGAGGAGAAAACATGCTGAGATTTATATTTTATTGTTCTATAAATTAGCAATAAATGCAAACCCTAAGAAAGGGGTAAGTTGAGAACATGTTCAGTGTGTGTGTGTACTGGTAAATGCAGGGTGAAAATGCCACTTGCTGACAATATCATTCTTCCACTGTGATTTTACTGGTGTGGGGCTGTTATGTCTGCATATCCTTGTTTCTTTAAAAAGGTCTTTAGTGCTGTTTCACTAGCACAAGCTCTGCGCCCTTTGGACATTACAAATGGTTTTAAGGATTAAAAACACTTGAGAAGTTATATGGACATGATTTGTGCATGCTTGGGAATGAAAATAACAAGGAAGTTCAGATATTTCCTGGAACTTTCCTTATTAAAGGGGTTAGCACTCACTGAGCTAATTTGGATTTACCATTGCCTCTGTAACTTTTCTGCCAAATGGTGTCAGCAGCAACAAGGGCTGAGTTTGATATCTTGGGTTCCTCTTAACATTCCAAAACAAAACTGGCTTGATGCCCTCACCCAGAAATCTGGGAAAACTAAACACCACCCCAGAGTGGCTCTAGGAGGCAGTACTTCCCCAATCACAAGCACCGAGTCTGGGTATAACAAAAGAAAACTTTTATTAAAAGGGAACTCAGCATTAATTTGGGGTAACACCACAACAATGATTCAAAAGGATGCAAACCATAAGTAAACACCCACCCCACAGTATCTTGGTCAGTGTTCTTTGCCTCAGTATTTCACCTTGTGGTGTGAAAGTGTAATAGACATATGTCCCTTTAACATACCACTCCCCTTTCCCTCCGCTACACCCAAACCAGCCAAAATTGATCACTTTGGCAAAGCAGATCTATCTACTGTTCAAAGTAGGTATTTCTATGTAAATATGGTCTGCTTCTGAGGCCTTTTCCTCTAGTTCATCAATAGATGGCAGGGAGAGCTCATTCAGACCCTGGTTTACAGCTCAATTGGTGCAAAACCCCTACATGTCCTTTCTACAGTCACCACCAGTGCAGCTCCACTGACTGATGAATTAGGGCTATCCCCAAATACAAGGCCTGAGACTATTCAGACTTCTGGATACAATTACATTATTACTGGGCATGCTCAGAGGATTAAGATATTCATTAGCATAGACACTGTCATACTAATATTAAATCATCTCATTAGCACAGTTACTCCTACTCTAGTAACAAGATACCTCCCGTGACAGATCTGAAATCTGTTTACCACCTTTTGTCTGCTGGACTGTGAGAAAGGATTCCTTTTTGCTGAAGCAATAGCATTGACATGAGAGAATTCTATTTCACATTCTGCACTGCTGTCAGGATAGGAAATCCTTATGGGCTTGAGCTTTTCTGGAATTTTGCCTTCTGTAGAGAGACTGAAGATACAATAATAAGAATATATATATATAGAGAGAGAGAGAGAGCGTTTCCAAGTCAGTAGGAATAAATAAAGGAAACAGTGAAAAAAGTGGAACTGAAAAAGATTTAGAGAAGGGCACCAGAAATGATCAAGGGTATAGAATGGCTTCAATATGAGGAGAGAGTAAAAGGATTAGGCCTGTTCAGCCCACAAAAGAGAAGACTAAGGGAGGGATATGATAGAGGTCTTTAAAATCAAGAATGGCATGGAAAAAAGTGAATAGAGAACAGCTATTTATCCTTTCACACAATACAGAAACCAGGGGTCAGCCGATGGTATTAATAGGCAGCAGGTTTAATACAAACAAAAGGAAATGCTTTTTCACACACTACACAATTAACCTGTGGAACTCATTGCCATGGAATCTTGCGATGACCGAAAAAGAATTAGATACATTCCTGGAGGATAGCCATGGCTAAACAATGGCTATTAGCCAAGATGGTCAGGGATGCAACCCCATGCTTGGGACAACCCTAAACTTCTGACTGCCATGCAGCCACTGCTTCCCAACAGACCCTAGCCACTTTGTGGTTCAGGAACCTTCCCCTTACCTGGCCAAGGGAAAGGGAAATGCACTGGGGAGAGGGCTGATGGGAGTTGTAGTCCCCTGCTTAGCAGATCCATCACAATCATATTTGTTTTTGTTTTTCTAAATTATCTGCAAGACTGACTGAAATGGGTATAAGTTATTTTTGGAATCTATGCTGTGCAGATTGTGAGTCATTGTCATGGAATCTGCCATCCTGAACAAGATTTTTACTCAGGTGACACACATTCCTTGAAAATCATTTAGGCTCTGAGTACATACAATGTACCTGGAAAGCAGATTGGGAGATCTGACTAATGTGACAAGTCTCTCTGAGTAGCTTGGAAAAATCTTTTTGCTATTTAAAAATAAACCCTTCATATATCACTGCAAAATTTAATAAGAAACAATCATATGAGAATGTCTGTGCCAAGCCTCTGACCCTTGCACACTCCCGAGAATTCTGAGCAGAATCTCAGGAAGCATCTGCAAAAAGTGCATGCAGTGCTGGGAAATACATTCAGACCACCTGCACTGAAGAGTAAGAGGAGGATAGCTAGTCCTCCGCTAGTTTGCCATATTGGCACATCAAGAAACTCAGCAGATGCATGAGAGAGTGATTTAAAAAAATGCCAAACAACTAATTGTAGAGAACCTCTGGGAATTTATAGGCCACTCTAGAGTTGGGACCTCATCACCAAGCTTGCAGCTTCACTGCAGAATGCAGTCCAAAACATAGGCACAACATCCATTTTGAGCCCATCCAAATTAGAAGTGACTTACTTGAGAGAAGTGACTCCTGTGCTGCTGGGGAGCTAAGGAAAATGTTTCCAGGCTGATGGATTGGAACATGATGTATACAAAGTGGATTTCAAATCCTGGCCATCTGGGTCTTTTTTAAGGTAGCATTTTATCCTCATTTCACTGAGGATATGTTTAGGTTGGTTTGTTTTGATCACTATTTTTTTTAGTTTAAGAGTTTAGTTTAGTGAAAGAAACATAAATAAAAAGATTGTATAGAATAGAACTGAAATCTATCTCATTGGTCTATTAGAGGACTCTAGAGCAATGTTTCTCAACGGCCAGTCAGTGGACCAGGGCCAGTCCCAGAGATCTCCCTGACACAGAGGGCAGCAAACCAGTCCCTGGTATCAAAAAGGTTGAGAAACACTGCTGTAGAGGTACTTAGACATATGCTGCTAGTAAGAGACTAGCCTTAGCCAGAACAATTCTGACAGAAGAAAGAGAATGCAATCAGCATTTGAACTGGAGGGTTCACTGAAGGTTTAGTTTATTATCCCTATGGCTTTCAATAGGACTCCTCATGTACACCAGCGCTACTCACATGAGTAATGGTCTAAGTATCTGGCTTCACCCAGACATGGAAATATTCCAGTAGACTCTGTACCTAATAGACCTCTTAGCTAGATCTCTCTTGAAAATTCATAAGTATATACGGTAGCACTGCAGATACTGTCTAGAAATTAACTTATGCATGTATTTGGTAATTAAGATCCACTGAGCACTGAGCAGTAAATACACACTTAGGGCAGATTTTTAATGTAAGTTAGGTGTCTAAGATGCAGTTGGCACCTAGTGGGATTTTAATTGATTTCAATGGGGATTAGGAGCCTTGATGTTTTCAAAAATCCCACAAGGTACGTTTCTGTGTCTTTAGGTGCCTAAATACCTTTGAACATCTGGCTCTTAGAGCCCAACCCTGCAGCCTCACGCAGGCTCCAATTCATCAGACCTCCCCTGTTCAGCAAATCACCTAAACACATGCTTGCAGTTAAGCAAGTGCTTAAGTATTTTGATGAATAGAGATGGATCTAAGCACATGTGGTGATTAGGGGAATCTGTGTACAACTTATAAATTCTGGTTGCTGTTTTGAAATTATTATGAAGTTGTTGCAATGACAATTGCTATATTATGGAATGCCTCTTTATCTATGTGTATCCACCAAAGGCTGACAGGACCTAGCACATACCCACCAGACTAGGGACATGGATAGTACAAAGAATGCTCTGGAATACTGAGGAATCTCAGGCAGGGAAATGCATGTAAAATGTATTAGTTCTGTGTGGATCTGTGTATTCCTTGTGTGATTAAGTGAACAACAATGGTTTTAGAGTCCTGTGCAAAGTATCTGTGCATTTCATGTGCCCTAGAAGAAGAAAACTGTAGAGTCCAAACACCCTATGGCTGGAGTTCTGGGAAAGAGTGTGTTTAAGCTACAGAGAGAATTTGAGGGGTGAACACTGATTCTAGGGGCTGTACAGCTGGACCAGGGATTGCAACTCTCAGAAGAGGGTGCTAGAGAAAGCATCTGCATTTCAAGTGTGTGCCTAGGGACCCCAGTGCCTGAGTTCTGTTAAGACTCCAGAGGCTCAAAATATGCAGGATCCTGAAGCTGGATCTCTTCACAGATGTCTGTTGAATGACCAAGAAGCGCGTGCTCAACTGGAGCTGTTTTAGCACACTCTTGTTGAACTGGAGCATCAAGTAGTCCTGCTGAAATCAGTGGGACTAGTCATGTGAGTAAGGGCTGTAGGATTAGCCTCCCCTTAAGTGGATAGTAAGTCAGGTAGTGTAAAGAAAGATGGCTTCATTTACTATGTGCTCTTTACAATGCTTTCTGGGCAGTGCTTAATCTTCCATATTATTACATTTTTTACATTTTACTTACAGTGGTTAGTGGCTGAAAACCAGGAGGCTGTTTGTGTGAGTAAAGCTGCCAGGACCATGCCTGGTGCTGTCAAGGGATACCTGGCTTGTTTCACTCATGTGAATACTGCTATTGGCTCCAAATAATGTGAGTAAAGCCAGCAGGATTTGGCCTCGTGTCTTTCTGCCTTCCTTTTAATGTCAATCATTGTGAAAACATTTACAAATGTTGGAAAACACCTGGTCATTTCTATTCTGTTATATTCAGGTCCTTATACCATGGCCATATCTGAGCACCTTCCAGCAGCTGATTAAGTGAGATGACCACTAGCTCCTTTTATGTGTAGTTAATTCCTTCTTCATCTCTTCCTTCCCACATTTGCAGAGCTCTCTAGGCCCAATCCAATGCCCATTGAACCCAATGGAAAGATACCCATTGACATCAATACCCTATTACTGATTCTTATAACTGTAATTAAATATTGTTATAATTCATACAAATACTATAATAATCATTACAGAATTGGATGTAACTGGACTTACAAACCAAAACATTAATCATAAAATGATCGTGATTATGGCAATCAAAAGAAAGAAACATAATCAGTAACCCATCGTCACAATCCAAACTTCTCTAAATATTCTTCATTAATTGTGTTAAAAAAATAGTAACAACTAGGGCATGGAAGATAATTAAAACTCAATCACAGAACCCATCATCAGTCCTCACATAAGAACATAAGAACGACCATACTGGGTCAGACCAAAGGTCCATCTAGCCCTGTATCCTGTCTTCCGACAGCGGCCAATGCCAGGTGCCCCAGAGGGAATGACCAGAACAAGTAATCATCCAGGGATCCGTTCCCTGTCACCCATTCCCAGCTTCTGCCAAACAGAGGCTAGGGACACCGTGTCTGCCCATCCTGGCTAATAGCCATTGACAGACCTATCCTCCATGAATTTATCTAGCTCTTTTTTGAACCCTATTATAGTCTTGGCCTTCACAACATCCTCTGCAAGGAATTCCATGGGTTGACTGTGCGTTGTATGAAAAAATACTTCCTTTTGTTTGTTTTAAACCTGCTGCCTATTAATTTCATTTGATGACCCCTAACTCTTGTTTTATGAGAAGGAGTAAATAACACTTCTTTATTTACTTTTTCCACACCAGTCATGATTTTATAGACCTTTTTTATAGATCATACCCCCCCTTAGTCATCTGTTTTCTAGGCTGAAAAGTGCAGCTGTTCCATACCCCTAATCATTTTTGTTGCCCTTTTCTGAACCTTTTCCAATTCCAATATATATATATTTGAGATGGGGTGACCACATCTGCACGCAGTATTCAAGGTGTGGGCATACCATGGATTTATATAGAGGCAATATGATATTTTCTGTCTTATTATCTATCCCTTTCTTGATGATTCCCAACATTCTGATTGCTTTTTTGACTGCCGCTGCACATTGTGTGGATGATTTCAGAAAACTATCCACAATAACTCCAAGGTCTTTCTTGAGTGGTAACAGTTAATTTAGACCCCATTACTGTATATGTATAGTTAGGATTATGTTTTCCAATGCGCATTACTTTGCATTTATCAACATTAAATTTCATCTGCCATTTTGTTCCCCAGACACCCAGTTTTGAGAGATCCTTTTGTAGCTCTTCACAGTCTGCCTGGGACTTACGTATCTTGAGTAGTTTTGTATCATCTGCAAATTTTGCCATCTCACTGTTTACCCCTTTTTCCAGATCATTTATGAATATTTTGAATAGCACTGGTCCTAGTACAAACCCCTGGGGGTCACCACTATTTACCTCTCTCCATTCTGAAAACTGACCATTTATTCCTACCCTTTGTTTCCTGTCTTTTACCAATCCATGAGATGACTTTCCCTCTTATCCCATGACAGCTTACTTTGCTTAAGAGCCTTTGGAGAGGGACCTTGTCAGAGGCTTTCTGAAAATCTAAGTACACCATATACATTTGACTCCCCTTGTCCACATACTTTTTGACCCCCTCAAAGAATTCTAGTAGACTGGTGAGACGTGATTTCCCTTTACAAGAATCATGTTAACTCTTCCCCAACAAATTATGTTCCTCTATGTGTCTGATAATTGTTTTCTTTACTATAGTTTCAACCAGTTTGCCCAGTACTGAAGTCAGGCTTACCCACCTGTAATTGCCGGGATCACCTCTGGAGCCCTTTTTTAAAATTTGCATCACATTAGCTATCCTCCAGTTATTTGGTATAGAAGCTGATTTAAATGATAGGTTACAAACTACAGTTAGTAGTTCTGCAATTTCACATTTGATTTCCTTCAGAACTCTTTGGTGAATACCATCTGATCCTAGTGACTTATTACTGTTTAGTTTATTAATTTGTTTGAAAACCTCCTCTAATGATAACTCAATCTGGGACAGTCCCTCAGATTTGTTACCTAAAAATAATGGCTCAGGTTTGGGAATCTCCCTCACATCCTTAGCGGTGAAGACTGATGCAAAGAATTCATTTATTTTCTCTGCAATGGCCTTATCTTCCTCAAGTGCTCCTTTAGCATCTCGATCGTCCAGTGGTGCCACTGGTTGTTTAGCAGGCTTCCTGCTTCTGATGTACTTAAACAAATTTTTGCTATTATTTTTGAGCCTTTGGCTAGCTGTTGTTCAAATTCTTTTTTGGCCTTCCTAATTATATTTTTACACTTCTTTGCCAGAGTTTATGATCCTTTCTATTTTCCTCACTAGGATTTAAGTTCCCCCTTTTAAAGGATGCCTTTTTGCCTCTCACTGCTTCTTTTACTTTGTTGTTTAGCCACAGAACCACACTTTGTTGGTTCTCTTTCTATGTTTTTTTTTTAATTTGGGGTATACATTTAAGCTGAGCCTCTATTATGGTATCTTTAAAAAGTTTCCATGTGGCTTTCAGGGATTTCCCTTTTGGTGCTGTACCTTTTAATTTCTGTTGATCTAACCTCCTCATTTTTGTGCAGTTCCCTTTTCTGAAATTAAATGCTACAGTGTTGGGCTGCTCTGGTGTTTTCCCTGCCACAGGGAAGTTAAATTTAATTATATTATGGTCACGATTACCAAGTAGTCCAGCTATATTCACCTCTTGGACCAGATCCTGTGCTCCACTTAGGACTAAATCAAGAATTGCCTTCCCTCTTTTAGGTTCTAGGACTAGCTGCTCCAAGAAGCAGTCATTTAAGGTGTGAAGAAACTGTATCTCTGCATCCTGTCCTGAGGAAACATGTACCCAGTCAGTATGGGGATAGTTGAAATCCTCCTTTATTATTGAGGTTTTTTTTATTTTAATAGTCTCTCTAATCTCTCTGAGCATTTCATAGTCACTATCACCATCCTGGTCAGGTGGCCGTAATATGACCCTACTGCTATATTATTATTAGAGCATGGAATTACTATCCATAGAGATTCTACGGTACAGTTTGGTCCATTTAATATTTGATATTACTTCATTTGATTCTACACTTTCTTTCACATATAGTGCCACTCCTCCACCAGCAGAACCTGTTCTGTCCTTCTGATACATTTTGTACCCTGGTATTACTGTGTCCCATTGATTATCCTCATTCCACCAAGTTTCTGTGATGCCTATTATATTAATATCCTCATTTAATATGAGGCACTCTAGTTCAGTGGTTCTCAAACTAGGGCTGCCGCTTGTTCAGGGAAAGCCGCTGGCAGGCTAGGCCAGTTCGTTTACCTGCCACGTCCGCAGGTTCGGCTGATCACAGCTCCCACTGGCTGTGGTTCATCGCTCCAGGCCAATGGGGGCTGCAGGAAGGGTGGCCAGCACGTCCCTTAGCCCATGCCGCTTCCCGTTGCCCCCATTGGCCTTGGACGGCGAACCGCAGCCAGTGGGAGCCACGATCAGCTGAACCTGCGGACGCAGCAGGTAAACAAACCAGCCCAGCTCGCCAGGGGCTTTTCCTGAACAAGCGGCGGCCCTAGTTTGAGAACCACTGCTCTAGTTCAGCCATCTTATTATTTAGACTTCTAGCATTGGTATATAAGCACTTTAAAAACTTGTCACTTTTTAGCTGTCTACCGTTACATGATGTAATTGAATGGACTTTTTTTCATTTGATTGTTTCTCATTAGATCTTACCTGTATTTTATCATCTTCCATCCTCTCCTCCAACTAGGACATAGAGAATCTCCATTAATAGATCCTTCCCTAAGGTATGTCTCTATCCGAACCATGTGCTCCTCTGCACCTCTTGGCTTTCCCCCAACGCTGAGTTTAAAAATTACTCTATGACCTTTTTAATGTTAAATGCCAGCAATCTGGTTCCATTTTGGTTTAGGTGGCACCCCTCCTTCCCGTATAGGCTCCTCCTTTCCCAGTTCCTAATAAATTGAAACCCCTATTCCCTACAGCATCGTCTCATCCACACATTGAGACCCTGCATTTCTGCCTATCTAACTAGGCCTGTGCATGGAACTGGAAGCATTTCAGAGAATGCTACCATAGAGGTGCTGGACTTCAATCTCTTACATAGCAACCTAAATTTGGCCTCCGAGACCTCTCTCCTATCCTTCCCTGTCACTGGTACCTACGTGTACCACAACCACCAGCTCCTCCCCAGTACTACACATAAGTCTATCTAGATGTTTTGAGAGATCTGCAACCTTCATACCAGGCAGGCAAGTCATCATGCAGTTCCCCCGATCACCACAAATTGAGCTATCTATGTTTCTAATGATCAAACCGCCCATTACTAATACCTGGAGTTCGATCCCCCGGAGAGGTATCCTCAGTGCGAGAGGATACCCCAACATCATCTGGAAGGAGGGTCCCAACTATGGAATCATTTCGCTCTGCTCCAGTTAGATGTTCTCCTTCCCTGAGACTTTCATCCTCCTCAACAGCACAGAGGTTGTCAGTCTGGGTGTGGGACTGTTCTACTGTGTCCCAGAAAGTCTCATCTATGTACCTCTCTGTCTCCCTTAGCTCCTCCAGTTCAGCCACTCTGGTCTCCAAAGCCCGTACACAGTCTCTGAAGGCTAGGAGCTCCTAGCTCCGAATGCACACATAGGGTAGGTAATCATACATGCTGCACTGGGTACAATAAACTGGATAGCCCCCACTCTATTGCTGGACTTGTGCCTGCATTGTTTTTTTACTCGTGAAGCTTGTTCCTTTGTTGTTGTTTTGTTTTTATCAAGGGGTGTTTTTGGCTTTAAATTTAAGGAATGTTAAGTGTATCTAGCCCCCATCACAGTCCCCCTCCAAAATCCTCACAAAACTCCCCTGTTAGCCGCTCCTGGTCGCTAGCTCCTCTGGTCACTTAGGAGTGGGCTTTTTAAAGCAGTGGTCTCAAAGCCGGTCCGCTGCTTGTTCAAGGAAAGCCCCTGGCGGGCCGGGTCAGTTTCTTTACCTGTTGCGTCCGCAGGTTCGGCTGATTGCGGCTCCCACTGGCCGCGGTTCGCTGTCCCAGGCCAATGGGGGAAGCGGCGCGGGCTGACGGATGTGCTGGCCGTTCTTCCCGCAGCCCCCATTGGCTTCCCGCAGTGAACCGTGGCCAGTGGGAGCCGTGATCGGCCGAACCTGTGGATGCACCAGGTAAACAAACTGGCCCGGCCCACCAGGGGCTTTCCCTGAACAAGCGGCGGACCAGCTTTGAGAACCACTGCTTTAAAGCCCTGGTCTTCCTGAGAAGCCCCGCCTCCTGGTTAAGGGTTGATGGGTGCTAAAGGACTTAGGGATCAAAGCCTCATTAAGAAGCTCTCAGCCTTGCCTAGCAGGCCACTACACTCAGCACACAATTCCCCAAACAAATAGACCACCTTGTGGGTTATTTGGAACATGTTGCTTTCACATTGCTTTTAGCAAATATTGGCACTTATGAATTTGTCAGAGTTTTGTGTCCACAATGTCAAAATGAATTAGTTGTACATCTTCTTTCCTGCACTCATATTAATAATGCTGAATTGTCACTTATGAAACAGGCTGACCCCTGATGACCATTGAGGACCCAGATGCGTAAGACATCATTGTTTACTTTGACGAAGTTTCAGAAAACTCTTACTTATAGGAGGGTACTATTAATGATAGCAAACCAATCCAGATGAAATAAATCAAACATTCTATCAAAACTGAAACTAATCCCTTAACTGGAGTGTCACTCAATGCTGTTAACTTCTTCTTTCTTGTGATATGCTGCACTTCTTTTTTTGTCCAGGCCTTGAAGCACTAAACACCAGAATTTTTCTGGAAAATTATTATTGCTGTAGTTTGATGCATAGAGAACCAGGAAGCAGCCAAAATCTTGAGGGGGAGGGGGGAAGTTTCTGTTTGGGAAGTTCTTAGCTTGATTTCTTGAAGGAAAAAAAGTGTGAACATGTTTCAAATAAGTATTAGAACATTTTAAATACTTCTCAGGACCATACGTCTGTGCCAAGCCATTTGACATTTAGCCTCTGTAGAGGTCACACAAATATGCTTCAAAGCAGAAATGATGTAATATTCAGTGTAAAAATAGTGACTTTTATTTTCCTTCATTCCTTCCAGCCACAAAATCTCCCCATCTCACTTTTCATCCCTGTTCACATAGCTTTTCAGATCAACTTGCCAGCTGATTGCTGTCTCTTAATACTATTTTCAAAAGACTGCTTCAGTATTGGACCAAACAGAAGTGTTGGATGATGAATGGCAGCAGCAGAATTAGTATTCTCTACGTCAGATCCAAACTGGGCAAGCAGTGCTGGGATTATGTGCTAACTCCTGTGAGCATGGAGTGGCTTATTCAGGAATTCTTTGGCGAACAGCTCACTGCAGAGTGCAATAGGCCAACACTAAGAGTGAGATTGTGCCTTACTGCTACATGGCCATGCCGTAGAAAGTAAAGGGGAAGTAAACTGCCCCTGCACCTTGTTGCACGGCTGCACAGGAACAATGCCAATTGTTACTGGGTTATTGGGGTGATGTGAGAAATTAGGAATGCTGTCCTGGATACTTCCCCTTTCCCAGGATTGAAGGGAATTGGAGGGAATGCAGCTATCTTGCCTCTGCTAAAAACAGAAGGAGAACTACCCCTCCTCTCACTAGGTTGGGGCAGCAGCACTCCCCACAATGCCCACACCTCTTTAACTGGTACGGTGAAATCTCCCCCTCCTGTTTCAGGCTCCTTTATATGCTTTGTCCACAAACAAGTGGGTGGCAGATGGGTGGACAGTGAACAGATCCATGGCTCCATCTCTCACATGCTGGGCAGCAAAGCTGTCTGAGCATGAAGTCAGGGGAGTATGCTTGGCTCTGGAGTAAAGTATTCTCCCTTTGGAGCAGGGGAAGAATTGTGCCTCTCCGGGGCTTGTTATGTGGGGCACTTTCAGGAGTGACTCACCTAGGTACTGCCTGTGACCCAAGAAACCCTCAATGCCAGCTGGCAAGGGGGTTACAAGAATATCCTGATTCTGGTGTGTACATTGTGGTTCACCAGCGAATGCAATGTGAGGTCTTAAATGAAAGCCAAGGTTACATTGGTCCACTGCTAATGTTGTGAAATGTATGTACACATACTATGCAAGGAGTTATGTATGTACACTGGAAATATGTCCGTAGCTTCTGTATCACAGCAGAGGTAGAGGAACAGATTTCCCATAAGACAAGGAATGTTTAATCACCTGTCTCTCCTGTTGAAATGTAAATTAAGTATTGTCTCATTCACAATGGGTCTTCCAGCACACATTGAAGCTGAAGCAGATGAAGAATTGTAAGAATTGGAGAAAGGAACTAACAGGCATACACACAGTGGGGAAAGAGAACTTCATCTTAAGATATACTTCAGAGGTTTGCTGGACTAAGTTTGAGGAACAAAAAACCTTCCCCTCCCCCCATGATCCTGCACCTAGCAAACAGGTGCAGGATCATGGCGGGGAGGGGCTTCTTTGTTCCTCAAACATAGTTCAGCAACTTGTTCATAATCAGCCTTGGTTGAAGACCCTGCAAAAGGCTTTGGGTGAGATAAGGTAACTTTAGATTGGAAGTTAGCCTGCTAAATTAAGTTTAGTCTCCAGAAAGCATGTTATGATTTTGTTTTATATGTATCAATTTGTTTCCATTATCCTTATTCACCATCTCTTGAATCTTGAATATTTGGTAACAAACTTATCCTTGTTTTCAATATAAATATATCTAAATGCTGTGATACTAAGCTAGGCGCTGATCCTGAGTTGAATCATACAAGCTGGTGTGTACACTGTTCCCTTGGGGACAGCGGGCTTGGTATTTCTGTGAATATTCAGTGAATAAGGGGCTGGATGCTGCAGGGGGACACTTCAGAAGGGCTCTGGGTGGGGTGAACCTACTGTTAACCTCAAGGCAAAGTAAGGGCTGGCAGAACCAAGAGGAGATTGCTTGGGTTGCTATCAGGCTGCTAGGGTCAGGGAGTTAAGCTTCTTGATACCCAGGTAAGCACAAGCAAGTCTCCCTTGGAGGCAGGGGGTAACAAGGTGACTCATAATCCTGGGTATCCCAAGAACCATTACACTGCCCCTACACAGGGTTCAGCTTAAAGGTGTTTAATGAAATGATTTCACTCAGAACCTGCGTCAAAGCCCTTTGAAGCAAATGGGAATTTTTACAATAACTTGCTAGATATGTTCTAGGAATTATTTTGGGGATGTTCTGTGGCCAGTATTATACAAGAGGTCAGATTAGATTATCACAATGGTCCCTTCTGGCCTTGGAATCTATGAATCTATTACTTCAATGGGCTTCAGATCCGGCTCTTAAAGCTTATTACATTCCTTTATATTTTAGCATCATTTAGGGAGACAAACAGAACATTGCTTGTTCTGAGCAATACATTTCTCATATAGAGGGGAGAGATAGGTTGGGGTTAATTGTTCCCATGTCTTGCCTGACACACCAGAGCATTTGGATACAAGTTCTTCCCCTGCAACCCCTTTTTCCTTTTTTTTTTTAAATTGCCACTGTTCTTTATTTAAAAGGGTCAAGGAGGGCATGTCAATGATGATTACTATACAGTGGTCATCTGTGACAGTCTGCAGCCTACCATTATTTGCAATTTAAGTCCATCACCAATAATTTATGACTGCATCTGCAGTTACTATCAGCTAAGCAATATTTAATTGCTTGGCACGTAATCTCCAAACTATCATCAAATGCATATTTGCATGCTCCATTACATGCTTCCAATGATGCCTTCAGCTTTCTTCTTTTTTATTTGCTTTACTGGTTGCTACCACAGTTTACTGTTAAATGTCCAATGGTCACAAGTTATAAATCCATAAAAGAGTGTTAAAAAGGTGATAACCAAAAGAAATTCTTGGCCAACACATAGGTAATTCAGCAGGAGAAGCCACTGAATTCACATTTTCTCTTAAAGGGACAACCTGCTATTTTGTTTTCATAGTCATTTGCTGCCAGGCTGTACTATGATATCTTTTTCCTGTTTGGAATTTTAATGGTACTGGCAGACCTAAATTTACAAATGTAAGTCACTATAGCTTTCTTTACATATCAGCTTGCAGTTAAAATAGGTTCTAAAGATGTCAAAGATTAAAAGGTTGTACCAATGGTAATATTTCTTAACCTATGAATAGTAACAGCCCATGGCTTGGTCTCATGCTTTAAATTTGAATATATTTTAGTCTTCAAGTTTTAAATGAGGAAAATATTCTATAGGAAGGGCCAGATTCTGCCACTCATGCTCAGTTTAAGTCAGGGCCGGCTCCAGGCACCAGCCCAGCAAGCAGATTCTTGGGGTGGCCAACGGGAAGGGGCGGCACGTTGGGCTATTCGGTGGCAATTTGGCAGCGGGTCCCTCTCTGAGGGAAGCACCTGCCACCAAATTCCTGCCGAAGAAAAAAGCGGTGCGATGGAGCTGCCGCCGGAGTGCCGCCAATCATGATTGTGATGGCGGCTTTTTCTTTTTTTTCCTGCCGCTTGGGGCGGCAAAAACCCTGGAGCCGGTCCTGGTTTAAATGGTACCATACTTTACTGTGCACATAGTCCCATTGACTACTTGTGCCATAAAGTACTACTTAACCAGAGTAACGAGGGCAGGACGTAGCCCTATGTGAGCACAAGATTACAAACATTTACCTGTCAGCGTATAGCGATCCTACAGTTCTTCAACATAGTTCCATCGATGATGTCACTAGGGTTACTCATCCGATTAGAGACTGCAGGATTGGAACCTGACTAACCAGAAATTGTATACACAGTGAGACATAACCTGCTGCATCTTTATTTGAAAGGAATCAAAAGCAATTCCTGTCTACTAATTTGTGACCATTCATTTAGAAATATCACCGTGTTACCACTGAATCAAAAGGAAGTTTTTATATTACAAGATTAAAAAAAAACTACATTGCTATTTCAAGTTCCTTCCTCCTTTCTCTAATTGTGTCCTGTCTTTTATTTTTTTATTATTTTATGCCAGGTAATTGCCTCTCTATAGCTTAAAAATCTTCAGGTTCTGTCTAGAAATATGTTTAATTTTAACTTTTCAGAAAGCACACTTGTTTCTGAAAAGTTAATCAGGAAAATCAGGGAGCTACTTTTAATGATTGGTATTTTAATGGGTGAATATTTTTAGCTAAATCTGAAATGCAAAAAGGCTCCGTGGTTTGGTGGGACTGAAAGTGAGTACAAAACTGTAATATATCTAACAGGCACAGATAACACATGATCTTAATTCAAATTAGAAATGTATTTCTAGAACAGACCAGCAAGTTGCAATACATGTTGTGCATAAATCATGAATGAAAAGACTAAAATCTTTAAAATGACACTAAATAGACAGTCTAACCAGCTTCTGTATACAGTCATATTCATTTTAACTGCCCTGCCAAGAATTGTAAATGCTTCATTCTACATTACCTTATTTATTTTCTGGGAAATAGCTGTCAATTTTAGGAAAGATAGGAAACTACTCTGCTATAATTGGTGGGGTACTTTTATGTCTCATTTAATCAAAATCTATGCACTCTATGTGCAATGTCTGCTAAGAATGGAATTTTCCAGAGAACTCAGTGTTATGAATTGCCATGACTCATAACATGTTCCAATAAAGAATCACTCTCTATGTGAAGTGTTTTGTAGTGGTTCAGAATGCCTCCTTGAGTGGTCTTTGACCCCAGTATCTGTTATGTGAACTCCATTTTACACAGTTTATTTTCATGGCTGAAATGCTAGATGAAACCATAATATTTACTATTACACATTTGTTCAATGTCAATGTAATATATTGCTAGGCAACACTCAGCAATGAAAAAAGGAGTGCCACCTTTCATTCAGCACATTAGCTAAAAGAACAAACATTAAATGTGCCTGTTTTCTTAGTCCCCTACTGCAAGGCAGAATCGTACTGGTAGAAAGTATTATTAGTTGTGATATTTATTTCTTCTGTTAAAATTGTTCAGCTGAATGTAATGTTTGGGAAACGTGTTTGATTGATAGCCCTTAAGGCTAAAGTCCTCTATCCACCTGTAGAACAGGCATAGGGAGAAGCTGTGAAGACTACCTACTTTCTCTATCTGACAATGTTACTGAAATTTGAAAGCACAGATACAGGAGGAAACTTGATGACAAAACTCAGATTTAATCATATGCTTCTCAGTGAGCAAGGCAGCGTACCAGATATGTACATGCAGATGCTTTTTCTGACTATGCACTTCCTCTGACATCTTTGTCAGTGGACTGGCGGCTGGAGCTCCCCCATGACATGTTACCATAGCCATCACTTTTACTGTTAGTTTCTGTGCATTTGCAGGTGGCAGGGAAAACGAGCTTCCCAGGGAATGTCTTAGGGCCTGGTGCTTACAGCCAATCAATTCAAGAAACTGCCTCTGATGCCAATTATTATAGTTGTGGGTATAGAGTAGTTGAAGAATCAGGCTCCTGCTAATTAGCAGATGCCTATTCCTACCGAGTATAACAGTATTTCTTCTTAAAAATAAACTTCAGGAATATGATTTAAAAAAAGGAAAAACATTGGGGCTAATTCTGTCCTCAACTACGGTGGTGTAAACCCAAAATAAATAGATGGCCTTCAGTGTAGTTGGTTCATAGTTTAATGGAGTAGCACCAGTGTAAATATGAAATAAATTTGGCTCATTAACCCCTTTCTTTTTTCATCTTGCATCTTCATTTCTTGAATCTTTTCAGGCCAGGCAGCTGTACCATTTCACTAGATCCACAACTTGGCTCTGCGAGCCGGTGGCCAGCACCCTCAGATTTGCTGTGCATTCTCTGACTCTCAGTGATGCTGCAAATGCACTATGCTGTAATATTGTGTTTGTAGCAGTCCCTGCTAGGTGCATGTTGTTATTATTTCTTATTCCAGGATGCTGCTTCAGTCCATGCCAGCAGAGATTGTTTCTCCTGTTGCCATCAGTTAGGCAGGGAGACAGCCTGGATAAAGATTTTGGTGTCCAGTGCTATTTGTGGCTGCTCTAAGCACTGCTCCTCAGTTGTTTCCAGCCTCCCTCCAGGAAAGGAGAAGAGGTCTGCTGGCTAAGGTTTGTTTTCACAGCTGCTGCATGCTCCAAATGGCCACTGGAATTTCCAGGAAGCAGAAAAAAGAAGAAAGGAAGCTCTGTCTCTCATGCTCTAAGCATATGCAGCTAGCCATTGTGGGTATGGTTTGCCCTGCGTGCCTGGGCTCACCACTTTCACCTGGTTGCACCTGGACTTGCAAGCTGGCTACCTGTGGGAAAGCCAACAGGTGATTGGTCCCAACCTTTCCGTGCAAAAGGATTTGGAGCCTCCTTAGGATCAACAATAGTGCCATACATGTGGAAATAGCTCCTGAGGCACAATCCCTTTCTCCTGGGGTGGTGCAGAGTGGCTCCATTCCCTTCTCAGGGCTTTGGCTGCACAACATAATCTATCCTCATATACCTGAAACTATTGGTTAGAGGATGCATAGCCGAACTGGAGGCAGGCAGCATCACAACAATGCCCATCAGAAGGTTACCATTTCATTAGTTAGGGAACTCCAGAATATCAGTTGCCAACTCTGTAATGTTCCATCAAATGTTTCAGTCATTCAGAATCAAGGATTTACAGGATCTCATGTGTTCTGCTACTCCACCTTACCATTGATTCGGTTTCATATTACAAAGATAAATGAATCCTTCAAATACAGTAACTGGCAATGTTTGTTCTGGTGTAGATTACAGACAGTACATCCAGCTGGTGTTTTGTGATTTAAAATTGAGGTCAGTGAAAACAGATGCAAAACGTTAGGAAAATCCTATTCAACTTCTCATCCAAACTCTTTTAGTGTCTTTGGCAATCTTATTAAGACCTTCTTATTGATACAGTATCATCTTTATTCATTGATACCCTCCTTATATCCGTGTTAAAGTAACATTAAAAGGAAAGCCTATTCTCCCGTCCCCCTGCTTTCCAGTAATTTTCCTTTGAAGAGACAATGTAATATGGAGTGGGAAAATAATGAGGACAGGACCATAAAACCAAAATTATGGACGTGCACTTTATAGATTCACAGATGATAAAGCCAGAAGGGACCACTGTGATCATCTAGTCTGACCTCCTGCATACCCCTGGCCTTAGGTCTTCCCTGAATTAATTCCTGTTTGAACTAGAACAATTTATTTCCTAACCCTCTCCTCCAAAAGGAAAGAAGGAGATGAGGATAAACAGGAAAGCCCTGAATCAAATCAAATAAAACTAGGGGTGTAGATAACCAAAACTTTAGCAAGTAAATAAAGAAACAAAGCAAATAGCAGATCCAGAATTTAAATCATCTGGAAGTGTCACAGGAGTGCATTAAAACTCCACCTTCTTTCATCTAAAATGAATTAATCTGCCGCTTCATCCCTATTTATGATAGACCTCAAGTATGATAAAACAGCATACTCTGTGAAAGGTCTATGAGAAGAACACTGCTCTACATTCTCCAGTTTACCTACCTTCTGAGTAGTGACTGAAATTGTCTCAAATAGCAAACAATTTGATTTGGGAATTAATTCATGAAGCTGAACCCCAAGTAGACTTCACTATAGTTTGGAGATGGGATGTATGATTAACTGTTTGTGAATACTCCGAAAGCCATCCTGGTATTTATGCAAATATTCAAGAATCCAGAAATTTTAGCAAAAATGATTATTTGGCTAAAAAGTCATACTGGGAGCTTATTTGCTATTTGGTAGCATTTTGTTTAAAACTGTCATCCAATCAAGGTACATAACAGGAATAATGAATAGCTGGAGTGAACAGGTCACAAATTCAATTCTCATCTGCTTCTAATACTATGCCAGCTACCATGTTGTGTGATCTTTGTACAACACACCGTCTGAAAATTATCCATCCAGTTTATTCAGCAAAGAAAGTTATGGATACAGAAGACATTCACAGCCATTTGTACTACCTTGCAAATGACTCATGAACCAAATAAAAATAAGGCAAAATTTGTCATATTTTTAGTTCAGCACATAACAGCTTTCATAGTGGCTGTACCATTTTCAATTTCTAAAATAATAAAGGACTAGAAAAGTAAACTAGTAAGGGACAACAAAAATGATAATTCAAGACTCCAAATATAGAAATGTCTCTAGTGCTTTGTACAAAAGCTGCAGCCAAGTGGAGGGGCCATCCAGATCAGCATATTTTGTCATGTTTCTTGCTGACCTTTTTCCTTGAAGCCACCACAAGCCCCAAAGTAGAAAGGTTTTGTGTTCTTTGCACATTTCTCAAAAAGGGGGAACAAGCAAAAACAGTCTGCGAAAGAAACTGTAAAGTTCAGAGTGAGTTATAAAACAAAGACATCTAACCAAGCAACTGAAACGTCAACTTCAATGGCTAGAGTGAAACAAAGAAATCTTCCTTTCTTTCTCAAGTGAGGACAATTATGTCAGTTTGTGAGAACAAGAAAATGTGCAATCATATTTGATCAGTTCTTATGCCTGCTTCTGTATTTTTGTCTGCCTTTCAGTTTGGAAGCATTCATGTGTTCATAGAATATCAGGGTTGGAAGGGACCTCAGGAGGTCATCTAGTCCAACCCCCCTGCTCAAAGCAGGACCAATCCCCAACTAAATCAGCCCAGTCAGGGCTTTGTCAAGCCTGACCATAAAAACATCTAAGGAAGGAGATTCCACCACCTCCCTAGGTAACCCATTCCAGTGCTTCACCGCCCTCCTAGTGAAAACGTTTTTCCTAATATCCAACCTAAACCTCCCCCACTACAACTTGAAACCATTACTCCTTGTTCTGTCATCTGCTACCACTGAGAACAGTCTAGATCCATCCTCTTTGGAACCCCCTTTTCAGGTAGTTGAAAGCAGCTATCAAATCCCCCACCATTCTTCTCCTCTGCAGACTAAACAATCCCAGTTCCCTCAGTCTCTCCTCATAAGTCATGTGCTCCAGCCCCCTAATCATTTTTCTTGCCCTCTGCTGGATTCTTTCCAATTTTTCCACATCCTTCTTGTAGTGTGGGGCCCAAAACTGGATACAGTACTCCAGATGAGGCCCCACCAAAGTCGAATAGAGAGGAATGATCACGTCCCTCGATCTGCTGGCAATGCCCCTACTTATACAGACCAAAATGCCGCTAGCCTTCTTGGCAACAAGGGCATACTGTTGACTCATATCCAGCTTCTCATCCACTGTAACCCCCTAGGTCCTTTTCTGCAGAACTTCTGCCTAGCCATTTGGTCCCTAGTCTGTAGCAGTGCATGGGATTCTTCTGTCCTAAGTGCAGGACTCTGCACTTGTTCTTGTTGAACCTCATCAGATTTCTTTTGGCCCAATCCTCTAATTTGTCTCGGTCCCTCTGTATCCTATCCCTACCCTCCAGCATATCTACCACTGCTCCCAGTTTAGTGTCATCTGCAAACTTGCTGAGGGTGCAGTCCACGCCATCCTCCAGATCATTAGTGAAGATATTGAACAAAACCGGTCCCAGGACCGACCTTTGGGGCACTCCGCTTGATACTGGCTGCCAACTAGACATGGAGCCATTGATCGCTACCCATTGAGCCTGATGATCTACCCAGCTTTCTATCCACCTTATAGTCCAGTGTTCTTGGTTTAGAATGGCTGTGAAGGCAAATGTAGGTGTGACAGAGCAAGAGAATGCTTGGGAAATATTCAGATGTAATAACTGCTTTGTTGAAACAGGGCTGTTCAAATACTTAGTGCTAGATTGTAAGCCCTTCATTCCTGAGAGTGAGCTGTCCATGAGAAGTCCTATTGCAGTCAGTGGAACTCCTTGTGCACATACCAGTGTAGTAAGCAGCTTGGAATCAGACCTTAAAGTCTGGATTCAGGAAACCATCCTATAAAATATTTGCTTATCTTTAAACATGTTTAAGACCCATTGAATTCCTGAACTGGAGCTGCACTGAATATTTCTCTAGAAAATTAGGTTTAAACTGGAATCCAACAGGCTCATCTTTGTATTCAACTGTTCTTTGATTTTCCTGAGCCAATAATATTTCATTTAAATTGTTATTGCACAAACAAGTTTTAGTTTGGCTTCAGTGATTTCATTGTCTGGAATCCTCAAGGTGCTAAGGAATCAATGATTCCCTTCAGATGAGATAATGCTAAGAGTTTAAATCATGTCTGCTGAGTGGATCTAAACAAGAGAAAGAGGAGCTAAAAAATAACTATATACTTATTTTGCATGTTTGACACCAACTTGATTTTTTCCATATACCAGAGACAGTCAAAACTTCTGATTCTACTGTAATTTACAAAGTAAATCTAGTGACTCTTCCCTATGCTCATTGTATGACATTAAAATAAAATTATACTCAAAGGTTTAAGACCCTATTTGACTTGTTTCAAAGGACCTCTAACAGATTCCTATGAGTACTTTTGTGGATCTATATTCTTAAACATGCAGCAAAGATCAAACCTGAACAAAGTGCATCAAAGGAAGCACACAAGAAGGGCCCTACCAAGCCCCATGTCAACAGGAGACAGATATGGCCTCTTGGATATTTCTACAGCTGCCTGCTAGAGAAACAATGAGGTAACCAACAGTTGTCCCACATTGCACCACCAGGGGTGATCAGTTCCACATTTATGGCTTTTGGAGTCCTACTGCTGACAAGCATATCCCATCCGTGACCACAGTGGTTATCTCTATTCCCAGGAAGAGGGGAGAGGTAAAATGGCAGCAACACGAGTAACATCAGAAAAGCCAGTACAGCTGTTAGCATCCCTTTAGGGCTTGTTTGTCCTTAGGAATGTGCAATCATGCCAGGGCATATGGGAGAGCAAGACCTTCCTCTCCCTCCCCCCATCCCAACACTTATACTCTTGAGTCATCTCTCTGGATCTTGGGCCTGATTGTACATCAGTAAATGGGTGCTGTGAGCCAGCTACTCCCCCCAAGCACATGGGACAGGAGTCAGCAGGGAAGGTTGGGGAGTGAATAGTGCAGAAGGATCATACAATGCTTCTTATTACAAGTAGAGGCCAGGCACTGGAACCCATAGGCATATGGAGTAGCACCTTACTGTCTGAGTAGTTCCATTGATGTCAGTGAGACTCTCTGGAATAAAGATACAGTTCAATATGAGCAAAGTTAGTAATGTTTACATAAGGTTTGGGGGGGGAGTAGTATTAATTTAGATATGGGTGTTAAATAAATGTAACAGGGGGAAGACATTATTACATCAATTAATTTAAGGGAAAACACTAATGGTAAGATTTTAATATATTTCTAGAGCAGATCAAACAATGAAGAAATGTTTTCATACAAATTGTATTTAATTTTTCCCCTGGTTCCATCAAAATTAAACTGTGATAAAAATTTTCATTAAAAAATGAAATTATTTAGATTTCAAACAGCTGTTTATATTTCTGATTTCTGCCTAATTTCATCATATTTCATTGCTTTCAATTACTCCAAGCTGAATCCTTCTCCAGAACTGGCTATGTTTCAAGGAGCTGTTGGTTCTAGTACTTAGGAAATTTCTTATTTGGTTCTATTGGAGTTAAATCTTTTGATCAACCTATTATTTATCTTAACCTCTTGCATTCACTGACTGATACAGTTATTAGAGGACATTGCCCTTTTTATTTCTGTGTGAGCTTATGCATTTTATTTTGCATATATTTTTAGAAATGCATCTCTTTGTTCTGGAGGATACAGTTGTTGTGATGTCTTGGAAAACAGCAATTTTGAAAATCGCTCCATTTTTTAAGAGTTGTGCAAAACAGAGAAGATTGAGTCTGTATGTTATGACCAAAAGATTTGAGCACAGACAAACAAGGCATCAAAACTTTATAATAAAAACATGATTCACAATAAAAATGAACAAGACATTAAGGGGGATGCAGAGCATCAAAACATCACATTTGGTGGAGGAGGACGAAGATGACAGAAACAAGACAACAGACAATAAAACATGATAAGACAAGCAGGAAGAGGAGAATGTGAAGAAGACTATGCAAGTGATTAAGATAAATAAGAGGGTATATTTCAAGTATATGAAGAACAAGAGGTCAAAGAATGAGAGACTAGGGCTTCTAGAGACAGTGAAGATAATTTAGTAATTAAAGAAGACACTGAGGAGAGAATGAAATTAATCATTGACCTTGTGTTTTACAAAGGAAGATGAAGGGACGATACCAGATTTAGACACATTATTTTCAAGGGGAGGAAGATGAAATACCAGAGATAATCAAGAAATGTGAATGTTTTTAAAAAGATTGTTCTCCGTGTGTGTTTATTGGACTACTGAAAGAATGGAAGGGAGATAAGATCATGGCTGTCATTTAAAATAGTCAGACAGGTCCTCAGCTGCATTAAGGTATCTTTTGCAACCCTTGGTCACCAGTTCCTCCCCTCCACACACATCCACCCCCCACCCCCCCAAATGTCAATTCATGAATGGCACTGAGTTGTTGTGCTCCTTAGCTGTGACCAGAGATTGGGCCCAGTATATTCAAAATGTATTGGAAAATGCATTTGGGCATGCATAATTTTGTGCACACAAGTTCTTGTGTTCTTTTCAGGAACTAACTTCTGTGTGCACCATAAATACATTCTCAAATCTGTGCATCAGGTGACAGAATGTTTCACTAGCAAAACCAATTTTGGCAAATGCCAAAGGAGTTCTGGCTATGTAAATTCTATCATCTGGGCAGGCAGGGCTTAGTGCTCTAATGCAGCATAGATGGAGCAGGCATAATTGTAAGCCATCTGTTCAAAATATGGTCCTAGATGTAGAACAGTTACCATAAATAAGTTTCAGTTTTGCCTTAATAAGAATTTACTGAGAAATTCTTCATTGTTTATTGGATTCTCTGTGCATAATATAGGAAACACCCTGAATTTCTGCAAACAGCAAGGTGATGTTGTTTAGTTATCAAAGCATTACCTAAGGTAACTGGCCCATTTTTAAGAGTGACTAGCACTCATATTTAACGAGGAATCTCAGAACCAGAAAACTGAGACATATATGATCAGATATTTGAAAAAAAGAAACCTGAGATCCTTAACACCTATATCTGCATGTACAATTACTGTAATTACACATGCAAATCAAGCAGTTGCACTTACAAATGCATATGTAGATGTTTAAATGTCCAGACACATGCAAAAGCCAGAATTGTATATAGTTACGGAAACAATGTGTGTAAATGCAGGCATGTGGTGAGCATACATTTGTGTGCAGTGCTTCTGGCTTCTTTTAAAAAAAAAAAAATATGGCCCATAAGTTTTAATTCAACTGTGGGAGAGTTACTATGGAATTCATGACTAAAATGTACCTGAATTTGATTCAGTAGTAATCTATCACCTGATCCTGCACCCATTAAGTCAAAGGCCTCCTATTGACATTAGTGGTGCAGGATTAGGTCCCTAAATCTTAACCATCTCATCTCATATGTTGAGGGTGATCTATTTGTGTGGATAACTGGCTAAGATGAGGTGACCAGTGAAAAAGTCCTGATATCACCTTTCATCTTCTCTACTCTGTAAACCAATGTCCTGTGGACAAAGAGACATCCATAAACTGAGGAAATTTATGAAAAGGCAAGACAATCAATAAAATGTAGGAAGGCAATAAAATTCAAAATGACTTAGAATAGGAGAGGCCGGGGAGATACAATAATTCAATAAAGTGAAACAGACACTTGGAGAACAAAGCTAGGGATGAAATAAAAACAACATCAGAGCATATATCTTTGAAAGCCATACATTACAAGACACAGTATTACCAACCCCAAGTCAGACCTAGAAAAATCACGAGATTAACCTAAATATAATTGAATTTAAAAATAATAATAAATAATGATGTGTGTGTATGTGTGTGCAGGGGTGGCTCTAGCTTTTCTGCCGCCCCAAGCACGGCATGCAGGCTGCCTTAGGCGGCATGCCTGCAGGATGTCCCCAGTCCCGCAGATTCGGCGGCATGCCTGCAAGAGGTCCGCCGGTCCAGCGGCTTCGGTGTACCCACCGCCAAATTGCCGCCAAATCCGCGGGACCAGCGGACCTCCTGCAGGCAAGCCGCCGCAGGCAAGCCGCCAAAGGCAGCCTGACTGCCGCCCTTGCAGGCATCGGCAGGCCGCCCCCTGCGGCTTGCCGCCCCAGGCACGCGCTTAGAGCGCTGGTGCCTGGAGCCACCGCTGTGTGTGTGTGTGTGTGTGTGTGAGAGAGAGAGAGAGAGAGAGAGAGAGCGCATTCCTTTTGCTTGTCTTTTGGTCTTTGAATCTTTAGGTCACACTCAAGTCACCATTTTCAAGCTTTTCTTTGCATCGATTAGGGCTATTTTAAAAAAAGAAAGCTAGGATTATCTTATAAGCACATGCCCCCAGAATATGAGGCTTTAATAAAAAACACACACAAGGATTTCAAAGGTGAAATTCTGGCCCTACTGAAAGTCAAAAGTTACCTTTGATATCAATGGGGCCAGGACTACACTCCAAATATCATGAGACTTGTGCTACAATCACAAGAACTGACAATATTGAAAACATGGAATGTCAAAAGCATCCTTAAGGGTCTGTGATGAATATAATTCTAAATAAGAGTATTAAAAATAGCCATACAAATCCTGAGATGCATAAGTATAGATATTAATTATAGGTCATTTTTTTAGTCCTTGGTAAATGATTAAATCAGTGGCCAAGATGGGACTATAATCCATTCAGATACTTCTGGACATATAATTATGAAATTGCTATCACAGATATGGAAAAGGAAAAAGAAGATTAAAATTAAAGGTAGCTTTATTGAAATATGTACAAAAACACTAAAAAAAAGATGAGGGAGAGGCTCTCTGGAAGAACAAGAGGCTAACATGAAGAACAAGAGACTATAATTGTATGGTATTATGGGACATACAGTACAGGGATTTTAATGGAATTTATTTGTACACAGAAGAAAAAAATGGTTTTCCAAAAGAGTTTATAACGCTGGTCTACAATTTTTGAGAAGTCGTCTGCTTCAGAGATAAAATGTGCTATTTATTTTGTATTTTGATGTGCTGAATTCAAATATGACAATTAAAACAACTGATTGGCTACTGTTTCTAAGATATTTAAGTTTTTACATTTTATGTCTATGTATATTGTGTAGATAGTAGAGTTTTAATCATAAATTGTAAACATAGGTCTTTTCATGTGTTTATGGTTGCTTTACATGATAATATTTCACCTGTCCTCTTTATGTAACACTTTAAAAATCAGCAAAAGGGTTATATAAATAAAATTGATTATGAAACAAAAGGCAAAAAACTATTATGTACACAGTTTAGTCCTACTCAGTGTCTACTCGGCGCTTCTTGGCTTGTCTCTTGTATTCATTAAATGGAGCATCTCTTGTCACTGTCCAACAATAGTCTGCAAGCATTGATGGGCTCCATTTGCCCTGATAGCATTTCTCTCTCCATTGTTGCAATGTCCTGGTGAAATCGCTCACCGTGCTCGTCGCTCACTGCTCTGCATTTCGGTGGAAAAAAATCTAGATGAGAGTGCAAAAAATGTATCTTTAGTGACATGTTGCAACCAAGGCTTTTGTATGCCTTGAGGAGGTTTTCCACCAACAACCTGTAGTTGTCTGCCTTGTTGTTTCCGAGAAAATTTATTGCCACTAACTGGAAGGCTTTCCATGCCGTCTTTTCCTTGCCACGCAGTGCATGGTCAAATGCATCATCTCGAAGAAGTTCATGAATCTGAGGACCAACAAAGACACCTTCCTTTATCTTAGCTTCACTTAACCTTGGAAATTTTCCACAGAGGTACTTGAAAGCTGCTTGTGTTTTGTCAATGGCTTTGACAAAGTTCTTCATCAGACCCAGCTTGATGTGTGAGGGTGGTAACAAAAACTTCCTTGATTCAACAAGTGGTGGATGCTGAACACTTTTCCTCCCAGCTCCAATGACTGTCGGAGTGGCCAATCTTTCTTGATGTAGTGGGAATCTCTTGCACAACTATCCCATTCATAGAGAAAACAGCAGTACTTTGTGTATCCAGTCTGCAGACCAAGCAAGAGAGCAACAACCTTCAAATCGCCACAAAGCTGCCACTGATGTTGGTCATAGTTTATGCATGTAGTAGTTCCGGGGTGGGGCTCGTCCCTTCCTGGGGCGCCTGGAAGCCAGGCCGCCCGCTACAAAGCGAATAACAGTTCTGAGCTCAGGCCCTTTGGGCAGGGGCTGAGCACACAATTAACAGTCCTGAGCTCAGGCCCTTTGTGCAGGGGCTGAGCACACAATTAACAGTTCTGAGCTCAGGCCCTTTGTGCAGGGGCTGAGCACACAATTAACAGTCCTGAGCTCAGGCCCTTTGTGCAGGGGCTGAGCACACAATTAACAGTTCTGAGCTCAGGCCCTTGTGCAGGGGCTGAGCAGACAACAGTTCTGAGCTCAGGCCCTTTGTGCAGGGGCTGAGCACACAATTAACAGTCCTGAGCTCAGGCCCTTTGTGCAGGGGCTGAGCCCACAATTAACAGTTCTGAGCTCAGGCCCTTTGTGCAGGGGCTGAGCACACAATTAACAGTCCTGAGCTCAGGCCCTTTGTGCAGGGGCTGAGCACACAATTAACAGTCCTGAGCTCAGGCCCTTTGTGCAGGGGTTGAGCACACAATTAACAGTCCTGAGCTCAGGCCCTTTGTGCAGGGGCTGAGCAGACAATTAACAGTTCTGAGCTCAGGCCCTTATGCAGGGGCTGAGCAGACAATTAACAGCTCCGGCCCTGGGTCAGGGCGGGGCAGCAAACCAATAGTCAGTCAGAGGCCCAGGCCTTGTAGCAGGGGCTGGGTCAGTTTGGGTTAGCCCAGGCCCTAGGTCAGGGCAGGGCAGCCAACGGATAGTCTGTCACGGGCCCAGGCCCCTTGGACAAGGAGGAGGAGAGACTGCCACCCGGCGCGGGGTGGCAGGGGGGGAACACAGGCCCGCCCACTCCACTGTGTTCCAGCCCGGGGCCCTATCCGCAGCAGTCCGTCTGCCGCGCAGTCAGTGGGGATCCTGACCGCAACACACTGACATGGGTTCGGGGTCTGCTATCCCCGGGCCACTTCCCATCTCCTCCTCCATGGGTACCTGCTCCTCCTGAGTTCCGTCTGCTGGGTCACAGATCATGGGCTCCTCCGGGCCCCGAGCACCAGGTAGGTCTGTCACTCCCTCTGGGCCCTCGGCGGGGGGAAGCTCAGACTGCTCCTCAGGGTACCGGGCTCTCGGCAGGCTCGGCCAGTCCTCCTCAGGGTACCGGGCTCTCGGCAGGCTCGGCCAGTCCTCCTCAGGATACCGGGCTCTCGGCCGGCTCGGCCAGTCCTCCTCAGGATACCGGGCTCTCGGCCGGCTCGGCCAGTCCTCCTCAGGATACCGGGCTCTCGGCAGGCTCAGGTCCGCGGGAGCTCGGGCACCAGCGTCTGTCCTCTCCCGCTGCCGGCCAGCTACTGAGCGCTGGGGCCTGGCCTTTATACTTCCTGTCCCGCCCCTTGACTTCCGGGGGGCGGGGACAGGCCGCGGTGGCTCCGCCCACTCTGGCAGCTTTTCTGGCTCATCCCTTCCTGGGGCGCCTGGAAGCCAGGCCGCCCCGCTACAATGCACCTCAAAAGTTGTTTCATGTTGTCATAGGTTTCCTTCATATGGACTGCATGACCAACTGGAATTGATGGCAAAACATTGCCATTATGCAGTAAAACTTATGCAGCTTTAAGACTCGTCTTCAATGAATCAATGAACAGTCTCCACTCATCTGGATAGTGAACGATGTTGAGGGCTGCCATCACACCATCGATGTTGATGCAGGCTACAAGATCACCTTCCATGAAGAAGAATGGGACAAGATCCTTTTGATGGTCACGGAACATGGAAACCCTAACATCACCTGCCAGGAGATTCCACTGCTGTAGTCTGGAGCCCAACAGCTCTGCCTTACTCTTGGGTAGTTCCAAATCCCTGACAAGATCATTCAGTTCACCTTGTGTTATGAGGTGTGGTTCAGAGGAGGAGGATGGAAGAAAATGTGGGTCCTGTGACATTGATGGTTCAGGACCAGAAGTTTCATCCTCTTCCTCTTCCTCGTCTGACTCAAGTGAGAATGATTCTGGTGCATCAGGAACCAGCAGTCCTTCTCCGTGGAGTACTGGGCGTATAGCTGATGGAATGTTTGGATAATGCACAGTCCACTTTTTCTTCTTTGCCACACCTTTCCCAACTGGAGGCACCATGCAGAAGTAACAATTGCTGGTATGATCTATTGTCTCTCTCCAAATCATTGGCACTGCAAAAGGCATAGATTTCCTTTTCCTGTTCTATCACTGGCCAAGATTTGTTGCACAAGTGTTGCAGCATATGTGTTGGGCCCACCTCTTGTCCTGATCTCCAGTTTTGCAGCCAAAATAAAGGTGATAGGCTTTCTTAACCATAGTGGTTATACTGCGCTTTTGTGATGCAAAAGTCACTTCACCACAAACATAGCAGAAGTTATCTGCACTGTTCAACACAAGTACGAGGCATCTCTGCTCACTTTGGCTAAACAGAAATGTGTCCCTTTGCAAAATCAAACACTGACAAATAAGAGAGCACGACACTGTATGATTTCTAGAGCTGATATAGGGCAATTTGTTCAGCAGAGTGATGTAAGCTTCGTTATGATTGCATCATCCATGACTTCTAGGAATAACATGATGCAATTCATATCATGTATGACGCCATACCAGCTTCAGATTGCATCATTCATTGTTTTGCCTAAAAAGCAAGTACTGTCCAAACCCAGTCATAGATTTATTCATAGATCCAGTCAAAGATGTGTTTTAGTCATTTCTGGTTTAAATTGAGATCCCTTCCCTTTATAACTCACTTATCCTCCGCCATTCCCAAGTCAAGGGTCGTATATACTGACCCAATAGCACATCTTGAAAACTAGAGCCAATCAACAATTTTAAGCACCATTTTCGTTCTCAATGACCCAGAATTAGTAACGTTTGACTACATTTATTTCAGAAGCATTTTGGCTGTAGAGCAGTGTAAATAGCAAAAGGAAAATGTTTTGTGGGACATGTGCAAAGTTCAAGAAGAGGCGAAATCTAAAGGGTTAATTACCAAGAGTATAACCCCAAGGGCTAAATCCTTCTCTGTGCTGCACTGATGCAGATGGGGAAGAGTGACAGAAAGGCTCTTCCTGTATGCAGGCATCAAGACAAGAGAAGGTAGATGGCCTTGTGGTTAAGACACTGGGTTAGGCCTCAGGAGAGCTATGTTCAATTTCTGGCTCTCCCACGGGCTTTCTGCGTGACCCTGAACAAGAGACTTAGCCTCTGTGCTACACACACACACAAGCAAAAAAACAGGTATAACACTGCTTCTTTTCTCCCATCATGTGACTTGTCTATTCTGATTGTTAAATCTTTGGGGCGGGGACTGTCTCTCACTATGTGTCTGTACAATGGCAGGGAGGGGTCTCAGCTGAAATCTTTATGTGCTACTGAAATGCAAAGAAATAATAATTGTAACAGTGACAATATTTTTTCTAGAGAGCATTAGGAGAGACTGAGCAGCCAGCTAGCTTTCTGAAAGAGGCATGGCCCAGTGTAGACTCCTTTTGGTGTCAGTAGCAAATATTGACCTGGGGCACAATTTTCTCCTCTTCAGAGGAAAGTATACTCCAGATCATCCCTGAACACCAGGAGGAATCCTGCCCTGGCCAGAGAGATTGATGTATCACAGCAAAGCGTAAACCATGCAAGGCTTCTACCCGCTTTTCCAGCTAGGGTTATTCTGATCCAGGGTCCACTGAAGTCAGTGGAGAAACAACCATTTATTTCCGAGGCCACTGGATCAACGCCAGTCTTAGGGAAAATATTATGTTGCTTTGTGTGAGAATCTCCCAAGGGAAGTGTTAGACTCACTAAAAATATACTGCATGAAAATATGCTGCAGAGCCAAAGATTAGATGGCCTAGATGCACTGTCAAGAAGACAGAATAGATGACAAATTGTGATGGTCTTTTCAGTCTGGAATTTCTCTGATTCTATGCACTTTATAATTTCTACTTTTCTCAAATACATTATTTTTCTTCTTTTTCCTTCATTTCTAATTAAACCTCCTGGGGCAGCATTCCTTCTGCACTAACACAATTGTACTAGCACTTATGGCAATGTTAATGTAACATTAACAGCTTGATTCTGCCCTTTGTTATGCCCATGCAAATGGCATTGCAGAAGTTTAATAGATGTCAGAATTTGGTTCAGTGGGTCTACTGAAAAGTGCCAAGAAAATCACATTTATCTTTGAAACTGGACTGGACAAAGCTCTCAGGAATACTATGGGAAATAATCCTGAACTGGCAGAGAGATGGACCAGAAGAATAGGTCACCACCATTCCATATTCCCATGCTACACACGAAAATCAAAGGAAGTATCCTCAAAACAACTATGAACTTAACTGCAAAAATGACCTAAAGAAAGGGAAGGAATGCCAAGTTATGGATCATGGACTTGAAGAAGCAATAATTTGTATTTGTAACATACACAAAAGAATCAGTTATTTCATGGCTTCAGTAGACAATCAATTAGTAATGAAGTTGGGAACTCTCCAGGGTTCAATACAATTAACATTTTTTCCAAGAGAAAGCTATGGTGAGTTCCTTGCAGAATTGTTGAGATGGCAATCAAGGAAATTCATGTAACATATGAAATGAAAATTTGGCCAACCACCTGGAAGTGTTCCTGCCTTAAGTACAATATGTTTTTTGGTTGATTTCTAAATATAGGAACTTTCACGGAGACAAATCTTACCCTTGCGTATTACTCACATATGCAGGGGTAAAGTCAAAATTCAATGTGAATGCTGAGTTTTAACTGCACAAAGCAGGGAGTACACAGGAAGGACACTGCATGGGGAGACCCTGTATAGGAGGCTGCTTTCCAGTGGTTCTCTCCATAGCAGCACTAATAGGAGTCTGGTTGCCAAGACAGTGAAGTAGGGGGTGCTGGTCAGTGAATCTGTGGATAACAAATGGGGGAGGGCACATTTCTACCCACCCACATACCTAAAGCTATATGTGATCTGGTTACCACATTGATGGCAGTGATAGATGGATGTTGGAATTCATTTCCTTAGACTTTTGTCTTATGTGTGTATTTATCTCAGTACACAGCCCATATACTCAGGCTTTTCACTCCTTTCTTGGATTGGGCCCTTATATAAAGCTAGACCCAAGTCATTTCTATTCATCAATAACAGATGCATTATGCTATTGAGTATATTCTTTCCTTGAGGATCAGGATACACAGTACAGTCACACAGTGGAGTTGGTTAGCATTACTTACACGAATATATTTCTTTATTGTGGGATCCAGCTTCCTTCCCCTGCTACTCTACTAACGGAGGCTGTGCCAAATATTGCTGTCATAAATACTAGTGTATCTGGTGTGACATGATTCTGCAAATTGTTCTAAACTCATTACATGTGAGAATTCTGTCAGTCTTTAGAGCCTTATATAAATGATGCAGGACTATCTCCTCTGGGAATCAAAACTGTCATCAGTCATGGAGCAGATAAAATCTGAACAGAATACTATGAAAGTGAGAGAGGGTTGGGGGGATATATAACCATCCATAATCCTCCCAAATCATACCCAC
The DNA here is from genome assembly GCF_027887155.1 of Malaclemys terrapin pileata. Taxonomy (NCBI): domain Eukaryota; kingdom Metazoa; phylum Chordata; order Testudines; family Emydidae; genus Malaclemys; species Malaclemys terrapin. The sequence continues at coordinate 261,377,482 of NC_071506.1, forward strand.
AATGGTATAATCCTACAGTGGAGTTTATTAACATTGCTTACCTGAATATATTCCCTTATTCTGAGATCCAGGGGGAAGACAGCCATCCACAGCTTCTAAGTCATACCCAAAATGGAAAGCTATTTTAAAGCTTAAGGGCCCAGTCCTGCATTAAGTTGGTGTGAGTTTACCAATCTGTGCATATTTCCGATATAAATGTTTGTACCATTGCAAAACATGCACAACATTAGGCCTGATTCTGACCTCATTTATATTATGTGACAGCCTTGGGCTAGGGTAGGAATGGTGGTGTAGTGGATATGGCAATGGACTGGGACTTGCATTCTACTGCTCGTTGCCACAGACTTACTGTATGACCTTGGATAAGTCAATTTATCTACCCTGTACCCTGATTCCCCATCGGGAAATTGTGGCTAAAATGACCCTATTTCACAGGGAGTTGTGAGTGTAACAATCCATTAATCATTGTGAAGTGATGTGGGCCATATAAGAACCCAGATATTCTGTGATCTTATTCCGTATGAGTTACACCAGAATAGAGAGGTGGGATGGCTTAGTGGTTAGGTTTCTAGCCTAGGACTTGAGCCCTGTGTTCAGTGCCCTGCTTTACTGCTGACTCTGTTGTATGTGGGTACGTCACTTAGGCGCAGATCCTCAAATGTCTTTAGGTGCCTAACTTCCATTGAAATCAATGGAGAAGCCAAAGTCCCTTCGAAGATTTGGGCCTTAGTCTCTCTGTGCCTCAGGTCACCATCTGTAAAATGGAAATAGTACTTCCTTACCTGACAGGGTGTTGTGAGGATAAATACATTAAAGATTGTCAGGTGCTCGGATACTATGGTTACTAGGGCCATTGAGATAGAGAGAGAGAGAATCAGACCAGTTGAGCTGTTTTTACTTCTTTCTTTTTATTTTAGTCTAATTTTCGCAAATATTTCATACCTAAGAGAGAACTTTTTAAAAGCTGATTGGCCCTTTTAAGATCACAATTTACTTCAAGCCAAAATGATGACTGAAAAAAGATTTGTTTAATTTCCTGCCTCTAAGCTGTCTGAATAAAAAAACCAAAACAAAACCCATCACGCTTAATTTGACACAAATCAATACGACTGGCAGGTCCTTCTAAAAATAAATCCAGGATCAAGCATGCTTGCAGACTAAATCATTTCTGGCAGCCTATGATGGAGACTAGTTCTAGTCAGGATGAATACGTTGTTCCAGAAGCAATGCTGGAAAGTTCTGATGTTACTCTCTGCACTGGACCCAGTTGCCCAACATAATTCCTGTTTGGATCGTTAAAAATATTATCATTAATATTGCCATTCCCATTTTGTGCCTTGAGGTGGGTTTTATAGGAGGGCAACTGAAGCGTGATCCAACTCCCTCTGTAGTTAATAGGATCCCATCTGACTTCAGCGGGAGGTGGACCCAGCCTCTGGTGCATGGAGTCTGGAAGGCTATTGCAAAATTAAGAGATAGCTTGAAAGAAGGTGCAAACCTGTATATTGAGGGCCCAATCTTAAAATTCATGCTTGTGTGAACCTTATGCCTATAACATCCTAAGTCATGCAAGTAAACGGAAGCCTGCTTTTGTAAAAGCTGCAGGATTAAGTCCAAAAGGAACAGCTAGAAGAAAGGAGACAATGGAGCATAGGAAATAAGAAGGGGCATATGCTGAGTGAAAGCAGAGGTATAGGCCAGTGTGGAATTCAGAAGGATGGGCAAAGCTGTTGTACATCAGGGGAGGGTGGTGTGTGTGGAATGGTGGGAGAAGTTAACTTTACAACTAGCATTTTGGATATATTGATGAAGATTGATGGGGTAGGGGAAATGTAGGGGGCAATAGAGGAGGAGATTGCAGTAACAGCAGTTAGAGATGATCAAGGTTTGAATCAGCAGTAGGGACAGAGTAAAACAGATGGATTTGAGAGGGGAATCTACAACAGGACTTTGCAAGAGCCTCAGCATGGGATGAAATGGGAAAAGAGTCAAACAGGGCATCAAGGTTTTTGACCTGGATGACTTTGTTCCTAGGTTCACAACAAAAGGGCATGTCTGCATTGCAATTAGACACCTGCGCCTGGCCTGTGCTAGCTGACCGGGGCTCATGGGGTTCAGGCTGAGGGGCTGTTTAACTGCAGTGTAGACATTTGGGCTCAGGCTGGAGCCCAGGCGCTAGGACCCTGTGAGGTGGGAGGGTCCCAGATCTTGGGCTGCAGCCCAAACCCAGACATCTACACCACAGTTAAACAGCCCCTTAGCCTGACCCTGCAACCCCAACTCAGCTGGCGTAGGCAAGACGCAGGTGTCTAATTGAAGTGTAGACATACCAAACATGTATTAATTCACATTATCCACTTAATAGAAAGAAGCTCTGCTTCCTATTCATATGCAGGATGGGTTAGAGCCTTTCACTTACTGTGCACAACTATAAATTTGTTAATGGCAATATCCTAACCAAGTAACACGTATGAAGAGTGAGATGCTGGGAGAGGATAAAATCCTTGTAGAGAGTTCCAGGGTTATTTATTTCATGGACACTTTTAGAGAACACATGACATTAATGCAATCCGATGCACTTCAAAAGCAAATCAAATTCCTCTGCAGAAATAGCTTTGAGTCAAGAAAGATTTATCAGTGTCCAGCATTGTCACACGTAGTGAAATCCTCCCATTTTCTTCCGCCTGTCCTTATGAATGGTGGCCAGTGGACTATGGAGCAATACCCATGCCCTGTGCTGAAAGTCTCTGCATGTATTATCTGTTCATACGGAGAGTATGTTAAGATGCTTTTGAAGATTGATGCTTCCCTCTTATTAGTATCTGGCATATTGCTTTTTAAGCAGATGTAATGACCTCATCTTCTGTTTTGTAGCACCATATTAGCCATGGATCTGAATCTCACATTTCCAGGGCTGCCAGTTCCTTAATCCCCATAAGCACAGTTATAATACGTGTGTATAACTGGGGAACTTTTAATTTATTTTTATGAAAGAACAGGTGTGACTCAGTTTCCCCTCTCGCCTTTGATTGTTACTTGTCAGGTGTGAAGGGGTTAACTTCTTTCTTCAAACAAGACAAGCAATGCAGTGACAGAAGGGAAGTCCCTGAGCATGAATGACCCCTTGGGAACTAACATTACTAGAGGGTACTGCAGATCTCTAAACTGGTAAACAAGTTTGCAGAAGTATTGTTCTCCCTGGGGGGGAAATTGCATATACCGGTTTTGACTGGGTTCATGAGGGCCAGCAGACAAAGAATTAAGAATTGTATAAAGTAGACAGCCTACTATAGAGGAAGGGGCACTCTCACTGGACACAACAATTGACATGACACTATAACCAAGAGGGACAGCCCTGCTGCAGGGGTCTGAAGGACTTTGAAACTTACCAGGGTCTCCATGTGGAAGATGAGTGACACCTGATAAGACATGCATATAAAGTGTTTATTGTTTTCAGGATATGTTTTCTCTATAATACCTTTTGTTTTAAATAAATACTGTATTTTATGAAGGCTGGCAGGTCACTGGTTAACCCCGTCATAGGCCCTGGCAAATAGCAGACCAGCAATTGCTGAATCAGACTCAGACTTGATCACATTGATTTGTGAGAGGAAATTGCAGCTTAATCCCTGGTCTGGAGGGAGAGAAACGTGAGTTCCTGCCCTGATAAAAGTGATGGCTAGAGACCTGAGTGGCCATGCCCTTAAGGAAGCCACGAAGGTGTCAGAGATGCAGTTACTCCAGACCTGCAACAATATGTATTTGCATTTTTCCTTCAAAACCCAGGGTGTTTGCTGTACTCTCTGTACAACCATACCAGAGAGCCCTCTTACATTAGCCAGCTTTTAGGGTATGTACCATAGGGTGAAATTCTGTTTTGGAAAAAATGCATACAGGTCTCAATTACATTCCAGGTGTGTTCCTTCCTGGTTTATTTATGGGATAAAATATTCCTTGAGGAAATGTCCTGGGCTGCTGCAAGGTCAAATGAATGTCCTTTTGGCAGAAGCAGAAGTTACAGCTGTTACAATGAGATTCTTGCTGCAGTGAGATTTCTCAGCTAGAAAAATAAAAGGATTTAAGTGCACTCTGTCCCCTCCGCCCCCTTTCATTCATACACATTAAGTTTCTCACCAGAGATCAAGTTACAATTTATTCGGCGGCACATCTTGGTCAAGTCAGTGACTTCAAGAAAACCTTTGTTCCCATTAATGTCTCCAAAGTTCCATGTTGCTTTGCAGCTATGTAACTGAAACTCTTCAAACAATATTAGGTAGCAATTATGAATGAAAAGGGGTTTCCCCCCTTGATTCTATTAAAATTATGTGGGAAGATTTGGCTTCTTTTCTAAGCCCTGATTTTTCCTTTCAATTTTACCATGCTCATAAAACTTCTCAGGTACCCTGAAAATAAATAAATGGATAAACAAACAAAACCTCCACTGTGATGATAATACTACTAGAAGACTGGAGAGTGGCCTTGAGGCTACAAATGTTCGGCTGTTGGAAAGCAAGACAGGAGTAGACTCAAGAGGTCACATCTGGGAATGAGTGTGTGAATGGAACATAGCTACCCTCCCACACAACAGGAATTCCATCAAAAGTATGTACTGAGCATGGGAGGATAGAAAAATATGTTTGGGAGATCACTAAGGAAACTCAGATACATTATCATTGCCAAAGTACAGAAGACAGTACAGTTTGTGACTATGACTCAAAATGACTAAAGCAGAGGCCTCTGAATGATGTTGATGTAGCAGGAAAATATATAAAAAAGGAGAAACATATTTTTAACAAATGATCTAAAAGAACATGATATTCTCTTTTCACATTACTGGGGAATATAACTGCATCTTATTTCATGCCTGTGGCTTTGTTCATACCACAGAAACTGGGGGAGAAAAATGCTTGTTACAGCATTTTACTGTCAATAATTTTTTTCCACAATTTCAAAACTGTCAGCTATGTACCTCGTTAAACATTCCCATTCTCATGGATTTCATATTCTTGATGCTTTAGAATTGTAACATTGATTAATATTTCTGCAGAAATATGTATGCATGTAAGCATTTGTATATGTTTATATAATTATAGATCTATTTCCTTCTGGCTTTCTGAAAATCTGCTTTGACCTTTACAATACAGGCATTTTCCAAACGGTCATGCTTAGGAGGATGTAAATTGTATGTTTGCAGTCTCCAAAATGCATCACAATAACCTCACAGCTATACCTTAATCTTATCCAGTTATTGCATGAATTTCTAAGTCCATAACTGCAGACTAATTCTCCTCTGAAACAGCTAAATATGCTAGGATTTATGCATCACATGGAGAATGCCAGAAACTGTAATTTCCCTAACATCATCCCAGCTTAAAAAAAAAAAAAGCCATTGTCAATTGAGGTATGTTCCATATGAAAGAGGTTATTGCATTCACTGTAAACTCTTATTATAAAGACATTATTGCTCTGTGGCATATTATCTAAAATGCTATTTCATTATGGATGAGAGAGTTTCCTCAATATATCTTTGTTTTACAGTGTACTGTCTCAATTCTCTTCTTGATAATATCACATTTACTACAGCACCTTAGTCATAACAAAGAGGAGAGTCTGTTGAAATCCACAGGAATGTGGTCATTTAAAAGTTGGCAACAGGAGGTAACATGTAAACATTGCTTTTACAAGGTTCTTTAACATAGTAAACAGCAAGCAGATTATTAGATAAAAATTCCGTCACTATAAAATGTATTGGCCAGTCATGGGTCTATTTGCCTGTTCTTGTTAACAGTAGTGCAAACATCCTGAAAACTATTGTTTTATACCTTGTGATTGTGTTTATTGTACTATTCATTTCTTTTGGCTGGTATCATGAAACAGATGTGAATCCTGGAAAATAAATATTTCGCCCAGTAGCTTAGATCAGTAGCTAATGTTCTAAACCATATTCAGTAAACATATAATGGCACTTACTTGGTAGTTCCAATCAGATGTGTACAACATGTTCATCCAGCCTCCCATTTTCATTCATTCATAATTTTTGAAAATGTGTCTTTTGGGGATTGAAGTTTCCATTCTTTGTCTTAGCTGAAAGGAAAATTTTGAGATATGAGTCACTGAAAAATTACACTTTTCCCTATGCAAAAATAACTTTTAAAAATGCTAAACTTTTTTTTTTCCAAACAGATAACTCAGAAATAAGTGCACTTTGAATGTGTAATGTGCTCATTGAGATATCACTTTTCCAACTTGAAAACAAAATGAAAAAATTGATATTATATTAAAGTTTTATGCAACTGATTATTTTCCTGAACATATCGGTGGTTACCAGTTAAGAGACCAGGTATTCAACTGCTGTAAATCAGTGTAATTACCCTGAGTCCACTGAGCTATGCTAGTTTAGATCAGCTGATATTTTAGCCCAAAGACCTACTGAACTTCCTCACTTTGGATTACATCCCATTGCACATTCTCTATGCACAACTAACAAGACAAGGGACTTCCTGATCTTAAGATGTTGAATTTACATGAGGGGTTGGGGGTGAGGGATTGTAAATGACTCATTGAAACACAGAGCTGGTTTCTGGATTTTCAGGTGGATCTGGATAATAATTTCCATCCACTCCAAATTTAACCAGTTCTTGTCCTCCCTTATCACACTACTAGTCACAAGGGCTGGCTTATGGTTCTGCAGGAGGATACTTGAAAGGACTGTCAATAAAGTGGATGTCCCCAAAGATCAAAGGTCATCCATGTAGTGAAATATCCCAGCATTCTGCCCCTCCAAGCAGCTGCCAAGCCCTCCCCATTCCCCAGCCCCCAAAAGGATGAGGCACCAGAAAGTCTATGCAGTGAAGCACGTTTTGTTATCAGCGTAAATTTTGCCCTTCTGCAGGTTTTTCAACGGGAGGGTCTGATAGGGCTCTCAGAGAAGTCAGTGCCTCCAGCAGTGTTTCCAGAACTATGGTGAAGTATTAATTTAGTCAGACCAGATTCAGTCCTGTCAGCTCATGAAATCTAACAACACAGCACCTCAAGGTACAAACAGCAGTGACATGGGAAACCTGGAAAAAATCAAAAGCCTACTTTTGTCTGGACTGGATTGCAGCAATGGTTGGATTTTGACAGATTTCTCTGCAGATATCTAAGTGTGGGAGGGCACAAGGAATCACTCTCCTCCCTTGATCCTGCAGGCAGGGGCTGGTCATAATTGAAGTCCTTGCACACCCTTGATGATCAGAACTGCTCCTGGATAGAACTGGTTGACAATGCAAAAAGCTTCCGTCTTCACACCAGTCAGAAGAAGTCTATACAGAGAAGCACATGGTGCATCTTCGAGAAGTATGGCACAGTGACTTTGTTCCCTGGGAGCTCAACAGGGCACTGTCTTTGTCTTAATTAATTCCATACTTAGGCTTGGACAGATTAGATTGTTATCAGTAAACGTCAGTAAACATCAATTTCACTGTATACACACAAACCAATGAAAAAAATATTTCCATCAACAATTGAAAATTATTGATAGGCAAAATAAGAAAAATGCTGCTTGAAAACCTATTAAGGGTTTCATTTAGATTTCATTTACTCAGTATATTTTGACAAGTGATGCTGGTAATTTATGTTTTAATAGTTATAAAGCTTTAACTTGTGGAATCTCAGTATCTACTGTCATTAAATAATTATTGTCTACCATCTTATTGGTTGACACCCCACTAAATTTCCTGCAACAGTGAAAATTTAAATAAATACTCGAAACCCATCATTTTGTACAATCTGTGAAAATTTAAATCAATAAAATTGGGAAAAAATGCTTAAAAATAAACATTGATCCTATCCATCAAAATTATACAAATATAAAAATTTAATTTGACCAAGCCTATTCATAATGCACCACAATGTGTTTTCTTTGTGGCAAGTAATGTTACAAATTGTGCCTGCAGTTGAGTGTCTAATTTGTGTGTCTGATTACTGTGATGGTGCACAGTATCATGATAATTATATGTTTAGGTTACCATGGACATATCATTTGTCATGTGCATACTAATGCACACAAAATGTTCTGAAAACCTGTATTTATGAAAGCAACAGAGGGTCCTGTGGCACCTTTAAGACTAACAGAAGTATTGGAGCATAAGCTTTCGTGGGTAAAAACCTCACTTCTTCAGATCCAATACTTCTGTTAGTCTTAAAGGTGCCACAGGACCCTCTGTTGCTTTTTACAGATTCAGACTAACACGGCTACCCCTCTGATACTTGACACCATGTATTTATGAAAAAAATCATTGATAAAAAAATATACTCAGTACTAAGGACCACAAAACTGATTTGCAAATCTTCAAAGGCAATGTCATACCAGTCCAGTAATTGTCATAGTATAAAGATTCTGACACTGTGCGAGAGAATTCTATCAATGCGTATCATTTGCAGACAGCACATGCATGCAACTGTGGTAGTCTACTGCGGTGCAAAATTTAAAGCAGAGTTCTATTTTTTCTACCTTTACATGTGAAGTGAGTCTAGTTACAGATCTAGGGATAGGATATTAAGTTACCAGTGGTTGTTACTAAGGAAAAGGTCATTATCAGAAATGGAATCTACAATACTTAAAGCCTTTTTTTTTTAAATCTCCAACAATTCCTATTTTCTACTAAAATCCATAAACCAGCATTTATGTCAGTAATAATGGAATTGTGCCCTCTTTACCTCACTTACAGTTTAGTACGTTTGTTCTCTGGGGATATATTTCACTGTCAGTTTGCATTAACCCATTGGAATGAAAAAAGAGCTTTGGAGGGAAAAGAATTTTTGTACTGCTGTGCTGTTTCTACACATAATGTTCAATAAAGAATTTGCTTTGAAATTTGGTGCAATTTACTGTGCGCAGCTTTACCAACTAAATACACAATGGAATAGATTATGTTGCTCCTTCTTGTAATAGTGCCTAAACCATGGGATTGGCTGTGACACATCAATACCTCCTGCCTACCTTCTCCTCAGCATCTCAGTTCTTGCTATTTCAGGAACTCTATAGAAGAGGATACAACAACCCTAATTATTTACATTCTGTGGTAGAGTAAATACATACATTGTCGATATATCTGGTTGGAAGAGTCCTCTGGGTCAGAGCTAAGGATGTTATTGAAAATGTAAAATGTATGTTTTTGCATGTCAATATTGTGGTTTAGCAAATATATGAACTGAAATAGTCATGAAATATTTATATACTTTATTTGCTCTGTCAATCACTTTGAAAGGTTTAACATATTTTATGGTGACTTTCTTCTTATACATTTTTATAATGGTCATATTATTTATTGAAGCAACCATAACTATATATTCATAAAGAGTTGTTGTTGTTGTTGTTTTGCAAGAAATAGGACATGACTCATGAGTGTAAAGCTTATAAATGTACACCATTTTTATTTGACTTTTTTTGCAGAGTAGCTGCTTCTCTGTCATTAGGCCCAGCTTTATTTCTTGTATATTTGTTTTGAACTTTTGCACAGCAACCAGTTTATGGTCTGAGAATGAATGAATGAACATACTACTTGCTTCTAGGAAAGTTATGCATTTTTTCTTATTCACTTAACTAGATTAAGAATACAGTACAACCTATATCCTTATTAGTGTAGCCTAATCTACAGATCATGAATAAATATTCACAGTTATCACTTTGAGGGATGATAGGTTCTTGTCCCAAGACCCGGCCCAGTATTATTAAAATGATTATATAGTTGAGAACCCCAATATGCACAGTTGCAACACTCACACTATAAAGGAACTCTTTTGTATTTATAAATAAATAATGTATTAATACATTTAGCAAAGTCACACACATTATAACTCAGTAAGGTAGACAGGGATAATTCAGAAAATACATCTGAACATCCATTCTTACACCATCCCTTGCAGAACAACCTGAAATGTTAGCCATTATCTTCCTCATCACCCTCACTGTCCTCATCTTCACCAGTGGCCATCATTCTGGCCCCTCCCAAGGGCTACATCTCTCTCTCCTACTGCCCCAGTTTGGGATACCACTTTTATAATATGTTACGCTGACGTTACCATGTCTAATGCATATTCAGTAGGGTTTTTTCCCCTCTTCCTTATTGCCTTCCCTTACCAACGTTAAGGTGTCCTTCTTCTATAGGTTAGTGTATTTATGATGTCACCCCATTATCATATGCGTCAATTCGTTGTACGGCACTCTTGCAGTTGGATGTTCAAACGAATCCTTCCAGAAGCTGGTGTCTGTTCATGTTCTGTGGTTGGCTGATGTCATTTTGGATGAAATTCCCCCCTATGCTCTACTTCCAGTTCCACAAAACTCATGAGTTACCTAAGTTTATCTATGCCAAGTCTCATGCTAACTGCTGAAGCCAATGACTTACAGCATACAAACCTGTATGTTCCTTGCATTATATATACTGCTGAATATAATAAAGCAGAATATGACTCAAAGCAGTGCATATAATAGAGGTAAACTGGCCCACTGGGCTACATTAGGCAATCTCCTACATTAGAAGATTACCGCAAATGTATTAAACACATTAAATACAGTTCTGCTCCACCTTTCCTAAGCAAATTATAACTAATAACAATGTTGTCAGTCCAGTGAGTTCCTTTAGACAACATTCACTGTGCAGTTTATGAAAAATGAAACTTGCATTAGTAAAATACTAGAAATAAATGTGGGTTAATTATTCATTGTTAAAAATATTGGTTGTAATTTAGCCTTTTTTCTATTCATTAATCACATACCCACTAGTCCTGATTTGTAAAATGCATTAATTCAGCCTGATTCTCCACTCTGCTACCCTGCTTGTATGCTGATATAACTCTATTGAAATCAATTAATCAACATTAGCATACAACTGGTGTAGTAGCAAGGTGGAACTTTGTTTGTTAGTGTTTGCCAAATAATTTGGAAACACATTTTTGCAGTGTTTGCAAACTGTTCACTTAGAATATCAGAGCATAAGACAATAGAACTGGAAGGGTCCTCTTGGGTCACTGAGCCCAGTCCCCTGATATCGCAAGCAGTCTTGTCACATAATCCCATTGATAAACTGATTCATCTGAAAACCAGCTAGGTTTCTTGTCCCCGGAGCTTCTATTGGAAGGCTGCTCCAAAACCTCACTCATTGGCTAGTCAGTTATTTTAGTGGCTATGGTTCACCTCAATCATTTGGTTTCCTCTTCCGGATTCCATCTGAGAACCTTTTAAAAGTACAAAATAACAATTAATAATGCACTTGTGTTATGAATCTTCAGCTGGATATTGCATGTTGAAATACAGGACCCAAAAACATTTTCACAATTCTCTGGTGGTTGTCCAAGGGTAATGAGTATTATGACCTCACAGATGATAGCAAACTGAACTCTCACTTTTATTTGCAAAAATATTTGTGAGCTAGCCTTTCAGCAGACTGCTGCTTGCAGAGAGGAACAGGGAGAGAGCTAAAATAAAGAACTCAGTTCCATGTTATGTATTTATTCCCTGTTGGCATGCCTCTTTCATATATAATTTCAATGACTATACCCTTTTCTCAGCCCTTCAGCTGTCAATACCCTTAAGCAATAGTCAGCAGATTGAATTTTGTCTATACTGCGGTGTATAGAATGCAGCTGAGGACTGAATCTGGCTCAGTATTCATTTTTAAATATGCATTTTTTCTGTATTAAATCTTTTCTTTAACTATTTTGATATTTTTCACTCTCAAATGAAAGATTGTTAAATACGGGGAACTTCCCCAAAATAACAACGTCTCACATGGAAGTCCACAACATTAGACTGAGATGATATCCATCCTGGGGGCTAAACCGTAGCTTTGTCAGAAGCACTGTGTATGGGGCACTGTGCCGTTGTGCTGCCCAACAAGCAGACTTTGAATCAAGGCTTGATCTTGTGCCCACTGAAGTCAATGACAAAGCCCCCTTTGACCTCAGTGGTGTAGGGTCAGACTGTCTGGCCCACAACCAGCGTCTCGTTTTTCCTCTTGCACTGGAGGTCAGGACTGTGCCCTGCAGCAGCCCTATATGCTCTACAGTGTACACCACCTCGCAACTTTGGGGAGGGGATGGGTGGAATCAAGACTCCTCACACTCTCTGTTGCCCACCAGCATGCGAAAGGCATAGCAACTAGACAGTGGCTCTTTCCTCTCCTTTCCCCACTCTGCTACCTTCACTGGGGATAGCTTGCCTATATGTGTAAGGTTTTATGCACCTTACTTCTCTGTGCAGTCACAGAGGATGGACCACAATCTGGACATGTATTCCTAGGGTGAAAAAAACAACACTATTTTGGGGGATGGGGGAATATAAACTCTTAATTGTATTGTTCAGATAAAAATGCTTGAAGGAAATTTTATACCTGGCTGTTCTGTACAGCAGCAAGAATGTAAACTTTTACTGTTTCCTTTACAGTATCAACAGTTCCAACGCTAAGAACATATACTATGATATACCTTCCAAATATACGGTATATAAGTACACAGAAAACACATACTTTGAATTACTGATATCTAGCACTTTATATGGCTAAAGAAACACACCAACAGATCTTCCGAATCATATTCAAAACAATAGGCTTCCTTTACTTGACCCTAAAGACTTTATAGTGCATTCTTTAGTTTATCCCACTCATTAGAATTATTCCTAATTTATGAGTAATACTCCCTTGAAAACCTTGAGACTCTTGCTTTTATATTGTACTGTTAGTCAATAATTCATGAAGGAGATTATTTCATGCAGGAAATAATTACTTTTTTTTTTTTTACCAGGGACTCAATTTTAAAAACAGCACTATATGAAATTACAGATTAATGAAACCAACCTATAATCGCTTAGTGTTTTCCACAGTATTTTAGCATTGCCTCATAAATTCATATATGACTTAGGAACATATGCCAAAATGTCAAAGTCCAGTTTCAAAGTCTAAATCTAGGCACACAAATAAAAGTGGGTTAATTTTCAGAAGTGCTGAGCCCTTGCAGTGCCCATGGGAGTTTAATGAGAGTTATGAGTGGAGCACCTCTGAAATTCAGAACAGTTTTTATAGGTGCCTCCTAGGAGAGCTCTTTAAGTACAGAAACATTGGGAGTCTGGGACCAAGGAACTGGGCTTATCCTGTCCAACCCCATCTACATTGTACTAGTCTCACAAGCACAGCCCTCTAAACCCATAAGTCAATTACAAATTACGAGCTAGATTTACCCCATGCCTGCCTTAATAAGAGAATAACACAGATGATCCAAACTTCCAGTATAGTTAAAATTCAATAAAATTGCAGACATAGGCCACATTTGAAGACATTTTTAAGGATTAATGGTAATTTTCCCAATTATTCTTCATAACTGACAATTTCTTCTTCAGCCAAGGCTGACAAAAAATGTCCTATTCCATGTAGATATGACCTCTTCCAAAACGACTGCTATTTCTCATTATTCCCAATGATCTTAGGTCATTGTAACTTGCCCACAGTTAGGTGACCATTTTCTGAATTGCAGCTATCTCCTACTGCTCTCAGTGAGACAAAGCCAAAGGTTGGTCTTAATAAATGGCTGCTGGCTTCATTCTTATTAGAAACAATGGAACACAGTTGCCCTTTGACAGAGGGCAAGCTTCTGTGGCCTCAGTCCCATTGGGAACAAGGGATGATTGTAGCCATTTGGAAAGAGACAAATTCTTCATGAGTTCCTTTGAAGGAAGAGATTTTTATGCACCAGTCTCTGCTGAGGGTTGAACTTTCAGTTATGAAAAATAATGGCCAAAAATTACCATTAGTCCTACATATTTTAAATAGGGGCAGGTGTGTGGAGAAGAACATGGAGAACAGGATGAAAGGGGGTTGGAGGATGTGTGTTCAGGGTGAATGTAGGAAGGTGCAAGAGGCAGGGGGTATTTAGAGGACAGGAGATAGGAAGGAACTGGGATATATGCTCCGGCACAACCACTATTGACTTCTTTAGTGCTGGGATTTCATCCCTAGAGAGGTAGGAGACCAAATCTACCAATCCCAGAGACATTTTTTGCACTATATAAAGTATAATTATAACTGTTAGAAACTATGCCAGGCTCCTGGCACTAATTTTTGAAGCAAATGGACTGGCCAGTCCTTTCCTCTATCTAAAATTTATAATCAATTTAATTTTATAATTATAGTCAATTAAAAATGCTTGTGGCTTAAAAATATTCTGCTACATAGATGTAATATTGTATTTATTAGAGATGGGCCAGACCACAACCTTGGACCTAGATGTGCCTGAACGTTGAGAAAACTGGAATCCAGACCCACTGCAACTTGGACTGATCTCTAGAATTTGCTTGTGCTTTTAAGCTGAACATTGTCTCACCAGAAAGAATATGAATCTGAGCCTCTGCACATGGAAGACCAAATTTCTATTAAAGAAAGCTGGCTTGTGATATATTGGGAGGTGGGGATGCGTAAGCAGCAGTTGTGGATTTTAAAATTCAGATAGCTCTTATGTCTGATTAGTGATAGTGCTGTTAGCAATTTTGACATGGCACACTGTCAGAAAACAGGAAAACAGACACTTTGGAGATGAGCTAGAGGGCCACTGAAGTAATTTAAAAAAATAAGGACTGTCAAAAGCAATCAAATGAACACATGAATCTCTATTACAGGTGTCACCAGACAGTCAGAAGAGACATCTGGCCAGCTATCCAGCAGGAGTTGCTCATGGCGCTATACATTAGAATAGCAGTAACAATAGCATACTTCGAGTTGTCCAAAAGGCCTGACATGCTGACTATGTGGATTAGCAGATACCACTATCTAGGAAGATCAGACCTGACTCTGCAGGCTCCTTTCTGTTACGCCTGCTTTTTTAAAAAAAAATGAATAAATTAATTAATTTACATTATAATAATACACTCTTTGTTTTGAATACTAAAAAACAAGTATTGTCAACCTGGAGCATTCAAGAATCAATCAGGCCTCCCAAAAATGATGAGATGGGCTTAAAAATCATTAGATGTTGAAAATGAATCTGTTGTGGGTTCTTTTTATTTGCTCCCTGTCTTTTGAGCCTTTAGGTTCATGATTTCATGCTGTTCTCTGCAGCCATGAGGGCTAAAATCTTACTTCTTTTTTTTTTTCCATGAAAGCTGAGAATTTCACATCATCACCCGACTCCAGGAGGCATGAAGAAAAACACCAAATATCTAGAGACTCACACGAGTAGGCAAGAATTGTCCACTGAAAACTACACTTTGTGCCATTGTTCAAGAAGATCCTAGAGCATTGCAGGTGACATCTTCAAAGGCACAAATGGAATTCAGTGCCTGAATCCCATTAACTTTCAATGGAAGTTATGTACCTAACTACCCACTCTGAAAAGCTTCCCCCACTCAACCCTTACAGAACAACTTTCACTGAAAGGGAAATTTTAAGAAAAGAGTTTTATATCAAAAGCAATGTGCTGGCTATTATTAATCATTATTATTATTTGTATTACTGTAGCACTGGGGAGTCATAGTGATGGACCAGGATCCCATTGTGCTAGGCGCTGTACAAAGATGGACCAAACCCTAATTTCTTGCATTTCCCTTATTATTATTCCAGATATTTTGGGAGCTTTCCCTGTTCTGTTTGTTCTTGCAGTGGACTAGTAATAATATAAACTTATTCTCAGGCCATGGCTGAAATTGTGGAGAGATTACGGTCCAGCATTATGGCTTCAGGGCAGGGTGAAGCACAAAAAGCATGTGGGTTCTGAGGAAAACAAAATCCTTGTTTTCAAAAAGCTGATATTAATGAAAATGACAACCAAAAGTATTTCAAGCTGGGATTTTCAGAGGAGCCAAAGGGAGCTGGGCACCCAAATTGCAATGAAATTCATCCATTGTGAGCCTTTGAAAATGCCGCCCACAACTGAAATCCTGAGTCCATTGAAGTCAATGGCAAAAGTCTAATTGACTTTTATAGGGACAGGATTTCACCCTGTTATTATTTGTGTGTTAGTTATATGGACTACAATCCAATAGAAATCCTGCAGTAATTGGACTTGGAAAATTGTAATATCCTCATGTTAACTGCTGACCAGGGCCCTAATTTGGGAAAGCACTCAAATGCATGCTTAACATTAAGTACGTGTTTAACTCTCATTAATTTCAATGACACTTAAGCATGTGCTTAGAAAGTTAAATATTATGCTTAAATACTTTTTCTGAATCTGGTGACAAGAAAAGACATGAATACTTTACTTTAAAAGCTTACAGGAGAAACTATTATTCTGCTAACACTGAACATAGCAGAGCAGTGGAGTGGGACTCAGGAGACCTGAGTTCTATTCCTGGGTCTGCTTCTAGCTTTCTGGGTGACCTTGGGCAAGTCACTTCACCTCTCTGTGCCTCAGTTTCCCCATATGTGACGGGGGATAAGAAAAAACACTTTGTGCGCTAAATGGGCATAGCTCCATTCAACTGAATAAGGTACAATTATGTTTCTGCAACCCCTTGACTGGTCAATTCACACCAGCTAAGAATCTGGCTCATCAGCAGTAGTACATATATGCAAAAGCCACTAAATCACAGAGGACAAGTTTTGTAGCAGATTATGTTGTTTTAATGTTTTATAAATCCCACTGCATACCCTCCCATGCAATTCTAGTCTATGATCAATAATATGAATATGACACAAAAAAGAATTACAGAAGATGATGAAAATGCAGTTTCTGTCATATTAGATGGATGAGAAAACTTATTATTTTCTTCTTAATTTTTAAAGCGCCGCAGTGGCATGCTAATAAATTGGTGTGGTCTCGAAAGGATACTAAACTAAAAAATACTTATCTGCTGCAGTTCATAAATCTCTCATGTGCTTTGGAATTACCAATGCCTTCAGAATACAGGAACGCAAACTACTGGTTTAATGTCAGCTTTGAAACAACAGTGAATGCTTAAGCAAATAATGCGATAAAAAGTAATGCATAATTAAAGGTTTCTTAAGATAAATTCTGGGTTATGTTTATTTTAAGGGTGGCAGTGAAATACATTTGCACCTATGTATGCTCCAAAGGTGTTATTTTCACAAGTCTCGCTGCACAAATAGGGTCTCAGCACACAATACATTATTAAACAGGGATATGCATTTCAAAGAGAATAAAACTACACGCAAATAAACCTAATATTTAATTTTAATAACATATCAGAATTGTTAGCACAGTGGCCCAGAATAGTAGATTTAAATGAATGATCAAGAGATACAGATTACAAGCTATAAACATTTTCAATTAGATATCTGAACAGTCTAAACGAGGGCTAGATTGGGCAGATACAATCTGTTCTGTGCAAGGGCTGTGCATAGAGGAAGTATGGTCCTGTGATTAGGGCACTAGCCCAAGTCTTGGAAAATCTGATTTCAAGTCGCTGTTCCTCCCTATGCTTTCTGCATTAGGTTCCCTGTACCACAGTTCCCCATAGGTAAAACGAGGATAAGTAGTATTTCCTTACTTCTCAGGGGTATTATTATTTTTGTAACAAAAGGCAAATCTAAAGCTAGGTTATCTGGCATAGAAAACTAATGCGTGAGCCCACTACTCCATCTCTCTTTTTGTGTAATCGATTTAAATAAATATACACTTAGAGCTGGTTATATTATAGCACAAATGATTACTGGAATATTTTTGGTACTTAGGTTTCTAGCTGTTGTGCCCACCTACCAGGTAGTTAAACGTTTACCTGCAATAATTTGCACCTGAAGTTATTAGCATCTGCAAAATTGTAGCCACAAAAAGGAAGAGCAGGATAAGACTGGACTAAAAACCTGGGTGAAATTCTGGCTCCACTGAAGTCAATGGCAAAACTGTCATTGGTTTCAGTGTGGCTAGGCTTTCTCTCCAGGTTCTTACCATCTCATTTACTGCAAGTCAATGAAAGGGGTGTGGAACTACAAAACTCTTTGTCATGGATAAACATCTATCTTTCAAATTTCAACCGACCTTTCAATGCCTGGAAGAGTAAGAGCCTGGATGTCTAGCCATTCTACACTGTAATGTGTCATTGAATGGCAGGATATTATATCTGGACAGTGCAATGGAAGGAAGAAATGAGCTTTAAAACTGAATCTCAACTTCCAGTTCTTTCAAGACACCTCTCCTGACACTGACCGAGAATACAACTGTTCCAGGCTCTAAGTGTACATCTTATCTCTAGTTTCTGTTTCAATGTAAGCAGTCCAGTTGTGCAAGCCAATCATTATGTCTTTAGGTACCAGACATTAAAAATTAAAATTCAGTGTTACTGTCTTTCACTGTTTTCAAGGCGTTCCCCATAATGTTTCAGCAGTGATTTTACTTTCCAAATATCTTTTTGGCAGTCATCCAATTCTTAGCTTAATAGAGCTCTTTATATTATTTACTTGAAAATCAACAACCCCATCAAGCCAGTGCTTGTCTTGACTGTCGTTCCAATACACACAAATGCCAGTGTTAGATTCTTATAGATAATCAGAATTTGAAACAAACTGTGACCACAGGCAATTGCAAACAGTCTTCCTACATTACTCCTTTGTTTTCTTTTTTATTTACAGCCAGACATTACATCTGGGCCCCATTGCAGTACATAATGATACATTGCACAACAGAATATCAATATGGTTAAAGAAAGAAGGAAGAGATGGTTCCTACTAACAACGACAAATTATTTATTGCCAATTAGGGCTGGATCCAAGCATTTTCAAAACCCCTATTGCTTAGATTTGAATAAAAAGTTGTTTGCCCAGCAGTCCTCTCTAATGCCAATCATGTGCTCATTCAACTACTGAATTTAAAACTAGCCTCTTCAGCACGGCTGAAATAAGAAGTGTCCAAATGGGACATTTGCTCAAGCCCTTTACCCCATTTGAAAAGGAGCTGAAAGCTGCAAAATACAGAAGCAGCCTGTTGAAAGTCACCATTATTATTCCAATAAAAAGTTTCTGACCAGTCCTGAGCAAATTATAGTGTTGTTATTTTACACTAAATAGTGTACACTCCAGGTGTACTTGTCATATAATAAACTTCCACAGGATGAAATTCTGATCTCAGTTACATCAGTGTATATCTGGAGTCACTCTGTCAAAGCAAGTGGAGATACTTTGCATTAACTAAATGCGCTAAATATGATGATAATTGATTAATGATGTGGACAAAGGATTCAGTGTTGTCTTGGCTTTATGGACCTAATCCAAGCCCATGGCAATGAATGGAAAGACTCCCATTGACTTCAATGGGCTTTGCTTTGGGTCACAAATGAACAAGAAATCCCATATGTGTAAACAAACCTATCTGGTTAAGATAAAGAACCTAAACATACTTCTTTTTGCATTTAACCTCATAGCAAGACTTTCAAAATGATGGTCCTGTGAAAAAGTTTGATCCAGCTTTAAAATTAAACTGTGGTAGTTAAGCTTTGCAAAGGGTTTACCATGAATGAAAAGCAGATCTCAATAGCGAAGCTGTTATTATTTGTTTGTTCTATTTTAACTAATGAAACTGAAACTTGTGTAACAAAGAAGGCAGGTGCTGGAGGTCTATGGTGATTCCAATTACAGTAGTAAAATTTTACAGCCAATTTTTTGCAAAACAAGCAGGTTGGAATATGGGGGGTGTTAAATATTGGGGAATCTTTGGAGAAACATACACAGAAATGCTGTAAATATGTTTATAATTTTATGACAAAACCAGCCAAATGACCTTGTAATTCCACCAATAAAAGGGGCTGAGATACTACACTTATGGCAGTGTGTAGAGTATAGACACTGCACAACCAGCTAGTGTGGGTATAAATAGCAGTGTAGACAGTGAGGCACAGCTTAGGCAGGTAGAGTACAGTGCCCTACAGGTCTGAATCCCCAGGGTATACACCCTACACAAACTCTCTATGTGCCCAAGCAGTGCCTCCCAAGTCTACATTGCTGTTTTTAGCAATGTAATGTCCCTCTTCCTCCCTGCTCCCAGAGCCTTTCTCTGCCACAGGGAAAGACTCTGGCAGGGGGAAGGCAGCAGGAAAAAGCTCTGGCAGTGAAGAGACAGTGAGGAAAGTACTCTTTTGTCCACTGTCTCCGTCTTGGTAAACCTTTCACTGCAGCTTTTAACCACGTGTGTAGTACCTGTACTCTATTTGCCACCATACATGTAGACATATCTTATATCTGATGACTTGAGGTCTAAGTCACTGAATAATATTAATCAATATGGACCATATTGAGTTCTTCTCAACTCAACTGTGAGTAAAATACACTCACCCTGGAATCTAGTTTACATGGGAAGTTATAACTTGGAGACATATTCATCAGTGCTGGGCTGCAAGTAAATTAGTCACACAGTGCACGCTGTGAAATTTGTCAACCATGCCCAATCAGCATAGCCTCTTCCATGAATTAGTCCTTAATGCAATATTGACCGTGGAAAGGTAGCCCAAGGGCTAAATAGCTGTCAAGTAGGGTTGCAAAGGACTGGCCAATGTACTGTAGGTGTTGGAGGCAACATACCAACATATTTGGCTTTCCAGGATTATTTAATGAGACAGCTTGTTCCTTTTGCAGACTGACAGAAATTTCCTAACTCTTGTTTGGTTGGCTAGACAGTGAGATGTGTCAATCAAAATTGCAGATGTTTACCTAGGATCAACTTGCTCAATTTGTGGATTACACCTTTTATAACATGTTGAGAATCTTATTGTGGATGTCAGGTGTGCATTTTATTGTGCTTAGAGAATATTCAAAAAGTCCAGAGTTAACAGACATGATCCATACAGTCCACAGCAGTCACTAGCATTTGGAAGGAAGATTTCAGACTGCAGCACTCCATTGTGTTTCCTCCTGAGCACTGATACATTTCAACCAATGGAGAGAAGATAGTTTCAAATTTGCTTCTCCTTAGTTGCGGTTAGAACCACTGCATGAATTTAATTGTGTTGTTTGCAAGGTCATGACCCAATTGCACTTACCAAGCCCTTTTTTCTTCCTAAATTTGTCACATCTGGAGACTGTGGATTTGCAGCACATTTATTGTGGTGTATGGTATGTAGTAGGTAACTGTTAGGATTTTCATCTGTGTACTGGACATTAAGTTTCTAAGGAATCTCCCCGACCACTACCCTACTCTGCTGCTAGGTAGAGTTGATGCTAAATGTTACTGAGCAGACACAACTTTTTCAGTTTTTACTGCAAAATGCCCAGATTTTATAAAAGCCATTATTTGTTGTTGTTTTTTTACTGATTTTCACCCAGATTTTGGAACACTCAAGTACCTGAAAATACTGATTATGTTAAGAAAATCCAACACATTACATTAGATAGATGTGTTTATGCTAATAATAAATTAGTGTAAATGTGAGGCTATCTGGGAAAATAAATCAATGTAGCAGAAGAAACATGTGCTTGTGCTGAAAATGAAGGGTCTTGCACATAGTATACTGTGTCATGGACAGAACTAGGTAAAAAAAATGACTAAACCTTTTTTTCTGTGAACAGTGGAGACTCATTTTGAAAAAAGAAATCTGAAAAACTCAAAATATTTTGTTTGACATTTTCAAAACAAAACATTTTGATTTTTTGATTCAAAACAACTTTTGAAATTTCCTTTCACTTATTTTTTAAAATGTTTAAAAATGCTCTAAATCTAAATAAAACATTTCATTTCAAGTTTTGTTCAACCAGAAACAATTTTTGAAAAACTTTTCGAGTCATCTAAAATTTCCAGTTTTGGTTCAACCAAAACATTTTTTTCCCCAGAATTGAGAGCACACCAAAAAAAATCCACTATTCTAGCCAGGACCAGCTCTAGACTAGGCACCAGGAAAGCAAGCACGTACTTAGGGTGGTACATTTCCAGGGGCGGCATTCCGTCATGCGGAGGGTTTGCATTCCCACCTGACCTGCTGCCGAAAGGCTCGCTTGACTGACGGAGGTGGCACGGCAGGCAGGCGAGCAGCAGCGTGGGGGCAATTGGACGACCAGCCGTCGGAGCCAGGTGACTGCTCCGGAGCGGGGGAGCCCCTCCTCTGCCCTGCTTCACGTGTGCAGCCGCTGCTGTTCCTGTCCCCCTGCCCCGCAGCCCTCCGTTAATCCCTGGAGTCACCCCCGACCACTCCAGACTGGGAGCGTCCTCCCGTCTGCTCTGCGCGGGGTGGGGTGGGTGGGGGGGAGCGCTGATTAATGTACCCGATATCCACTAAGCTGAGGCAATGGGAGAGGGGGAATCTGTGTGTGCTGCTGCCTCTCTGGGTCCGGAGTTGCAGGCAGCTGCTTCTGTCTGAACCAGACTTAGCTTTATCTGAGCTAATAAGACCTAAAACTTCTCCTCTAAAAGTATTAGAATTTATAGCAATAAATGATTTTTTCACTCCAAACACTGCTATAGCATTACACATTCTTTTAACATTACCAGAATCAATGTTTGTAGTTGTGATTTTGTTATCATAGAATCATAGAATATCAGAGTTGGAAGGGACCTCAAGAGGTCATCTAGTCCAACCCCCTGCTCAAAGCAGGACCAATTCCCAGCTAAATCATCCCAGCCAGGGCTTTGTCAAGCCGGGCCTTAAAAACCTCCAAGGAAGGAGACTCCACCACCTCCCTAGGTAACGCATTCCAGTGTTTCACCACCCTCCTAGTGAAATAGTTTTTCCTGATATCCAACCTGGACCTCCCCCACTGCAGCTTGAGACCATTGCTCCTTGTTCTGTCATCTGCCACCACTGAGAACAGCCGAGCTCCATCCTCTTTGGAACCCCCCTTCAGGTAGTTGAAGGCTGCTATCAAATCCCCCCTCATTCTTCTCTTCTGGAGACTAAACAATCCCAGTTCTCTCAGCCTCTCCTCATAAGTCATGTGCTCCAGACCCCTAATCATTTTTGTTGCCCTCCGCTGGACTCTTTCCAATTTTTCCACATCCTTCTTGTAGTGTGGGGACCAAAACTGGACACAGTATTCCAGATGAGGCCTCACCAATGTCGAATAAAGGGGAACGATCACGTTCCTCGATCTGCTGGCAATGCCCCTACTTATACAGCCCAAAATGCCGTTAGCCTTCTTGGCAACAAGAGCACACTGTTGACTCATATCCAGCTTCTCGTCCACTGAATGACTATACTAGTAGGAAATTGTTTTATTTCACTAACTACAAATTCTCTGTTTTCATTTTTTTAAATTTTAAACAGTTAAAAAAAAAAGTGCAAATATGTATAAAAGCCAAAAAAAAAAGGGTGGGGGAAGGCAATTTTTTTTTTTTTTTTTTTTTTTTTTGCTTGGGGCGGCAAAAAACCTAGAGCCGGTTCTCAGTCTAGCTTTACTCTTTTTTCATTCTTTTTGTTGTTTCTCTTAATTTAAAAGAAATGTCCATCAGACTCTTTATGTACACAAACAATTACATTTATTCCACAGGTGAATGGTTACTGCATACACTCCCAGAGTGGCTAACTTACACACCTGTAACCACTTATATTACACTATACAGTACCAATAAGAACGGCCACACTGGGTCAGACCAAAGGTCCATCAGGTCCAGTATCCTGCCATAGAATCACAGAATCATAGAATATCAGGGTTGGAAGGGACCTCAGGAGGTCATCTAGTCCAACCCCCTGCTCAAAGCAGGACCAATCCCCAACTAAATCATCCCAGCCAGGGCTTTGTCAAGCCAGGCCTTAAAATCCTCCAAGGAAGGAGATTCCACCACCTCCCTAGGTAACGCATTCCAGTGCTTCACCACCCTCCTAGTGAAAAAGTGTTTCCTAATATCCAACCTAGACCTCCCCCACTGCAACTTGAGACCATTGCTCCTTGTTCTGTCATCTGCCACCACTGAGAACAGCCGAGCTCCATTCTCCTTGAAAGCAGCTATCAAATCCCCCCTCATTCTTCTCTTCTGGAGACTAAACAATCCCAGTTCCCTCAGCCTCTCCTCATAAGTCATGTGCTCCAGACCCCTAATCATTTTTGTTGCCCTCCGCTGGACTCTTTCCAATTTTTCCACATCCTTCTTGTACTGTGGGGCCCAAAACTGGACACAATACTCCAGATGAGGCATCACCAATGTCAAATAAAGGGGAACGATCACGTTCCTCGATCTGCTGGCAATGCCCCTACTTATACAGCCCAAAATGCCGTTAGCCTTCTTGGCAACAAGAGCACACTGTTGACTCATGTCCAGCTTCTCGTCCACCGTGACCCGTAGATCCTTTTCTGCAGAACTGCTACCTAGCCATTCGGTCCCTAGTCTGTAGCAGTGCATAGGATTATTTCGTCCTAAGTGCAGGACTCTGCACTTGTCCTTGTTGAACCTCATCAGGTTTTTTTTGGCCCATTCCTCTAATTTGTCTAGGTCCCTCTGTATCTGATCCCTACCCTCCAGTGTATCTACCACCCCTCCCAGTTTAGTGTCATCTGCAAACTTGCTGAGAGTGCAGTCCACACCATCCTCCAGATCATTAATAAAGATATTAAACAAAATCAGCCCCAGAACCGACCCTTGGGGCACTCCACTTGAAACTGGCTGCCAACTAGACATGGAGCCATTGATCACTACCTGTTGAGCCCGACGATCTAGCCAGCTTTCTATCCACCTTACAGTCCATTCATCTAGCCCATACTTCTTTAATTTGGCGGCAAGAATACTGTGGGAGACCGTATCAAAAGCTTTGCTGAAGTCAAGGAATAACACATCCACTGCTTTCCCCTCATCCACAGAGCCAGTTATCTCATCATAGAAGGCAACTAGGTTAGTCAGGCATGACTTGCCCTTGGTGAATCCATGCTGACTGTTTCTGATCACTTTCCTCTCCTCTAAGTGTTTCATAATTGATTCCTTGAGGACCTGCTCCATGATTTTTCCAGGGACTGAGGTGAGGCTGACTGGCCTGTAGTTCCCCGGATCCTCCTTCTTCCCTTTCTTAAAGATGGGCACTACATTAGCCTATTTCCAGTCATCCGGGACCTCCCCCTCTGACAGTGGCCAATGGCAGGTGTCCCAAAGGGAATGAACAGACAGGTTATCATCAAGTGATCCATGCCCTGTCATCCAATCCCGGCTTCTGACAAACAGAGGCTAGGGACGCCATTCTCGCCCATCCTGGCTAATAGCCATTAAGGGCCCTATCTTCCATGAATCTATCTAGCTCCCTTTTGAACCCCGTTATAGTATTGGTCTTCACAGTACCCTCTGGCAAGGAGTTCTACAGGTTGACAGTGTGTTGCATGAAAAAATACTTTCTTGTGTTTGTTTTAAAACTGCTACCTATTAATTTCATTTGGTGGCCCCTAGTTCTTGTATTATGAGAAGGAGTAAATAACACTTCATTATTTACTTTCTCTATACCACTCATGATTTTATAGACCTCTATCATATCCCCGCTTAGTCTCCTCTTTTCCAAGCTGAAAAGTCCCAGTATTATTAATCTCTCCTCATACGGAAGCCATTCTATACCCCTAATCATTTTTGTTGCCCTTTCCTGAAACTTTTCCAATTCCAATATAACTTTTTTGAGATGGGGCGACCACATCTGCACGCAGTATTCAAGGTGTGGGCATACCATGGATTTATATAGAGGCAATATGATATTTTCTGTCTTATTATCTATCCCTTTCTTAATGATTCCCAACATTCTGTTCACTTTTTTGACTGCGCTGCACACTGAATAGATGCAGGAGTACTTGTGGCACCTTAGAGACTAACAAATTTATTAGAGCATAAGCTTTCGTGGACTACAGCCCGCATCCGAAGAAGTGGGCTGTAGTCCACGAAAGCTTATGCTCTAATAAATTTGTTAGTCTCTAAGGTGCCACAAGTACTCCTGTTCTTTTTGCGGATACAGACTAACACGGCTGCTACTCTGAAAACTGAGTAGATGATTTCAGAGAACTATCCACAATGACTCCAAGATCTCTTTCTTGAATGGTAACAGCTAATTTAGACCCCATCATTGTATATGTATAGTTAGGATTATGTTTTCCAAAGTGTGTTACTTTGCATTTATCAACATTAAATTTCATCTGCCATTTTGTTGCCCAGTCACCCAGTTTTGAGAGATCCTTTTGTAGCTCTTCGCAGTCTGCCTGGGACTTAACTATCTTGAGTAGTTTTGTATCATCTGCAAATTTTGCCAACCCTTTTTCCAGATCGTTTATGAATATGTTAAATAGGACTGGGCCCAGTACAGATCGCTGAGGGACACCACTATTTACCTCTCTCCATTCTGAAAATTGACCATTTATTCCTACCCTTTGTTTCCTATCTTTTAACCAGTTACATGAGAGAACCTTCCCTCTTATCCCTTGACTGTTTATTTTGCTTAAGAGCCTTTGGTAAGGGACCTTGTCAAAGGCTTTCTGAAAATCTAAATACACTATATCCACTGGATCTCCTTTGTCCGCATGCTTGTTGACCCCCTCAAAGAATTCTAGTAGATTGGTGAGGCATGATTTCCCTTTACAAATACCATGTTGACTATTTCCCAACAAATTACGTTCATCTATGTGTCTGACAATTTTGTTCTTTACGATAGTTTCAACCAATTTGCCCAGTACTGAAGTGAGGATTACTGGCCTGTAGTTGCCAGGATCACCTCTGGAGCCCTCTTAAAAAATTGGCATCACAATAAATTTGACCTGGTACCTCTTCCTTTCTATAGTGCCACATTATGAGTCTGACACATATTTGCAATGTTGCAAGGGTATTAGTAGTCTCTACATCAGATACAGTTTTTGGCCATAATCTTTACTGTTATCATTACTCCTATTTTTACATATATTCATATATTTTAAAGCCAGAAGGGAGCACTATGACCATATAGTCTGACATCCTATATAACACAGGTCACAGAATTGCAAATTCTTAAGAAGCACTCCAATTCCATGGTGATAAGTACAAAGACAGATTGGTGAATTTTTATCTTAATTCGGGGTACCTCACCTATGGCCCTTGGGCCGTACATGGCCCACCAGAGCATTTCATAAGGCCCGCGGCCTGCTTTGACACAATAGTCTAATGGCCGATTCTTTAGTATTTTGTCATCATGTTTACATCATTTTAATGTACATGAGTGTGTAAACAGACAATACTGTATATAGAAACAACCTATCTAAATACATATGAAACAAGCTGAACTTAAAATATAAATCAAAACAACTAATTTTAAACCTTATTAAAATAGGTAGAATCTGTTTGGCCCACACAAGGTTGTGCTTAGGTTTATGTGGCCCTCTTGTGTAATAAGGCTGGGTACTACTGTCTTAATTTAAAATAACTCGGAGATGTGTAACTGGTGTGGAGTCTAGAAATGAGTTCTGGACAGGAAGCTTCCCTCTTCCATTTCTGTCTTAAGAGCAAATATCCAGGTAAAGCACAGTCCAAATGATAATTCCATGCAGTACGAGAAGGAAATATATATTTGCAAATCAATATAGTTTAGAAGTATTAACTTCAGCCTTCCTAGGATTGTGAAACCAGACACTTTTTAAGGCATTTTCTGTACTGAGGTGAAGTAAAGCAAAGCTGCTTTCTTCATTAGTATCATAGTAACTTGTATCTTGCAATATAAGAAGGACAAAGGATTAGATAATACCTTGGACAGCATAATATTTTATGTCTGAATTAATACCTAGAGAGACAGTTTAAGAAAAATGACAGCATACTTAACCACTTGAGCTCCTTAAAAGGACATAGATATTAACATTCTTGAAGCAATACCAAAGCCTGATGCTAGTGGAATTTTTCAGTGAAGTATATTGAATGTTATTAATGACTGTTTTTCACTGGCTTGTATATTGCATTTCTAATGCTCTATTTATGAGGAAATTCAGCATGATAAAACAACTCTCCAGTGTCATACTTCAGTATATGCCTGAATCGGATTTCATATAAATTGTTATACTAATGTTGCTCCACTGGTTTTAGTGGAGGCACTCCAGTAACATCAATGTAACTACAACTAAAATATGGTCAGGCTCCATCTATATTTGTGTGTCTCTCTTTTCTGTATATGGGGGGGGGGAGACGGGGGGAGAGAAGTAGCTCAGTACAAAAACACATGAGGTTTCAGAAAGGGATCTGTTTCATTAACAAGTAATGAACCAAGCAGGAAGAATTGTAGGAATGGGATCTGCATAGAGCATGCATAAAAGCCAGTGGCACATGATGAGAAGCCTGTTTGTGTGTCTGGCAGCAGCCTTGCCCAACTTATACTCCTGAGCCCCTGCGGTTCCACCAAACTAGGTTCCTCCTGGAACATGAACCCCTTTCTTCAGTTCCACTCCTCAAACTTCAGGCTCAATGTAATTTCACCATCAATGTTTTGTTTCCATTTCACGGTATTTTTCATTGATGACATTTGGGCCTTATTATTCCTTTTTTAAAAAGGTCTGAATTTTATGTGTCTAACTCTAAATTCCAAAACAATCTCCATTCAATATCTTCCTCCAAGTAATACACAGCAAGAATGATTGTCATGAGACACCATCAACAATATGTCCTTTGTCATTATTAGATACTTTTAGCAAAGTGATGGGTTTCCCTCAGATACAACAGAATGCGAAGTATTAGGTAAAAGACAAAAAAGAAACAGGTAAAAGCATCATCAGTAGCTTTCTCTGTTGAAACTCACATATGCCACTAGACACTAGGCAAAGATGCCTGACTACCTTTGAGCATCTTGGTTGTAGTCTCTGCATTCTGCAGGAGTTCAGGGAGGAATTCCATAATGACATGGCTCTGGCTGTGCCTATAAGGTACAATCTAACTTCTCGCAATATCCTTTTTCCCTTAAATACATCCAGATAAATAACATTCATCATTGTCTTCGTATTTCTAGTGTGTGTATTAATATGGGTGACACATGCATGGCAAACAGATTGAAAACACTATCCGAAATCCAGTCTAATGTAGAACTTTGTACAGCCGAATAATATCCTGTTGAAATTATGGTTTGATTGAAGACAATGTATACTCACCCATCAATCACCTCTGTTTTAGATATCAATAAAAACTGGTTCAAGATGAAAATTACCACATGCAGCAGTAGAGAAACTCTGTAAATAGAAAAGAATTGCAAAGAACAGATGTGGGGCTGGAAGGGAGGGTGTATGGAAGGGAACCTTTATAAGAAATGCATGTTAATCTGAGATTTTTCTTTAAATTCAGTCTGCCAGATACACTGCATTGAAAACCCCTCAATTTAGGGATTTTATTTTGTATATACATAAGGTGAAAGTTTTCCTCAACACAGAAGCACGATAGCCCATAGTTGACTGGATGGGACAGCTGGGAAGGAAAAAACTTAAAAAGTAAGGTTAATAATAAAATAGCATTGTAGGGCCAAATTTTCAAAAATAATCATCACCACACATCTCCCTTTGTTCTCAGTGAGAGCTATTGGGTGCTAAATCCTTTTGAAAATCTGGACACTTCATCTAGGTACCTAAACAGGAGCTGAAACACTGGCCCCAATAGTGGGTGTTCAACAATTTTGAAAATTAACTAATTGCTTTTGTGAGTTAACTTTTATTGCTGTTTTTTTTATACAGCTGTAGTGGAGGTATTCCATGAAGTTTTATTATATAGCTGGGAGAGTGTACTGAAAATTGAAAGGTGGATAAGGAACTGGTTAAAGGGGAGACTACAGCGGGTCATACTGAAAGGTGAACTGTCAGGCTGGAGGGAGGTTACTAGTGGTGTTCCTCAGGGATCGGTTTTGGGACCAATCTTATTTAATCTTTTTATTACTGACTTTGGCACAAAAAGTGGGAGTGTGCTAATAAAGTTTGCGGATGACACAAAGCTGGGAGGTATTGCCAATACAGAGAAGGACCGGGATATCATACAGGAAGATCTGGATGACCTTGTAAACTTGAGTAATAGTAATAGGATGAAATTTAATAGTGAAAAGTGCAAGGTCATGCATTTAGGGATTAATAACAAGAATTTTTATTATAAGCTGGAGACTCATCAGGTAGAAGTAACAGAGGAGGGGAAGGACCTTAGAGTATTGATTGATCACAGGATGACTGTGAGGCACCGATGTGATATGGCCGTGAAGAAAGCTAATGTGTTCTTGGGATGCATCAGGCAAGGTATTTCCAGTAGAGATAGGGAGGTGTTAGTACCTTTATACAAGGCACTGGTGAGACCTCATCTAGAATACTGTGTGTAGTTCTGGTCTCCCATGTTTAAGAAGGATGAATTCAAATTGGAACAGGTACAGAGAAGGGCTACTAGGATAATCTGAGGAATGGAAAACCTGTCTTATGAAAGGAGACTCAAAGAGTTCGGCTTGTTTAGCCTAACCAAAAGAAGGCTGAGTAGAGATATGATTGCTCTCTATAAATATATTAGAGGGATAAATACCAGGGAGGGAGAGGAATTATTTAAGCTCAGTACCAATGTGGACACAAGAACAAATGGATATAAACTGGCCATCAGGAAGTTTAGACTTGAAATTAGACAAAGGTTTCTAACCATCAGAGGAGTGAAGTTCTGGAGCAGCTTTCCAAGGAGAGCAGTGGGGGCAAAAGACATATTTGGCTTCAAGACTAAGCTTGATAAGTTTATGGAGGGGATGGTATGAGGCAATAGCCTAATTTTGGCAATTAATTGATCTTTGACTATTAGCGGTAAATATGCCCAATGGCCTGTGATGGGATGTTAGATGGGGTGGGATCTGAGTGACTCTAGAGAATTCTTTCCTGGGTGTCTGGCTGGTGAGTCTTGCCCACATGCTCAGGGTTTAGCTGATCGCCATATTTGGGGTCGGGAAGGAATTTTCCTCCAGGGCAGATTGGCAGAGACCCTGGGGGGTTTTCGCCTTCCTCTGCAGCGTGGGGCACAGGTCACTTGCTGAAGGATTTTCTGCACCTTGAAGTCTTTAAACCATGATTTCAGGACTTCAATGGCTCAGACATAGATTAGGGGTTTGTTGCGGGAGTGGGTGGGTGAGATTCTGTGGCCTGCGTTGTGCAGGAGGTCAGACTAGATGATCATGATGGTCCCTTCTGACCTTAAAGTCTATGATTCTATACTTCTATGATTATTAGGCTCAAAGAATTAATAGTCCCAGCCAAAGATTGGGCCAAGAGACTGCATCTTAACTGATTGCAATTGATTTCAATGAGACAGTTAAACATTTTACTTTGTTCTGTTGTATCCTTGTTTATGTTGAAAGCCATTCTTTATAATGATTTGTACCAAATCCTGGTCTCTCTGGAATAATTGGGAAGTTTGCCATTGACTTCTATGGACACAAGAATTTGACTTATTGGACTGAAATCTGTACTGGGAACAATGATTCTTGCCCATTAACTTCAGAGAGAGCTCCCCAGTAACTGAGGACCCAATACAGTCTCCATTTAAGTCAAAGGAAAGATTCCTATTGACTTCAAGAGGAGCTAGATCAGGGCCTGAAAGCAGAACTGATTGAATGTTAGATAGAAAACTGTCCACATTTCCTGTCTATTTGTAATGCAACAACCTGATTCACCACTAGGTTACTCCAGTTTTATGCCCATGTAATATACATCAGTTGGGTCACACCAGCATAAAACTGCAATAATGCACTGGTGAATCAGATCACATACAATTATTACCGATGAATGCCTGATAATAATATTGTGTATCATAGTATCCCAAGGATTGAAAGTGTTTGAGGACACTAGCACATTTTTGAAATAGAAAGAAAAGATCTAAAACTTCCAATAATGAGGGTTAGTATAATTTTAAAAGGAAAAAAGGTTAACAGGCAAAAATGAATTTGTGCCCAGAAGACATGGAGTGGTGGTGGGGATATCATTTGATAAGTGCAAAAGGACATTAGCACCAATTTAAGTAGTTCTAAAGAATCAGTGGTTCAGAAAATAGAAAATAATGATACACTCAAACAACTAATGATGATGTACCACAGTTAAATGACATCCTCTCTAACTACCCAAAGGCTGAATGGAGTTTCAAAGTTGATGAGAAATTAATAGTTTCCACTATGCTAAGCCAGAGATATTTCTCCTGCACAGAAGCCCTTAATTGACTGCCTAATTGCCCATGGCTTGGCTCATGTTGACCATTCATGCTAATTATTTACTATGAATCGGTGAGAGTTATGGACAGCATGTCAAGCTCAGGTTTAATCCTTATTTTACAACATTAGAAACTGAGCATCAGCCAAGTACATTGGAAGCCTCTGATAACCAAGATATATTTTTTGACAGAACAACTTCTCTGTAAGAACACATTGGTCCTTGACTCTATGATCATGCTATGTGAAGAAGCACAGATCTCCTATTGATGTCAATGGGAGTTTAACACATATAGGGAAAGCTTAATATAAGAATTAGGATCTGTCATGTCACCTGTAGGTTTTGCCTACGTGGAAGTTCATTATAAATGTAATTGCATTTTACGCACTGCAATGCACTCTAGAAATTAGGGACTCTTGTTCTACTTCATTAAATTCAAGTAGATTCTACCTGGGTTCACAGTATTTATACCCTTGGTAAAATGGCCCTTTTGGGAGCCATGGCATATGTACGTTTAGGGACTGATATACCAAAGCCCACTAAAATCATTGGAAAGACTCCCATAGACTTTGTTGGGATTTGATCAAGCTCTTATACAGTTCCCTCATACAGTTGAGATTAAAACTAGTCATTTTGATTTATTCATACCTCTTTGGTTTGGAAATTTGGAAGTAAACCTTGTCAGAACAGGGATAGCTGTACGATTCACAGCTCATCCTGATGCTGGCCTAGTCTGAAATACATTTGAAATGGTTTTCTAATAGTATTTCAGTATTTTTGCTTACAGTCATGGCCAAAGAGAGAAGTAGACAGGTGACCAAAATGTAAAAAAAGTTAGTTTAAGGTGTTCAGATCTCAAAAAGATTTAGAAGAGTCAGGTTTGGGGCAAAGTTTTAAGAACGTGAATTACTATTGTAGCCCCTACATCAGTGTTGGGTAACCTGCGGCCCGCGAGCCGCACGCGACCCATCAGGGTAATCCACTGGCGGGCCACAAGACAGTTTGTTTACATTGACCAGCCACAGGCACGGCCGCCCACAGCTCCCAGTGGCTGCGGTTCACCGTTCCTGGCCAATGGGAGCTGTGGGAAGCGGCAGGCCACAGGAACATGCTGGCCAGATGGCACGCTGAGGATGACTCTGGAGAAAAGTGCTGCAGTGCTGTGAACACTGGCCAGCTTAAAGAAAAAAGATTTGCCATACAGTGTCCCTGCCTATGGGTGGGTCTGGGTCTTCTCCTCCCTCCCTGGTCTGGAGTCCTCTGGAGCTTTTGACTGGCTCTTGGTGATTGGCACCAGGTCGATTCTCTGCCATTCTGGACACTGGTCTCTGCAGGGCTCAAACTGCCTGACCTATGCACTATTTCCCACAGCAGACCAAAGACTCTGTTTGTGGAGGAAAGGGGATTATGCAGAGACTCCCTGAGCTGATCTGCTTCTCTCTCAGTTCATAACTGAAACTAAAACTAGTCTCTTTGTCTCTGAGTCCTTCTGTTCCCACTCACTGAGGCGCTGAGCTGCCCTGTCTCATCCTTGGTACAGCAGACTACTTGTCCATATTACCCCATGCAGAAGCCTCCTTACTGGCCTCAGCATTCTGCCCGACCCGACACTAGGCATGCTGGGAAATAGTGTCAGCCAGGTCTGGTAGCCATTACTGTTGTAGGCCCTGGGGTAAGACTCCCCAGAGGCTCAGTCCCCAGTTCCAACAGCTTACAAACTCCAAGTGGGGGTTAGACCATAGCTGAAAGCAAGGGCTGATTTAAACTTGTTTACTAAGATGCTGAAAATAGAGTGGTGTTCCTGGAATGGAAATATTCTGGTCTAGGGAAAAGTTTTTCTTACTATAGAGTTTAGTGACTTGGTCCCATCTGTACCTTTGTGTGTAATGATTATTTATTTTTCAGTAGTATAAAAAAAAAATCTACTTTTCCTTCCCTTATTTCATACAGAAATTAGGGAGAGATCCATGTTATGGGCATATTTTGTATATTTGAGCACAAGGCATTTGTGATTAAAATAAAGCAGCTTTTATTTTTATTGTGCTCTGATTATTTGATTAACTTGTTCTGCAAGACTATTTTTGTATTATATGTGTCAGCTGACTTTAATGTATTTTCACTGCTGCTGCCTCCACTCTTTGAGATTCCTACTTCTCCCCTTCTACTAGGAAAGAAATCTTTATTTAAAGCTTTTAGACACAGATGTGCACTGGGATTTGGGCCAGTTTGGATCACCATCATGGGAACACTTGAAGGCATTGTGCCTCAGAGACACTCAATGTCTCCTGGAGGTCCCCAAAATGCATGTGGAGTACCCCTGCTGCTACAGCCCTATAGGACATGGAGCATACAATTCTCCTCTGGGGCTGACATCTCTTGGAGTGGCTTGCCCCAGAGTATGCTACTATTGCAGAGGATGTCCCTGATGTGGGGAGAGTACTGAGGCTGTGCAACCAAACATCAAGGTGAGGGTTCCTTGTTCCTCTAAACCTTGTATACCTGCATAGGAGCTGGCCACAATGTGGCCCTTAATTTTTCCAGATAACTGAAATAAAAAAGATATCAAGTGTTGCACCTTTGACTATTTCCTCTTTTTGTTAGTGAGTGAGAGATTTTTTAGCAGTATCCTTGCTGGTAAGATACAGTGATTGGAATATTAACAAGTCAACAGTTACCCCATTCCTGATTACAGTTGGAGTCCCCATATCCCATGACCTATGCTGTTTTAATGAGGGCCTCAACATTTTGATAAGTGGGGCCTCTCTTGGGCACAGGGGTCCACACTTGTCCGTTTCAGCAAGCATATATCTTTCAGAATTCATTTCTGCCTCCCATTTGGTCTTTACTAAAATATACATTCCTAACAGAAATAGAGCTGTGAAAAGACCTGTGAGTAAATGTAGACCTAATTTACCAAGATATCTTTTTCTTCCTCATATCATTGATCAGGGTCAATGCCCACATCATCTATCAGACATGATAGTGATTTCTTTTATGTAGATGTCTCATAAAATACCAGCAAGAGTAGCTTATTTATCCTTTCTCCTTCACAAATTTAACTCTAGCAAATGCTAAATAAAATTAATTGTTTTATTAGGAAATAATAAATAGAATGGGAATGCATTACAAATAATAATAATTCTTCATTGTTTTTTTGATCTACACAAAATGTAAGTTCCAGTTTTCATGAGTCACTTTCATTAGACCTGTAATTGAAATTAGATTTATTTTTCCATCATAAATAGATCGTCCATTAAAATAAATCATCTTATTGCATTGCAGAGTTTTGCAGGAGCCATGCAGCATGCTGGACTCATGAAGCACTGTTCTGGACAATCAATAAGGCAAATTTATGAACATGATTTGTTCAGTGAAGTAATTTAATTGCATGTAATCTGATCAGAAAGGATTTAGAAAAACGAAGTTGGGAATTGGGAAATGATTAAAGCAGATGCATAGTATCACAAAAGCATCCCAGTAACATGAGGCTACCACAATGTTGATTCAAGCTTTCATAGACTGGCCTATCTTCCTGGCTCAGGAAGCCTTTTGTATTAAACTCTGGCAGAAGTTCCCCATTGCCGCTAGCCTGATCCTGACAAAGCAATTTGCCCCATTGTGAGACAACTGGCAGAAGTCCACCGTTTGGATTTCTGCTTTTGGATTTGCAGATTCTGAGTGGGCCAAGAAGTTGTTTATAGTATATGGGTCTGATCCTTAGTTAGAGTGTAAAAAAGCCTTCTGGAAAGTGATAAATTATTGCACATGTTCCCTTTTTTATTATAAGGAATTAAAAAGCTCTTAGATATATTTTAGTTTCCCAGGTGCCTTTTACTGCCCTCTGGTAGTCGCTGCATTTTAGTCTCTAAAGCACAATAATAAAATATGCATCCACAGTTCAAAATAGTCAGGTTCACAGGACAAAATTAATCCACATGAATAAGAGGAAGTTTAAAACTCAGGTCTCCTATTTCCAAAACAAGTGACCTAAAAATTACTTAAAGAAGTAGTTGCCTCATTTATGCCTGCAGGTTTTGAAGTTGGGGAGTCAGTGGCTGAAGTCAGCCATTCTCATTGTCTAATTGTGAAATCCTAGCCCAGGCACAAAGCCCTGGAACCAGGCTGTCACACGAGACTAACTAACAATCCTCCTCCCAATCTGTGGGTAGGGCATAGCCCGCCTAGGCAGCCAGGTCACATCTTGCCTGCATGTGAAACAGAACCATAGCCCTGAATTGTGGGTTTCCAAGGCCTAGGGAGATTTCATCCTATGTTCTACATTCAGTCCAAATGCATAAATCCTGAGTATTCAGGGAGGTAAATTTACCCCTTCAGGCCATGGCCAGGGTGCTGTGCTACTGTGCAGCCCTCTTCTTCCTCCCACAACTACTGCTCCAGAGCACCACTGGCATACCAGGGACAAGTTCCAATGTATGTATGGCTGCTCAGATGCTGGTCCCACACACAGCCCCTTTGGAGTGGAGGCACTTGTGCCAAGTTACCCCACCATGGTTGAATTTTGTGCTGGTTGAGTATCATAATAAAGCAATTAGACCGACACCATGGGCATGGGTGGTGGTATCACAGGCCAGAGGAGGCTTAGCCTCCCCAAACAGCCAGGCATGGCTCCACCCACACTCTGCTCTGAGACCCCCACTCTTGCCCCAGGGGCCAGCCCAGGCTGTTCCTGTTCCCTGAAGCAGCCAGGGGCTGGGGCTGGGATGGGCCTGCAGGCATCCCAGGACTCTAGGGTGGCTGGAGCCGTTGGGGCCGCCCAGCACTCCAGGGTTGAGGGTGTTGAAGGAAAGGGGCAGAAGGGGCAGAGGAAGTGTGGGGCCTCAGGTAGACGGGGCAGGGGCTAGCCTCTCCAAATGGGCAGCTCACGTGCCACCCATGAAGGTGAGTGAGGTAATATCTTTTATTGAACCAACTTCTCTTGGTGAGAGAGAGAAGCTCTCAAGCTACACAGAGCTCCTCCTCAGCTCTGAGAAAGGCACTCAGAGTGTCACAGCAAAACGCAAGGTGGAACAGATATCTTAGCCTAAGTAATTAGCACATACCTGTCTGTCTGACCTTTGCTTTTTTTGCAACAGTGTTACACTTTTGACTCATATTTAGCTTATGATCCACTATAACCCCCAGATCCCTTTCCATAGTACTTCTTCCTAGTCAGTCATTTCCCATTTTGTATGTTTCAGAGTAGCAGCCGTGTTAGTCTGTATCCGCAAAAAGAACAGGAGTACTTGTGGCACCTTAGAGACTAACAAATTTATTAGAGCATAAGCTTTCGTGGACTACAGCCCACTTCTTCGGATGCATCCGAAGAAGTGGGCTGTAGTCCACGAAAGCTTATGCTCTAATAAATTTGTTAGTCTCTAAGGTGCCACAAGTACTCCTGTTCATTTTGTATTTGTGCAACTGATTGTTCCTTCCTATGTTGAGTACTTTGCATTTTCCTCATTGAATTTCATCCTATTTATTTCAGACCATTTCTCCAGTTTGTCCAAATCATTTTGAATTTCAATCCTATCCTCCAAAGCACTTGCAACACCTCCGAGCTTGGTACAAACTGTATAAGGGTATTCTCTCTATGCTATTATCTAAAGCATTGATGAAGATATTGAACAGAATCAAACCCAGAACTTATCCCTGCAGGACCCTACTTGATATGCCCTTCCTACTCTCTGGGAACTGTTTTCCAACCAGTTATGCATCCACCTTATAGTAGCTCTATCTATGTTGCATTTCCCCAGTTTGTTTATGAGAAAGTCCATGTGAGACAGTATCAAAAGCCTTACTAAAGTCAAGATATACCATGTCTACTGCTTCCCCCCAGCCACAAGGCTTGTTATCCTGTCAAAGAAAGCTATTAGATTAGTTTGATATGATTTGTTCTTGACAAATCCATGTTGACTGTTACCTGTCACCTTATTATCTTCTAGGTGTTTGCAAATAGATTGCTTAATTATTTGCTCCATTATCTTTCCCAGTACTGAAGTTAAGCTGACTGGTCTGTAATTCCCCGGGTTGTCCTTATTTTCATTTTTACAGATGGGCACTATATTTTCCCTTTTCAAGTCCTCTGGAATCTCGACCTCTTATATGATTTTCCACAACATTATGCTGTGTTCTCTATTAGTTGGAGTTTCCTGAGGCTGATAGCTTCCTGTCCAGGAACATTGCATTGCTGCAGGGCAGACAGAAGGTGACAGAGAAACATATAACTGATATCCAAACAATAACTATATCCATATTGCTGTAATTTTATCTAACCTCACAGTGTTATGGTTTGTTTGTTTTGGGGGGTTTTTTGGTCTTGAAAGGAAACTGTCAACTTAAATTTGGCCCAAATTTTAAATTTTATTTTTTAAAATATATAATAAAATACAAAGGCCAATAAAAGTGTTTCCAAAAATGAAGGGGAAAATGAAAACATATGTTCCTAAATAAATATCTCCTAATTTTTAAAAGCCAAACATTGGCAAACTAAAAGTAGTACAGTTCACATCAAAGGAATGCTGACGTCCCATTGATACACACAGGAAGAAGCCAATGGTTGGGTGTTCTCTGTGAGGGAGCTTCCAGCATTAGAATTTGCTCCCCACTTGGTAGAAGCATGAACTTTCACACTGAATGTTGCCAACTCTCACGATGTTTTCACGTCTCATGATTAATCATGATTTTCTTAAAATCTCAGCTCCTGGAGTCACGTGATTACCAAGAATCTCAGCTGACATTAATAAAAATAATTAAATACATAATTTTACTAACCCATGTGGTTGTAAAATCTTGAAAATGTCAGCCTTAAAGGCTCAGAAACCAAAAGCTACATAAATATAACTCACCTTTTATTATTTTTAGGATGTGATGATTTTAAGACAATCTCGTGATTTGGAGATGGGGGCTGACTCCTGATTTCTGAAAGCTTGGGGTAGGTTATACTAATGAGACACTGAATAGCTCATCTGTTTTTACAGGCATTGGAAAAGAGATGGTCAGGGAGTTCATGGGAATATAATTGTAATGGTGAGAATTGCTGGACAAGGATTTAAGCTTCTGAATTGCCTGGTTTGCTGGTAGGATTATATTACATTGTGATGATGTACTTTAGCTATGCACCATCATTAGTTTCATAGCATTTTAAAGTATTCCCAAGTGTGCCTAAAGCACATGGTTAAGTGTCCTTTTTAGCATTTTATATACATCCAAATAAGTAACTCTCTCATCAGTTTTCATTGTCCTGCCTAAGATAATTGCCCAAATAAACAGAATAAATATAGACAGATAAATTGATTTTTAAAAAATTCTTAAGGTTAAGGCATTAGTAATAAAATAGATAAAGAAATGTGTTTGTTTGCACACACACAAAAAAGGGACTTTTAGTTGACAGTGTCCCTTTTTAACCCCAAAATTATCTTGAGATTGGCTGCAAAACTTTCTGCTAAAATTCAGAATTCCAAGTGGAGACACCACTCAAGGAAACTAGCCTTCAGGAAGTCCATGACTAAAATGTACACTGAATCATGTATGATTGAAATGATAACACAATATGGCAAAAAATAATATTTTTTTCTGAGCAACACAATACTATCCACTTCACAAGGATACAATTTGCTTTTTTCCTCTCTGATTCACATTGTCTCTTGGATTCAAAAACAATGTAGTCCTTTTAAATATGTGCATAATTCTCACAATGCACTAGTCAAATTAAGTTGCTGGTTAAAATGCAGTGTAAAGATATTCTGCCTATCAGTAAGACAAAATCTAAAAGGGAAAAAAAAAATAGACTCTCCCTAACTTAGTGCAAGTGTGTGCCAAGAACTACAGGTTGAACATTGTATTGCCAGGATATGTATTATAGGATGAAACTAGATAAACAAAGTAATGCACATTGGAAAACATAATCCTAACTATACATATACAATGATGGGGTCTAAATTAGCTGTTACCACTCAAGAAAGAGATCCTGAAGTCATTGTCAATAGTTCTCTGAAATCATCCACTCAATGTGCAGTGGCAGTCAAAAAGTGAACAGAATGTTGGGAATCATCAAGAAAGGGATAGATAATAAGACAGAAAATATCATATTGCCTCTATATAAATCCATGGTACGCCCACACCTTGAATACTGCGTGCAGATGTGGTTGCCCCATCTTAAAAAAAGATATATTGGAATAGGAAAAGGTTCAGAAAAGGGCAACAAAAATGATTAGGGGTATAGAACGGCTTCCGTATGAGGAGAGATTAATCAGACTGGGACTTTTCAGCTTGGAAAAGTGGCGACTAAGGGGGGGATATGATAGAGGTCTATAAAATTATGAGTGGTGTAGAGGAAGTAAATAAGGAAGTGTTATTTACTCCTTCAATAATACAAGAACAAGGGGCCACCAAATGAAATTAATAGGTAGCAGGTTTAAAAAAAACACCAGAAAGTATTTTTTCATGCAACACACTGTCAACCTCTGGAACTCCTTGCCAGAGGGTGTTGTGAAGGCCAATACTATAACGGGTTCAAAAGGCAGCTAGATAGATTCATGGAAAATAGGTCTATCAATGGCTATTAGCCAGGATGGACAGGAATGGTGTCCCTAGCCTCTGTTTGTCAGAAGCTGGGATTGGGTGACAGGGCATGGATCACTTGATGATAACCTGTCTTTGGGCACCTGCCATTGCCCACTGTTAGAGGACAGGATACTGGGTTTGATGGACCTTTGGTCTGACCCAGTATGGCCATTCTTATGTTCTTATGTTCTCTGTGTGTTTCCATGGAGGAAAGAGCCCTAGAGCACGGGTTTCAAAATCCTGGCCCGCGGGCCATCTGCAGCCTGAGAAATCCCCCCCCCCTTTAAAATGGCCTGGGACCCCACCCTCCACTGGCAGCACAGCGGAGCTGAGTGGATTCCTGCGCACTCGCCTCACATGGCTGTCGGCCCCTCCCTGCGGTCCTGGGGCAGGGCGGGGCAGGGCTGTGTCTCCACGTGCTGCCCCCGCCCCGAGCACTCCTGCAGCCAATGGGAAGCTGCGGGGACGGTGTCTGGGGGCAGCAGAGCATGGAGGCCGCCCGGCCTGCCCTGTCTTGGAGTCCCAGGTAAGCGCCACACACCCCGACCCCCCCCCAGAGCCTGCACCCCCACCCCCTCTCCACATACTCCCTTCCACCCCCGAACTCCCTCCCAGAGCCTGCAACCCCACCCCCTCTTCCTGCACCCCCACCCCCTGCCCAAGCCCTGAGCATGCACCCAGCACCCAAACTCCATCCCAGAGCCCAACCTCTCACCCCTTCTGCACCCAAACTCCTTCCCAGAGTTTGCACTCTGCACCCCAATCCCCTACCCCAGACCTCCTCCCCCACCCAAACTGCCTCCCAGAGCCTTAGGAAGGTGGGGGGCGGAGTTTGGGGGGACAGAGTTTTG
This sequence comes from Malaclemys terrapin pileata, assembly GCF_027887155.1. Classification (NCBI taxonomy): domain Eukaryota; kingdom Metazoa; phylum Chordata; order Testudines; family Emydidae; genus Malaclemys; species Malaclemys terrapin. The sequence goes on from NC_071506.1 coordinate 261,418,898, forward strand.
GGGTTCAGGTTCTGAGCAGCATGAGTGACATTATTGGCCCACTGGGAGGATTTGAGGACTGGTACTGTCCCTAAGGTAAATTGAGTTTGAGACCCTTGCCCTAGAGTGTTGAAATGGTACATTATATGTGAGAAAGGTATTTGGGGTTTTAATTAGTGCTGGGGAGATTGCTGTAACAAAAGCTATTGCCTGATTTGGGGTTTCATGACAAACCGAAACTTGAGGTAGGCTTGCCAAAGGTTTGTAAAACTTTCATCAAGCAGAGGCTGATTTGCTTGTAAACTTGGACTAGTTTATAATACTTTCCTCGAGCACCAGCTACTGGATGGCATCACACAATCCAGAGCATGGCCTGGCCCTGGCTCTGGCCCTATGCCAGCTGATCATATTTCCTTGAAGCTGTAAACCATCACTGGTGATTTAGGCAGGCTCCATACCAGTTCTCAAAAGAGCAGTAGAATATTATCCTGAACAGACCCTCGGTGTGTGTGGAGAAGTGTCAGTGGGAGCTGTGGGTATTCAGTGGACTTATACAATTATTGGCAATATATTATTCAGTCAGTAGAGGTCTCTGAAAGTTGTATACAGTTGCAGACAGGGTGGGGTCATTGATAAAGAAACAACAAAAAACTGGAACTCAAACTGTGGGGAAGTATATTTTTTGTATCTGTAGTTTGTAGCTGGTTACTTTAATAAATCTTCCTGTTTAAGATAGACTGTGTTTCTGTATATGACACCATTCAGCGCCTCTGAAAAAACAAAGACTCCACTTTTATTCTGTTACTGAAATGTTGACTTAGGTGTCTAACTTTCCAAAATATTGACTTACTCATGTAGTACCCAAACTGACATCAGTTGTACTGTTGAGTTCACAAAAGAAAAGGTTTCAGGATCAAACCAACAGACTATAGTTAAACATTTTTTTCCCAGAAACGATTGTGTCAAGTGCATGTGTCATAACTCTACAAATATATTAACTATTAATTGTTTCCATATACTATTAAAAATTTGTAATTGCAACATATGAAAACAATGACATCATGACAGTCTTGAAAAGGGAAATCTCTTTTCCTTTCATTGACATCTGAAGTTGAGAATTACCTGCATCTGTTTCTTTAATTAGATCCAAAGTTCCTAGTCATTATACCATAAACATTCTTTATTTTATCTTGCCAAAGTGTTGAAAGAGATTCATCAGACCTATAAAACATTTTTTAAAAGTCTTCATGTTGCAGTAATGGAGTCATTGAGTGGTCTTAAGGTGCTATGAAAAAAGAAATATTTCACTGGGAATAAGGAAATGGAAAGATATAACTCTAATCCAAAATGGAAATCACAGGAAGACTACGAGTGTTCCAGACTGGATTTGTACTTGCACAAAAACCATGTTGTATAATAATCAGCACAAGCTTCCTAGCTTTGCTTCAGTTTAGTCCCTGAGGAAATAACAGAGATTGACAGTTCTAGGTTAAATGTTCAAGATTACTTTTATTGCTTTTTACTTGTCGCTGTAATGGGGTTATTAAAAATAATGGTTTAGGACAGCATATGGGCAAATTGCAAGGAGCAGCTGTAAATGTAAGCTGCCGGGATGTGAGCAGCCTACCTGGTTGGTGGAGCAGGATCTTGTCTGGTGGTTGTGGTGGCAGTTTGTAGCAACGACAAGCTACCGGTTCAAGGGTGAAGCCAGAGTCAGGGTTGAGGAGCCAAACCAAAAGGTCAGAACCGGAGTTAGGATTGGGAACACCAGGCCGAAGTGTAAGCCAAAGGTCAGCATCTGAGTCAGAATCAGGGACGAGAGACAAGGACTAGACTAAAGCAGGCAGGAGTCAAGGCAGGAGCAGGACTTGAGCAAGAGATGGAACGGGAAGCAGAAGTGAGAGCAGGGCAAGCTCAGCTGCATGTGTGGCACACATTGAGCAGCTGCAAGGCTCAAGTAGCAGGCTGCCGGGCATCCCTTCCCAAAGAGACGCATGACCATATGAAAACGGCTTGCTGGGCCCGGCTGAGGTAACTGGTGCCTAGTGACCACGCTGGGAGCCAGATATGCTCCCAACAGTAAGTACAGATGAGTACAAATAAGAATGCACTTATGCTGGCAAAGTAGTAATGGTTGGAGGGCAAATAGATTTGTAATGGGTTATGAAATGGTTTCCTTTAGCCCACTGTTAAATTTCGGGCAGGTCAGTAGCAGAATTGGGTGCCATTTTTCTGATGAAACTCTTTTTTAGAAAAAAAAAAAAATGCAGATGGGGTCAACTAAAACATTTTATGATTTGTGTTGATTTCATCAAATTGTTGCTGTTGCAATAAAAATCTCTCCAAAATGTTGAATTTGGGCATTTTTGAAATAAAACATTTTGATTCTTTGATTCAAAATGACTTTTTGTTTAGAAATGTCATTTAATTTTATTTTACAATGTTTAAAAAGTTAACATTTAAAAACAAAATGTTTCATTTAGAGGTCAAATAAACCGTTTCATTCAACCTGAAATGCATTTTTTTTTTTTTTTTTTTACTTTTCGCTTGCTGAAAATGTAAAAAGAAAATCATTCTGGGTCATCCAAAAATGATTTTTTTTAATTTTTTCTGAACTGCCAGTAAACCAAAAAAAAAACAGTTATTTGCACAGCTCTAGGCAGTAGCAACTAAAGTATCATCATCATAGGAAGCACAGGAGGTACATGAATTAAGTTAATTGCCTCCTTGTATAACCATTGGATAGAAGATCATGTTATAAAATGCACAGCTGTCTCTTTTTGGCAGAACATGTACACATGTAGAACCTGATTTATCTTCTCATCCTGGAAAGGGGCTCTTTAGGCTGAGGTGTGCTATCCTCAGCAGTTTCCGTGTGTAGGGATTTGCACAAACTCTTTTCCAGTTTTGTAGCTCTGCTCCCTTTTTGAATGATCACTTGTTTTGTATGTTGTGCTCCTTTCTTCCATCCTTTTCATCCATCTTTGTGTCTTCCTCTGTGGTTAGAAATCAGCTGTCTCATGGTGGGTGTTACATCAGTCTAAATAATAATTAGCCATAATTCCTACTCCCGCAGTGTAGTTTCCTAAAACATTTTGAGTTTTAGACCTACTGTAGTATCAATTCTGACTGCCTAAAATATTCTAATCCTAGATTCAGTCAGGTAAGGCATAATCACTTCCTGTCCTGGACTATTGTTTAAAGTTGCTGTGCGCTGTTAAATAGTGCCATGTTTTGCCTCAAAGGTAGCTAAAGTCACTCTTATGGTTTGTAAGGGACAGTTTATAACAGCCTTGCTCATATTTAGGTTTGGAAGGATTAGATTTTTATTGGGTAAATGTTGGTAAACACCAATTTCACCATAAACACACAAGCCAGAGAAAAAATATTTTCATCAATTATTAAAATTTACAGATATGCGAAGTAAGAAAAATGCTATTTGAGAACTTATTAGAGTTTGACTTAAAACGTATGCTCAAATAAATATGTTAGTCTTTAAGGTGCCACAAGTACTCCTGTTCTTTTTGTGGATACAGACTAACACGGCTGCTACTCTGAAACCTGACTTAAAGATATTTACTTTGTAGATTTTGACAAGGGGTATGGACAATTTATTTGTAATGGTTATAAACCTTTAACTTTTTGAATTTCAGTATCTATTGTTGGTCTCCCCCTTCCTCACCCCACATTTTGCCCTCCCCCCATGTCAGACAACTGTAAATCTATAAAAATAAATGCTTGAAAATAAACAGATACTAGTCATGAAAAAATTTTAAGCCCATAGCACCTTATTATATGAGTAGCCCCATCTGTGGAACTACTTGTGAAGTATGTTGGGATCGCTCTGCATGAAAGTTGCTATATAAATGTAAGAAATTCACATCATGCAGTCTTTGGCATCAAATCAGGCTTGGTAGCAAGAAGTACAATTTTTAGAGTAGATATATTGCTTTGCACAGGGTTATATATTAATTTAGTAATTAGAGGATTCTTTAGTTCTAATAGATTTTAAGCCCCGAAGGGACCATTCTGACTATCTAATCTGATTGCCTGCATAACACAGGTCATGGAATTTCCCCGGTATTCATCAAGCCCATAACTCTATTAAATTGGAGTCCATGTGAGCTGTTTTTGTTTAGAAGAGCGTGGGAACAGTCTAAAGTTTGTAACTAAAGTCTGGCACCTGCTATCTATTTAAATCTATATGTATATAAATATATATTCAATTTGGATGAGCTTCTGGGAATAGTAGTGGCTTCTAAGCAAATAAGATTGATGATGCTTTTGTTACTTTGAAAGCACTTTTCTGGGCCAGATCATCAGCTGGTGTAAATTGGTGTAACATTATTGATGTCAATGGAGCTACACTGATCTACACAACGCAGAGTAAGGCTGTGAAACTCTTTGCCAGAGGATGTTGTGAAGGCCAAGACTATTACAGGGTTAAAAAAAGAGCTAGATACATTCATGGAGGATAGGTCCATCAATGCTATTAGCCAGGATGGGCAGGGATGGTGTCCCTAGCCTCTGTTTGCCAGAAGCTGGGAATAGGCGACAGGGGATGGATCACTTGATGATTACCTGTTCTGTCCATTCCTGCTGGGGCACCTGGCATTGGCCACTGTAGGAGGACAGGATACTGGGCTAGATGAACCTTTGGTCTGACCCAGTATGGCCGTTCTTATGTTCTTAAGATCTGGCTTTTGTTATTTACCAGAAGCGCAGCCATTTATTAAGGATATCCAAAAGGTTGCCTGTGACTCTTCAGCACACAACAGGATCAAAGCCATTTGGTGAAGGGAATAAAACACCCTAATATATTTTTTGTTTTCTTTCTGCCCCCATCTGCTTTTCTCCCTATTCTCTCTAGTTTTCACGTCCACACAGAAGCAGTATTCTTTCACCTATTTCAAGTATTTGTGCCATGAAGAACGTATTGAAGAAGAGACACTCAACAAGTATATTGAAGCCTTGCCTTACACTGTAAAATTGTTTAGTTATATTCTAATCTGTATCACTATAGCCTCTCATCTAATATTTTTTATTAACTATCTTCCTGGCCATTGTTCTTCATCTATCAGAGGGGTAGCCGTGTTAGTCTGAATCTGTAAAAAGCAACAGAGGGTCCTGCATCTGAAGAATTGAGGTTCTTACCCACGAAAGCTTATGCTCCCAATACTTCTGTTTGTCTTAAAGGTGCCACAGGACTCTCTGTTGTTCTTCATCTGTTACATAACATTGTGAAATGTATTTGAAAAACTAATGATGGGCTCTGTGCATTCAAAAAACTTCACAGTTTGGTCCATGGTACTTCTGTGGAGTTTCCACAGTTCTGAAGACAAGCACTGATTCAAGAACCTGATGTATTTTTACTCTGCTCCATAAAACTTCTAATGTGGCCTGTGGCTACCCCCCATGGCTATCAGTCAGCATACAGTCACACCTCCACAGATTGCCTGTTGCAGAAGATAGCTAGCAAAGATGATGTCACAGTAAACAAAGTGTGCTGAGAATGAACCATGAGGTCCACACATTAGACAGAGGCAACATTTCTGCAGCAGCTCATTAAAGGGAAACACAGATGATTCTGTTTGAGCTCTGCTAACAGGCAGCTACAGATTCCATGTTGTGATGGCTGCATCCAACTGTATCAATCTGATTCTACCCAAATTCTGGCTGCATATAGGATACATATAACCTTCTTTGCTTGAACTGCCCCACCAATTTTACACACACCCTTCCCTTCACCCCACTCTCATTTATTCGGGCAGCACCAGACTACACACTATTGAATTTTAAGCCATTCAGAAACATTACTATTGTGCATTACTGAATGACAACTCTTTGACTATAAATACTGCAACCCTGTGGAATTAGAATTTAATCAGCTCTGGGATGGTATCATGACCTCCAGGTAGATAGAGTAGAATACAAACCTTCTTTAAAACATGTGGCAAATGTAGCTGTCAAGTACGAATTTCTAGCCAGAACATTTGAAGCAGTTCTCCATTGCTACTTGTGAGTTAGCGTATCTGTAGTTAACTGGATACGACATTGGTAATATAGTTCTGAGCCAGGATAAATTTCAGAAGTTAAAGTATATATACATCTTGGAATAGTGTTTTATTTCAGTGTCTGGCCTGTTTGCAGGGCCGCCCAGAGGAGGGGTGGGGGGCAGGTGGGGCAATTTGACCCAGGCCCCGCAGGGGCCCCCACGAGAATATAGTATTCTATAATATTGCAACTTTTTTTTTATGGAAGGGGCCCCTGAAATTGCTTTGCCCAGGTCTCATGAATCCTCTGGGTAGCCTTCCCTGTTTGAATTTGATGAAGGAATCCATACTAGAAAATGTTCTCTACCATTTTGTCTGTCTCTCTAGAAGCCTAACATGGAATGGTCTAACAGACACTTCTGTGGTACACTTAAATTTCATGTGGCGAAATTAGCAGGGTGTATGTGGATTCTTATTGTTTGATGTTCCCTGTCTACCACCATAGTAACATTCTCGATAAATCTGAACCTATTATAAAGAATCCCTCTCACGCAGAGAAAGGCTGGATGTCCTTAACTGGACAGTGGTGCACTGTGAGACATTTTATCCTTCATCATACTTTGAGTCGCTTCCCCTTTTTTACACTTCTGCAGTCTCTTCCCACAACACAAACAAACACATTGAACCAGGTTTCTTACATCCACAGCCCCCTTCCCTCCTTTTTTTTTTTTTTGTTGAGGTGACAAAATTATGTGACCCATTTTCTCAATCTTCAGATCTCTCTCTGAGTCTTGAAGTGAATAAAAATTGAGTGAACTTGTGAAAATGCTGCTATTGCTTCTCCAGGTTCCACCCCCACTTTCTCCAGCACTCCTGGGTGTATGTAATCTGGCCAAGGAACCTTGTCAATTTTAAAAGGCTGTAACCTTTTAATAACCATTTTTCTGCTGCATTCTGCACACTCTAATTTTTCATCTGCTTCCCCGGGAAATCTGATTCCTGGTTTGGATAAAATTCAATCTTCATTTTTAAAGACAGATGCTGAGTAAATGTTTAGCATTTTATCTGTTTCCTTCTCCTCTAATTCCCTTTCATGTTTCCATTTCTCTGTAGTATATACGTATTTGAAAAAATGACTTAACTCTGTCACTCCCAACAGAAAATTCATATGATCATCTAAGACAATCTCTAACATGCTGTTAGAACACAGCCCATCTTTTTAATTGGAATGACATGTAAGAATCTAAATAGGGAGGAGTGAAGCTGATGAAGGTTGCGGTTTTGTAAATCTCTTATTATGGGTGGGGTTCAAACTGAGTTAAAATGTATTCATTTTTACCCTGGGTTTTTTTTAAATCTATTTTTCTTCTACGATGCTTAATGTTTTTTAAAAATTGCATTTTTCTAGCTTAAGGGAAGTCTGCGCTACTCATTAGAGATAGAAGACTTACATCTCCCAAAAGCTGAATTGGAACAGGTAGATGTTCTGTATAATGTGTAGTTAATACTGGACCAGAGCCTCAACTGAATTGAAATTACACCAGTTGAGGATCTGACTCGTGTGCATTTTTTCATTCAAATTTCTTTCATCCTTTTTCCTCATAGTTTCTCTGCATTTGCCTTTTCACTCTCACCACGCTCAATCCAATCCTGTGTGTAACTCCTATTAATGTCAGTAATAGTTATATACATGCAACTACAAGAGAACAATTCATGTAACTGAGCAAATTGCAATACATTTAACTTCTTAATTGTCAGAGTTGAGTGAATAATTCAGAGGCAATATTTCAAATGACGAATGTAGACTGTTTGCAAAACATGTGCTGAATATATTTCTGCAGTTTATTCATTGTTTAATTTCACTCAAATATTTTCAAATTTTAAATCAATTGACCACTTATTCAGAATTTGAATAGCATTGCTTAAAATTGATCTCTTAAGTCACATGGTATTTTTTCTGTTCTCTGAGTAGATAAATATTTCCAGTGCAAATACTTACGTCTTGGAATTTAAAATTCAGGTCCCATAAGTACTCGCAAATGAGTTTGAAATTCACATTTTGTTACTGAAACTTGATATCGGTAATGTGTATAAGAAAGCAAACACAAAGGTAGCTAAAATGTAATCATTTAGCTATCCAGATCAATGGTTGGCAGCCCATCAGGGTAAGTTGATTGCAGGCCGTGAGACATTTTGCTGATGTTGACCGTCTGTAGGCATGGCCCCCGCAGCTCCCAGTGGCTGTGGTTCATAGTTCCTGGCCAATGGGAGCTGCAGGAAGCAGCGGCCAGCATGTCCCTGCGGCCCGCTGCTTCCTGTAACTCCCATTGGCCAGGAATGGTGAACTGAGGCCACTGCAGCTGTGCGGGATCATGCCTGCAGACACTCAACATCCGCAAAATGTCTCGCGACCTGCAATCAGCTTACCTTGATGGGCCCTGTGTGGCCCGCAGGCCGCAGGTTGCCCACCACAGATCCAGATGAATGAGAGTTGGAAAATGCAGCATTTCACAGTTTAAATACTACTTAATATAGTATTTTCTTATTGCTCATTGTTTCTTAATCAAAATGCTATACAAACACTAGCTAATTAGTCCTCTCCTTGCTTCTTCTCCCAAGCTCTGCCCATAGCACCATACTTCCTCCCTGCCTACTAAAAGCCCAATCCTGGTCTTATTAAAGACAATGGTAAAATGTCCATTGAGTTCAGCAGTGCAAGAACAGGCCTTTAACCACAAAAGTCTTGCTTCTGCATCACTGACACCAATGGGTGTTTTGCTAGACTCCAGAGGGCACAGGAGCAAGTCTAAAAGAGCTAAATGAAATATATGCTCACTTCCCATGAGAAAATACAATCTTCTGTCTTATTTTCTGGGCCACTTAAACTATATTGAGCAATCTCATTGTTATAAAACATAACAATGTTATGGCTAGACATAAATGAGAGAATAAACGGGTGTTAACCAGAAAGGGGATCAGTTTTAATAACTCAGATAGTGTGAGGGCTGAGGGTGAACATAGAGGGTCATATGAACACACAGGGAATATGAAGACTACAGTGTCTTGTAAATGATTTAAATCTATCCACTTCCAAATACACATGCTTTGACTTTGATTGGAAAAGAAGAGAGTATATTCAACCAGTCCATTATGTCCTTCTCTTATGGAGCAGCCTAGCAGTGGTCCGGGGAGACATCATGCTGCAGTTCATAGGTTTGCGTCATGGTCTCTGGAGCTTTGGCAGTTAATATGCCAGATAATAAAATGTATTTACTAATAACACACCAGACAAATGAGCTGTTAAACTATGGCAGAATGAAAGTCAGATTAACCAAACAGATAATGGAGTATAAAAAGAAATGACAGCAGTACCTCCCCGTCCCCCATCCCCACCCCCACACACATACCCACCATGGCAATGCACCACTCCGTTATCCCATAAAAAGAATAAAGTTATAGTGAGTTTTAATAAAAGAGCTTGATGTTACCTCTGTGTGTGTTAGCCTACCAGCAATATTTTCAAATGTAGGTGGAAAGAACTGAGGGCTCATCTCCAGTTTCTTCCCTTTCCCTCTTTCTATATGTTGAGTAAATCTGAAAATAGTCCTATTGAAATCAGTTGGCTAAACTCTTCCTGGTCCTTATCCTAGTTGCTGAGGTGAAGGGAGAAGGTGCAGCTATGCAAATAATTGATTTTTTTTTTTTTTTTGGTCTGTTGGCCTAACCAAAAATATAGCTTCATTATGGGTCAACCCAAAATGAAATTTGTTCACATTTTAAGCAAACCAAAAGAATCAAAGAGATTTCATTTCATTTGGGTTAAACAAAACATTATGTTTCATGTTCAAGTTTTTAAACCTTTTTTAAAATAAAATTGCAGTAAAATTCAGAACAAAAAGGCATTTCAAATAAAAAAGTGAAACATTTTCAACATTGTTTCTAAAATGGCAAAACTAAACATTTTTATACTTTTTTTTTATTTAAAGCAGCCTCTAATTTGGCAAAATCACAAAATCTTTCATTCAACCTGAATCTGCATTTGGGTGAAAAAGTTCACCCAGCTCTAGTATCTGCATTCAGAGGAGGTTTCCCCACCCTACCATAGCTCTACACTTGAGTAGGGGAGAGGATGAGCAGGGAGGAGAAGCCTCTAGTTCATCATCTGCACTGGCTAATGGAGCTGTCTATATTAATAAAGAAGTATAGTAGCAGGCATACAGCATCTGACTATACAAGAACTGTGGGAGGCTGTCAGCAGGTACTTCCTGGTGCGTTCATCACAGACGTGGTTGGAAAAAGGAAGACAGAGACTGGAACAGTTCTCCGAAGAATATTTATTTCAACAGCGGTTGCATTCATTCTCGTTTTCCCATAAGTTTTCAGAGCTCAGGGTGCCCAAAGACTTTTCCCTTCTGAGGAGATCATTATTTTTTTAAGGCAGCCAACCACAGTCTCTGTGCCTGTAGCCCCCAACCCAGTATCTTCTTCCAAGGTGCTGCCTCTCTTCACTCTGCCAACACATTTTGACCTGCACAGCCTTTTTGCATGTCCCTTTCCATTGCTGTTTCCCATAGCACTCCATTAGCAGCACCACTTTCCTTGCTCTTGCCCGAGTTAGAAGAACCTCCATTTCATCTGACCCCAGGCTGCTCCCATTTTCAGAATGCTTTGCTAAAGGATACTAATAGCTAGGCCTTCCCCTCCTCCACTCTATTAGCCAGCTTCTCGAAGAACATGGGTTTTCTCTTTTTCTCTGGGACAGTTGACTGAGACTCCATCATGCAGCAGTGGGCACTGGCCGGTGTTTCTCTGCTCAGTATCCCTTTCCAGTTCCCCTTTATTGTTTGTCTAACTTTCAGCCCTGTTCCTGTTTTTTCCACTTGCTGTCCCAAATAATTATACGATTTGTGACCCCTCCCTCATCTGAAGGGGGAAGGTCTTTTGTTCTGGTGGGTTACGCCCGCCACACCCCGGAATTCTAAGAAAATGAGTCATAGTGCTTCTCTAGGGCTGCTCAAGACCGCACAGCAAGCCATGCAGGGTGATGCCTAAACTGGACAGCACAATGAACCGAAATGGGGCTACTTGTGAGTAACATACATCATGAGACAGGTGGCTGAACCAAGCCCTCAATAAACAAAGAAACAGGAAAAGCCAAGGGCACACCTAGCCAATCAGCTCTGGTCAAACAAATCATATCTAAATGGATAGACTATACCATTGTTTCCTTATATCTGAAAGGAACTGGTGAGTTAACCCTTCAGGACTCACAGGGAATTAAGCTAAAACAGTTTTTTCTTCTAAAGTGTAAATATTAAGGATATCTTTTAAAATTTGTATTGTCAATCAAGTCTGAAAACAGCCCTTAAAAGGCATATCTCTCCTTGCAAAGTGGTCAATATTTTAAAAAATAACCTTTCCCATTACACAGACACTGTCAAGGCACTAGTAAATCATTTGTTTGTCCTGTAATAGACCCTTTGAAAAGATTAAACAGAACTCTTTCATTGTCTCTTGGCCCGAATGTTGGTTCATTAGTGCTGAGCTGCTTCCATTATAAAGAGCATTGACAGACATTAGCTTCCAAATTAAAATGTAAGAAATTGGCAAAGTGCTTTAGAAGAAACAACGTACAGTAGGTCAGATTGTTGGCCTAAGGGTATTCCTCAGAAGACAGGTTAAAAAAAATAATCAGCCCTCTCTGAAAGATTATCACTTACCTTCAGTGGCCAGGAGGACCTTTTCTTGCTTGTAAGAAATACGAGCCCTATCATTCTGTTTGATGCAATTGTAGTCAGCTGTTTAAATCATTAGTATTTAAACTTAAATAAAAACAATATGCATTATTGCATTTGTAAACAATACTGGATGTTTTCCAAAACTTATTTTTCTTTAGCACACTCACTCAGCAAGATGGGTGTTAATAGGATTACATGAAAAGCCACATTAAAATAATTTTATTTACGCTATAAAGTCAAGCTCCTGAAAGATTGTAAATATGACATTTCCAGTTACATATGTCAACTTTATTCTGCCCCTCTTTGTACCCATCCTGTTCACAGAATGAGTCAGGGGTCCTGTTGAAAGAATACCATGTGATCATGTCATTAAAAACGGTACCATAATTCATATACACATGTGACCTGAGTTAAGCTTGCAGAGGCAAGTATAAATCTGATATTTTCTAACTGTTTGACAAACCTGAATAATGTTCTTTTAGTTTAGGGTGCTTTTTCACCCTCCTTATGTAGTATCCTATGATTTTTTTAAAGGAAAAAGAGGCAAAAACAAATTCCACATTCCCATCATGAAGCATCCGGGTTTACTTACAGAAATGTCAGCATAGACTGCTATCATTTGAGCTACAGGACTAGCTACATTACCTGGCAACAGGCTGTTATCCCAGAAGGGGACTCACCAGTCAGGAAGTGCTTGGGCTGCAAAGAACCTGGTCTGGCTATCTGTTCCAACCCCCACCCTACAGCAGCTCTCAGGCTTCCCAGGACAGTGTGTACTGTTGCCACTGCTGCAGCTACTTTGGCAGAGACATGAGCCCAGCACTTAAGCATATTCATGTTTAGTTATTATTTTGTCACGTTGCCAACATTTTGCTAACAAACAGAAGCAAACCTCAGTAAAATCTGAACAGAAGTTCATGGGATAAAGAAAAGGCACCTCGCTAGTCCAACAGATTTCCTCCTAATGCAGGGGTAGGCAAACATTTTGGGCCGAGGGCCACATCTGGGTGGGGAAGTTGTATGCAGAGCCAGGCCAGGGAGTTGGGGTGTGGGAGGGAGTGCGGGGTGTGGGAGGTGGTACGGTGTGCAGGAAGGGGCTCAGGGCAAGGGATTGGGGCAGAGGAGGGGTGCATACTGCAGGAGGGGGCTCAGGGCAGGGGGTTGAGGTGCAGGAGGGGTGCAGGGTGTGGCAGGGGGCTCAGAGCAGGGGGTTGGGGTGCAGGAGGGGTGCACGCAGGGGGCTTAGTGCAAGGGGTTGGGGGGCGGGGTGCAGGAGGGGTTCGGGCTCCAGCTTATCTAAAGTGGCTCCAGGATGGCAGTGGCGCGCACCAGGGCCAGGACAGGCTCCCTGTAGGCCTGCTCTGTACCTGGCCTCGCGCCGCTCCAGTAAGCACTGCAGCCCCTGTAGGGGGAGGAGGGCTCCGCGTGTGCTGCCCTTGCCGTGCCTCCAGGTACCTCCCCCGAAGCTCCCATTGGCCGTTGTTCCCCATTCCCATGGGCGGTGGGCCTGGAGGCAAGGGCAACACACGGAGCCCTCTGCCTCCCCGCCCGGGGACCACAGGGACTTGGTGCTGGCCGTTTCTGAGAGCAGTGTGGGGTCCACAGCGCCATGGGGGGCAATCCCGCGGGCCGGATCCAACCGATGGGCCGAAGTTTGCCCACCCCTGTCCTAATGCTAGCAAACAATGGATATGCTAGCTAGAACTTCTTAAAAAGAAGTTGCAAGAGGAGAATCTTTTATAGTCAAAAAGTGTTAGGCAACCTAAATATAGGGTTGCTACCAGTTCCTCCTACAATTACAATTTAACTAAGGAAATTTCTGTGCTGGCATATTTACCACCTACTCCTCATGCTTTTTTAGAAAAAAATATATTTTGTACTATATTTTGAGTAGATCAGATTCTAAAGCAAAGCACACTGCAGTTCTGCACTTTGGATTCAATATACTACAATAACACAGTATTACCATCAGAATGTTAAGAATCATTACATATGATTTATGTAGGTCTTGCTAGAATTTCTCTGTGTTGCTTCTAGTAAAAGCAATTTCCCACCTTCCTGGCAATGCTGAAAATACCTGCATTATATTGGCATAAGCCACTGTTTATCAAACATACCAAAAATGATAATCTTGCTAAGAGATATCTTATGACACAGATTTAAGGGCCACATCCACAAAGGGATTTAGGTATGTGAAGCCCAGATTTAGGTGCCTAAATCCCAATTTTAGGGACCATTTTGATCCACAAAATCCCTGCTTGGCTGCTGCTTAACCTTGTAAGCACCTAAATTCACTTAGTGACTAGATTTCCACTGTAAATTTCCTATGTTTCTGCTTCTGGGCATGTATGCTGCTGCCTCACTCCAGGTGTCCAGATGCCGATCTCCCACCTAAGCCCCAGTGCACTCTTCAAACCAGGGGAAAATAGGCTTTCCTCCACCCATATCACCTGCAGGGTCTGACACAGTAGGCATGTTATGAGCGTGCCTAACTCCACACCAAATGGCTGGCCAGTGGGAGGAGGTGGCAGGGACCTCCCTGATAGCCATTCTGCTTTAATTAAATATTAATTGGGCCAGAGCGAGAATCACTGTATAGTCCAATGGTTAAGGCACTCACCTGAAAGGTGGAAGACCTCTATTAAAATTCCTTTTCCTCATCAGGCAGAAAGGGAAATTGAAGCAGGGTCTCCCACATCCCAGGTGAGTACCCTAGCCCCTGGGTTAAAGGTTATAAGAATCCTCCTTCCTCCTCCTCTGCCTCACCAGCCATTTTGAGTGGAGTTAGGCTCCTGCCTAAATTATTCTCACAAGAAATGGATTAGGCTCCTAAGCCACCTGACACCCCCTCATCAACATATCTTGTTGGCTAGCATAGGCGGCTCCTGTCTAGTGTGCTAGCTTCTGTGGATGCCACTTTCACAGGCCTATCTCTCCCCATTTGTTGTACAGGGAGACTAGATGCCTAATGCAGGCTTTGCGAATCCAAGTGATTTTCAGTGCGCCTAAAAATTAGTTACTGCAATGCTGAGCATGATGGTGTGCAAGGGTAGAGTGTGCTAAGAGCCTTCTTTTCCCCCTAACCCAGCCTGTAGTCAGGGCTGGCTCCAGGCATCAGCCGAGCAAGCTCATACTTGGGGCAGCAGATTCTACGGGGCGGTATTCCACCCAATCCTAGGGTGGCACGGCCGCTTTTGTTTTGTTTTGTTTTGTTCGCCAATCCGGCCGCCCTGTAGGGGGCAGTGGCGCGGAGGAGGGAAACACCCTGCTGGGAGCGGGCTGTGCGCTCAGTCTGTCCCAGCCGGTGCCCAGTCTGTAGCAAGCCCGGCAGGGCAATATGCGTTCTTCCCTCCCCGTCGACTGGAGCGGCGCGGAGCCCTCCTGGCAGGCAGTGCGGCAGTTGGGGCCGCGTGGCGAGTGCCCTGCTGAAGCCCTGGCCGCCCCCCTTCTCTCTCTCCCCTCCCTCTGTTCCCCCTGCCAGCTGGGGCACGTCTGCAGCGCTGGGAGTCCCCCTGCACCCTGGCTCCGGCCATGCCACAGGTTTCTGCTTTTTTTTTTGCTTTGCCGTTCTGGCCACGCTGATTTTTTATTTTATTTTTTTTGCTTGGGGAGGCAAAAAAGCTAGAGCCGGCCCTGCCTGTAGTCCCTGAGCTCTGGGGGAGCCTGGATAGTACTCTCTCACTACTCCTCCATGGAACACACAGCGCCCCAAAAGGGACATGGATTGATGGGAAACCATAGCTCTGTCTATCATATGCCATCAGAGATGGACAGTCAAGAAAGGGAGAGTAAAGTGCACCCCATGAATGGGTAGCAGTGGGCCCATTGCCTTTGCACACCCAGGAGTTCCAGGACAGCCTCCTGGGGCACCTCCTGGCAGAATGCAGTTTCACTCCACCTCCCAAGGAAGGGCTGTGTCTCATAGGCACCGCTGAGCCTTTGAATTGCAAAGAATAGAGTTTGCAATTAAACTGAAAACAAAAATCATATAAAATAACCTTCCAGCCACTGGGAGGGCAAGTCATTTGAGGCGGGGGTGGGAGGACTCAGATGTTTGATCAGAGGTATCAACACCCTGGGTACCTAAGTGTTCATTGTAAATATCACAACATTGTCTGGCACAGAACATTACAGTCTGTTGCCATACAAGAGATTCAAGGTTGAGTTACCAGTCCAGCCTTCTTTAGGAATGCAGTTATAATCAGCATCTGTGAGGGTGGGGAGCAAGGGAAGTGAGGCTGGCTGCATTGCTAAATAACATTCACTTCTTCTGATCTAGTTGTGTATTAGCATGAGTTCCCAAAGAAGGTGTTTATTTGATCTGCCAGCTGGAAGGAAGATAAAGTGGCTGCCAGAAAGGGTTCATCCATGAGTTAAAAACTAGGAGAGGTGAGGAGAGAGAAACTTGAACACAAAAGAGCTGCAAAGTTAGAGACGCGGTAATTTGTTAAATAAAAGCCGAGCTGAGACTCAGCTCTGCATTCAGTGATAATGGCTTACATTGATATAGCGCCTTTTATCCAGAGGAGCGCAAAAGCATTATCAACAACAATGCAACAGAGCACAGCAACATCCTAGGACATTTTAGGACAGGAACTGAATGATGCTTTATCCAATTGAAACCACAGGAGAATTTTTTATATAGGTAAAATATAGTTTTTCACATTGGAATTCAGCCAGAACATCCAGGTTACATTCATATTTTTGTGAAGTGAACCAGGGGAATCTTAATGAACACAGCTTTAGCCAGGACCTGGATTTTATTCCTCATCCAAGAGCAACAGCTCTTGTAACCAAGAGCCCCCCAACACTATGCGGCAGCATTTGTTCAATTCAGGCTTATGGGAAGAAGTGCAATTTAGTAGATAGAAACGCTGTTTCCTGCATCACCCGTGTTTTCCTTGGAGGCCTACCAAGAACTGGTTATGCCCAACCTTTCTTAACTGGTGAAATATGGCCAAAGGTGATCAAGTTGCAGGCATCTAATGAAGGATTTCTTCTATGTGCCTTTGTGTGGGGGTTTGGTATCTCAGAAAGTCACTCATAATTTTGTGAAGAATAGCATGAACGGCACTTTCCCATTGAATTTAAGGAACTAGGTTTTGCACTGAGAAGTTGTTTAAAAATATCCTGGGTCAAATCTTCATCTGGTGTGATTTGGCTTGGTGTCTATAAGGCAGTGGAGATCTGGGGTGAAATCCTGGCTATTGAAGTCAATACCAAAACTTCTATTGACTTCACATTGAGGTCTTCACCCATGGACCTCAAATTCATTCTATCAGTCAAGCACCCCAGAGCTCCTATTTCAAAGCATAATTACCTTATTGTTTGATCATCATCATGACTTAGAGCTAATACCTTATAAAACCATCCAAGTCATGCTATTTATCACTCAGAAATGTTTCCTTATTGCTTAAGTGGAATCATTTTAGATATTTTTACAGAGAGATAATTGGGTTGTACTATACCAATTCATATTATTATTACATTTTTAATACATAATTCCATAATTTAAATGAAGTTCTGTAATTTACATAAGACACTGACTCACCTTTAACTTTTATCTAACCACTTCCTCTTATTATTAAAAAAAGAGAAATCTTAAAAGGATGGTGCATCTTCAAAGTTCTACATTGAAAGAAAAAGAACATTTTGTCTTTCTGGAAAATGAAGGTGGCTTACACACATAGCAATAGTTGAACTGGCATGTTTGATTAGATGAATCTTAGTTCCATTGTTACACAATAGCTAAAATATCAGCTAAGTTATAACAGTTACAAGGGGAATGAGTCTGTCATAGAGTACACATCTATGCCTCAGCTTCACACAGTTTCTATTGCTGTCAAGAAGGACCTGTTCCTGCAGTCCCCTGTTCTCCCGGGTCTCTATCGTATATTTGAAGTCAAAGGTGAAACTCCCACTTATTTTAAGGGTGTAGGATCAGGCCTCGATTGACTTCTAAGAGAGTTGTGAATACCTGAGGCCAGGGGAGGCTTTGGTCATGGGATGCATATATATATGAAGATGAGTTTGTCCCCTGGAAGTTGTAGTTTATCAGCTTATGTAAGTAGGAGAGATTGTGATATAAGTCTGCTGCTTAAAATACAATAGAGAGAGATACTAAATTATGGGATGAGTAGCAGTAAATGCTTCTGAGAATGGAATTATGCGATAGATCTGGAATGAAACTGAACAGAAATGTATGTGATATTTGAGTTTATATCAGAGAGAGCATTATGCAGGTAAAACACCCTTCTAAACATACACCAAGAGCTTTAATCTCAATCAGGATTTTCCTGATTTATATTATATATACGTTTTATATTTCAGATATACATAATTGAAAATCAAGATCGCATTTGATTAAAATCATCAAAATATAGAATGACCCACTGCATTCAGGAATGCTTATTTCAAGAGGAATATTTTTTGAGGAAGAAAAATAGATGAAAAAAGTCATGTTTATTTTAATATAGTTATGAACATATTGTTATTGTAGTAAAATAGTACCCAGCAACCCCAATCAAAGATCAAGGTCCCATTGTGCTGGACTCTGTGCAGAAAAGTAGCAAAGTAGTAGAGCTGGTTGAAAATGAAAAAAAAAAATCAGTTGTGAGAAATTTCAAGATTGTTTCTATAGTGCAAGGCTCAAAACAGAGCTATTTCTGTTTCTTTATCAAAAGTTTTCACAATGTTTATCAATTTTTAAATAGAAATTATTATCAAATGTATTTTAAACTGTTGTTGAACAATTTCATATACTGAAAAAATGCAATTGATAATGTTTTAAATAAAAACTGATAAGACATTGTGTGATAAAAAACATTCATGAAACATAAGAAATGTAGATGACATCAACAATTGTTCACAAAAAGTTCCATTTGAAAAAAAGGCCATTTTTCATCAGAAAAAATATTTTGTGCAGAAAAAAGTCACTAGCCCTTCAAAGCAGACAGTTTGGGGTTTGTGATAGTTGATGTAATACCATCACACATTTTTTTATATGGCAAACTGTGCAAACTACAACGTACCATACAGGGAGTACATATAAACATGGTGATGTGGCAGGAAAGAAGTGGAACAGGAAGTGAACACACAGCCATAACTTTCAGCTTACCAAGGCCCATTGCAGAATCAAAAAAAAAAAAAAAAAAAAAAAGGGCACAAGACAAAACAAAGCACATGAACCCTGTCATGTAAAGTATTTTTTATTTTATTTTGCTAAATACCATAGGGCTGTATTCTGCCCTTAGTTATACCTTCAATTGCATTGATAGGCAGATTTTGACCCAATTCTCAGATAGTGTAAACCAAAGTCAATGAAACAACAATGTTTTACACTATCTGAGGATCTGGTCCATTACCTACAAAGTCACTTTTTACCAAGATGTAATTCATTTGCAAAATGACAAGTAAAGCAAGAAGTAATTTGTGCACAATGGAGAAAAAGAAAAGAATGGTGAATCCTTCAAATGATGGATAGGGGGAAAGGTCAATATTTTTGCAGCTGCTCTTAAAGTTCTCTTTGGTTTGAAGTACGACTTTTTAAAGTGTGAGAAAAACCAATGGTTCCACAGCGCGTCAGATGTCAAAAATCACCTAACAAACTGTTTGTTGCCTATTAAGGTTAAAAGGGGGAAATGATACTCTTTATTAAGCTCCTACTTTTGACTGCAAGAAACTGACACAAAACATTGATGGATGTTCATCTGCCCTCCGAAGATAAGAGTTGGCATCTAATTCTAAATTATAAGCTAACTCTGAATGACCCAACTGTTCAATCATACACTAGTTATCTTTGAGTGGAAAAGAACAACATTTTTAGCCGTTGACAAAGTGAAATTATAACATGTCCCTGTCCATTGCTGCATTGAAACTGTAATGTACTGTGAGGAGGGAAAACATTTGGAGGGGCCATGCAAGATCCAGAAAATTTCATTCAGATGAGAACTTGTGATGCCAGCATGACATCTTTTAGCTAAATAAATTAATTTAAAGAGGAAGATTGAGGAGAATTGGGACGATACCAAGCTGTCAGATTTGGAGAGCTATATAGTAATAGTTTTAAATAATCATGTCACAAATCTGGAAATTCTGGATGTCCCATCATCTCTGGAATTGGCACTCTCACTAAAGGACTATCTGGATATGTGGACTCTCTACTCAGACCGTATGGCACCAGCACTCCCAGCTATCTCCATGATACCACTGATTTACTGAGAAAACTACAATGCATTGGTGATCTTCCAGAAAACACCATCCTAGGCACCATGCATATGGAGGCTCTCTACACAAACATCCCACACACAGATGGAATACAAGCTGTCAGGAACAGTATCCCTGATGATGACACAGCACAACTGGTTGCTGAGCTCTGTGACTTTATCCTCACGCACAATTATTTCAAATTTGGTGACAATATATACCTCCAGACCAGTGGCACCGCTATGGGCACCCACATGGCCCCACAATATGCCAACATTTTTATGACTGACCTGGAACAACGCTTCCTCAGCTCTTGTCCACTCATGCCCCTTCTCTACCTATGCTACACTGATGGCATCTTCACCATCTGTACCCATGGGAAGGAGACCCAGGAAGAATTCCACCACGATTTCAACAGTTTCCACCCCACCATCAATCTCAGCCTGGACCAATCTACATGGGAGGTCCACTTCCTAGACACCACAGTACAAATAAGTGATGATCACGTTAACACCACCCTATACCAAAAATCCACCGACCGGTATGCCTACCTTCATGCCTCCAGCTTCCATCCCAGACACACAACACGATCCACCATCTACAGCCAAGCACTGAGGTACAACCGCATTTGCTCCAGCCCCTCAGACAGAGACCAACATCTACAAGATCTTCACCAAGCATTCTCAAAACTATGATACCCACACAAGGAAATAAGGAAACAAATCAACAGAGCCAAACGTGTATCCAGAAGCCTCCTGCTGCAAGACAAGCCCAAGAAACAAACCAACAGAACTCCACTGGCCATCACCTAGTCCTCAGCTTAAACCTCTCCAACGCATCATCAGTGATCTACAACCCATCCTGGACAATGATCCCTCACTTTCACAGGCCTTGGGAGGCAGGCCATTCCTCGTCCACAGACAACCTGCCAACCTTAAGCATATTCTCACCAGCAACGACACAACGCACCATAACAACTCTAACTCAGGAACCAATCCATGCAACATCGATTCCAACCCTGCCCACATCTCTACACCAGCAACACCATCACAGGACCTAACCAGATCAGCTACAACATCACCAGTTCATTCATCTGCACATCCACCAATGTTATATACGCCATCATGTGCCAGCAAAGCCCCTCTGCTATGTACATTGGCCAAACTGGACAGTCCCTACATAAAAGGGTAAATGGACACAAGTCAGGTATTAGGAATGGCAATATACAAAAACCTTGTAGGAGAACACTTCAACCTTCCTGGACACACAATAGCAGATTTAAAGTTAGCCATCCTGCAGCAAAAAAACTTCAGGACCAGACTTCAAAGAGAAACTGCTGAACTTCAGTTCATTTGCAAATTTGACACCATCAGATCAGGATTAAACAAAGACTGTTAATGGCTAGCCAACTACAAAAGCAGTTTCTCCTCCCTTGGTGTTCACACCTCAACTGCTAGAAGAGAGCCTCACCCTCCCTGATTGAACTAACCTCGTTATCTCCAGACTGATTCTCGCCTGCAAACTTATACTTGCCTCTGGAAATTTCCATTACATGCATCTGATGAAGTGGGTATTCACCCATGAAAGCTTATGGTCCACTACATCTGTTAGTCTATTAGGTGCCACAGGACTCTTTCTTGCTTTTTACATGTCACATGTAACATTGCTTTGGTAGCCATAAACAGTATGTAAAACAATATTGAGATAGTCTTCAGGCTGTACTATTGTAATTTATTATTCATAGGATTAGATGAGAAGTTCACAAGGCTGCAGCTGGTGGATAATACATCTGCAATTCTCCTAAGCAGGATCAGCTGAAGAGAACATATTACACTCATGCTAAGCAATCTACAAAGCCTCCCCATGCACTATCCAATTCATTTCAAAGTTCTTTGAAAACTCATCCAAACCTGGCTCTCAGAGACTGGGACATGGGCAATCATGCCTAGCTATTGGAGCAGGAGTTAGTGGCCAGGAATCAGAGCTGAAGACAGAGGTCAGGAATTGGAGCTGACGGTCAGAACCAGGTTACCTGGAATGAGGCAAGGCTGGAGTAGGAGCATGACTGGAACACGGAGGGAGCAAGGCTGGGAACAAGGAGGCACTATCATAGCCATGAGTGAGTGCTTAGAGCAGCCAGTGCCCTGCTGCTGGTGGTGGTGGTCTTAAAAGCATGACTGTGATCCCCTTAGCCAGTCGGGTAGTTTGGCCAATCAGGCAGCTCAGTTGGGGCCCAGCTGCACGCATTAGACTGCCGAGGGGTTAAATTAGCAGGTAAGCAGGCTACTTGTAGTTTCTTTATCCTGACACTGGCCATATGAAAAAGATACAGATGAAATGTGGCTCTAAAATGCGTCCATATAATCAGAGTTTGGGGAATGGGATGAAATGAAAATCAATAACATGTATTTATTCCTATATATATATATATACAAAGAGAGAGAGAGAGATTGGGAGCTCATATATACAGTAGGATGAGACAAAAGTAAATATTGCACTCTTGTCCTCAACCTGGAAATAGATCTATCCGTTTTCATTAAAATTCAAGTTTGCCTAATCATTCTTTCTAGCCCATTAACTGGCACACAATATTAATATGAAATGGGTCTTCTCCTGCTTTATTTATAAAAACCCACAGAAAAAGACTTGCAGTCCCTCACACTTTCCTGGGTGTGCTTTTTTTTCTCATGTTGGTTGCATTGTAATGGCTCTAGAAAGGAAAACTCATAGCATCTGCTGAAGGCTGTGTGATTACCTGAAATCATAATCCCCAAAAGAGAAAATACTGCACTTGCCAAACTTTCAGTCATACTTTAGTCACGTGCTGCGTCACCACAACAAAAAGATACTTGAGTAGCCATGAGCACATAGTGGAAAATGTGTAAGTAACTCCATGGAGCCTGTACAAAGAAAAAGGCCTTCAAAGTTTATTTCTGAAGCTTTTAAGACTCAGTCAGTGTTGTGGTACCACCATGAAAGAAGAAACCCCAAAGCAAAATGTTGTGAAGCAATCAAATTCAAGCTCAAAAAAAAAAAAGAGAGAAAGGTGAGTTCAGCCTGTCAAATATCTGTAAACTGGAGCTGATGATCATTGGACTTGAAATTTAAATGTTATGATAGCTAAAAATGTGTAAAGAGATATGCCATAAACAGATGCCTTTTTATTTTGAGGACTCAGGTGCTAAGAACTGAAGCAGTTCCAGATTTCAGTTCTGCTGGAAGTCCCTTCTGAAAGCCAGGAAGAAAACTAACAAGAAATCCAGTCCGGTGGTCAACAAGAAACGTAGATGCCAAGTCTTTTGGCTTTAAGGGAGGTTATTATCTGAATGATTCCTTATGAAATCTCATTATGTAGTGGGTGCTCCAAGATGAGCTAGTCAGCTGTAAATCACCCCCCCCCCATTACACAGAAGCAACTATTTGGAACTTTACACTGGAGTCTCATTGAATGGGCCAAAGGATAATCAATGGAAAATGGATAGCTGATTTCATGCAAAAAAGGTCCTCCACTCACAACCAATATGACACCGATTCCCAGTATTTCAAACTATTGTTATTTAGCTTCTCAGATATTGCACGGTTTTGTTTTCTACCCGTAACCCAGCTGAGACCTGGGTTTTCTCCCATAATATAAGCTAATCATCATGGGATAAGAACCTGAATACAATGGACTGTTTCAATATATTTTACCCAGGGGAAAATACTCTTTTAAAATTTATAACTAGAGCTGGTCAAATAATTTCACACTAGTTTTTATATTTGCAATTTTACAGGTTCAAATAAGTCTAAATTACTAAAGTGGAAATCTTGGGTGCAAGAACAAAAGCTAATGTGTGAAAATCTGGCCCAGTATCTCTATCCTCTGAACTCCTCTTGGTTCCTGAGGTGATGTACACACTACAGGGGCTGTAATGATCCTCTTTGAGACTCGTGATTATAAGTAAAACTTCCCCTTTGGATCAATACTTGCTCTTGATCATTATTCCTCTTCAGAGACCTAAAGAACATTGAGACTAATGTCCAGCTTCATTAGACTACTGAGGAGATTCTGTAGGGTGCTTGTCTAGCTAACTGTCCTTTTCTCACACCAGCTTCTAGCAAACACACTGAAAAATAGGATCCTAAATGTTAAATAAGAAGTTTTTAGCCCTGTGGGGATGGTGTATGTGTGGGGGAAGTTCAGGTTGCATGAAGACTCCTCCGACTGCATCCCTTTATAGGGGCCAGGCACAGTCTGGGAAGTGCAAGGGCTGAGTGAAACTAGTTCCAGCAACAGTAGTAATCACTCCAAAGGGAGCAGGGAGGGGAAACAGCCCATCTAGTAAGAGTTTTCCACCCAGTAGTGCTTTTAAGAGAGACTGAAGTCTATTTCCTGATCCCAGTTGGTGTATTCACTCAATAACATCCAATTTTAACATTCAGTCTAGTTCGACTTTTACATTATTTCTTAGTAGAAGTGGAGTTTTACGTATTCTATGAACCTTTGGCAGCACACTGGGATCCATATCAACATGATGTATTATATCCTTTATCCTTACTGCATCCCAGTCCTTTGAAAAGCCCCATACCCCCTTGATCCAAGCCAACAGTTCTCAGGATCAGAGCTGTGTGTATCTTTGGACTCCTATATTGCCTGGCACTGAAACATGCTGGATACAAAAAGCACTAAGAACTGGATTTCTCATTTTTAAGTCATATGATTATGGCAAACTGGAAAAACATGAAGGATACCACAAAAAGAACAGGCCATTACAAACATTGAATCTATCTCCCCTTGTAAATATTCTCACACTTCTTATCAAACTGTCTGTACTGGGCTATCTTGATTATCACTTCAAAAGTTTTTTTCTCTTACTTAATTGGCCTCTCAGAGTTGGTAAGACAACTCCCACCTGTTCATGCTCTCTGTATGTGTGTATATATATCTCCTCAATATATGTTCCACTCTATATGCATCCAAAGAAGTGGGCTGTAGTCCACGAAAGCTTATGCCCTAATTAATTTGTTAGTCTCTAAGGTGCCACAAGTACTCCTGTTCTTTTTGCGGATACAGACTAACACGGCTGCTACTCTGAAACCTGTCATTATGAAGGATACCACAGTATCCATGGGGTTATCCAATTTCTTGCAAATTGTTAACATGGAAAAAAAAATTGGAGAATCTTACTCTTGCTCTGTGTGTGAGTGAGTTCTGGATTAGGATTTCTGAGTATCATGACCTTTCCCAGAGGGTTACTTAAATATTTGATGCCACGGTGATTTTAACTATGTGTTGATATGTATCTTTATCAGAAGTCAGTACACAAATTATGCCTATGCTGCACTCGGTAAAGATATGTTTACAGTTCATTTCATTTTCCTATTGCAGTTTATAAACATATCACTTTTGCTTTAAAAACCAATATCTCACAATGGGAAAAATGGGGTGGTGAGGGGATTGTTTAAAAAGTGTGTTTTAAATAATATTTCTTATGTGTTTAAACATTAATCGGAAGGATATTGCCTTTAACAAGAAAAATAGAGTTGGGTGAAGTACAGTAAATTATAGGAGATCCTGTGAATATTTCTTCCATTTTACTTCATGTGTGTTTTGCTTAGAGTTTTGGGTTCAAACAAAACGTGGTTTCCTCCAGGCCTAGGAACTGACCTAGGTTTGCTGGAAACTATGTTCAAGTTTTCTTAAAAGTGTTCTGACTTGTTAGTAAACCTTACAGCAAACCTTGGCTGGTTTCTTTTAGAGCCTGAATCTACAAAGAGCTAAGCATCCTCACCTCCTGTAAAGCTCAGAACCTTGAAAGACCAGACACTTTGGACTTCATCCAAAGTCCACTGAAGTCAGTAAAAAAACTCCATTGGTTTCAATGGGCTTTGCATCAGGCCTTTTGTACATAACAAAACCTGAACTGAGCAAACTCACAGTTCCTAATGGAAATTTTACACTACCCTGGAAGTGAATTTTTTATCTCTGCAGCAGATCCAAGTATGATATGCAAAATAATCAAATTGCAAAATTAGTCACATAGGTCCCAATTCAGCAAAGCATTTAAGCACATGCTTAACTTTAAGCACACACTGAAGTTCATCCCCATTCAGCATTTATGCATGGGCCTGACATTAAGCATGTTTTTAAATACTTTGCTGAATCAGGTAAAATTAAAAATAAATGTGTAAAAATCTGCAAAACAGCAGAATTCTCACTGACTGATAAATCCTAACAAGCTTTCTCATGTTCAGCATCAGAATCCAGACTTCAATTCAGCAAAACATTTAAGTGTGTTAAGCAATGTGACTGTGTATGTGCCTAAGTGTTTTGCTGAATTGAGACCCCAGTTCTTGAGTTGGATGGTTTGGGGGGTTACAGCCTTAGATCTATATCACTGTTGCTGGATCAAAAGAGGGATTTTATGACTAAGGAGCAAACAAAAGCTGAGAAAAAGTTAAAACAAAATCAGCACTCCCCGCTCCACATGTACCTTGTCCACCCCCTTCCAATTCAAGCACTGTCCGAAAAAAATTTGCAACACATAATAGGAATACAAGTGTGCTAGCAAGCAGCTGTTAGTAAGGAAAAAGCTTTGAGTTGAAAATAGGGAAGGGGTGTACGGAGAGATGAGAAAATGTGAGGGGTGGGAGGGAAAGGGGAAATCAATTTCAAATAATTTTTTTTCATATGGCATCAATTATACAGAAATGAGGAAATTGGAGAGCAAGTTGAAACAACTGAGATGGAGGAGTTGCCAAATGTGGCAGATACATTGTAAAGACAATAAGATAATGCCAGGGGGTTTACTGAGAAACACCACTCTGTGTGTGTGTGTGTGTGTGTGTGTGTGTGTGTGTGTGTGTGTGTGAGAGAGAGAGAGAGAGAGAGAGAGAGAGAGAGAGATGTGTGAAAAGGCCACAGATAGTGCACAGTATCACAGCCTCAGAAACTCCAGGAAAAAAAAGGGGGGGAAAGAAAAGCCACTAAATCACATTGTACAAAAATCCATATAGGTCTGGTTTTATAGTAACTGTCTAGGATATATGTATCCACAAACCAGACAGGAAAGCCCATAGTCAAATTTCTCAATTCAGTGCTTAGGAAAGGGAAAAAGGAAAGATTGCAGGTTGAATATTTCCCCTGTTTATTTTTTTCTCAAATTTCTCTTCCTGTATTTTTTTCTCATTTGCCTGATTAGCTGAAACCATATTTTGTTTTGCTGAAACCAAGTGGATAGCCCAGGGACAGCATTTGTGTTGTGTTTGTGTTTTTAATCTGAGCATACCGAAATTCCTCACTGAGTGGAGGTAATCCAGTGTGAAACAAAGGCAGCAGGAGACCCAGTGAAAGAAAGAGGATTGTAGTACCTATCTGTCAGACCTATCTGCACAGGTTATTTGAATGACTGATGCAGTAGACTAACCTGCCTGGGCCTCTTAATCCAGAAAGACTGAAACCACTTTCCTTTTTTTTTTTTTTTTTTTTTTTTTTTTTTTTTAAGGACCCTTGCCCACACAGTAGTTTCTCTCTTAGGCTTTGTCTTTACTGACACAAAGGTGGTATTTTTTTTTAGCATGAGATAACAAATGCTTGATAGCTATCTCACTGTAAAATCCTAAATGGAGACAAAGCATCTGTAGTTTTTACCTTGGAGGTAGCTAAGTGAGGTCAGTACTATACCTCCCACCTTTTCTTGACCTCACCTAGTTTACCTCATGGTAAAATTACAGTTCCTTGCCTCAGCTGTGTTTTTACAGCAGGATAGCTAACACATGTTAGTTATCCCATGAGAAAGAAAAAAAACCACCTATTTTTTTCTTTGAAGATGAAAACTTAGAAACCCTCCAGAACTTGCAGGGCCTAGAACATGTCTTCTGTCTATTGACAGGATATAGGGAGATGTGTTTTAACAGAGCAAGTTAACATTTGTGACCCTGATGCCATAAATAGTTGTTAAGCATGTGTGACACTAAATGGATTTAAGTATCAGGGGGTAGCCGTGTTAGTCTGTATCTACAAAAACAACAAGGAGTCTGGTGGCACCTTAAAGACTAACAGATTTATTTGGGCATAAGCTTTCGTGAGTAAAAACCTCACTTCTTCGGATACTTTCACTCTATGCATCCGAAGAAGTGAGGTTTTTACTCACGAAAGCTTATGCCCAAATAAATCTGTTAGTCTTTAAGGTGCCACCAGACTCCTTGTTGTAAATGGATTTAGTTATCCTATAATGGTGTTGTTAATCAGCAGTCTCTGTAGCTAGCAAAGGGATAAGCCTAAAGGACTAACTTAAATTCAGCTGAATTTAAGAAAGTTAATAAAGACCAGGATTAGAGGTCTGCAGAACCAGTGTCATGATTGGTAGGTATTGTTGTACACAAAACTTTTCAGGGGAGCTCAGAGGGCCAAATTCTGCCCTCAGATATCTGTGCAAAACTTCCTCTGGAGTTGATATGTGTCTTCCCGTTTTTCTGACTGAGGATACTAGGAACAGACCATGAAGGCTTTCAGCTCTAGGTCACCTTTTAGCTCTAGGTCATCTGGATCAGAACATCCCATGCTGGTAACGACTGGAAGTTGTAAGTCTGATGGATGTTCAATAGCCTATCCTATGTGAAATCAGTTCTCATTCTAGTTTCTTATGAAGAAATGTTCACATTACTAACCATCATTACAGCTGGCAGTAAGTGAGCTCAGGACATAGAGGCCCGGGACTGAAAGAGTAATTGAAAATGAACTATGTTTCCACTCCTCTAGATAAAGTGCCTTTTGTTCAGTATTAAGCAACAGAGGGTCCTATGGCACCTTTAAGACTAACAGAAGTATTGGGAGCATAAGCTTTCGTGGGTAAGAACCTCACTTCTTTAGATGCAAGTAATGGAAATTTCCAGAGGCAGGTATAAATCAGTATGGAGATAACGAGGTTAGTTCAATCAGGGAGGGTGAGGTGCTCTGCTAGCAGTTGAGGTGTGAACACCAAGGGAGGAGAAACTGCTTCTGTAGTTGGATAGCCATTCACAGTCTTTGTTTAATCCTGATCTGATGGTGTCAAATTTGCAAATGAACTGGAGCTCAGCAGTTTCTCTTTGGAGTCTGGTCCTGAAGTTTTTTTGCTGTAAGATGGCTACCTTTACATCTGCTATTGTGTGACCAGGGAGGTTGAAGGTTTTTGTATATTGCCATTCCTGATATCTGACTTGTGTCCATTTATCCTCTTGCATAGTGACTGTCCAGTTTGGCCAATGTACATAGCAGAGGGGCATTGCTGGCACATGATGGCATATATAACATTGGTGGACCTGCAGGTGAATGAGCCGGAGATGTTGTAGCTATCTGGTTAGGTCCTGTGATGGTGTTGCTGGTGTAGATATGTGGGCAGAGTTGGCATCGAGGTTTGTTGCATGGGTTGGTTCCTGAGTTAGAGCTGTTATGGTGCAGTGTGTGGTTGCTGGTGAGAATATGCTTAAGGTTAGCGGGTTGTCTGTGGGCGAGGACTGGCCTGCCTCCCAAGGTCTGTGAAAGTGAGGGATCATTGTCCAGGATGGGTTGTAGATCACTGATGATGCGTTGGAGAGGTTTAAGCTGAGGACTGTAGATGATGGCCAGTGGAGTTCTGTTGGTTTCTTTTTTGGGCCTGTCTTGTAGCAGGAAGCTTCTGGGTACACGTCTGGCTCTGTTGATTTGTTTCTCTATTTCCTTGTGTGGGTATCGTAGTTTTGAGAATGCTTGGTGAAGATCTTGTAGGTGTTGGTCTCTGTCTGAGGGGTTGGAGCAGATGCGGTTGTACCTCAGCGCTTGGCTGTAGACGATGGATCGTGTGGTGTGTCCCGGGTGGAAGCTGGAGGCATGAAGGTAGGCGTAGTGGTCGGTGGGTTTTCGGTAGAGGGTGGTGTTAACGTGGCCATCGCTTATTTGTACTGTGGTGTCTAGGAAGTGGACCTCCCGTGTAGATTGGTCCAGGCTGAGGTTGATGGTGGGGTGGAAGCTGTTGAAATCGTGGTGGAATTCTTCCTGGGTCTCCTTCCCATGGGTCCAGATGATGAAGATGTCATCAATGTAGCGTAGGGTAGAGAAGGGGCATGAGTGGATGAGAGCTGAGGAAGCGTTGTTCCAGGTCAGCCATAAAAATGTTGGCATATTGTGGGGCCATGCGGGTGCCCATAGCGGTGCCACTGGTCTGGAGGTATATATTGTCACCAAATTTGAAATAATTGTGCGTGAGGATAAAGTCACAGAGCTCAGCAACAAGCTGTGCTGTGTCATCATCAGGGATACTGTT
This sequence comes from Malaclemys terrapin pileata, assembly GCF_027887155.1. Taxonomy (NCBI): domain Eukaryota; kingdom Metazoa; phylum Chordata; order Testudines; family Emydidae; genus Malaclemys; species Malaclemys terrapin. The sequence goes on from NC_071506.1 coordinate 261,449,075, forward strand.
CCTGACAGCTTGTATTCCATCTGTGTGTGGGATGTTTGTGTAGAGAGCCTCTACATCCATGGTGGCTAGGATGGTGTTTTCTGGGAGGTCACCAATGCATTGTAGTTTTCTCAGGAAATCAGTGGTGTCACGGAGGTAGCTGGGAGTGCTGGTGGCGTAGGGTCTGAGTAGGGAGTCCACATATCCAGACAGTCCTTCAGTGAGGGTGTCAATGCCCGAGATGATGGGGCGTCCAGGATTTCCAGGTTTGTGGATCTTGGGTAGTAGATAGAATAACCCCGGTCGGGGCTCTAAGGGTATGTTGATTTGTTCCTGTGTTAGTGTAGGGAGTGTCCTGAGTAGATGGTACAGTTTCCTAGTATGTTCCTCAGTGGGATCTGAGGAAAGTGGCCTGTAGAATTTGGTATTGGAGATTTGTCTGGCAGCCTCCTTCTGGTAGTCAGACCTGTTCATGATGACAACAGCACCTCCTTTATCAGCCTCTTTGATGATAATGTCAGGGTGATTTCTGAGGCTGTGGATGGCATTGCGTTCTGCACGACTTAGGTTATGAGGCAAGTGATGTTGTTTTTCCACAATTTCTGCCTGTGCACATCGGCGGAAGCATTCTATGTATAGGTCCAGACTGTCATTTCAACCCTCAGGAGGAGTCCATGTGGAGTTCTTCTTCCTGTGTTGTTGGTGGGAGGGTATCTGTGTATCAGTGCGCTGTTCATTGTTATCTTGTTCAGTATTGAAGATCATTGGTGGGGCAATCATAGAACCATAGAAGTGTAGGACTGGTAGAGATCTCAGTAAGTCATCTATTCAATCCCCCTGCAATCAAGGCAGGACTATGTAATAACTAGACCATTCCTGATATGTGTTTGTCTAAGCTGTTCTTAAAAACCTCCAAGACGGAGATTCCATAACCTCCCAAGGCAATTTGTTCCAGTGCTTAACTACTCTGACAGCCAGTAAGTTTTTCTTAATCGTAGAATCACAGAATCATAGGACTGGAAAGGAACTCAAGAGGTCATCTAGTCCAGTCCCCTGCACTCATGGCAGGACTAAATATTATCTAGACCATTCCTGACAGTTGTTTGTCTAACCTGCTCTTAAAAATCTCCAATGATGGAGATTCCACAACCTCCCTAGGCAATTTATTCCAGTGCTTAACCACCCTAACAGTTAAGAATTTTTTCCTAATGTCCAACCTACACCACCCTTGCTGCAATTTAACCCCAATTGTTTCTTGTCCTATCATCAGAGGTTAAGAAGAACAATTCTTCTCCCTCCTCCTTGTAACAATCTTTTACGTACTTGAAAACTGTTATCATGTCCCCTTTCAGTCTTCTCTTTTCCAGACTAAACAAACCCAATTGTTTCAATCTTCTCTCATAGGTCATATTTTCTAGACCTTTAATTATTTGTGTTGCTCTTCTCTGGACTTTCTCCAATTTGTCCACATCTTTCCTGAAATGTGGTGCCCAGAACTGGACACAATATTCAAGTTGAGGCCTAATTTGTGTGGAGTAGGTGGAAGAATTACTTCTCACGTCTTGCTTACTACACTCCTGCTAATACATCCCAGAATGAAGTTTGTTGTTGTTGTTTTTTGGCAACAGTGTTACACTGCTGACTCATATTTAGCTTGTGCTCCGCTATGAGCCCCAGATCCCTTTCTGCAGTCCTCCTTCCTAGGCAGTTATTTCCCATTTTGTAAGTGTACAACTGATTGTGCCTTCCTAAATGGAGTACTTTGCATTTGTCCCTATTAAATTTCATCCTATTTACTTCAGACCATTTCTCCGGTTTATTCAGATCATTTTGAATTTTAATCCTATCCTCCAAAGCACGTGCAACCACTCCCATCTTGGTATCACCCACATTATTGCCATTATTTAAACCATTGATGAATATATTGAACAGAACCAGACCCAGGACTGATTGCTGTGGGACCCCACTTGCCATGCCCAAGCATGAGTGTGAACCACTGATAACTATTCTCTGGGAATGATTTTCCAACCAGTTTTGCATCCACTTTTTAGTAGCTCCATCTAGGTTGCATTTCCCTAGTTTGTTTATGAGAAGGTCATGTGAGACACTATTCAAAGCTTTACTAAATTCAAGATGTATCACATCTGCCACTTCCCCCCATCCACAAGACTTGCTACCCTGTCAAAGAAAGCTATCAGGTTAGTTTGACATGATTTGTTCTTGACAAATCCATGATAACTGTTAATTATCACCTTATTACCTTATAGATGTTTGCAAACTGATTGCTTAATTATTTGCTCCATTATCTTTCCAGGTACAGAAGTTAAGCTGACCGGTCTATAATACCCCAGGTTGTCCTTATTTCCCTTTTTATAGATTGGCATTATATTTGCCCTTTTCCAGTCCTTGGGAACCTCTCCCGTCTTCCATGACTTTTCAAAGATAATCACTAATGGCTCAGATATCTCCTCAGTCAGCTCCTTGAGTATTCTGGGATGTATTTCATCAGGCCCTGCCGACTTGAAGTCATCTAACTTGTCTAAGTCATTTTTAACTTGTTCTTTCCCTACTTTAGCCTCCAATCCTACCTCATATTCGCTATGTTAGACATTTGATCGTGACTAACCTTTTTGGTAAAACAAAAGCAAGAGAATCATTTAGCACATCTGTCATTTCCACATTTTCTGGTATTGTTTTCCCCCCTCATTGAGCAATATGGGAAACTTGCATTGCTTCTGGTGTCTTTTGTAGGTCTCTATCTTCCTGGATTATCAATCAAGAGCATTTTGTGATTAAAAAATGCAAACCAGAAATAAAAGCAATAAGGAATAAGGTTTGATAGTTGGTCCAGAAATTAACTGAGAAGATCAGTAAGGATTCTCATGATTTCTAAGGTAAAAAGAGAGAGACAGATAGAGAGAAACATGTCAATGCTATGATCATTGGTTTCTCTGTATTAAACTAACCACTTTATTAATGATGATGATGATGGATAACTATAAAATGCCTACATGATTTAGGAGCCTAAATTCCTTTTTTTTTCCCCCAAGGCCACTTTTGAAAAGGGTACCCTCATGCCACTGTGCTCCTAAATCATCTAGGTGCTTTTGAAAATTTTACCCACATTACTCAAAATTTGATTAGGCACTTTAAAAACTTTTCAAGGACAGATGTCTGTTCTGCAAAATTTACAACTGAAGGGCATGATTGTGTTCTGGGCTACTCTGATATACACCCAGTGAAACTCATTCATCATACAGGGGAAGTATTCTGTGTTTATGCTGCTGTAATTGAGTTCAGAACCTGTCCCTAAAGAGAGCAACACCTCAGCAGCTACATGTGCCTGAAGAACGAAGTGTATCCAACCTCTTTGGGAATCAATTTGCATTAAAATTAGGATTAAGCTCTTTCATATCTATTTTCCTAATATGCATATTTACTAATTTTAACCCAGACATAATATGGATAAACACATGAGACATTCTATGCGCTGCAGATATTGTAGGGCTAAGCTATGGTTCCCTTCCTAAGGCAACTATCCCTTAGTGGACTGGATCCTGCAGAGTGCAGAGCAACAACCCAGAGATACAGAAGACCATTAATTCCTGTTTACTCCATTGAGAAAGTGCTCAGCCCCCCCAGAGATTCCTCAGTATGTTGAAAGATAAAACAGTGCTGTGAATAAGGCAATTACAATCTGGCCCTTAACATATAATATTACAATCCAACAAGCTTTCTCCTATATTATGTTGTCAAGTGTGTTAACATTACACAGTGCATTTATCTGTTCCTCTTGCGATAGGAATTTAGAAACATTGCTGAATTGCAGATAGTATTTTCCCCTGATGCTGAGTGTCTCTGAAGTATATTTTTATACTGACCAAACTCCCCACTATAATAATAGAACTGGTAAAACAGCACTGAATATGTAAAACATTGTGGGTAAATCTAAATTGCCATGTAAGGCAATTGAAATGTAAGGAAAGTTAGCTCCAAAAACACTGAGTTTAGCAATAAGATTCTGAAAAGGTAGAGAAAATTCCACTTTTATCAGCTGTAAATTTGCAAGCAATTCATAAACTTCAGTGGTTTGGGGAAAGCTCTTTCACAAGTGTGTAAAAAAAAATGTTCTCAATGCCAGTCATAAATGACAGCCATGGAATTTTGGCAGCAATGTTTCATGAAATGGATGAATATTTCCCTCAGATTAATTCACATCTCATCATGTTACCAGGGAGAATGATAATAAGGGTTCTTCCCTCAAGCTTGTCATGTATAAAATATTGTAGCCACTCCATAACATTAAAAGGGTGAGTGAGACTGGACACTGCTTAAAAAAAAAAGACAAACCTAAACTCTGAAAAGGTAATATCGTCAGCGTGAAATGTGGAACTAATTCTTAGTGACAGCTGTTCTCATGCTTTACCTTGAGACATTTGGATTTAAATGTCAACATGGTGGGATCTTACTCCTTCCCCAAGTATTCACGATGAAAATGGTTTATACTTTCTCTATAGAAAAAAAATGCACATGCTGCAAATATGAAATGGGTGTGATGTTCGGTAAGGAGCTCTCCCATCAGAAAAATAATCGTCCATGGTAATCATCCATATTTTTCTTTACCCCCTGAAATTTCAAAGTGAAATAATCTTATGTGAACAATATCAGCAAAAGGTACATCTATACTGGAATAAAAGACCCGTGGCATGGTCATGGTTGGCCTGGCTCAGCAGACATTGGCTTATGGGCCTTTGGCTGCAGGGTTAACTACTGTAGTGTAAACATTTGGGCTTGGGCTGGACCCTGGGTTCTGGAACCCTTCCGCTCATGTGGTCCCAGAGCTCAGGCTCTTGCCCAAGACCAAACATCCACACAATAATTTTACAGCGCCACAGCCTGAGTCCCATTATCCAGAGTCAGCTGACCTGGGCCAGTCATGTGTGTTAATTGCTCTGTAAACACACTGTGTGCAGTAATACAGTCTACTAACGAACTCACCTTCCACAGAATTTGACCTGGCATATTTAATTGCAAAGATGCTTGAGAACAGAGAGTGCACACTGAAAGATTGATCCCGTCCCCTATGTTCTCTGTATGTCTTTGAAAAATCTGCTAGTGTGGTTACGCATGCATGCTTAGTAGCTGCTTCTAAAGACAGGGCCTGAACCAAAACCCAAAGAAGTCAATGGTCTTCAGATCAGGTACATCTGTGGTAATGTGTGTATCCTGCTTGGCGAAACAAATGAGCAGCTCTCGTGTACCTCAAAAGGTGATTAGTCAAGAAACCTGCTTGCATTGGCCCTTACCGTGAAAAATGTTGCTGACCCCCTGCATTAGGGAATTAATCATACATTAAAGCTGTTTTATTATTTTAATCCTTCAGTAAGATGAAATTTTTATTCTCCATCTGTATTCGCTTGTACTTGAAAAGTCCTTTAAATAAGAAGGTTAAAGGGTGACGATTACAGTCTAGTACTTACATGGGGAACAAATATTCAATAATGGACTCTTCAAGCTAGCAGAGAAAAGTAACATATGATCCAATGGCTGGAAGTTGAAGATAGACAAATTCAGACTAGAAATAAGGAATATTTCTTTTAACTGAAAGAGTAATTAATCATTGGAACATATTACCAAGGGTCCTGGTGGAATCTCCATTACTAAACATTTTTAAATCCAGATTTGATACTTTTTCTAAAAGATCTGCTCTAGGAATTATTTGATGAAAATGTTATGTCCTGTGGTATGCAGGATGTCAGATGAGATGATCATAATGGTCATTTCTGGCTTTGGAATCTATGAGAATAATTGAACACAAGGGAAGTGGTAATTATCCATCTCCAGGTTTTCAAAGCAAGACTCAATGTCTTTCTGAAAGATATGCTTTAATTAAACACAAGATGTCAGGGTAAATGAGTGAAATTCTGTTATACAGGAGGTTGGACTAGATGATCTCATGGTCCCTTCTGGTCTTGGAATCTTTGAAAATATGAATACAGTATTTGTTACTATAATAATAATTCTTTGCTTCCACTTTAGTCTATTTAGATTGTAAGCTCCTTGGTGCAAGTATTGTCTCTTAGTATGTTTCTATACAACACTATGGGGCCAGGATTACATCAGGGTCTTTTGGTGCTACTGTAATACAAATAAATAAAATAATAATAAAGGAGCATTCTCTGTTTTCTTGGTGTGAATGGTCTCAGAACTGAAGTTATCCTGTATCAGGCATCTAAAGAGATTAGCCCTCCAGTTTGTAACTAGAGATATTAAGTGCACCTTTCATTCCTAGGGATTTTCAGTTTTTCAAACAGACTCAAATAAAATAATCAAAATGTGCATACCAAGCCCCATTTAAAAACACAACATTACTAGCTACAGATTTGGATTATTGTGACTTTAATGTTTCATTGTGATTTTGAGTCAATGGCCATCAATATTTTCGCCTGTAAAGCAGAATAATGAGTAAATGGTGTTTATTTTTATCTTTCTCCTTTCCCTTTCACCTCAGCTCAGGCACCCATCTTTCACCAACCTCCCTCTGGCTATAGTAAAACGGGAAAGCCTGTGTTTCCAGCTGAGGCCACGCTATGTAGCCATTGGCTTAAGGGAATGCTAATGCTAAGCCAGCTGAGGATGTAGTCACTGTCTGTTTTGTCATCCTGAATACTAAAGCTTGCTAACTTCCTCTACTTTGCCATGGACCAGTGACTGCTGATCAAAGTCTTGAACTTCGGCCTATGGTTGTGTACCTGGTATCTATATTTCCTCTTAGTCACTTCTTAGCCTTTCAGAACGGGGTGTGATCCTTTTTTATAATAATGGAGGCAAAACTCAACCTCTACTTGTTTGACATGTGGCAGAGCAGGTTGGGTTTGCCGGTTAACCTTGGTGCAACCTATCCCCTGAACTTACTTCTCATTGTGACTTATGGATCTTTTGGTATCAATCATATATTATTATGGAAAAACCTCACTGTAAAAATCAAACTCAGGCAAATGCAGCCCAGCCAAGGATCTTCGGAATGAAAATGTGACTAGAACAGTGCTAGCACAGTAGGTTGGTAATCACTATTAGTACTTATGGAAACACAGAACTAGAAGGATAGCAAGTAGAAGCTATTATTGGGCTTTTCTGAGGGGAATATTAAGCTGCCTTCCTGCAATCTGGTATCTGGCTTCTGCAGGATTCTTCTTGGCAATCAACTTCCCCATGAAGCCAGCTCAGACTTTGTAGATGGAGTCCAAGATCATGGACCCTTATTGAAAGCTGCTGGCTTTTTCATGCCATCTGCCCTTTGGGAGTCCATGCCCATGGTGCAGGATTCTTCTTGGTCAGCCACTTAATGCTGTTACATGATAGGTAGGGCCCTACCAAATTCATGGTCCATTTTGGCCAATTTCACGGTCATAGGATTTTAAAAGGGTAAATTTCATGATTACAGCTATTTAAATCTGAAATTTGATGATGTTGTAATTGTGGGAGCCCTGACACAAAAAGGAGTTGGGGAGGGGACGGGGGTCGCAAGGTTATTGTAGGTGGGTTGTGATATTGCTATCCTTACTTCTGTGCTGCTGCTGGCGGTGGCGCTGCCTTCAGAGCTGGGCAGCTGGAGTGTGGCAGCTGCTGGTTGGGAGCCCAGCTCTGAAGGCAGCACTGCTGCCAGCAGCAGCGCAGAAGTAAGGGTAGCATGGTATGGTATGCTGCTCAGCTGTGAAATCACCACAGAAGTAAGACTGGCAATACCGTGACCCCCTAAAATAACCTTGTGACTGCCCTGCAACTCCCTTTTGGGTCAGGACCCCCAGTTTGAGAAATGCTGGTTTCCCCCCCATGAAATCTGTATAGTATAGGGTAAAAGCACACAAAAAAACAGATTTCACAGGGGGAGACCAGATTTCACAGTCCGTGATGCCTTCTTCATGGCTGTGAATTTGGTAGTGACCTCATGAGAGGACGATGTTTGCATTGTTTCATAAAGATTCTTTTCTTGAAGGATCTCGGTTTGCTGCAACTTGTACACACGTTTGGCCAAGTTTGCAGTCCTTCACTCACATGAGTATTACCTCACTCTGTTCATAGTCCTATTCATTTAACTGGCATTGCTTACAGAGTAAATTACTGCTCAACAAGAGTAAGCATAGCAGAACCTCATTCAGTATTTTGGGTTCAGTCAGTAGATGCTAATGCAGCTGCTATGGGCAAGCTTCAATATTCATCCAAGTAGTTCACCCAGCTCTAATTTTGACTCCTTTATTATTTACAAAAATTGTACTAGCAGGTCACTTCTTCTTTAGTTGTCCTAAACACAGCTTAAATTAATGGACTCCCCTTTGATTCAACACTAAACATTAATTTCAGAGCATAAACTGTTAGTTGCACCTTTCTCCATAATGATCTAGCTTTTACATGCATCTCAAAGCTTCTTTATTCAGCAGTAATTGTAGTGGAAATGGTGCTTAAGCCATTATGGTCAATAACTCATCTATTTGAAAAGGCTGGGTTTAATCAAAACAGGTGCAGCACCCTCACTGGTGCATACTTTATAGCTTATGAGTTTTTCCCATGTGCTGTCTAATTACAACACAGGCAGCAATCCAATACATTAATACTCTAGATTAGAGTCTTAGTCATGAGCGCCCCACTAAAAGGTAGGTAAGCAGGGTTAGAGGACAACCATGTGTATCGTATGTATGTGGAAAAGAAGGAAGAAATGAAGGAAGAAAAATGGCTAATTTGGGTAGTAGGGGGAGAGTTGTAACAGTCCAATTTGTTTTTCTTTGCTGACTCATATAGAAAGAAGGGTGTCCATTAACATATATACAGTGTACACAAAATCTGAGATACTTTCTATTAAATATTTTAAATCATCAAAAATAGCATGATCTGGTACAGTAGCATACACTGGGCTAGATTCACCCTATTCTGGTGCACTAATACATAAATTAGGCCCCAATTCAGCAACACACTTTAGCTTGTGGCTTAATCAAAAGCCTATTGGGCCTGATCCAACATCCATTGAAGTAATTGGGAGTATATTTACTCCAATGAGTTTTGGATCAGGCCTACAGTAAAGACCAATACACCCTGTGGGGATTCAACCCAGGGGGAGTACAGGTCATGTTGATGAATGAACTTGTCCCATTATGTATTATTTGCAGTTTAATGGCTAATTATTTTTAAAGTAATTGTCTTATACCATCTACTTTCTTTAGGATAAAGTCAGGCTATTTTTCTATAATATCCTGTATCTATTTAACCCACTGCCACACCAGTTTTATGTATACTACATGTATAGTATACCATCAAATTATATATATATATATATATATATATATATATATATATATATGAGGATATGTAATATATATGTCTCTATCAGAAAACATTGGCAGGAGAGAAGATTTCTGCTTTGGAAAGTTAAAAATAAAACTATTCAGTCCTTTTATGTTCCATATTTCTATACCTATTAGTGACACTTATACTTTTACAGTCTGAGGGCCTAACACTTATGCATGTGCTTAACTTTATTCATGACCCTCTGAAAACAACGGGGCTAATCAGACAAGTACATGTACATATTTGCAGAACTGGAGCCTAAAAACAATAATGAGGGTCAAATCTTATACTTTAAGACATAAGATTACCATGGGGAGGTGGGGGATATAAGGATGGAATTTTGACTTAGGTGCAACATTGTACATTAGGGAAGATGTATTACAAAGTGGGAAGTAAAACTGACTGAATAATATTTGATGAATATTTGTAATGATTTCATTTTCAAATATATATATATATATTGTTTCACTAATTTTTTTCCATCATTTGACCAAGACCTCATATGGAATTTTTGCCTTCTGCTGTGATATCAGCCATTGGTTACTACTGAAGAAAGGATATCAGCATTAGATGGACGAATGGGATGGTGTCGTCTGTGTTCCTAATAAAGCCAACAAACAGCAACAATCTCAGAATAAATCAGATCAGAAGCACTGTAAATAAGGAATGCATTCTTTATGCCTTTTTATTCAGAACTTTTTCAGAGTGCAATTTTTTAATTTCACGTAATTTACCATATAAAACCATGGAACTCTTTTATAATCCACCAGTTTCATTCTGCGACCTACCAAGATGTAGTATTGGTTTCACAACTTCAGGACTTCTATCTTTTCCCACAATCTTGCAGTTTCAGAAGAACTTTCGTTAACAAGATGACTCGTGTTTCTGCAACAAGCCTCAACATTTCTGTTCCCATATGTTAGCAAACCACATGGAGAGGAAAACTACTAACTAAGTTGTTTCTCAGGAGGCCGGGTGAGGCATACCCTTGGAAAGTAACGTTGTGAGCCAAGGACAGTTTGTATAAGTGCACTTCATTGAGTACATTTTTCACTCTACGGAGAAACTGCCCTCTGGCAGATTCCTTCCATGTTTTCTCAGCACACCCATAAATCTTGAAACCCCTCCCACAGAAAAAAAAAAAGATACTTACTCAGAGGCAAGCATAGCAAATCAGTTAATATGGTCTTTTATTAAAGACAGATGAATGTGTGGGATGGTGCTGGAGAAAAACATCACAGGCTTCTTGCTGACTGATTAAGTCTTTTGACACTTAGGTTTTATTATTCAATAGATCCATCCTTTGAATGTTTAAAAAGAAAACAACAATCTTTCTGAAATAGAAATAAAAACACCTAAAAAGTATGGATCCTTTTTACCTACCACAGGATAAGTAAACAGGCCTTCCAGGGTAAGTCCCCAATTCCAGAATTTAAAGAGATCCCTGTAGTGAACAGTGCTGACAAAGTGTATCTACATCATCCATTCATTAAGCTGCATTACTTTTTTTAGTGCCGCTACTGCTGAAGCCAACTGTGTGAGTGCAGTGCATTTGCTCTGGAAGGATTTGCGCTGTATCATGCACTGGGGAGAAATAACTGTTGAGTGCAATTTAACTCTCTAAGTTGGAGGGGGAAAATGAATAGTAATTACTCCTGCTCACTTCTCTTTCAGGAAATACATGTTTTAAAGGCTCAAGTAACTACTAAAGTAGTTGCATGCAGAGCAGATTTGAAATATTTTTGAACAGTTTGAAATTCATGATATTTGCAGCCTCACAAGGACCACTGACTGCTAAAATAGCTTTGGACCCACTATTTACTGTTCATAAATCAGGCATGATTGAAATGCTGAACAGAAGTCTAACTCTCTCCAATCATCTGATTCTCTAAACGGGACTCATGATAATATCCATTATTGAAGCCTTCATTAATGCAAGAAAATCTTTTACACTTGTCATTATATGCTGTGCACCATGTAAGAATGATGCTTAGATTTTCTAATGCACATAGCCGATCTTCTCTAATTGAGGATGGATTATTTGTGGCCCTGAGCCATGACTCCTGAGTCTGAACACTGATGTGGAGACATTTATTCAACATTCGCCAATTCCAACTACTGGGATAATATGGATTTTATGTAGATCACAATTGTTTAATCTGCTACATCATGAAGCAGAGCTGGTAGGGAAAAATGTCCACACTTTTTTTTCTAAACTAAAATGGTCATATTCCAGTTTTTCAATACAAAAATGAACCTGAACAATTTTTTTCATTGAAAAACAAAACAATGTGATGAAAAAATATGGCCATAATTTTTAGTCATTTGCACAGTGAAGAAACAGTAATTGTCCACACATCTGTGTCACTGTTATTTCTATTTCCTGACACTGTGATCCCCATACTGCTCCCATTGAAGTCAATGGCAAAATTGCAGTTGGACCATTAACTACAGTGGACTGAAAAACCTATCATAGTGTAATAACTACCTAGAGACATTACTGATTGTGGTGTGAGAAATAATTCTGTGTTCTTTCTGAGGTACCTCAAGGATTGCTAGCCATAAGCGATTTCCACAAAACTTTGGACTTCCCAGATATGTTGGCAGCTTTTGGAGCACCATTGCTTTGCATTGTGCTTCAGCCCTGCCTAAGAAGAAAAGTGTATTGCCATGGGAAGCACTGTTTAAAATCCCTATCTACTTTCAGCTTTTCAGGTTTTTACTTTGAAATGAACCGCTTAAAAGCTTTTGTTTACATTCCGCCTTTCTTGCACTTTATATTCTTTACCAATACACATTAAAGAGTTCACAAAAATGCATCCTGACCTGTTTAAAGTATGTGATTAACTGCTAATATGAGATATTAACTTGCAAAGAATTGACAGAGATGATCATGTATGATTATATTTGATGATGCTAAATCATAATGATCAGTTTGGCTACATTTTAAATAGTATGGTGGCTGCTAAATATTCATGCATTCTGTATACATGTGAGCTCTGATATAAGTCTGCCATAACTTACTGGCCTATTATATTAAACTCCTCTTTAATTATCTTCCTGATAACAGCACCTCTTGTATTGCAGGGGCATCTCATAGCTGCCCCTATATTTAGGTTGTCTAATATCTTTTCTTTATAAAAGATTCGGATGAACTTCTCTTTGATAAATATTCACACCACCTTTGTTTGCAGCAGGTCTTTGACATTCAGCAGTGGGAAATGCCCTCAGGCTACAGAAATGCCTTTTCTTTGTCCCAATAAATTCTGTTCAGCTTTTGCTGAGCTATAAAATTGATAAAATCACCATTTCACTTTCCTCAGTCTTACTAAATGCATGAACATTGTAAGGCCCAGTTCAGGGCCGTCCTTAGGATTTATGGAGCCCTGTGCGGTATTATTAAACTAGTGCCCCTATGCCCAATGGCAGCCTGGGCTTGCAGCTCGGGGGTGGGAGGGATGAGGTAGCAAAGGATACCGAACTGCCCTGTCTGCCTCACGGTGGCGGAGAGTCACAGTTCTCCACAGAGACCCCGTACCATCTCCCTCATGCAGAATGTGCTGCACCGATGCATTTGGGTCTGTGAATACGGCCCCTGCCTAAGGAGACTGCAGCCTGCACTGGGTGTGCGGAAGTCAACCCGCTCTTACCTTCTGTCATGGGCGGTGGGTGAAGCTGCCACTTGGGGAGGCTAGCTCCCCAGTCCACCTCTTCTGCCTGTGGCCCCGCCCATACTCCACCTCTGCTCTGCCACAGGCCTCGCCCCTGCTCTGCCCAAGCCCCGCCCTCTCTCCACTGTCTCCCTCCTCTCTACCCTCCCCCTCCCTGCTCACCCCCTTCCAGCCAAATCCCTGAACCCAAATGAAGCAAATTAAATTTGGGAAAAAAAAACACTCTTCTGCAATTTCTTTCTAAAGAAAATGGAGCATGTTTTCCACTGCATGCCAGAAGGTGAAGATTGGACATGTAGAAGGTACCTAATTAAAAGCACTAAATTTGGGAATAAAAAAACATCAGTCACAGGTTTTTTGATATACCCTGAAGTTTGTCAGAGATTTATCTGCAAAAACTTTGTAGTAAGGGCAAGTCAGCTGTCCTGCTGAATACAACATTAAATATTATGGAATACATGATGCAGCTCTTCTCTGTTTTACATTTTCTTAATCAGCATTTCTAAGCTGATTTTATATTTTAAATGTACTCTTAAGCCTTCATAAAGTAATCATTCCAGATTACTACATATTTAACTCACTGAAACAAAGACATTATTTTAAATTAATCAGTCACAAAGGTTTAATGTGTTCATAACAATGTTCATTGCTTTTAGAAAAAGGGAACACTAATTTACTTTGTGTGATCTCCATAACAATAGACATGTTTATGAAATTTCACCAACTTTAAAAAATATGTTTCCAAAGATTTTAGGCATAACAAAGGATTTTATATCTTACTAAGGTGCCGATTTTGCTGGAGGGCTCTCTTAAAATTAGTTCATCAAATAGTCAGAACTAAAGAAAGGGAAACTCATTTGTCCAGCTATCTGGAAGAAAAGGAGTGTTGTCTCTTTAAGGGCCCTCTTCAACAGGGGGGCGAAGGGAGAAAAGGATGGACAAAAAGGACAGGAAGACTTTGGAAGCACGTTTTTTGTACTATAGTAATTGAAACTAAAATGTGTATTTTAGAGAAGGGTGGACTTTTGAAGGATTTATTTAAAAAACTATGTCTGAAGATCCAAGCATTTAAGACTAAAGATGAATACTCAGATTGTGCATCTAAAGATCTATGCTAGGATTTTTTAGAATGTGATTTTATAATCTTCAGCAACACACTAATGAAATATTTTTAAAGCAAATTTTAAACTAAGGTCCTGTAGACTAACATGTTCTGAGTAGATATTACAGCAGGGATTGGCAATCTTTGGCATGCAGCCCATCAGGGAAATCCACTGGCGGACCAGGACGGTTTGTTTACGTGCAGCATCCGCAGGTTCAGCCAATCACAGCTCCCACTGGCCGTGGTTTGCCATTCCAGACCAATGGGGGCTGCGGAAAGCGGCGGTCAGCACATCCCTCGGCCCGTGCCACTTCCATTCCATAGCCGCCATTGGCCTGGAACGGCGAACCACAGTCAGTGGGAGCTGCGATCGGCCGAACCTGCGGACGCTGCAGATAAACAAATCATTCCGGCCCACCAGCAGATTTCCCTGATGGGCCACATACCAAAGGTTGCCGATCCCTGGCTTAGCTGTGCGACTTACCAGGAGACAACCGTGACTCTGGTCATTCCTCTTTGGCAGCTCTTACAGAGTTGTGATGGATTGGTGTTTCTCCTCACTGTGAACTCTCAACTATGGACTCCTGTTGGCTTAATCCTTTCTGCTTTGCTTTTCAACATGTTTGTTAGATGGCCTCTTGAGTCAACAAAATGTGGATGACATGGAGCTGTAAGTATCTCCTCCCCAGAGTAGATAGCTCCATCACATACCTACTCCAATATCTGAAAGAAATAAGAATCTGGATTTGAGTATCTATCTCAAGCTTAACCCTAAGTCCCAAAGGAAACGCTGCTGGTAAGTGTGTGTGTGTGTATTTGGAGGGGGAGGGAGGCTGAATTAAAAAAAAACCTGCAGAAAGTATGACTGTTCCCTCTATTGAAGGAGTCTGTTCCTCAGTGGTCAGGGAGGTGCAATTGTGGAGACATACCTCTCTAAGTTCTCTGCCCACATTGGCTAGATGCCCAGGTTGCAGTAGTGGTGAGAAGCAACTCTTTTCACCTCCAAATGGCAAGAAGGTTGCATCCATGCCTTTCACATG
The DNA here is from genome assembly GCF_027887155.1 of Malaclemys terrapin pileata. Classification (NCBI taxonomy): domain Eukaryota; kingdom Metazoa; phylum Chordata; order Testudines; family Emydidae; genus Malaclemys; species Malaclemys terrapin. The sequence goes on from NC_071506.1 coordinate 261,464,206, forward strand.
CAGACCTGGCCATGGTTTCTTCTAGAGTGATAAGAATATGAGCATCACCAGGGACAGTGCCGCTGAAAGCATTTAGACTACAGCTTACCGGAGATGTGACAAAGGGTTCTTGGTGAATGGAAGCTGGATGAGAAACTCCTTACCAGAAGAAATCAGGATGAGTTCTGGCCTTGTCTCTATTATTACCCAATCTGTGGTGCTCTGAATTATTTTCTCTGTGATAGGCAAACATAGGCAGAATAATTCAGAGAGTGTTGGATGGGGAGGAGCATGCTGAGCAGTGTCCCTCACATAGGGTCATGGCATATATCTACACAGCAATGGAAAACCCGTGGCTGGCCCATGCCATCTGATTCAGGCTCGCAGGGCTCAGCCTGCAGGGCTGTTTCATTGCTGTGTAGACCCTCTCATTCCACAGGGTCCTAGACCCCGGGCTCTGGCCCAAGCCTGGAAGCCTACATAGCAATGAAACAACCCCTCAGCCCCAGTCCTGCAAGCCCAAGTTGGCTGGCACGGTCCAGCTGTGTGTTTTTCTTTGCTGTGTAGACATACCCATAGAGTTTACAGCCAGAAGGGATCGCTGGATCATCTTCTGCCTGCTATGGTGTCATTGGGCACACAGGGGAAGAGAGGGTCATGGTCATGGCGATGATCCTAATACAATGGGCTATGCTCTTTATGGCCTAAAGAGAGCAACTGGGTGCATTCATTCAAACACTCTAGAACTTAAGGGAATAGAAATTTTATATTGCCTCTGTATCCTTTCCTTCTATAGTGCAAAGCACAAAGGCAGACACAATTCAGCTCTTCACTTTTAACTTAATATTAACTTTTCAATTATTTCTAACAAAATTCTGATCAAAGTGCATGAAGGCTGGGTTTTTTATAGTTCTTTGTGCACAGTCTTAAACCTCTATTAACTGTGAGAGAAATAACATTGAGGCAGCTCCTGTGGGGGGAGGTGCTAGCATTCAGCTTTCTACTTATTAACACAAATAATCTTCCCTCTTGCTGTTTTTATAATTTCAAAAAAACTATTAAAAAGTCTCTAGGGGAAAAAATCTTAATGGGGGGATTTGCAGATTTTCTACACATAATTGAAGGTTCAGGTTAATGACTCCTGAGTCAATGCTGATGCCTCTGTGACCTAAGGGAGTTGCTCCATCTACTTGCTCTTTACTCCGGTGGGAGCTTGAGACCTGGGTTCAAGTCCCAAAAAAGCATTTGCATATGTGAGGTGATTATAATAATTATCCACTGGATCTGTGTGCATGGCAGCAGTATAAAAATGTTACAGATCAGGTGTGTGATTGAAAAGGAACTATTCAGGACTTAAAGGTCACAGCAGCAGGCAGAGTTATGATAAAGGTCTCTAAACCACTGGAGCATGCTAGTCATTTACTCTTAGCCTGTTTAAATATAGTAAGCATTTTTCCCAAGTCTCCAATGGAGCTCAAAGTAACAGAATAAAAATGCTACACTTCCAAAGGAAAAAGTGAAAGTTTATGCAGTGAACACTTTCCCTGAATGAATCCAAGAAGCCCCAATTCTACTGTGATACAGACAAGAAATCAACCAACCAGTAATGACAAGATTGCAGCCACAGAGCTGATTTTATTCATTAAAATAAATGAAGATGTTTTGAAACCTTCCATAAGGCTCTTTCTATAATACAAGAGTGCAATGATGCTAGCAGCAAAATTATTTAAACTGTGGAAGCCATGTTCCACTGAATCTTAGAAACTGCTGGGGTGGAAATGCTGAGCCTTTAGAGCTCCATAATGGGAGTTTTGTTATTGACTTCAATCAGGTCAGGATTTCTCCCAGTGTTTTCAGGATGGTTTCACCAGAACTTGTATTATTTTGAGGGCCTAAGCCTGCAATTAGCTCCACTGGGGCATGCCCGAGGCCCAGGATTGGAGTCTTACCGTGACGACATGATAAACAAAAAATTGGCCATCATTCATGTGGGGCTTGTTACGTTCTCGATCATTGTCAAATTTCCATAAAGCAACATTTAAAAAGGCACCATAGCACAGGAATGGCTAACTATCTTCAATATTTTGGCTGAGATATGATGGTTGTAACTTGTGGGGCTCATAAAAGCCAGTAAATCTTCCAAACCACTCTGGCACTCTATACCTCAAAGCAACACACTAGAACCCCCATATTCACCACTGTCATATAATTATGAAATGGTTTGTACAAAGTATGCCTTGTGAGATACCATTTTAGAAGTCTTGATCTGATCTGATATCGTATTGGATTGTATGTGCTATCATTGTATGCGAAGTTATGAAGTTTTGCTATGTGTGTGTTACTGAAATATGTTGTGAGGTTGGGAACACGCACAACCAACCTTTCAGGTACAACCATGGAGTAGACAGATGTGCTAATGGCCCATTAAAGAGAATCCACTATCCCAGGAACTGTATACAGTGGAGACTTCTCAGAGAGAGCACATATAGACAATGGAGAATGCTTGACCAACGTGGGCGGTCACAAACATAGATCTTTCCAGCAAGCTGGAAGAAACTATAAAGAGGTGAAGTGACATCATGACTTGGCCTCACTCCCCCCACAACTCAACACCTGGAAGCACATCTGGAGGACAAAGTGTTTGAACCAGGGGAGGGTGGTCCAGGCTGGAGGAGAGTCCCTGCTTGGTATTTAACAATACCATCTGTCAGGGTGAGACACTGCTTGATTCAAATCCAGTTTAGTTTATAAATCTTAGGACAGGTCTTCACTACCTGCCGGATTGGCGGGTAGTGATTGATCTATCAGGATCTATTTATCACATCTAGTGTAGACGCGATAAAATCGATCCCCGATCGCTCTGCCATCAACTCCGGAACTCCACCACTGCCGAGAGGAGTAAGCGGAATCGACGGGTGCGCGGCGGCAGTTGACCCTGTGCCATAAGGACGCGAGGTAAGTCGATCTAAGATACGTCGACTTCAGCTACGCTATTCTTGTAGCTGAAGTTGCATATCTTAGATCGTTCCTTCCCCCCCTCCGCTAGTGTAGACCAGGGCTGAGACTGTGGATTTATTTTATTTCTCAGGTAACCAACTCTGATTGCTACACTTACTACTTATCATCACTTAAAGTCTATCTTTCTATACCTAATAAATCTGTTTTATATATTACCTAAAACAGTGTGTTTTGGTTGAAGTGCTTGGGAAATCTCAGCTCAGTTTATAAAGGCTAGTGTATGTCCTCTCCACATTGAGGGAGGGGTGGACTGGGTAATGAATGTACACTGGTCAGGCTTCTGACAAAGTCAAGACAGTATATTCTGGGATGCAAGGCTGGGGAGCTGGAGGAAATTGGTTAGGGCCTCTCTATTGTTGGTTCATGAGTGGCTAGGAGAAGCATTCATATAACTCAGTTGGGTGTGTCCCTGCCTTTGGATGTCTGTGTAAGTGCAGGACCTGCCAGAGGTTTCTAGCTTGCCAACAGAATCACAGTGTGAGAGGGATACCCCAGGTTGGTGGGACAGTGGGCTCAACGGTCTCACAGTTCAGGTTGCATACTGGGAAAACCCATCACAACTACATCTTTCTGACACCCCTCTATGCGTAGAATAGCCAAACTAATTAGCACAAGTTTGCAGAAAATGTGAGCAGATGAAATGGCCAAGCTCTAAATCCTTGAATGAAAAACATGGGCTAAACACTAGCTTGACTTGTATGGGTCCATAAGGTGTATGGGAGGGAATGAAAGGTGCAGGGAGAGGTCATAGAGGGAATATCCTTTCATTTTTCCTTTCATATCCCTTATTATTATTTTTTATTAATTATTGGCATTTGACCTAGAGGCCCCATATAACAAAAATATGGCTCCTGCCCCATAGGACTTACAACTGATGCAGAATCAAGGCAGACTGGTGACTTACACCCCGGTGACTGCTGGTGGAAGGAACCTGACTAAGACACCGCATTGTATTGCGTGGCCACAAGTCAATATGGTCAGATGATCAGTCTTGCACTCCTGCTGATGCCCAGAAGCAGGCAGCAGGAGACAATGCGCGTGATCTCTTTTGGACCAGCCATAAAGAAAATTGCTCCGTGCCCTGCTTCAAGTAACTTTGAACCATTCTTTCTGGTCATGCAGTCAGTATGTCTCAGAGTCAGAGAACATCTGCTCTAGCACTATAGCTTTGCCGTCTCCCATTCTCCCAATCCTGCAGTACACCTCTGTAAAACCAAAAGCCAAAACCCAGTCTCACATTTTTAGGCTTGTAGTACAAAATACAAAAAACTCCACCAACATATTGTAGATATTTAATTTGCATATCTGTGAACACTATTCATCTGCTGTATCCCAGATCCCACCATTCATCTACTGTATAATGGAACAAGGGGAAGGCTTAAAATAATTATAGGATTAAAAATTCAGAACATTCTCAGCATCAGATAGAAGCAACAGAACTTGTAATTTGATGCCATCTGATCTACAGCAAGCCAATGGGAAGCAGGAGAACATTAATTTTTGCAGCTGTTTTGTTCAATAACCATAATAATGTAGTTGTTAGACATAAACAAACCACATCAGCTCTGGCAGAGCAAGAAAGTATCCAGAGCTAAGTACCTGTTAAGCTTTGACTGTGAAGTGTTTACATGTAAAATCAGTATTTCTCCAATGCAAATGACACTGGGTGACAGCTGTCACTTTGGTGTACACAGTGCTCAGAATGATCAGGAGCTCCCAGGAGGTGAGCTTCAGAACAATTTTTATTCCAGCAGGAATTGAGTATTGGCACTTCTCCTGAATACACAAAGGAAAACAAGTCTCCCTGTTACTCATGAGCCAAGGGAAAAAATAGCGTAGAGATGATTAAAAAATGAAATAGTAAGTAAGACAAACGATTAAGACTGGGATTTCCAAGGAAGCCTGGGAGAGTTAGTTTAGTTCAAAGGACTCCTAATTCCCTTAGCCTCAATCCCAGCCTGAGTGCCAGATTGTGACACTGATATTCACACTAGTCAGCAGTTACTCACACCCAAGGAGTTCCACTAAAGTAGGGATAAAAGGGTCATAATATGGTTGTATATGTTACAGAGAACTGTAGAATTAACTGCCTGATCAGAGCAAATACTGCCCCCCTTTTAAAGGCATCATTCCTTCCTCCATGCACACACACACACACACAGATACATACTCTCCCTTTCACTCTCTCTTTCTAACACACACACAAATGCACATACACAACCTACATCTTGCTCCTCAATTCAGATCTTAGCTGGAACATCACAGATTTTTTGTATTCCCAAACTGAGAGCTGGTCCAGAATGGGACTGGCTGCTGGGTGAGTGTGCAAAGGAGGGGGAAACCTCCACAAATGCAGTCTACACAATGTCTTCATGGGACTTGGTCCAGCCTGCCCCTCCATGCTAGGCAGCATAGTTATTGGGCAGTGGGAAGAGAGGTGCTCGGTATAAAAACCTATATAGAATAGAGTAGTAGGAGCATGCTTCACCACCATAGGTGCTGTGTGCCCCTTGTTAGCCTAGGAGCTCTAGGAAGGAATGTATCTCCTTGAAGGACAACCCTGTGGCATTATACTCCATATTCTTTATGAAAATATGCTTGTGGTAGGAATATGACATAACTAAGATATGCTTTATGCGAGATAACTCTTGTAAGGTATCATTGGAAAGGTTATAATTTACCGAATATGATTATCCTATTTGTATGCCTGTATCATTTCTGTATCTGAAGTTAGGAATATTGAATATGTATCTGTATTTCAGCTATGCTACTTTGGGTGATACTCCCCTGCTAACACTTCTGGTACAACAATGAAAAAGCCCAACAGTGCTGATGGCCCAGCAGCAAGAGACAATGGACTGTAAAGGAGCCTTAGTCTTCCTGTGAATCTGTAGGTCAGCCTGTGAAGAATGGCTACAGGGGCCCTACAGAGCCAGGTGGTCTTGTCACCTAATACTAAAACATTACCTGGGACTTCTTGTAACTTTCCACTGTAAGGGAAGGGGGGTCAAACTAGGAAACAAAGGACTCCCGCCTTATGCAAATCCTATTGAAGGTGGAGACTGAGCTAACCCAGGTCCTCAGTTCTCCCCTGCTACCCCACCCAAGATGACTGCTGGAAACAACTTAGACTGAACAGGGGGAAAGAACTGGACCAGGCTGGAAGGGTGTCTGGCCTGTGAAGAAGATTATTAGAACCACACTTAGGGTGAGAACTCCCATGTAACCAGTTTCTTTAGTGTATTAAGCTTAGTTTGCGTGCTCTGTTTTATTTTCCTAGTAATCAGCCTTGCTCTATCTGCTACCTCCTTAACTACTTAAAATATACCTGTTATAGTTAACAAATTTATTTCTGGTTTATAATACAACCTAGTTTATGTGATTTCTAACTGGGCAGGGGGCAGGGGCGAGAAATTGTGCATACCCTCTTCCACATTGGGGGAAGAGGTGAATATAATATATCTTTGAGTCGGTACTCCAAGGGAGGTGAACATCTGAGTGCTGAGCAAGCCCCTTAAACTGAGCCTTCCCAGAGCTGATCTGCAGCTGGGTGTGGCCTGCCTGTGTATGGGTTAGAGGAGGTTTTAAGAGCCTGGCTCAGCAAGACAGATTAAAGGGGGCCCAGGCTGGCAGAACAGGTAGACTCAGTGGTATCTCAGCACAACAGGTGACTTCCCAAAGGGTCCAACCCATCACAAACCCCATCTAGAACCCCCTCTGAGGTAGTGAAGTTGCATATAGTAAGACAGTGGCCAAGAGACAAAGCTGAGCTTTGTCCTTCTTCACATAAACATGCATTTTGTAAATGGCTATGTTCACTGTGGTTTCTATAGTCCTTCACTAAAAACGTCTTCATTATCTGAAATAGTTCAATGAACACTTTATGCCAATGGGCTTCAGCCTATGGGTTGTTCACAAATTATTCATTTCAGCTCTGACTTTGACTACTTGCTGCTATTAGTCTTGTGATAGATCGCCTAAGTCACATAGTATTGTTTCTGTTGCCTGATCAGTTGACTGAAACTTTTATAAAAAGGAGAGAAATCAAAGGGATTTCAGGTTTGAGACATGGCCATTTTGCATTTGCCAGAATTTGGGTTTCCCATGAACTTTTCTGGTGAAGGAACTATCACCTGCATCACCGTACACTGATAAAAAGGGAGGTAAATGCCTTCAAAGCAAATTGATATTTTTTTTCCCAAAAAATCATTGCATATACTCTTTTTGTAGCTCTGCTAATTAGTGAGCTGGATCAGGGCAGTTCAAATGGAGTGGAGAAGGCAGTTGCCAAACTGAATTTACTAAACACATAGGTCTTCTCTGAATAAAAATCAAGAGTAGGAGTATATCCCTTGTTTTAAATATCATGGGAAAGAATGATGGAGTCTTTCTCTGATAGATTGTACCATATGCAGGTTATCACTTTCCAATCTATTTGCTTGTAAAGATAAATAGCTTCTTAGGATTCAGCATTATGTTTTCTCTCCCTTCCTTCCTCCCCCCTCCCCCCCGTTACTGTCTTTCCTTAAAAGTGCTTAAAATGGACTCACTATCTGGCAAAAATTCTCTTTGAAATGAAAGCACTTTCAGCACACATGACTAAATGCAAAAAGTATCCAAAACCTATTAATGTCTAACTCATTTTATTTCACTTGTTTAATTAAAAAATAACTACAATGTATGTTTGACTTTGATTTTGAAATTATTTATGGGTTAATTATGCAGAGAAAGATTCTAGGAGCACAGAAAATAGAGTGCATTTTTAAATTTGTGCTATAAATCTTTTACAGTAGGTCAATGGTTATGATGAAAGGGGAAATGAGATGCCACAATACTATCTGTGGCCTACAATGAATATTATCTAATAATCATATTCATAGGTGCTAATAAAAATATCAAAGGATTAGCATAAAATGTGCATGATTTACTGACAAATCATTTATGAGTGTTTGTGTTCAGGATGGATTGAAAATCAGGTCTGTTGCCTCACCGGTTGGAAGGGACATTTCCACACTCACCCCCCCCACACACACACACACACAAGTGGGATCAAAACAAAGAATGATTTTCACATCAGCAGACCTTGCCAGCAGTTCTGTTTTTGGATCTGTGATTGTGTTGTGTAATATATTTCTGTCAGTAAAGATAAGAAACTTGCACAATAGGAGTGTGAGGGCCATATATGGCACTGAGCAGCCAGGCATTAATGTTGAGAGAAGAGAGGGTGACATTAATAAACAGAAATGGACCTGAAGGGTAAAGTTCATAGCCACAACTGTATTTGAGCGCTCCCATAGCTGAGGTTTAGATGATCTTAGATTTGGGACTTTGGGTCAGATCATAATGCATTTAATCTTGAACTATGACAGTGAGATACAGTTCTGTATCCAGATGCAAACTTCCCTAAAGTTTTGGGGTGGGAAGAGGGGTCACTTTCTGGTTCATCTCACCAGTCTGTAGATGAGGAAAGACAGAGAAAATGCAGCAGAGAAGCTTAAGTGGTCAATCGTGACCAGCATCATCCACGAGGCTGAGAAGATCGTAAGAAGCATGCCTCCTCTGCCTCTATACAGAGACCACCATCAACCCTCAAATGATCCCTAATACCTGAAAGTTGGTGGAGTAAAGGTAAGATCATGTCCTTGACACCTTCACAACAGCACATCCTCCCAGCACCAAAATACAATTTCCACATTAGGATGAGCTCGCAACCCAGTGTGAAATTTGATCCCAGACAAAGAGCTATCATCCTTATTTTCTCACAGTTGTCCTATATCCTGAAATATCAATTCGGAGCCCAATAAAAAGAAAAAGAGCCATTTCCTTTTTCTTTGTTTTAAACCTGTTCCACTCTTCCTTATGTTGGGTATATTTTACTTGCCTGAATTTTGAATTTTGATGACTACTCTAGTTGGTGGTAAAAGATATAGGGCAAAGGACACAATTCCCTTGAGAAAAAAGAGACCACGAAGCAAAAACAGCAACTTTAAAGAGAATTGTGTTTTCAGACACTGTTTCCTTTACAATTATGTGGGGAGCTTGAACAGTGTGTTAATGCTGCATGGATCACACCTTAAATGTCAATATCCTCAGTGCTTTGTTTTTTTTTTAAATGGTGAGAGAAAATATTTGAAGTTAATTTTCACTGTTTTTCATGTGCTGGGCGTAAAAAAGAAATGCACAGTTTGTTATACATACCCCAGGTACAAGCCATGCATATCCTGTAGCTAACAGGGATTTACTACAAACGTGTTTAGTCATACTAAGTGTGGTCACTGCAGTTTTCTGAGGCAGATTAAAATAAATGCAAGACAAACATTTTAATCTCTTCTCAAGAAACACAGACTGCAAAAATTGCCCATTCTAGTTTCTGTGTAGTGCTTCTATGGAATGGTTTCTCTTGTGTGTTTGTAGACCCAGCATTCTAGGTTCTGTGTAGTGCTTCTATGGAATGGTTTCTCTTGTGTATTTGTAGACGCAGCATTGTTTCTCTTACTAGCCGCCTTTTAATTATTTCATAGGATGGTCATTATCTGCTGTACAAGTGAATAAATAATTATCCAATAAGCAATTTCTCCAGAGTCACAGTTTCAGAAGCCATGAAATGCACAGAGGAAAAAACTTTGTCGGCAGAAAATTATTCATAAATAGAACCCTGGTTTGCAGGCCTAACCAGTCTTCTTACCAAGTTTGTTTTTGGATAGTCATTAATCCCTGGAATGGAAATGGGAATGAGGTTTTTGGCTGCCTTATGCATGATGGGTGTTTTCATATCCTTGCAGTAAGGATTCATGGCTCATTATAAAGGCATGCATGTTTCCAAGGGGTGTCATTATTTTACAGATGAATGGGACATATACTGAATGCCATGAGCAAGGCAGATTTCAGAGTTGCTAACTATGCTAAAGACCCAACTATCTAGTTTTTATATATATAAATATATATATAAATATATATATGTACCCCTAATGGTTGCATATTTTTAATTTTGATGGTAAAATATGAATATTAGAGCTAAGCAAATAATTTGCAACAGATAATTTATCAAACAAATTTAGTGTCTTTTTCTGTAACCAAGAATAGAATAGATTCACTATTCAAAATAATTTGCTGAATGTATGTACATGTTTTTTAACCTCTATGTACTGATTGTGAACCATTCTCTGTGAGATTTATGATTTTATATTCACTATGGATTAAATTCACCCCTCTGCAGGAAGCCAACACAAAATTTAGGCATCACTTAAATCTCAGAGCTGAAGTGGTGTACAGATGTTGTTCTGCTCATTTTTAGGGAGGGGAATTTCACACTTATTAAATAACTGTAATTCTAATTTTGATTGGTTCCCCAATTGAAAGCCTAGTATGTATATAGTTATGGGAACTGCTCTTTCATTTGAATTCATTTTCATGACTTTTTGTTTGTTTAGTTTTTTCCTTATTTATCAGGTATGTGAGTAAACTGTCAAATTTAAATTAGCAAAACACGATCGACTAGAGATGTCTGAGTAACTGATTGTTTCACTGTATGCAGCATTGTTGTAGCTGTGTCAGTCTCAGGATATTAAAAAAAAGGTGGATGAGCTTATATGTTTTAGTGGACAAACTTCTGTTGGTGAGGGAGAACATGAAAGCTCGAAAACTTGTCTCTTCCACCAACAGAAGTTGGTCCAATAAAAAATATTACCACATCCAGCTTGTCTCTGTGTGATTCACTGGCAGTTCCAAAAAACTGAAAAAAATGTTTTAGGTTGACGTGAAATGAAAATTTATCAAAATTTTAGGCAAACCAGAACATTGAAAAAAATAATTTAAGATAAAAAAAAAACCTTTTTGTTCAGCCCAAAATGAAACATTTAATTTTGATTTTGAGATTTTTTTAACTTAAAAAAACTAAAATTGAAGGGAATTTCAAACCAAAAAGACATTTTAATCAAAACATTTTGTTTAGAAAATGTCAAATTGTAATATTTTGACTTTAGGATTTTTTGCTATTTTTTCAACATGCACAATTTGGCAACAATGACACAAATTTGTGAAATACTTTGCAGCTGTATAATCTGCATTTTTCACCGAAAAAGGTTTCAGACAAAAAAAATTGCACTGGACAAGTCAGATGTAGGAACAGCACAAGTAAATACTTGGAGAAAGTGAAAAGTGTATTGCACTTTTTAGACATGTTTATATATAAATAGATATATGTACGTATATATATTTTACACACACACAACACAAACACACACGATCATTTCCTAATAATCCTAAAGCTTGACGTTTCTTCCTTTGGACCCAATGCTCCCTTTTCCCACTGAATTCAATGGGAACAGGAATTGGACCATTATCAAAGCAAAATACATGAAAATGATAATAAAATTAGATTTCTACACAGCTAATGTTTCTTCAAGAAAGAGAGGGGCTCAGCTCTAGGCAGACTCATATCAGAGTCTTGTTACTGAGCAATAAAAGGGAAATATAATGAAAGTTTTCTGAAATTCCTGCTGGGAGATTTAAAGAACAAAAATTTCTTTCTTTGGGGATTTTCACCAAATGTCGGTTAATTATTCCTGACATTTATTCTGAGGTCCCATAGTGAGGGAGCATATGATAGGCAAGATTTAAGAAACTAATAATAGCCCAGTTAAAATATTTATTGACTTGGATCTTGGGATGTGGAACTAGAGGGTTGTTTTTTTTTTCATATCTGAGAACTCTGCAGCTGTGCTATTGTATACCTTTGAGAACTCAAAGATAATAATAAGCAGTAGATGCTGAAAAGCCCCAGTAAAAAAGAAAACTCCACTTACTGTACATCTATTACATGTTAGTCATAAGCACACTGTACTAGGTTATTTTCAGTATCTAAGGTGTAGTGTACTGTATGCCTACTTGTATACACAAAGCGATGATTCAATGTTTTATTGAGTATCCATTTAAAGGAAAGTAGATTACCTTGAAAAAAGGCAGTAAATAGAACATTGATTTTCATATTCATTTTATTTAATTTAAGTATATATCACCCCAGATGGAAGAGTGACTAATCATGGGTTAGCATAGAAAAGTGATTTAAAAAAAATATGCAAAGCAGTTGAAAATTAGATTTCCAGTTTCAACTAAATCAACAAAGAAGTCTTACTATTTATATCTCTAATGATATGAGACATCTGGAGTTAAATATTGATCTAGGTTAAAAAAAACAAAGTCTACAAAATGTGAAACATACAGGTTTGCCATTGACACGCTAATAAAATGTGACAGTGGGGTGACCATCTCAGACTATGAGTTTATTTAGAGATAGAAGGTTTGAGTCTCTTCTCACTTACAGCAGGGTAAATGAAGGCTAATTTCACAGATGCCAATGGAGGTGTATAGAATATAGGTATGTAGGAAGATAACAAATGTTCACATGGGAGATGGGTGTCTGAATAAAAAATTTGATGCTGAGTTCCTGTCCTGGTTCTTCAGGTAGGCCGTAGGATTAATAAGGTGTAAGACCTTTGCGTTGCCACCTATATATGTACCAGTTTGAAAAATGAAAAGACTATACACTGCAGCAGGAACATATTTTGTGTTACTTCAATAGCTTGTCACTGTTGTCCACATGGTATCTGTCCATCCTTATCTCTGCATGGACTCATAATGTAAGTTTGCACCATGCTGACATTTTCATGGCTTCTCTAATTATTTCCACAATTATCTTGATTTCAATGCGGGTAAAGATATTGCAGGTCCGAAAATAACTTTCAGGGTCAGCAAATTATCATCGTGTTGAAATCTTGCATCACAAAGACATGGTTAAGCTCAGTCCTATCTAAGTGGTGCTATTCCACTGGGGTGGCAAACTCTTACAGGGGGCCCTCCATTTTGCGAAAAGATCTACCCATGAGACTAGTCTGGTTGGAACTCCATGGACTTCATTACAAGTCCAGCCGTGGTATATGTCTGTTTGGACAGATTCCACTTTCACTGGCCCATAATGTTTAGGGATAGTAAAGGAGGAAGATGGTATATCCTGGACAATTACCAACCGAAAATGGACACATCATCTTTTATCATGTTTCCTTTGTGATTTCCCCCCCCATGAATACTTGTTTCCATGTTTTAAATTACACAATTAACATTGTGTGTAAGAATGGCTCATGAAATGAGTGAATAAAAAGACAGATCATCTCTTGATATTATTTACAGTATACTCTAGGGCAGCAGGGACAAGCAACTATAATAAATGTTTCTGAAGCAGCTGGTAACACCACTTTGCATAGGATTCTCAGCAATGCTTCTGTTTGTAAGTAATGAGAGGATCCCTTCAGGCTATCTTACTCATAGCCTTTTATCTGCCAAAAGATTCCCATCAACGTGAAAATCTTTGTGCCATTTGTATGTGCTGTTCTCATCATACAAGGAGCTGTGCAATTATTCTGGGGTTTGCCTCATGAAACCTTGCCAAAAAATGTATGAGATTTCATCCCCTTGAATTTCACAAATTCCTTACTATCTTGAGACATTCTCATGGAATCCTATCAGTAATTCCACTACCTTGGAAAATGCAAAAAGGAAAAAAAAATGCTTCTAATTTATGGAGGAGTTTTCAACTTTATTCACTAGCACCCAATTCAGCAAAGATCTTAACCCTAGGTTTAAGCAGGTCAGTAATCCCATTGACTTCCCCAGTCCTAAGGGTGGAATTCACCCGAACAGAGGGCCAGCACAAGGCCTACAAACAATTAAGTTGGACGTAAGTCCAAATTACGTTATGTTTGCACTGCCCCTCTGTGTGAGGTAAATTCACCTTACACAAAGTCTGACTGTCCAAAAAGAAGGCGCCATAAAAGCAAATCAGCTTTCTTGCTGGATACAGTGCCACACATATATTCTAGACTTTATGAATACTCTTTCACTGTATTGCACAAATATTCTGTCATTTTTTTTTGTTCCTTTGATGTATACTCTAAAGATGACAGAGCCTCAGAATATGCCCAAGAGCATACCCATGAAATATACAGATGATTAACGATCCCAGTTACAACCATTTTCCCAGGTTTTTTAAGAACCTTTGGACCAGATTCATCATGGAGTAAATCTATTGAAATCTGGACTAACACGGTGATGCAGGGTCTAAATTTCAGTTTTAGGGAATAACGATATTGCCTTTCTTATCCCCTCCCACTAGGGTGACCAGATGTCCCGATTTGATAGGGACAGTCCTGATTTTTGGGTCTTTTTCTTATATAGGCTCCTATTACCTCCCACCCTCTGTCCCGACTTTTCACACTTCCTGTCTGGTCACCCTACCTCCCACATTTGAAGCACTTTTTACATTTCCAACTAACACGAAGAAAAGTTAAATGTGCTGTTGATTGAGAAAATGCTTTTGAAAGAAGGCAATTATTTTCTTGGCTACTTGTTTTCATTCTTTTCCCCATGGTTTAGTTTAGGTCTTCCAGGAATTTGGAGCTTTAGAGAATTTCATTTTGTTTATGGCATAATTCACTCAGCACTGTAGTTGATTGGTAAATCTTCCATTTACATTTCCTGTGCCTATTATTAATCTTGAGTGTGCAGCACTGTAGAGAAGGTAGTTAAGGAGCTTACAGGAGGCTAACTGGCTGCATGCAAAGTCTCGTGCTTCTTTTGTGACAGCCTGACAAGCTTGTCTTATTAGTGAATATCAAGGATTGTGGCTCATTTCTTAGCAATGCTAACAGGTTCTCCCTTCACATGCTGAATAGGTTTTGTCAAAAACAGCTTATTAAAAAAGATGAAAGATATTGTTCTTTAAGCCTATTCTTTTTTTAAACCATGTTCTCTGAAGTGACCTTCACCATATGACTCATGATAAAATATAATCTCCCTTCAAATACTTTATGTATTCACTTCATGCATTTTAAGCATTCGGGCTATTTAAGTGCAGTGCCCTCCATCAGGAAGTGTGGTATCAGCTGGATTTTGCATGTGCTCCTCTATAAAGTTTCTGTGATAATGCAAATATGTACTTTCCCCTTTGAGTCACTACCATTAAGGCAACTGGCCCCTACACACACACACACACACACACCACCACCATGCTCAGCAACACCATTTATTGTAAATAAGGCAGGTAGACCAGTGAGCACAATAGGAAGACCATGAAAAATAAGCAAAATATATAGAACCTGTAGCACTATTGAAAAGGGGAAATAGGATTTCAGAAAGGAAATGGTGAAGAAAGAGTTTATAAATGAAAAGATTCATCTTTCTATGTAATCCTTGAAGCCAGAGGGAGTTAAAGGTGCCATTTGCCTGTCAAATCGCCACTGCACTCCGTAGAGGCAGGGGAAAAAAACAACAACCTTTTTTAATGTTCACACTGGGGCTTCCATCTCTGCATTCCCTCTCATCCCACATGCATAGATCTCTCATTGATGTCAGTGGAAATGTATAGGCATGAAAAGTGTAGACAGGCCAGCAAGAATGTTCAGATTCGGATCTGGGTCCAAACTGTAACAAGGGTTAGGGTGTTTGGAGGTGGGATGTTAGTTACTTGGAACCCTCTCTTTTAGGAGGTGCGGAATATCATCACTCAACTGTGTAGATGCTCGAGTAGAATTCTGTCCATAATAGCTGGGAGATTCAAGGCTGCCAACAACAATTCCAGGCCCCAGGGCAGAACAGTCAATGAGCCCCCTAAAAAGGACTGCCTGACATTTGGGCGGTGCTGCACCTATGCTGGCTGGTGCCCCGCGAGCTACTGCCGGCTGCATTGCTGGGCGCGCTTTTCCAGCATGGCCTGGGCTTCCACATGCCCGCCCAGCTGCCACTGCCGCTGGTACCACCCCGCACACACCTAGGAGCCCTGCGGCCGGCCCAAGCGATCTAAAGACCTGGGGCTCCCAGCCGCTGCCATGTTCCCTCTAATTTTTCCCACCCATGTGCGGAATTAATTTTGCTATGTGCACCAATATGGAGTTGGTGTGTGACACATCACCTTCATATTGGTGTACATAACGAAATTCATGTGGTGGGGGTGGGGCTGAGGGGTTTAGAGTGTGGGAGGGGGCTCAGGGCTGGGGCAGAGTGTTGGGGTGCAGGGGTGTCAGGGCTCTGACTGGGGTGCGGGCTCTGGGATGGGGCTGGGGATAAGAGGTTTGGGGTGCAGGTGAGTGCCCCGGCCTATGGCGAAGAGAAAGGTCTCCCCCCCAGTTCTCTCTCCCCACAGCAGCATCGGGGCTAGGCAGGGGAGAGGCGCCTCTCCCCACTGCAGCTGCTCTGGGGCTGGAGTTGCAGAATAGGCGTCCCTCCCCCAGCCCCAGCTCATCCGGGCTGGGGCTGGGTTCGGGCTGGGGGAGGGGCGCCCCCGCCACACCTGGGTCTGGTGTGGGCCGGGCCACCCCATCCACACTTGGTTCCGGGCACCCTACCGCACCTCAGGCAGGGCCGGGCAGGGCCATGCTGCCCCAGCCGTGGCTGGGTTCTGGCATCCTGGCCGCGGCAGATCCGGGCCACAGCAGAATTAGGGATGTGGGAGGGGCGCCCTGGCCATGGCAGATCCGGACCACCCCGGCTGCAGCAGGTTGGGGGCCGGGCCCCAGGTGGATTCCCTGGGCTCCTGTGCAGTGCTAAATAGGCTGCTGCATGGCCACACAACTTACAAGGAACTTTTCACCAAGCCCTTTTCAATCGGCCGGGCCCCTGGGAAATTGCCCCCTTTCCCCTCCCTCTCCCACCTCCCATCAGCTGGCCTGGCAAGATTTAAGGAAGCTACCATAGTATTTACAATAGTATTTACAATAAAAATACTAGGGATACTTGAAGGTTTTTCCCTGATCTCAGACCCAGTTAAACATTGTGGGTTTGATGCTAGTAACCATGCTTGAAGGCTTTGAGGAGCACCTCACTTGATAGTGACTGGAGATCTGTACAGGAAGGCCTTTCAATTTAAGTTCACATTTCTTATGGTGGACAGAAAACCTGCAAATCTCTATTTTGCCTTGTATTTTGTGCCCCAAAGTCAGAAAGTCACACCACCACCTTCACAATCATGCCCAGAGATGAAATTATTTATTGAAATACTTGTTACTGTATTGATAGAGAAGCTGAGGATTTTACAACCGGGCAAGATTAATCTAATTTATTTTTTTTAAATGTATCAAGATTTTGACCAATCCTTCTGTAATTTTTTTTTACTAGATGTTTACAATCCCTCTCTCCACACACGTTTCAACCATCTATGTGATCTTCTCATTCAATTGGTCCTTCCAGAGCAGGCAACATTGAATGGAAGCTTGCTCTGACATTGCTCACCATTCATCTGCTTTGTGAACGGAGCAGTTCAGTTTTCTGTGCTATAAGCAGCACCTTTCTTAAGCATTATATTCACTTCAGGACCAAAACAAACAAAAAAGCTTAAGGTCATCTAGGCCCAGCCCAAACATCTCCCCACATCACCACCACCACCCATTTTCATCTATTACACTTTGTGATCTCTCTGGTCCCACACCAAAAGGAATCACATACATCTGAGATTTAGGATGAATCAGTCAATGCAGTGATCTTTTGTGTTAACATCTGCTTTTGTCAGCTCTGTTGGCTCCTGTGTTTGGAGCACTCTGAAAATATTTGGTGATTCAGCTGCTTACTGATACAATTTCAGGCTAGCTCTTCCCTGTGTATCTTAGTAGTGATTTTAGTGAGCTCACAAATTTGAGGGATTAACTCTCTGGAGAGGAGTTTGCTGCAGTTCTAATAAGAAGGTGTTGACAGGCCTTTGGCAGGGCTAAACACACTGGCTAAAGGCTGTTATTGGTTTTATTCTGCAGTACCTTAAATACATTATGTGTGTTGCTCGATTTTGCTTTTGTTTCATCAAACGCATCTTTTTATTCTCTAAAGCAAAATGCCGTATCATGCAGTTTTTTCCCACATTTTACAGTTGGCGCCATTTCCCCATATTTTTTACGTTCAAGCAGTAAGCTTTCCTAATGGCAGGATGTATCTTGCTTATGTTATGGTCATGCCGTATGACTGTTCCTCAGCTGAGACGGAAATGTACTTCCGTGCCTCAGAAATCTAGCGTTATCTTGATTTTATTACTATAAGTTAATTATGATAAAAAGTGATTAATCATCATGACGTTGTGTCTCTAGACAGTTATTTTGTACAAATTAATCCTGCATCAAATTGTTTGTTTTACACCACAATTTTTCCTGTGTCCCTTCAGATTCAGAACCTCATTCTTACACTATCCCCCACATCACAGCAGGTTGAAATTATTTGTTATTGACATGTTTTTAAAATTAAATGAATCTATAAATAAAATACAAATATTTATCCCTACAAAAGCATTTATATGTAAGCATATATATGAAGGTATACTGTATAATAACTATACCTCTCGACATAGGTAATTTGATAAATACATGCATATTTTTAGATTTATGTTTCATGTAGTGGCATCTGATATTGCAATTAGATTCCTCTTTGCTCTATTCATCACCAATTTTCCACTTGTAACTATCAGTCAGAATATGAGATTGTTCATGAAAAATGTTTTTGATTACCCAAGAATGTTTCCTCTGTGTTCTTTCTGAACGCTCTCAAATGTATCAGATCACACAGAGAGTCCCTTTTTAAATGTGTGAAACATAATAATATACCAAAATATAGTTAGTCTACTGAAAACTAAGAGATAATACAACAAGAGAGCTCCTCTTTCTCCAATGATCTACTGTACAACTGCCCTGGTGAAAAACAAACAAACAAAAAATATTAAAGCCTTTGAAAGGAATTTGACTCTGGTGAAGAGTGCATGTGTGTGTGATGAAAACTTGTCTCTTCCACCAACCGAGGTTGGTCCTGTAAAAGAAAATACCTCACCCACCTTGTGAGGTATTTACAAATACTTGCAATTAGTAACTATTTCTGTTCATAGTTGCCTGTGAAGAGTTCCGAATTTGAATTATCTTGATCTGCCCCAGTCTGCATGAAGTAAATATATTATTTCCAACCACACTGATAGGCTCTTGGATTGCCAAGTTATTTGCAACCCATGAACAGACTCAATAGTTATCAACTGACTTCCATGAGAAGTGGGTAGGAAGTGCTGTGTAATTAGGTCTGCCAGATTGGCAAATGCCTAGGAGGCAAGTAAAAGATCCATGATGGTTATAGGCATTACAGTACATCATGGAGAGGAAGGCATGCTGCACAGATGGTCTCGATGGGAGGACTTTGGCTTCCTCGACCATGGGATACTATTCTGGGAACAAGATCTGCTGGGAAGAGATTGGGTCCACCTCATCAAGAAGGGGAAGATTCTGAATGCAACCCCATATTCATATCCTACACATTGCTGTAATAACCTTTGTGGAAAAAATGCCTTGTGAGGTATCATTTGAAAACTAATAACATGCTGGTCAATAATATCATGGTGAAATGTATGTAGTAGCATTATATGTAAAGTTATGAATTCCCCCTGTTTGATGTTGGTAGCTTTATATTCAAACCCACATAGCCCCAGTTAGGCAGGAGTGGTTACGCAGGTCTATCTTAAATAAAGGAATGTGTGCTTACCTCAATATACATATAAGTAGTAAAGAGAGTCTTTGAGACAGCAAGAGGGAGACAAGGCAAATCTGCATTTTATCATACACAGGGAAGAAAGAGCATGGGGGTTCCTTCACCCCCAAACTCGGTGTCACCTTCTTTACTGTTTGAATAAACTTCGCTTTGAGAGGTAATCCTCAGATTAATCCACTTCAACAGGGGACTGGACTATAAAAGTGAGGGGCATAAACACCTCAGTCTCTCTCTCTCTCTTGCTCTTTCACCTAAGAAGACAAAGGAACTATCTCCTTGGGGGCAGATCCTGATCTGCGAATTTCCTCTGTCCTTTTGCTGGGAAAATGTAAGGATTTAACTTGAACCAAGTCTAGTTTTTAAGTCTTCGCTACTAGGAAACGTTTTTATATTTATTTCTCTTGTAACCATTTCTGAATGTAATACTTTGTACTTGTACTCACTTAAAATCTACCTCTTTGTAGTTAAAGAAATTTAATCATAATTAATCCAGTGTTGTGTTTAAACTGAATTTGATAACTCCAATTAAAGTAGCAAACTGCCCCTGAAAGGGGCAGCAGACCTCTAATATCTGAACTGTCCAAAACACATGTTTTAGGGGGAAATCTGGACTTAGAGTGTATTGGAGTCACCATGGAAGTGGTAACCAAGGTGGATGGAAACCAGAATGTTGATTGGAGTGTTGCTGGCAGGCTGCAGCTATACACAGACACTAAGTACTTGGAATGTACTGGGGACATTTTTTGTTGTTGTTTTAAGAAGTGGATGAAGTAACCAGGGATGCAGCCATTGTAGATTTGCTTCTGACCAACAGGGAGGAATTGGTTGCAAATTTGAAGGTAGAAGGCAATTTGGATGAAAGTGATCATGAAGTGAAAAAATTCATCATTCTAAGGAAAAGAAGGAGTGACAGCAGCAGAATAAGGACAATGGACTTCAAAAAGGCAAACTTCAACAACAAAGAATTGGTAGTTAAGCTCCCAGGGGAAGAAAATCTAAGAGATAAAGGAGTTCAGGAGAACTGACAGTTTCTTATAAAGACAATATTAAATATACAACTGCCAGCTATTCTGATGTGAAGAAAAGAAGGAAGAATAGTTAGAAGCCAATAAACAGCTCCTGATGGAGTAATAATGATCAAAAGGAACTCTACAAAAAGTGGATACACAAACAAATTGCTAAAGATGGGAACAAAACACTAGCACAATTATGCAGGGACAACATCAGAAAAGCTAAGGCACAAAATGAGTTATACCTAGCAAGGGATATAAAAGGCAATAAGAAGAGGATCTTCAAATACATTAGGAGCATGGGAAAAAAAGATGAAGGAAGCGTATGTCCTCTACTCAATGGGGAAAGAGAGGTAATAACTGATGATGTAAGTTAGGTGTATTCAAGTCAGCAGAGACTGATGAAATTAATCCTCGGGTACTTAAGGAACTAGATATAGCAATCTCGGAACTGTTCACAATTATCTTGGAGAAATCATGGAGAATGGGTGATTTCTCAGACACCTGGAGAAGGACAAACATAATACCTATCTTTAGAAAGAGGAACAAAGAGGACCCAGGGAATTATAAACTAGTCAGCCTAACCTCAGTAACAGGAAAGACTCTGGAACTAATTATTAAACAATGAGTTTGCAAGCACCAAGAGGATAATAGGGTTATAAGGAATAGCCAGAATGGAGTTGTCAAGACCAAATCATGCCAAACCAACCTAATTTCCTTCTTTGACAGGGTTACTGGCCTAGTCAATAGGGAAAAGCAGTAGAGGTGATATATCTTGATTTTACTAAGGCTTTTGACACATTCCCACATTACAGTCTCATAAGAAAACTATATCTAGATGAAATTATTATAAGGTTGGTGCAAAACTGGTTGAAAGACCATACTCAAAATAGTTATCAATAGTTCACTGTCAAACTGGGAGTGAGTATCTAGTGTGCTCCCAGAGTCGTCAATCCTATCTGGTACTATTCAATATTTTCACTGATGACTTAGATAATAACATGGAAAATATGCTTATAAAATTTACAGATTATGCCAAGCTGGGAAGGGTTGCAAGCACTTTGGAAGACAGGAAAAAGTGGAAAATAACTGGCTAGATGGTGGTGCTGCTGAAAAAGATCTGGGAGTTATAGGGTATCACAAACTGAATATGAGCTAACAATGTGATGCAGTTGCAAAAAAGACTAATATTCTGCAGTGTCATATGCAAGACACGGGAGGTAATTGTCCTGCTCTTCTCGGTACTGGTAAGGTCTCATCTGGAGTACTATGTCCATTTCTGGGTACCATACTTTAGGATAAATGTGGACAAACTGAAGTCCAGAGGAAAGCAACAAAAAAAGATAAAGGTTAGGAGAGCCTGACCGACGAGGAAAATATTAAAAAAACCTGGGCATATTAAGTCTTGAGAAAAGAAGATTATGGGGGGGGGGGGAACTGATAACAGTCTTCAAATATGTTAAGGGCTGTTAAAAAGAGGCCTGATCAATTGTCCTCCATGTCTACTGATGGTTGGACAAGAAGTAATGGGCTTAATCTGTACCAAAGGAAATGTAGGTTAGATATTAGGAAAAGGATTAGTTTTCCAAGGGAGGCTATGGAATTTCCATCATTGGAGGTTTTGAACAACAGATTGGACAAACACCTCTCACGGATGGTTTAGGTTTATCTGACCTCATCACAGAGGACTGAACTGGATGACCTCTTGAGGTCCCTTCCAGCTGTACATTTCTATGATTCCGTGATTATGATTGTCAATGATCGAGGTGAATTTCAGGATAATTCTTGAAATCTATGGATGAAAGAGATAGCATAGATGCGAGAAATGTGTTCGGTTTATTTTGCTCGTGGTATGTGGATAGGTAGGCTACTGTGATGTTACATGCGTCTGATGAAGTGGGTATTCACCCACGAAAGCTTATGCTCCAATACATCTGTTAGTCTTAAAGGTTCCACATGACTCTCTGTTGCTTCTGTGATGTTAATGATGGAGAATTAAAGTTTGAGTTGCAGATACTATATTGGTGAACAGGGATGAAAGCTGAGGCCATGGATATGTGCTCTTTGCAATGTGCTAGCTCCATAGGAAATTTTCAATTTTGCCCAATTTTTTTCAATTTTACATCAGAAAAATAAATTAAAAAATATTTAATTTCCACTTGGGTCTATCCAAATCAAATATTTTGGCTTCTTAAAGTGAATTGAAACATTTTGTTTTGGGTCAGTTAATCAACAGTAATCTGTGCTGCCTGAGGTGCTGCAGTGTCTAATGTTATGGTTGTGTGTCTTGTGCCCCCATCCACTTCTATTGAATAGGTCTCCTGGCTAGACTACATCTCCCGGGAAGCATCATGGTTTACTCTTTGGTTGAACTTACAAAGTGTAACATAGGAGTCACACAGTGCATCATGGGAAATGTCAGCCAGCCAGCGATCCCAGTCCATAGAGGAGAACAGGGACATGAGACACTAGAACTACAACTGCCACAGGACAAAGCGGCAGCTCAAGAATACATACATTAAAGTTGAACCAATCCCAAACCGAATTTCCAAATTGAGATTTTTCTGAATTTTGTGTTCTAAGAAAAATGTTGGTATTTTGACATTTTGTCCTGATGGGAATTCAGATTTTGGACCACCTCTAGTTAGAAGAAACATTAAATGTAAGACAAGGATGACAACATTTAGTTTCATTTCATTTGGTTTTTCAATGTGACTGTCAGAAGTGTAGGGTGTGTTGGT
Organism: Malaclemys terrapin pileata; assembly: GCF_027887155.1. Taxonomy (NCBI): domain Eukaryota; kingdom Metazoa; phylum Chordata; order Testudines; family Emydidae; genus Malaclemys; species Malaclemys terrapin. Next base: position 261,487,505 of record NC_071506.1, read on the forward strand.
CTTTGGATCATTTAGTAAGAAGCTGGTACAATAGTAATATGTACATAGGGTGAGTCTCTGGTAAACAAGGAACTTTAAAAAAAATCACACAATTATGACTGTAATTTTTGTTTAAGGAAAGAGACTATTTAAAGCATATAATGCCAAAATACCTCTCCATGAATAGCACATTTTCTTTAAACTAGACATTTTTACCCCATTCAGAGCTGTCTGGGGAGAGAATACACTTCTCATAGATTATAATTTCTGGAATCTTGAGAAGCTAGCTTTGTACTTCTGTGGACGTGTTTGCAGATTTTCTATGGAATTCTTGGTATCTTTCTCTCCTGATTGGAGGTCAGGCATTGCAAGGTATGTATGAAGGGAAGTAATTGATTCCGAGGGGAAAGCAGAGATTAGAACTGCAATTTCCTCCAAAAAGAACCTCCCTGTTTTGAATTTTTAGTAGCTATCTGTATGTTATTAACAACAGTACTTAAATCTGACAGGCAAATAATAATGTGGTTATTCATCTCAAAGACAATGTACCAGAATACATTTCTGGATTTATAAGTGCATTTTAAAAGCTGAAAGACAAATTTCATTACAATAAAGAATGAAATGTTTTATGTTTAGTAAATGTAATCTTTGTATTTATTTTATTTTATTTGTTATTGGTAGATAAAAGCTCTCTTTTATACAACTGCTATTAAGGATTTTGAAGGTTTAATAAATAGAGCAAGCATTTCCCTATTTATTAATAACTGCAATGTTTGAAAAGTGACAGTCTAGGATCCAATTCAAAACTTAGTGGGCCAAATTTTCCACGTGTAATTTCACTGAAATCAGTTGAGTTAGACAGACATGGATTTGGCTTCACATATCTGCATTGCCTTAACTGGCAAAACTTGTGCTGGTTAAGGACAAAGTTAAAACCAACAGCCAGACGCTGTTTTAATTCAAGTCCACTGACCATTGGCTGAAATAGATGCAGATTATCTCCCAAATATAAAAGGTAGTAGCTTCATATACAAAAAAGTATCAAGCTTTTTATGATACAAATATGATTGGCCCAAATCCAGGTCCTCGTCATTTTATGATACTTAGTTTGTTTTTGGGCATTTCATTGTGTGGATTCCTTGTCGTGGAGTAGCTCATTATCAGTATTTCCCTCTTGAATAACTGATCATAGTGGTAATATCTGAAGCTCACTATTACTCACCGAATTAAGATTTTAGATTGCTTAGTCCAAAATGAAAGAATGCGAAACAAGTGAAAACGTATCTCAATGTGCTAGGATCATATCTCATAAGGCACCAATTTGCTAGTCTTGCTACATATGCAGTTGCTATTAGAAACTGCATATCAGTAGTTACGATCCCTGCAGGATCAAGCCCTAAGAAAATAATTTCATATTCACAAAGGCTTTGTTTTGTGAATATTAGACTGATAGCTATTCATTTTTGCAGTCAGGTCTGCTTGTGGATTGTTATTGTGCTACTCTATTTATTTCAAGGTATTTTCTTTAAGTTGTTATGTAAATACAATTTTAGAAAATCGTGTCTTTTTTACTTTTCCAAGCTACCGCATCATAGGTATCATCCAATATGTGAATAGGATAAAAATATCTATATGATAGTTTTATATTACATGACAGAATGTGCTCTGACATCAAATTGATAAGGTATCTTCATTTGGCAACTCCAAGGCAGTTCCTTAAAAAAATGGTTTAAAAAGTAACTAAAATAGTGATTTAAAGATGTAACTTAATGAAAGTTTTCAATGGTATCTCCTTTAGTAGCAGAAAATTCAAGGATATTTTTATAGTTTTGTCTTTTCAAAATTAATGTTCCAAAATAAGTATAGAAAATCCTAAAGCTTTGATTCTTAGCACCAGCCCTGCAAACCCTTATTCATGGAAACTGTCCTTACTTATGTGAGAAATCCCATTGGATTCAATTGAATTAATTTAATGATTAAGGACTTGTCTGAGTAAAGTTCTGCAGGATTAAACTCATGGGGCCACTTCAAACTCCCACTGTAATCAACTGGAAGACTCCCTTTGGTTTTAATGGGAATTGAATCAGACCAGAAGAGATTTAAATGGCTATCATAATTCTCTGACAACAATCTTAGCCGTGCCTAAAATACAGTTTGACTGTGTGTCTGGAGTCATTTTCAGGCATGTGGAGGGTGGCGCTTACAGGCACTAGCTGTACCTCCAATAGTGATAGAACATAAAATATTTCAAGTTTTAGCGTATATAAGCACCCAGAAGTTTGAACACCAATCTGAAATTAATCTGAACTTTGTGGAATCTGCAAAATTGATTGGAAATCTGCAGAGAACAAGGATTATGTACATGATCCTGTATTTGCAGGCATTTCCTTTCTTATGGACTAGTCCCAATGGAGCTAACCTTAAGAGGCTTTTTGTTTGTTTATTTTTTTTTTTTTAACATAAGTTCTTGTAAAAAGTTATATATTAACATGATGGGCTAAGCACAAAGGAATCTGGAAGTATCATAGCTGGGACTACATAACCCCCTTCCTCTCCATAACGGATATAGTGTGCGATTGTGAATAAGAAGGGGACATAGCTAGAGCATGTTGTACTTGACAATCCTCACTTGGGGCCATTACAGCTGGATACAAATTGGAACAGTACTAAGGCTGCTCAAAATTATACCAGAGACTAGACTGGTAACTGTGACCCAAAGACCTCTTGATGCCAGTAGGCAGAGGACACAGGGGTACATCGGGATACAAGGATCCCCTGGGTTCACCAAAAACATGTCATGTAAGTTTTCTAATGAAAGCCTGTGTCACACTGGTCATCATAGTCATTGTGAGATGTATGCACAGCAGATATGTGGGGAGTTATGTGTGTATGCAGAAAATTATGTTCTGTGGGCCTTGTAGTTAAAGGCAGATTACTCAAAGGTTGCATGCTGTGAGACAAACTTGTCCAGACAGGAGGTGGAAGACACTTATCTTCCTGGTGGACCGATATGTTGTGTATCTTACAATAGAAGTCTATTAACATACTATGTCAAATATTAATGAAGAGCTTGCAGAGACTTCAGAAGGAAATTAATAGGAAGAGGTAAACAGGAGATGCAGGTGAGAACTCTATTTTCAGGTGAAGATCAAAGGTTTGGTCTGGTATAGCTGGGAGTGTAGAGAGACACTCTGGCATCCTTCAGGCTGTGAAGACAAGCTGACAGTGGGCTTGATCTTATGAAAGGAGAATCTCAGCCATGCTGGTTGAAAATGCTGGGAAAGACTTGGGGTAAAGTATCCTCTAGGAGACAGTGAATCTCCTGTGAGAAAGTGTCATATGATTTCATCTGATGTGTAACCATTTGTTTCCAATATTCTGATTGGCTATCTTTTAAATCTGTTTAGCATCCGACTAAGGTACCTTTCACAAGTACATCATATAAAAAACTAAACATGTAAAGCAAAATCTCCATTGAATTGCTAAAATCAACTACTCTATAACAAATAGAGGCAGAAGGCCCCAAACACAGTTTACACCCTTTAATCCGGCTGCTATCAAACCAGTGCACGTCTGTTATCTAACTTATATTCTTGGCAGCAAAGCTAGTATGGGCTTTCTCACACTGATTAGATGTCAGTACAGGCTCTCTCTCTCTTTCTAAAAGCATACACTGCTATAACATACCTGCCCTATAAATTCAAAATGTAACTACTACATCAACCATCACTTCTTAGAACATCAAACCAAGTAACTCTCTGTTCATGAAGTCAGAATTGAAATATCAAATGAACACAAAGATTATTGATACCCAGTTAATCCTACTGGATAAGATGCAAGAAACTCCAGAAGGAATAATTATTGATTAGTCTGCCCATAGGGAAGATTTTCTTGCTAATTTAGTGACTGCTTTATGCCCTGAAATGTAATAGTTTGTATCATTCATTCATCCATCCATCCAACTACAGAAATTCTCACCATCTGCATTCTGCTAAGCTCTTGGACTCAATGGGATCTTGTAGCAGTGAATTTTACAGGCTAATGATGTGTTGTGTACAAAATTATTTCTTTTAATCAGTTTGAAATTTGCCACTTAATTTTCATTGACTGTTCACCTTGTTCTTGGATTGCCAGGAAAGCTATAAAGAAACATCTACCTTTCTTTCTATTTTCCATTAATTATTTCCTGCAACTCTGTTATTTATTATTTACCTGTTCTCTAAACTAACAGTCTCAATCTTTTCAATCTCCCTTCATGTGGAACTTTCTCGATGCCTCTAATCTTGTTTCTTCTTTCTGAACTCCTATTTCCACTATATCTTTCTGAGAAAGGGTAGTCAGACAAGAACACACTATGCCAGGTGAGGTTGTGCCATTTATTATAAAATCTTATTATATTTTCTGTATTAGTTTCTCCCATTCTTTATGTTTTATTACATTATGTTTAATTTCTGACTATTGCTGCACACTCAGAGAGATTTTCACAATGATGAGCAGGTCTTTACCTCAAATCCTTGTAGTTCATTTAGAACTCAGCAATGTGTATGAGTAGTTCAAATTATTCCTTCCAATGTGTTTTGACTTTAGCATAAAGTAACATATTTGAAGACCAGGTAGCATTATGAAGTCAAAACACCAATACCGACTACAGTCAACACAGACTCACATTGATTTAAATTGGTGTTGGATCAGACCTGTAGGGAGTTACAATATTTCCAAAACCTTTTTCCAAATTTTGACTGAAAAAACTACCAACCAAATAAACAAACAAACAAAAAACTCAAACAGGATAATTTTCTTGAAAAAAAAAAAGGAATTATTATTCTCCACTTCTTCAGATCCCAATTAGAGTTCTCTTAGCAGATAGTCCTATGCTACAGAGACAAATTTCCACCTGCCTTAAAACAGTGATGAAAATGGAAAATATTTCACCTTTTCATCTTTTATTTATTTATTTATGACAATCTTTTTGCACAGCTGTAAGCCAAATCCTACATAAAAAGCAAATTTCTTCCTCTCTGCAGAAACCTTTACTGCAAAATAGTTTAATGATGGTCAACATGGAAAGAGTTGGTGACCTAAACACACTTACTAGTGGACATATGTCTGCACCACAAGACTACCACCCACTACTGACATCTATAGGAACCATTGTTTGACATTTAATCAGTGAAACACAGGAATGAATGATTATGATGCATTAATTTACCTTCTTCCCATCCCTGCAGATTTTCACCCTTGAGGCATGTTGGAAGGACAGTGTGAAGAGACTTGTACTGCCACTGGCCATGTATGCCGTTCCTGTTCTGTGGCTAATATTTCTATTTCTGTTCCAGTAGTGTCTAAATGCCTGAACTGAGTCTGGGCCCCATTGTCCAAGGTTCTGTACAAATTCATAGTCAGAGACCATCTGCCCCAAAGACTTTATAATCTAAATAGACAAGACAGACACAGGGTAGGAGAGGAAAAAGAAGCACAAAGAGGTGAACTTACTTACCCAAGGTCGCACAGCAAGTCAGTAGCAGAGACAATGATTAGAAGCTAGGTCGCCTGTGCTCTGGTCCACTGCTCTATCCACTGGATCACATTGCCTCTCAGTTAATTGTAAAAATTCGCTCTGGGATTTTCAAAGGAGCCTAAGAGAGTTAAGTGTATAAACCCTAAACTCCTTTGAAAATCCCAGCCAGCCACTATGTAGCACCTTTTACATGAGTGCCAAAAATTCTCTTACTTTCTCTTGAGAAAATATAAATATATTCTAGTGACTAGGATATTGCTTGCAACCTCTAATGATATTTACATTGACATTATTTAAGGGTTGATCCAAAGTTCTTTGAAGTCAATAGACATATTTCTATTGACTTCATTGGGCTTTGACCAGGCCCTTAGAATAAACTGCAAGTAGAAAAGAGCAAGTGATCAAAATAGAAATAAATCCAAGGGGAAAACATACTGTCTAATGAAATCAAAACCACACACTGTCAGCCTCTCACACTGATGTAAATGGGGAGTCATTTTACTGAAGTTAATGAAGATAACCAGTGTAAGTGAACCTAGCCCAGAGCCAAATGTCCATTAACTTCTCCAATGAAAGTATTTACTGTTATATTACATTTGGCTTCATCTTTTTCCTCAAATTATTGACAGTCACGAGGAGTCAAAACAAAGATATTTTGTATTCAAAAGAAATGGTGCAAAGAGAAACATATTTCTCTCATGACTGCTCTAGTCATTCTTGTTAAGACCAGGAAAGACACAAAAGAGAAAGCTGTTTGGAGTCACACTGTGCATACTAAAATCAAGATCACACTTTTCCATCTGACATAAGAAACAAAACATCTCTTTGGCTGGGCCTGATCACTATCCTACTTATAATAATTTTATACCAGTAAAATTGACTGCAACTATTTCAATGAAGTTATTCCAGATCTACGCTGAAACAAATAAAATTAAAAGTTGCCTGTCCCCAACCCCCACCCCCTCTCTCCATGTCCAGTATCAGCAACGCAAAAATCAATAGTTAATATTTTCAGCAACAGGAAAGAGAAAGGGTGAGCATATGGAGAGCAACTGTGAGCAGCAGAACCGTGGCAAGGTCATTCTCTCAGTCTGCCAAACATGCCCAAACACTTGCCAACAGGGAGTGCAGGGAACAATTCTGGATTCTGCCAGTCTGTTGTGCTAATTGACCACAGAGTATGTCAACACATGCAGCACATTCTGTGATATAAATACACAAACACCTGGATTCTGCCACCATACCAATTGGCTGCTTAAACCCATTGTCAATAGGACTGTTGACACTGCAGGCTAAGCTATTAAATTCAGTTATATTTGTAATCCCATAATGGTTGGTTGACCTTCATAAACAAACGCACAACTAGTCTTTGTTTCAAATGAGACATTTCCTGACTATAACATCTGCTGTTCTAAACTCATGGTTCAAACCACAGCCACTATTTTTAGTGAGAACCAAAGCCTCTTTTGGTGACAGCGTGCCAGGGGCTTGCATTCAGATTCTCAACTGGTTTCAAATTGTGATGTCAGCATTAGCAGTGGCCTCCTTCTGTATTTCTCCACTTCCTTCATTCTCCACAAGACAGGTCAGTTCTGCCCATGCACTGCCACAAGAGGAAAAAGCACTGCAACCACTGTCCACCTCTTTCATGATCAGCAATTTCTCATCACTCTGATTTTGTCTTACACTACATTTACACCGCAACTGGGGATGTGATTTGCAGCTCATGGAGGCGTATCCATACTCACCAAAAGTAGCTGTGAGAAGGTAGCAGTGCGGACTTCAGTGTGGGCTGTACAAGTCCACTTGGTCCCCCAAGTATGGACTGTTATTGCTGGCCTGTGCTGAAGCCCACACTGCCGGATCCTCTCACCTATTTTTAGAATGCTAACTAGATAAAAGCTAGTGAGGTACCTCTACAGCAGGGCAAATTACACCCTGGGTGGTCTTAGTGTTTGATTAATGGAAAGTGAGTTTTTACCTACTAATCTACATTGCCAGACAAAGTTTAAATTCTCTTTGTGTTTTTTAGGATGAAGAAAAGGAAGAATGGTCCAGTTTTTATGGTGTTAACCTGGACTCCCTGCTCCACCACTGACTTCCTGTGTGACCCTGTACAAGTCACTCAGTCTCTCCTTTCTGTGCTTCAGTTCCCTGCCATACGTATAATAGCACATCCCCACCGTGCTGGCCTATTGTGGGGATAAAAGCATTAAAGACTGTGAGATAATCAGAGGCTCCAGTAGCAAGGGCCATATAAGTGCCATTGAGGTATGTGCCAAGGGCTAACAGTGACAGCTGGAAAGGAGGTGAAAGCCATCAATGAAGTCCCTGTACCAGCATCTCAGAAAGTGGCTGTATTTCCAAATTTGTAGTTTGAAGATTTTAATCTTAACTGACAGAATAATTCATATTAAAAACATTATCTCAGCTAGGTTGACTTGTTCTGCACTGAAATTGGCAAATTAATTCTCTAATGGCCTTAGAACATATAGCTGTTATGCTTGTGCTTATAGAACCAGTGTGCTATGCTAGTGGGAAAGAATGCCACCAATGAATATGATAAGTATCAATGACACAACAATCTAACTTTCTTCCTAAGTGATTATTCTTAACATGTAAATAATGAAATAGAGTCTCAGCTGGTATAAATGGGCACATCACTGTTTACTGGCTCAAAATGCTGAAAACACTTGATTTTGGTGACACCGGTGAGAATTCATTCACTTTGGGTGGAATTTTAAATATCTACACAGATCTTTTGCCTAGCAGCAGTGATACAGGCTAATAGAATGTTTCATCCAGAAAATTCTCAATTAGAGTGATTGTGTATACATAGGTGCTGGAACTAGAGGTGCTTGGGGTGTTACTGCACCCCCTGGCTTGAAGTGGGTTCCATCATATACAGGGTTTACAGTTTGGTTCATTGGCTTCCAGCACCCCCACTACCACCACCAGAGCCTTTATGTTTTGAGCTGCATGTTATAAAACTCACTATCACTGAATCTAATATGAGGAAATTAGGAGAGCTAAAGAGGCAGTATAGCCTAATGGATAGAGCCCTGGTTGGGACTCAGGACACTGGAATTCTATTCTCAGCTTGGCCAATGGCCTGATGGGTAACTGTGGGCAAATCACGTCACCTCCCTTTGCCTCAATTTCCCAATCTGTAAAATGGGGATAATAATATTTACCTCCTTTATAAAGCACTAGTGTAAGACATAGGAGGTATTATTATTATTCCAGGTTGTCCCACAGACTTGCTTTGTGAATATAGATAAGTCACATAAATAAAAATTTGAAAACCTGGATGTCCAAAGTTAAGTCATTAGGGCATGAATTTCAGAGCCGTGGAGCACCTATATTTCCTAATAAAATCAGTAGGATTTTGAGGAAGATCGGCGTCTCTGAAAATTAGACCGCTTTTAGACAACTGCCCAAGTATGGCAGCTAGGGTTTCCAATTTTGGTTGGCTGTAATCCTGGAGATTTCATCACATGACATAATCTTTAATTAAAGATGAATCTTTAATTCCTGGAGACTCCAGGCCAATCCTGGAAGGTTGGCAACCCTAAATTGGCAGATACATTTGAAAATGCTGGCCTTAATCTCTCCGTATCTCACCCTCCCCATTTGAAACATGAGGATAATGATGATCTGGTGCGGTTTACTTCATTAATCTCTAAAATTCTTCTACCTGATTATTAACTATTACAGCTCCTGTTGGTATCTCCTTCCAACTGAAATCAGTTTGCTACTTTTACACATGTATTCTCCCAAGTTTCTCACATTTCTGTTGGGCATTTGGATATATTTTTGAATATAAACCCTTGTCTGCCTCTACTTTATCTAAATAATTCTTCAACTGCCCATCACCTGAATTTTTACTTTGGTGCTTTCCTGATTCAGATCCAACTCTAACATCACGACATTGGCTCATCTCTAGACTATATGGGATGTGGGAGATGCAAGCTTTCCTTAGCCCTTGATGCTGAATATTTATCTAAATATCTTTATATTAATTTTCACAAACATTTTTTTTTAAATCAAGAAAGTGAACACTCATGATGCCTCTGCTTTCAAAAGCCCGTGCTGTTTGCATTTTCAGGCATGTTGTTGAGTCATGTTGATTGAGAATGAATGAAAAAACAGAGCCAGCCTATTAGCTGACTTAGTTGGTTGCTATTCACATTAATGGAAATGCCTCGGTACATGCCCATTAAGAATGATCAGAAGGTGAAAAATGTTTCCTCTGCTTCTCATCTCTGGCAATTTGAAAAATGAAATGTCCACAGACTGGTGTTTTAGCCTTCACAGTCTCCAAATGAAAATGCTCTCGTGCAAGGGAGAAAGTTCTATCTGGAACACACTCAGGAATCTGACCATCACACTCCATGGTAGGTTCAGATGGAGCCCTTCTTAACAGGTGCCCTGGCATGGATAATATTTATCACTGACAGCAGCAGCTACATTCCTACTGCTACAAACAGCAGATAGCTTCCTGACATTGCACCAAGGCAACAAAGGAAATACAGGAGGGCACATAGCTGGTTTTCTAAAGATCTGGTTTGTTTTGTGTTTTCTGCATAATTTGTTTATTTAAAGCAGCTGGCATCATGTGACTTTATGGATACAAGACAAAAATATTGCTAAAATTTATATTACTGTTATGCCTGAAGGTCCCACCTAAGCAAGACCCATTGTGCAAGGTGTCACAGTAAACACTCCTCAGGCAGACAAAAGTACCATCATTATCCCCAGTCTTCATATGTGTAACAGAGGTACAAAGCAGTTAAGTGACTTGCCCAAGATCACACAGGAATAGCCAGGGACTGAATCCAGATTTCCTGAGTTCCAGCCCACTGCCTTAATCACCAGATAAGTCTTCCATCCTTGGAAAGCATTTGAATTTATGAAACCACTTGTCCTGATTTACTGGGAAAGCCTTGCAGAATGACTCTCCCCACTACAAAGAATTGAAATCCTGACAAAGAAAGACAACAGGCCTTTGTTAGACTGAACACACACATCAAGGCGCTGCTGCAATAGAAATGCTTTTAAAAAAAATGAAGCACAAGGTTGGGGTTTTGTAGCACATGTTTCAGCTTTGCTGCAGTGAAAATGAATGGTGGCGAAGAACTGTTTGAGGGATGTAAAACAAGGATGCTGCCATTGAGAAAACATCTGCTACTTGTCAGCTGCCTTTTAGACAACAGGAAATGGCTAATAAAGTACTCAAATGATTTCATTTGTGCTTCTTGGTCTGCTGAGTGTCCAGTTTTATAAGTCTACAACTCCATTTAGACAAAGGGGCCAGATTCTGACCTGCCTTAGACCTTATGCATTTCCTGTCAATTGTAGTGATGAAGCATAGGCTCTAAGACAGGGCCCAATTTGGACCAAAATCTCCAATAGTAGGCTGACTAGTTAACCAGTTCTGATAGTTAACATTCAGAACTGACTATAATGGGGTTTTTAATTAGTGGGGCACATAGTCTACCATCTGTTTGTAAGAGTCTTATTTATAATTTAGACCTAAACTGCACTTACATTTCCATATTGCTTGTTCTGGCCGTTCACATTTTTAGCTTAATTCAGAAAATACTTCATAGAATCATAGAATATCAGGGTTGGAAGAGACCTCAGAAAGTCATCTAGTCCAACCCCCTGATCAAAGCAGGACCAACACCAAATAAATCATCCCAGCCAGGGCTTTGTCAAGCTGGCCTTAGAAACCTCTAAGGATGAATATTCCACCACCTCCCTCGCTAACCCATTTGAGTGGTTCACCACCCTCCTAGTGAAATAGTGTTTCCTAATATCCAACCTAGACCTCCCCCACTGCAACTTGAGACCATTGCTCCTTGTTCTGTCATCTGCCACCACTGAGAACAGCCGAGCCCAATCCTCTTTGGAACCCCCCTTCAGGTAGTTGAAGACTGCTATCAAATCCCCCCTCACTCTTTTCTTCTGCAGTCTAAACAAGGCCAGTTCCCTCAGCCTCTCCTCATAAGTCATGTGCTCCAACCCCCTGATCATTTTTGTTGCCCTCCGCTGGACTTTCTCCAATTTGTCCACATCCTTTCTGTAGCGGGGGGACCAAAACTGGCTGCAATACTCCAGATGTGGCCTCACCACTGCCAAGTAGATGGGAATAATCACTTCCCTTGATCTGCTGGCAATGCTCCTGCTAATGCAGCCCAATATGCCGTTAGCGTTCTTGGCAACAAGGGCACACTGCTGATTCATATCCAGCTTCTCATCCACTGTAATCCCCAGGTCCTTTTCCGCAGAACTGCTGCTTAGCCAGTCAGCCCCAGCCTGTAGCGGTGCATGGGATTCTTTTGTCCTATTTTTAACCCCAATAACACGTTTTCCTACAATATAAAAGCCAGCTTACTTGGCGTTGGAATTCTTTTGTCCTAAGTGCAGGACTCTGCACTTGTCCTTGTTGAACCTCATCAGATTTCTTTTGGCCAAATCCCCCAATTTGTCTAGGTCACTCTGGACCCTATCCCTACCCTCCAGTGTATCTGCATTTCCCTACAGTTCAGTGACATCTGTCAACTTGCTGAGGGTGCAATCCATCCCATCATCCAGATCATTAATAAAGATGTTGAACAAAATCGGCCCCAGGACCTGGGGTACTCCACTTGATACCAGCTGCCAACTAGACATTGAGCCGTTGATCACTACTTGTTGAGCCCAACAATCTAGCCAGCTTTCTATCCACCTTATGGTCCATTCATCCAATCCATACTTTTTTAACTTGCTGGCAAGAATACAGTGGAAGACCGTATGAAAAGCTTTGCTAAAGTCAAGATATATCAAGTCCACTGCTTTCCCCATATCCACAGAGCCAGTTATTTCATCATAGAAGGCAATCAGGTTAGTCAGGTATGACTTGCCCTGGGTGAATCCATATTGACTGTTCCTGATCACCTTCCTCTCCTCCAAGTGCTTCAAAATGGTTTCCTTGAGGATCTGCTCCATGATTTTTCCAGGGACTGAGGTACATAGTACCTTGTTATTCTGCTGAACTGGGATTTGGATAGTTGTTGTAATAATATTACCTATTTCTGACACTTCAGATTTAATGTAACTTCTGAGTTGGGTTACCTGCAAAAAAGTCAGCACAGATTCCGAGGTTTAAACCTACAGATCTGCTGAGCTGGCATTTAATGTGATTCCAACAGATAGCTATTATCTTTTTGCCCACCGCTTTCTCCTTATGCCATGGTATTTTATTAAGCTCATCCTTACAATTTTGCACAGTGAGTTTGAATTATTTTACCTGGAATATAAACTGACTGCAGTTATCAGAAGGGCATGTTTTCCTTTGAAATCCAGGACATTCAGGTTATGTTTTCTAACAGAGCAGTGCAACAGTTACTTCTAATGAAGAGTGTTGGGTTTCTGTGGGCAATCTTTAAACAAAGATTTCTGCAATTCCTTCCTTCCTTCAAACAGCCTTTATCCTGCTGCATGTGTGTTTCGCTGAACAGTGGCAAACAGTTTACTCCCTGGAGATTTTGTGAATTCATTTACTGTAGTACGTCTTCTGCTTGGCAAGTGGAATTTCACATTATGCAAAGCACTGACATGCAGTAGTTTGATGCAATGCAGATTTATTCATTAAACTTAATTATGTGTTCCACAGGTAAGAAGCCTTGCATTTCACCATTTGCTAGCTCTTTTTGGAGCCCTGCATGCTACATCAGATATTCATTAATATGAAAGGGGATTCACTGGATGAGCATTAGAAGCTGGAGAGATTTCAAAAAGATCATTTTTGGTTTTCTCCTGCAGGCATTTTGTTGAGTAGGCATGACTGGACTGAAGAGTGGGGAGCATCCACCAGTCTGCAACATGCAAATTTCATTGTTTCTCTGTTTAACCCATTTGCTTCTACTTGCAAAGCTCCAGCTCTGTAAAAGTTCTTTGATTTCCTAACCATGGTGTGCAAATTATCAGCAAAAATAAACCTGACACCCTAAAGGGGGCAGGAACAGGTGGGAAATAGGGCTCTGCTCCCTGCCCACCCCACACAGGTATTGACCAACACAGCCGGCTGTCCACGTAAGAGGAGTATGTTGCACATCTTGTGCCTTTACCCCCATGCTCCCTCCAAGTGCACCGGTGAGCTCTCTGAGGCAGATTGGCCTTGGGACAAAGCAGCTTCTCAATGCCCCTAATGCAGAGCTGTACCTAACATGCACAAACTAATGCCAAACAATGTTAATTAAAACAAGTGAGCTATTAGTGCTTCCCACTAGATAGGTTTGAAAACCAGAAAACAATTTCACTACATGTTGCCAAATAGAACCATAGATTTTAAGCATGGGCGGTGGGTGAAACTTCCCCTGGGGAAAGCGAGCTCCTTGTCCTGCCTCTTCTACCCACAGCCCCGCCCACACTCCACCCCTGCTCTGCCAAAGGCACTGCACCCACCCACTGCTGACTCACCACTCACCTCTTCAACCCCCCAAAACCACCCTCTGCTTACTTCCTCCCCCGCCCGCCTGCTGCTCACTCACCTGCTACTTGCCTCTTCACACCCCGCCAGACCCTTTCTCCGCTCGCCACGAGACCCCCACCACCACCTGTGGTGCAGCTGGCTCACGGCTCACCTCCTCACTTGCTGCTGCGCCTCCCCTCCCCCCCGTGACACCCTCTCCCATTTTCATATTAAAGCACTAATAATATTTCCCAAAGGAACTATACAGGCAACAGGTATAGTTCAATTGCCAGATAGATTCTCCTCTGTGTAGCAGAGAGTTCAGTGTATGCTGTATAGAGAGAGATGAAAAGCCAGGCTACCTGCGCCAACTGAAGCCTAATCATAGAATCATAGAAGATTAGGGTTGGAAGAGACCTCAGGAGATCATCTAGTCCAACCCCCAGCTCAAAGCAGGACCAACATCAACTAAATCATCCCAGCCAGGGCTTTGTCAAGCCGGGCCTTAAAAACCTCTAAGGATGGAGATTCCACCACCTCCCTAGGTAACCCATTTGAGTGGTTCACCACCCTCCTAGTGAAATAGTGTTTCCTAATATCCAACCTAGACCTTCTCCATTGCAACTTGAGACCATTGCTCCTTGTTCTGTCATCTGCCATCACTGAGAACAGCTGAGCCCAATCCTCTTTGGAACCCCCCTTCAGATAGCTGAAGGCTGCTATCAAATCCCTCCCTCACTCTTCTCTTCTGCAGACTAAACAAGCCCGGTTCCCTCAGCCTCTCCTCGTTAGTCATGTGCCCCAGCCCCCTGATCATTTTCGTTGCCCTCTGCCGGACTCTCTCCAATTTGTCCACATCCTTTCTGTAGTGGGGGGACCAAAACTGGACGCAATACTCCAGATGTGGCCTCACCAGTGCCGAACAGAGGGGAATAACCACTTCCCTCGATCTGCTGACAGTGCTCCTACTAATGCAGCCTAATATGCCGTTAGCGTTATTGGCAACAAGGGCACACTGCTGACTCATAGCCAGCTTCTCATCCACTGTAATCCCCAGGTCCTTTTCTGCAGAACTGCTGCTTAGCCAGTCAGTCCCCAGCCTGTAGCGGTGCATGGGATTCTTTTGTCCTATTTTTAACCCCAATAACACATTTCCCTACAATATAAAAGGTAGTTGAATGTGGCCAAAGGCTTCCTTGGCGTTGGCAAATGCCTGTTAAATAGCTTCATTACCACTTTAATGGTTCTTTAACAGTTTCAGTGATCTCTGCTACTAGGTCTCTGGAAGGCTTTTTCACTGTGTAAAGTTACTCAGAGATCCTCTCTGCTTGCCTCCTCACTCCCACTGACTCTCTACTCACATTCTCACACACACACCCTGCACCCCTCGGGGAGGGGGGAAGGGGGGAGATAAGACACTGCAGGCAGCTACAGGGACCTCCAAGGGGGAAGGGGATGGAGTGGAGGAGAGGAGAGAAGAGAGGAGAGGAGAGAAGAAAGACTTACCCCAGGCAGCAGCAACAAGCCTTGGGAACCTCGGGGAAGGGTCAGAGCAGGGAGGGGAAGAGGCAGGAGTGGGGGGGCACCATGGCCCAGGTATCAGGCAGCAGGGATGGCTTTGCTAGGGGAGGCAACACCTCCCCTTGCCTATTATACCCACCACCCATGATTTTAAGGCCAAAAGGGACCAATAGATCATCTAGTCTGATCACCTGTATAACACAGGCCAAGAATTTTCACCCAGTTACCTCTGCATTGAGATCAATAAGTTGTGCTTAACTAAAGAATATCTTCCAAAGAAGTATCCAGTCTTGATCTGAAGATATCAAGAAATGGCAATTCTACCACTTCCCTTAGCAGATTCACCATCAGAATAATCACCCTCACTGTTAAAAATGTGCACCTCATTTGTATACTCAATTGATAATGTCAAAAATCATACATATTGTATAGGGTTTAAATAGACCAACATACAATTTTTCATAACAACGTTTACAATAGTTTAAAACAACATTTTAACTTGAAATGTTACCAATCTTTTTATCAAAATAATTACTGAGGATTTTTTGTTTCACAGAAGCCAGCTTTTCGGTAAATAAAAAAGTCAACAGTGATTGTGGAAGTGATGTCAATTAAAAAAAAAATCAAAAAAAAATATCTTGGAAAGTTTCCTTGAAAATGGAATATTTCTATAATTTTCTCAATAATTTTACAATTTTTCACAAAAAGTTTTGTTTTCTAAAAATAAAAACAGGCCTATTTTATGGAAAATTTTCATGAAAAACATCACTGACCAGCTGTACTTCTCACACCTTTCCCTGTGACGTTCAATACCCTGCCCCCTTCATAGTGTTCCTCTCAGTAGAGACAAGACCAGACATGGTTGTTGTAAATAGAGCTGGGAGACTAACTGATTTTTCAGTTTAGTGGCAGTATTTGAACTGAAGACAAATTTTGTTTTGGCTAGAACCACTTCTGATTTTTTTTTCAGAATCTAAATAAATTAGTTCCAGAGTGGGAATTTGAATCTATATAAGTGCCCTCACGACTGGGTTAAATACTGTAAGGGACAGATAAAGAAGGTAGAGTATTGGAGGCTAGGAACAGGTGGGGACCCCACCCCACCCCCAGTTACATGCATTGTTGCCAATTTAGTTGTTGGTTGGAAATTTGAATTGAAATTGAACCATTAATACACACTTTAAAAGCATATACAGTATATGGGAAAATACTTGTACCTGAGAAAGCATAATGGGTTTGAAAAGTATGAACAAAGACTAGCTTCCTCATATGGCTGCTATCTACAATAATGTTGGTACATTTGTTTCAGCTATATTGGTCTACCTAATCATTTCAAATTATGATTTGTAATCAAGGTCTAAATAAGCTCTACCCTGACAGCTAGTTATGAGCCAATGTTGGGTGGACTTGACACCTACTCTGCCTAGGTATTCAGCAGACAGAGCTGTGCTGCCCAAATGATCAATTTTGGCTGGTGCTGGGTTACAAATCACTTAGTATAACCTGTGTATTATATAATTCTTTTAATATTAGCTTTAATAAAAATTTTAAATGTAAATGTGGGGGTCATGAAATGTTGTTATCCTTATTGTATGAGTAAAGGGCAGCAGAACTGTGCTTAGCCTGACTGAATGAGGGGGTCTCCCTCAGGGCTTAATTTGTGCTAGGGCTTGCCAGGGATGAGCCCCGGCACCGCTAGGCTCGGCAGTTCATAGCCCTGGGGCCTCTGGGCTTGTCACATCAGTGATGAACGTAACAAACTTGCTTGAGCCCTGGTATCTCTTTCATTACAAATTAAGCACTGGTCACCCTCAACTGAACTGCACTCCCTAAGTAGGAGGTTTGGATGCCATATCCTAGTGAAGAGAGAGAGAGAGAGAGAGGGTGGGGCACAGGTGTTTTGCTTGGTGGAGTGGGCTCTGCCTAAGAATCACAGGCACGATTTGACCTGCCCCCTTGCTACTGTTTAGAGAAAGAGCAGATTAGGCTCCATAGAGAATCTTGGTTTGTTAAGTGACCACTAACGCTGAAATCACTGATAACATAGTGCTTAGACCTGCTGTGGGACAGTGTTTCTGTGGAAGAGATGGCCCAGCCTGCACTAGCAGCGAGGTTCCCCCACTGAGAGGTGAAATCACTGAGAGCTGAGAGGAAAGTCGGGAGACTGATTCACAGAGGTCACAGTGGCAGGTGACAGCAGAAGGTGACACTGCAGGGCCATTGGTGACAGAGAGGTAGAGTGAACGGTGGCACGACAAACAACAGCGGCCA
The DNA here is from genome assembly GCF_027887155.1 of Malaclemys terrapin pileata. Classification (NCBI taxonomy): domain Eukaryota; kingdom Metazoa; phylum Chordata; order Testudines; family Emydidae; genus Malaclemys; species Malaclemys terrapin. Next base: position 261,505,252 of record NC_071506.1, read on the forward strand.
GAACATTTGTTTGTTGGACTATGTTTTAGTGACTTCACTCCAGAATGCTACATTTGTGACTGGGAAACTTATATAAATATACGTTTCCTAGCAGGCCAAGATTTTAAAAATGCATTATTTGCCAAGGTTGTTATCTCACATCATTGCTATCTCAAAAGGTCATTATCTTGGGGAGTTTCTGTACTAAACTTTTTTATTATTACAATTATTTTTATGTAAGAATGGCCATATTGGGTCAGACCAATGTTCCATCTACCCCAGTATCCTGTCTTCCAACAGGCTGCTTCAGAGGGAATGAACAGAACAGGGAATCACTGAGTAATCCATCTCCTGTCGTCCAATCCCAGCTACTGGTAAACAGAGGCTATGGACACTCAGAGCATGGTGTTGTATCCCTGCCCATCCTGGCTAATAGCCATTGATGGACCTAACCTCCATGAACTTACCTAGTTCTTTTTTTAACCCTGTGTGATGGGGCAAGGCCTGATGGCTATAGTAAAGTAGTGGGAGACAGATATATTAGCCACAGGCTAAACAAATCCCTGTTACCAGGATAAGCATATGGCAGCTGCTCCAGGTCAATTAAGACACCTGGGGCAAATTAAGATCTTTCCAGAAGGCAGGGAGGACACCTAGGTTGATTGGGATACCTGAAGCCAATCAGGGGCTGGCTGAAACTAGTTAAAAGCCTTCCAGTTAGTCAGGTGGGGGCGTGTGTCAGGAGCTGTAGGAGAAAGCCGTACTGTTGGAGAGACTAAGCAGTACAAACCATATCAGGCACAAGGAAGAAGGCCCTGAGGTAAGGGTGAAGTGGATATTGAGGAAGTGAAGGCTGCTGTGGGGAAGTGGCCCAGGGAATTGTACGCTTCCTGTTTCTAAAAAGTCAGCTACCATAGCTGATACTATTAGGGTCCCTGGGCTGAAGCCCGGAGTAGAGGGAGGGCCTGGGCTCCCCCCTTTGCCCCCTGATTAATCACTGAGACTGGGAGACAACAGAGACTGTGCAAGGGAGAGTAGCTTCTCCTCACCTTACTTGCTGGCTTATGAGGAAAATGGTTCAATAGGCTGTGACCCTTGCCTCTAGAAAGAGAAGGGCTATGTGGAGGGTCAAGTGAGCCTCTAAGGCTAGTGAAATTTGCCAGGAAACGCGAGACCCACAGAGACAAGGACAGAGCTTTGTCACACCTGTTATAATTGTGGCCTTCACAACACCCCTGGCAAAAAGTTCCATGGGTGACTGTGCACTGTGTGAAGAAATAGTTCATTTTGTTTGTTTTAAACTTGCTGCCTATTAATTTCATTGGGTGGTTCTTGTGTTAAGTGAAGGAGTAAATAGCACTTCCTTATTAATTTTCTCCACACCAGTCAAGATTTTAAGCCTCTATCATATCCCCTCTCTTAGTCATCGCTTTTCCAAGCTGAAAAGTCCCAGTCTTTTTAATCTCTCCTCATATGGAATCTGTTCCACAACCCCTAATCATTTTTGTTGCCCTTCTCTGTATATTTTCCAATTCCGATATATCATTTTTGAGATGGGGTGACTAAAACTGCACTCAGTATTCAAGATGTGGGCGTATTATGGATTTATATAGTAAAAGTGGAGGAGCTTGGTTTGCCAGACTGATCAGCTAACCAATACTGAAAACCTATATGAAAAGGCTGCAAAACACCATGCCTCTGGACTGCATCAATATGCAGAAAGTCTTATAAGCCAGTCACTGTCAAAGCCAATTTTAGAAGAATTTAATGAGGCTTAATGCTGGAGACAAAACTCATTTTATGTAAACCAACATGGCTGTTGCACCATACTTTCTATTTAAGCAAGAGATACCACACACTACAAACTAGAGGCCAATGTTAAGTGCAATATCACTTGTTAATCCTGAAGTTGAACAATGATTTCAAACAAGACTAAATTCTCACTATCTTTCTGAAAAAACTCAGCTGACTCTCTAGAAGCATGTGGTGCAACAGTGAAAGACTGAACAGTTGAAAAAGTGAAGAACTCTTTCACCATATTCAAAAAATGTGCATACATGGCTGATGAATGCACCAATGCAAACAGGCATCAAGTATTAAGTCATTGCATATGTTATCTTGATGTCCGTGGTAGGTCCATGATAGGTATTCTAGATGTTCAGGTTATAGAAGCTGCATCTGTGACATCTTAGAAGAGTTGAATGATTATAAATTGAACCCCAAACAGATGGCTGCTTGTGCATTTGATGGAGCTACAAACTTCTCTGGAAGACATAGTGGAGTACAAGCTTTTCTCAGAGAAAAGTGTAACCCTAATCTCTCCTATACACACTGCAGAGGCCATCTACTCCAGCTAATGCTAGTACGAGCTGCAGAATCTTCAAAAGACATTTAAAAGCCATAAGTTTCATGGCTTTGTTATACTCTTTTTTTTCCGCAAGAGTCCAAAAGGACTGAATATCTTGGAAACATATTTGAGATACACTGGGACAGAAGTTCAAATTAGTCCAACCTGGGAAAGCCTGCTGGCTTTCTCATCAGTGATTCTTGGCTGTTGTCTTGAAATTACTGCAACCGTTATTACTGGCTTTGGAAAGTATCCACCAAGATAGGACAGATCTAAGTAATAAGGCTGGTGGACTATTTTTGTTATTAAGTTCAGAGAAGACTGAACTTAGTAATGAAATATTGCCATTCTCTCTCTTGTAAGTCTACTATTGAAACCACTTGGCTCATTAAACAATGTCATCCTGGCATCTTCTATAACAGTAGTAGATCTTTGTCCAGCAATAGAAGCTGCCCTTGGATTAATCAGAGATATCCATTGAAAACGTATTGGAAGAAGCAAAGACTTCAGTCCAGAAGTTGACTAATGAAGGTACTTATATGAAGAGGTCAAGAAGTGTTTGTTACATCATCTGAAAAAGTACACAGATTTGATTCTTACAAATCTACAATAGTGATTTCTGGATTCTACTGAACCTCCATATAGCTTTTTTAGATCTTGTCTTATAAAACACCTAAAGTTGAGTGGAGTGAGGCACTACCAGCAATGGGGCTGCTATGTGATCAGGACAGAATAGAGAAATTTGAACATGGAGTGGAATATCATATGATGAAAGAATGAAGATTTAACTTCTTTATCATCACTAGTGGTTTGACCCAATCTTTGTGCTATGTTTCTTGGGATGAAAGAAGTAGGAATTTATCTCTTGCTACTCCCAGTCACAATAGCTACAGCTGAGCGTTCTTTTTCCTCCTTGAATAGATTTCTGAAAGAAGTTGCCTTCTGCCTGATCATGAGCATCACTGGAAGTAACGGACAAACAAGAAGACACCAAAGAGTTGTGCAAAATTACAACAAGAAACTAAGAAGGATGTAATTGCAGTGCTTCATAGTAGGCTTGAGTAGCCAGCTTTTAATTTCTGTGATGACTTTAAAACATGAGTTACATCTAAGAAAATGGTCATGAAACATTTTTCAGTTTTTACTATGGTGCCATACAGCCCACCTTCACCAGCCCTATTTCCCCCTTGTCCCCCACCCCCATATATTTGAACACCCCACCTAATTTCAATTCCCGGGGAAAATACTGGAATGCACACAGTGTCCGCCTAAATCTTAGTCCAGATTAAATTCATCATGGAATGGATTACTGCATACACTATAAGAAGCATATTCATTCCAGACAGGATCACAAGTCCAACATTTTCCTCTGGACAATATGTTATGATGTTGTTAGCAGAATGGTTTCCCCTCCTGTCATTACCCACTATTGGGAAAGTAGGAGGCTAGCGGAAGGCCAATAAATGTTTGGGCTTTTGCAAATGAGCTAAAGTCAGTCTTGTTTGCTAGAATTTGAATCTCTGGTGCATACAGTTCACTAAAGTCCTGGAGGGAATAACTGGTCTGACTGCTGGTTAAAAAGAAAATGTGATGTAACAGCTTTGTACCTTAAATACATAGACAAATCCTCTAACTGGACAAGAAAACCTCTTATGTTTTCATAGGTGCCTAGTCAGATAAAGAGGAGAGAAATACAAAAGGCTTAATATCAGACTCAAGAAATACTTTGCTATATTATGCAAAATACTCCATTTCCAGTTAGAATCCAATAGAGTTAATGTTATGAAAACTGAGACTAAGATAAACTATAGGCATTTCCAGTATGGAGAATTTCAGATTCATCAATGATAGAAGGAGATGGAATAGCTCCATATCATTTGCATGCACTAAACCAATAGTTTTGCAACAAACATCAGGAAAATTATTAATGTTTAGTAGGAAACATTGCAAGTACAATGTATAATACAATAGAAAGAGATTAGGGCCAAGAATCATGCTCATGGAATTCCAAGAGTAATACACAGTAGGTCAAATTCACTTCCTAGGATTATGACTGTCTGATAATGATAAGAAAGTGCATTGTGAAATATTATTAAGCATGGTAAGAGAAAAATGTCTAATTTCTTAATGCAAAAATAATATATAAATAAATAATAACATTTGTTTTCCTATGAAATGTGTCATCGGCTTGGCTTTTTTCTAAGTATATTGGAAGAAAAATGAATTGTAGTGCACTTCTTGACAGTACAGTTATGCTTTCAATGGGAGAAGAAATGTCATGGATTATTTTGCTATTCTTTAACCTATCACTGTTGTCTCTTGTTTCTAGCTCCTCAATTTAGATGGAATGGTTCAGAAGCGGAAAACTAATTCTAGGTTTTATGCAGATGTAACCCCCACTTCTTCCCTGTATTACTTGGGAGCAGGCAACAATCACCTTTGTGCTCAGGTGTCTGAAGTTGTTGACAGTAAAGGAGATCCTGAGTGTCCCAGTGGTGATGTTCGATAGATAGGACGCCTCTCTCCACCCATCTGCAGCTGTCATTTTACTTGTAAAAGAAATTAATCTTGGTGGTGTCTCCACCTGTGCACACTCACTGGCGTGACTTGGGAGCCTCCAGGAATAAATCTGAGCTAATCTATTCGATGGGTCTGACTCAAAAGTACCAAATATAAACAATATACACCCAATAGAAACTTAGAGTTAACACACCTTTACTTAACAATTTAAAAAAAGAAAACATGACATAACAGATTGAGATTAACGGAATTATCAACACCAAATTAAATTAGCAGGGGGCACTTTAATAAATCAATTAATAAATGCAATTTACAGTAGTAAATAAAACGTAACCAACTTACATTTACGCTGTCACCATTTATCCCAGCCCTGAGTGTCCACTCCTCTGAATTTCAGAGTTCTAGACACCTCTGGGGGTGTGCTTGAAGATCTTGAACCTGGGGACAGTGCTCCCTTGGCCCAGCAAAACAGTCCAGCCAAGGTAACCAGGGGCAAAGCGATTCTAACTTGGGATCATTCCAAACTGCACATCCCCTCTGAAGATGGGAGTTATTATAACCAGAGGTCAGTAACCTGGATTCTGGTTAGACGATAAGATCACTTTGTCTTTTCTCAGACTCAGGGAAACCCCTTAATGTCTCTTCGCTGTCCGCCGTCCCTTGCAAGCACTTTCCCAAACAGCAAAGGCAGCAGTTACCCACACTGCCTGCACTGCAGACAAACCTCAATCAGTTCTCGGCACAGCAACAGTCTCTGCCCTGGACCAACAGCCTCTGAGGCCCCTTGCTTGGCCAAAGACCCAGCAGACTCTCAGCAGCAGCTTCTGGCTTTTCAGGAGCTTAGCAGCAGCTCCTGGCTTGACAAAGCCCCACAAAGCAATTTTAGCTCCTCTGACCAGGATCTCAGCTCCCCTTCAAGATGGAGCCCACCACATGCTCTCCCCACATCCTCTGGAAGTGGAAGGCTCTCTCTCTTCCCCAAGACATTATGGAAGTTGAAGTCTCCAAGACTGGATTGCAGCACTCAGGATTTTCCCAACTGGAGCACTCCCAATTAAGTTCAGAGGCCCCTCTAGTAGAGGTGCCTATACAGATATGGGTCATTATTCCATAACCTACTGCTCTCCCGGGTCAAAGGTAAGTGCTAACACAACAGAATATTGGGAGTGAGGTGGTGATTATGAAATCAACGCACATTAATTTGACTTATCACTATTAGGGTCAGATTCTGCCTGATCCTACCATGATTGTGCATTGAGTCTTCCCCACATTCCTGAAGCAAGGGCTGGCTTAATTGCAGGCATGCATTCATGAGAGTGCAGAAGGGGATCCCTGTTTGCTCCTACGAGCACATACAGTGACCCAAAAAATATGGGAAAGAGGCAAAGTTTGTCTCCATTGCCACACCTGGGGGAGTAAAGTGCATCCTATGAAGGTGCAAGGCAAAGGGGATGTTCCCTTTATAAACTGGTTAAGTTCAGAAGTCAGTAGATCTCCCTTAGGGCAGGGTTCTGCTTCTCAAGTGTGATCTATCCCTTTGAGGTCTGTAAGCTGATGAGCATAAAAGGGGAGGTAATAATAACTAGGGTCTATGTGAGGATCTCTCTCTCACAGTATATTGTTTTCAAAGGGAATGTTTTCCCTCAACACCTACACCGCTGTTCCAGGTACTAGGCAAGTTGGATTAACTACAAGACTTTCACCCAGGTGAATGGTGAATTCAGTACTTACAAGACATCACTCAGCTTCTGTACTTTCATGTTACAGAGAGTCAGAGTCTGATTCTGATCTCACATCCGTTTTACATGAGGATCATTGATACTATACCTGGTTTGCACTAACATATGTGAGAGGAGAATCAGATCCACACTCCGCTGGGGTGCTCTAGTGTGAACTGTCACTTCAGCATGGAAGACGACATTTTTCCCTGTTAAAATTTGTGCTGGAGCGCCGGGCCTCATTCATGCCTTAGTTCAGTTTAAAGCTTTCACAGGTTGTTCACTTCCCAGCCTTTACATTGTCATTAATTTGAAATTCTCAGGACAGTCCAGATCATCAGGGATCTATCCTGTGTCTTACTAATGTCTCTGATCTGAATATAAAAGGGTCCTCCTGGGTTACTTTCAGTCCTTGCAACATAGCTTCAGAATATCAGCATGTTATTTTTTTTGACAGTGTACTAATGGTGACAATGAATCATGAGGTGAGGATGTTAAGTCATAACAGAACCATAACATTTATACATTTACAGGAGGAACACAAGGAAAATTATCTCATGGGAGGAAAATTAAACTAGAGAAGAAGCAATCTATGATGTATAAATGCTGGGAAAAGATCTGATTCTGGAATTCCTAGATTTGAGACAAAGTTTGTTTTCATAACAACTGTAAAAACATTCCCTCCCGCCCCCATTAGATAATTACACTCTTAGCCAGGTAGTTACCCACTAGAATTCTGACAGTACAGTTTCAGTGCTCGGTTAAAACCTCAAAAGGCTGTATTACTCATAAATGATATGTATCATGTTATCATTTAATGTTCCCAATCCATTCATTTAATCTTTGAAAGCTGTGACAGTCATCTGACATTGTCGGAGCATGTGCAAATGACTAGACGCCCAAGGCTGCGTGAGAAAGTATTGGCTAAATCCCAGAAGTTGTTTACAGTGAAAACACAGAAGTACTCCTTGGATAGCTAGCATTGTGTCTTGCACCACATGACAGCTAAATCAATACTGTTCCTTTTTTCAAATTAATCTGCCACACTTATCAGTTTAATGAATAAGGGTTTGTAAATTGGACTAATGTTTACGTTTCCAATAATAACAGGGAGGTAAGTATGCTGTCTGAAGTAGAGACATCAGGTCAGAGGTATTTGGGACTATACATTGTGTCTGCTGTCATTGTGTATTAACCATTCATCTGCCTTTCACACGCTGGCATGGAAGAGACAAATTGGCCCTTATGTAGCTATGCTAGGAGCACAGATTCTGCCAACTCTCACAACCTGTATTGCAACCCCTGCACTTGAAGGAGCCCAGGGGCTCCTACAAAGTTACTACCCTGTTGTGAGCAACTCACTGAAGGGAGGTACATTCTGCCCCCACCCCTTACACATTGGCCAGCAGTGTTTTTAAAGGCATGTAGCATATTACTCCCTCCACCCTTGAAAAAACAACCAGGGAGATCTCGGCGATGTAGTTCCCAGAGGCCTTCCTTGGGGAGTGTCTCTGCATTGGCCCTTACAATGGGATGTGCCTGAGCGGCACAATTAAGTCTTTGTGCTTGCAGTATCATACTAATAATACGTTCATCACTTCCCAGTATCCAATGGGAAGGGCCAAATTCCACTCTCTGTTGTATCGGTGGAACAATTCTCACTGGTGTAAATGAGAACAGAATCTGGCCCCAGGTATTTCTGAAAGTTCTGACAGGGCCTTTGGTGAACAACTCAGCTGTGGGACAGAGCAGCTATCATTCACCAGTTCAAAGTGAAGTCCTGTATTTTCTTATGTAGGCTGGGAAATCCTTCCCATTAATCCTGTGGCTTTCCCTGCTGCATTACTTGCTTTCCTTATGAATCTACTGCCTAAAACAACAAAGGGGGTTCCAACAGTCTGAGGGATTTTCAACGCTCCAAGCACAGTCAGTTCCCATTACTCAAGTGAGAAAATGAGAAAAAAATCTGATGTACAAAGTCTCTGGCCAGTGTTCAGGTTAATATTTATACACATTTTTACAAAGTACCCAAAACTTCAGCATAGCAGGGGGGTTACTTCCCTTACAAAAAGAGCACATTTTAAAGTAATTGTCCAAAGTACTATTATAAATTGCACTGCAACATATTGTAAGTTATTCTGATCTTTAGTGTTTCCACCATTGTCATAGAATGCTGTATACATAGGAAAACCTTTGAAGAGTTGCAACATTGAGAAATAAACTGTACCTTGGACTACACACCTATGCAAAGGAATCCCCTTCTGCAGGCTACACAGACTGTAGCTCTAGATATATAAGCACATACTTAACAGCCAACAACTTGGGTGCCTCTGAATGAGGACCTCCAGAGCTGAATGGATGAGTTTCTACAGGTTGAGCAAAAGAGCCAGCCTCTTGGGCTGTGAAATGTAATAGATCCAGGTGTTTCCAATTCATGATGCCTCTTGAGACTAGCCCTGTGATCCTGAAGCTTATGCACCACCCCTTCTTCAGGGGTGTGACCACAATCTAGTCTTTCTATATATATCTGTTCTAAATGAAAATGAAAATGCTTCCTCCTAAATCCTGGTATGAAATGTGGCGAATCACGTCCGTCTCCTGCATGAGTGTCTTTTCCCCCTTTCAGTACCGTTCACTGACATCAATCTCTGAAAAGGAGTGTGACATATGTAAACAACAGACACAGAAAAATGGGGAACTACCGTAAGAGGTCCCAGCCATCATTCTGAACACTATTCTTTCATGTGGTTTCCTTTCTATGTTTTTCTGTTTGTAAGCGTTTTGTGGTGAAATTCTGGCCCCACTGAAGTAAATGAGAATTTTGCTATTTACCTTTGATTACTTATATGTTTGAAATGTGCCTAACAAACTGGAGGGTCTGGGATTTTGGTAGCTCCTTTCAGTGGATTCTTTCAACTTATTTAATCTCTCTCACTGGTTTGACGTCGACAGAGTTGCTCCTGATTGACATTGTATGAGGCCAATACCAGGCACTTTAAGTCACAGTGCATCAGATTTTTCCACTTTTGCTCTTCAGACAGCCCCATGAATTTCACTGGAACTACTTATGGGACCAGCTATTACTTACCATAAGCATAGGGGCAGATTTTTGCACTTAAGGTATTTTCCAAAACAGAATGGTGTGGATTTAAAGCAAAACAAAGCAATTAATAAACCCTTTGGATACTGCAGAAGCTAAAACAGGCAATAGAGTCACAGAAAAAAATTATGTTAAACAGAAATAGCATATTGCAGCCTGCCCGATAATTTCCTTCAAACACTTGCCAAAACTAGATAAGAACAGCTGATCTGAGGATGTCTGTAACAGAAACTTTTCCATATAAGTGTGTCTTATCATATGATGACTGCAAAGCACATGTCCTAAAACAATAACAAACTTTCTTTCACAGTTCTAAGCAGTCATTGTTCTTGAAACAGATGATAACTGTTTGATCTAAACATATTGAACCAAAGTGTTTCTTGGTCCCCGCCCCTCCCATCGAGTGACAGTATTTTTATTCAGTACCATGACTACTATAAATACTGAATGCTATTAACATTAAGGTTATTGCCACAACTGACTAGAGGTTCATAGTTAAGGCTGAAACATGGCTGCTTCTAGCACATGATGTGAGAGGAAAGGAAAGCACAACAGCAAGAACTCATGATAGAGTTAATACTCGGTCTTTCATATTTTTTAAATACGATTTTTTTGGAGTTCTGTATCTTCTTTAGATTAAATTTCATTCTGAAAGACAAGTTTCCCATCTCCAGTAAGGAAATACACATGGACTGACAACTGGCAACATTTGTTTAAAAAACAACAGCCACAACAGCAACAAAACAGAATATTTTTTTAGCCAGGGAAAAGCAAAAATAAGAAATAGACAAAAGATTCCAACCCAATGAATTGTCCTCCAACTGCCTACTCATCCACCTACCTACCCAGACAGACACCAAATGTGTCCATGTTATTTATCACAAATGACTGTTTCCCAAATCAGGGTTCAAGCCATCATAGAAATACAGCCAAATTAACTCTTGCTGTAATTTAGAGATAAATCAAAGGATACTCAGATACTATGGAGATGAATGCAGTGAACGTAGATGTATTAGATACTAAAATAAGTAGATGGATGAATATAAACAGAAAAGTAAATGGATATAAAACAAATAGAACTTTAAATCCAAGACCTTGAGTTGTCTGGGGCAGGAATTGTTTTTGTATTATGTTTGCGTAGTGTCTTTTTCAATGAGGCCTTGGTCCCTAATTAAGGTCTTTTGGAGCTATGGCAATGGAAATAATAAATATGAAACAGAGATAAAAATCAAAATAAATATAGATAGGAAGAAAGATGGAAATATATAAAGAGATTAGATTAGATTAGGAAGTGTTTTGCCCTTCTAGGACTAATCCTATAAAGAGTTGCTCACATAAGGAATCTTTGCTCTCATAAGTCATCCTGACTAATACAAATAGCTTCCTTGACTTCCGTGAGTCTGCCTGCATGTGTGAGGATTACTCCTGTGAATGCACCTTGCAGGATCAGACCCACCAACTTGACATTGCACTTGTGGGTGTCCAGTGGAGACACTGGAAGGATTCTTATTGTCTTGAGTGGGAGGTGGATCAGGCTACATCTGTGATGGTGACATCATTGTTCCCATTTCATCATAAGTCTGTAATACCAAGAGGAAAGAAAATTGGAAGGGACTAGAAGCAAAGACAAAAGTAAGCAAAGTAAAACAAATATGGTATGTGGTATAATCAAAATATGTGATGGCATGGGGAGTTGTAAAGTTTTTATTGCCTCTTTTTTAGAAAAACCTGCATAGCTTACCCTTGAGTAATATGATCATCTCAAACTCATGGCAATAAAATCTTTATAGTGCCCCACACCATCACATAGTCTGTACATACATATACTTTTGTATAGAATAAAATGGTTTGAAAATAGTTTTTTCGTACCATGCTGAAAGCCTTTAGAACAAAACATATTTGCTTCACATCAAGTTTTAAAGCAAGGCTGAAGGCTCCCCAATAACACACAGTGATTTATCCTGGAAATGTGGGTCCTGCCCCAGCTGCAGTGAAAGTAAGAGTGTCACTACTGGGTAGGAAAAGGAGAAGAGATGAAGAGTCTCTGGGGAAAGATATATGGCTTCAAAAAAAGGTTACAAGTAAGTAATTTGACATAGGACTGGGAGTTTGAGTCTGAATTCCATTGTGTCACTAAGGCCCAGATCCACAAAGATATTTAGGCTCCTAACTCAATGGAATCTAGGTGCCTAAATATCTTTGTGGATCTGGACCTAATTCACTGACTGACTTTGGATATGCCACTTACAGCCTTGTGATCCTCAGAGGTGTGGAGCATGCACAGCTCCTCTTGACTTCAGTGGAGCTTCTGGGTAATCGACTCAAGCCAATCGTTTCTTTGTGACTCAGTTTCACCATCTGAGGACAAGAGTATTCTGAAGTGGTTTTTAAGATCCTCAGTGACAGGCTCCGGTGAAGCACAAAGTATCAAAATAGATATTAGAGAAGTTGTTCAATTGCAGATTTATTTTGCCTTGCACAAGCCATTCCATTCATAGAAAAAAATGAATTAAGACAAAGTTGCTGAATGATTAAAATATAACGTAGCACCAATTTAAAGGCAGCAAAGAGGCCTGCAATGTGCAGGAGGTCAGACTAGATGATCACAAAGGTCCCTTCTGACCTTAAAGTCTATGAGTCTAGGCATGTGACAGGGATAGCACTGAAGTCTATGAGTCTAGGCATGTGACAGGGATAGCACTGGGCCACCCCAGAGAATCACAGTATCAAGTGGCACCAGTGGGCATAGGCATCAACTCTGTGGGTGCTCCGGGGCTGGAGCACCCACAGGAAAAAAGTGGGTGCTCAGCACCCACCGGCAGCCCCACTGATCAGCTCCTCTCCCTCCCCCAGTGCCTCCCACCCACTGGCAGACTCCACCAATCAGCTCCTCCATGCCCTCCCAATGCCTCCTGCCTGCCGCGATCAGCTGTTCAGCGGTGTGCAGGAGGCACTGGAGGGGGGAGGGAGGGAGGGAGGAGCAAGGACAGGGCGCACTTAGGGGTGAGCAGGCAGAACAGGGGCAGGAAGAGGTGGGATGGGGCCTTGGGGGATGGGGTAGAGTGAGGGCAGGGCCTGGGACAGAGTGGAGGTCAAGCACCCTCGAGAAAGTGGAAAGTCGATGCCTGTGCCAGTGGGTGTTTTGAGATTCCTTATCAGAGAAGAGGAAAGATCAGCCCCATACCCTTGGGTCCTGGTGACTATAATGGGGGAGAGTTACCACTACCCAGATCATCCTAGAAGGGCTCTCTCTTTCCTCCTTCCCTGGCCTCCTTCAATCCAACACTGCTTTCCTGCATGCAGCCAGGATACCCTTTGCATAAATGTGATTCACATCTCATATTTTCCCTCAGTAGCCAATTCTAATCATTCTGTTTGGAGCAGGAGTTTCTGTCACATGCAATATTCAGCTGACGGTATAAAACATTTGTTTCCTTGCTCAGTGTTTAGAATGTTTGCATTCCTGTACAGGGAAGTATAAAGGGAAAGATACATTACTAGTATCTGCAAAGTAAGCCTACGCATGTTCTGTGCTGAGACTCAGAGAAGGTTTCTGTGTCTCAGTGGAAAGGTAAAGGAAAATAGGTTTGTTTCTAAGGCAATAAAAACATATTTGGTTCCTTATTTTCTTTTACATTGTCTGTTATTGCATTGAAACTCATCTGGTATTTACCAGGTCATAAAAAGGGCAAAACAAACTGCTCTTCACTGGGAACAGCTTTAATGCTCAAGTTTAAATCAACCATACCAGCTAGGTAGATGAGAAATAGACTGGAAAATAAGTCCTTCCAAATGCATGCATATTAAGCCTCAGAATTTAAATAAAGGGAAACACTCATACTGTAATCATCTCTGGGCTGGATTCTGATCTAATTTACATTGGTTTAAATGAGGAGAAACTCAAGTAAATTAAATGGAGTTCTGCTAATGTATGCACCTCCCAAACTGGTGGATAATAGAGTGACAAAAAGCAACTTAGAAGTGAATAAAATACAAAAAAAAAAAAAAAGAGAGAGAGAGACTACAGGTGGTTGGAAACAGAATTCTCCAGCTTACAACCATATAGATTTTTCAGTGTTTAGAGGCTATAGTGATGGGTGTTGTAGAAATACGATTAGACAGGTTAGATGAGATTAGGTAGACAGCTATTCTCTAGTGGTTTACATCTCTGAACCACTGTATGAACATTAACTATTTAAGGGCAAGCTCACCTCCTGCCCAGTGCACCCATGCAGGGATGTAAGGGAGCTGACGGGACACAGCACTGCAGGTAGAGCACACTCCATGGGGGTGCTATTGTCACTGCCATGCAGGTAAGCACAGAGGAGACAGGTAGAGAGGAGACAAGCAAGAGTGGGGAATAGCCAGAACCTTGGCTTCTCCCCCCATGCACCAGTCAGCAGAACTGAGCTGCGTAGAGAAGGAAACCATCTGTTGTACCTGGTATATAGCACGTACAGATTGCTCATGCCCAGAGCAAAACGGGAACCTGGGATCAAACTGTGATTCTCAGTCAGAATTAGTACCTTGATCTGCTCCTGGGGTGGCACAACTAAGTACCCGTCCTTAGTCTGGGCAGATTGTAATGTTACAATAAACCCTAATTCTCACAGCACATATCTGAAATAGTAAGTCCCTCCCGCAATTGAAATTAAGAGTTCAAGGAGGATGGTTGCTGTTGAGAGGGTGTGAAAATCATTTGGAAGGAAAAGTGGATGTGAGTAAATTCTGGAAGGGGAGGTTGGTAAACAGAGTTTAGAGGAGATGAACCTGAGGTTTCCAGGTTTTTAAAGTGAATGCTGAAATGAATTATAGGGGAACTTGGTAGACAACATAAATATAGAAGTTGCTAACACTTCTCATTATAAAATATTTTGGGTCCCTTGTTTGGTCACAGTTCCTGTGCAATCTGAATAGAATTTCATGGGGGAAAGACAAAGCACTTCCCTAGCTTGAGGACTTTCCCCTTGCCAAATACCAAAGACCTGCTCCAAACAATAGATATGAAATTCTGTTCAGCTTTCACTGAGTTATAAACTGTTAAAAATCACCATTTCCCTCTCTCACACCTGTGTTTAGCCAAAATACTAACTGAACACAGTAACATTCTAAGGCTGGACTCATGTTGCAAAAGTTGCAGCAAAAGCAGCATGCTCTGTACTAGGAATACATGGGAGTTGCCAAAGCAATTCTAGTGGAAGTAAGGTGGAAAGAACTAGGCTGGTCTCTTCCCTAAACCTCGCACATGACCTCATTGGTGCATCCTCCCCACTCTGGAGGCATCACATGGGGCAGGAATTCCTCCAACCTCAAGGATCATGGGGAGAAGAGAGAACTGGGTAGGAGTCATGATCACTGCATATCACAATATAAGTATATGGTACAATATATAATACACAATTGCACGGGAGGAATAGCTCGGTGGTTTGAGCATTGGTCTGCTAAACCCAGAGTTCTGAGTTCAATCCTTGAGGGAGCCATTTAGGAATCTGAGGCAAAAATCTGTCTGGGGGAATCGCCCTGCTTTGAGTAGGGGGTTGGACTAAATGATCTCCTGAGGTCCCTTCCAACTCTGATATTCTATGATCATTTACTATATTTTCCACAGGACCCCTGTGCTCTGAAGGAGGCAGGGTGGCTGCAAAAAGGGGAAGAATTAAGATTTTATGGTTATGCCAAGTGCAGAATGTGGATTAGATCACAGACTGGTATTGATTAGACTCATAGGTGCCAACTCCAGCACCTACTGAAAAAAATTAGTGGGTGCGCCAGCTCCCCTCTTTTACTGCCCCCCCCACTGCCTGCCCCCACCAATCAACTCCTCCCTCTCCCTCCGAGCACCTCCTGCCTGCCGCAAAACTGCTGACACGGCAGGCAGGAGGTGCTGGGAGGAAGGGGGAAAAGCGGGGACGGGGCACGCTCAGGGGAGGTGGTGGAATGGGATGGGAAGGAAATGGGGACTTGTAGGAAGCGGTCAGGTGGGGGTGGGGCCTGAGGCAGGGCAGGGGTGGGAAGAGGCAGGGTAGGAACTTGGGAGAAGGGGGCGGGTGGGGGCGGGGCCTGTGGTAGAGCAGGGGGCTGAACACCCCCGGGCCCAGAGGAAGCCTGTGCCTCTGATGAGACTGAATATCAAACAAGTTACAGAACACCAAATGCTATCTAGGATGGAACATTGAAGCTCTGAGGAATCAGCAGATACAAAGTCACTACCAAGAAGAAGTGTTGCAGAAAACATAGATCAAATGACTTGGGAACATCCAAAAGATACTATCGAAGAAAAAAGCACAAAGATCAAAGATCAGCAACAGAGAAAAAGTAATATTGAAGACTACATAAATTGATAAAGAATATATGCAATTTAGCAAAGTCTGAATGGCTGAATGAGAAATGCAAATAAGTTGAACAACTGGCTAAAGAGAACAAAGTAAGATGTTTCAAAAGATAAGATCCTTTAATTACAGAAGAAAGGTGATTCATATTACCCAAAAGGACAAAAATGGATAATATTTGACAGACTCTAAAGATAAGAATGAGAGATGGTGATAATGTATCAAAGAATTATTTGGTGATGATAGGCCTGAAAAAACCTCATTTGGAGATCAATCAGGTAAGCTCACCAATAATGGATGAAGAAATAATTGAAATAATATCATCAACTTTATTCAACATTTATAGCAAATGTTTGATTAAACTAATTGAAGAAACGAAAGAAGGTATTAAGTTGAATGGAAAACGGGTGAATAATATTTGCTATGCTCATGACATTGCTGTTGGCTGAGTTAGAAGGTCTGATGAGGTTAGTGGAGATTTGTAACATTCCTCCCTTTCAGCGTTAAGGATGCCCCCTCCTGGCGATGTCAGGTAGTCGGCACAGCCTCTGGAAGTTAATTGTGTGGTCTGACCTGCGACCATACAAGTTAGCTAAATAGCAGTTCAGGTCAGCAGCAGGAGGTTCTGTGTTAAATTACAGCTGTGAAACGTGGATATTCAAACAATTATAATAAAGAAACTACAGTCCTTCAAATTATGATGCTATAGAAGAATTCTGAAATATTGTGGATAGATCACATAACCAATGAAAAAGTGTTGAAGATTAATGAAACTCAGGAAACAACAGAGATTTTTCTGAAAAGAAAGATTCGAATTGCAGGGCACATTTTAAGATATTCAGCTGGAGATATATGTTTACAAGCACTAGAAGGGACAGTTGATGTCAGAAGAGCGTGAGGTAGAAGAAGAAGATCTTGGATGGATGAAGCGATGTCCTAGGTGGACCAAAAGATATGTGCGAAGAGGTTAGCAGAGGATGATACAGAATGGGCTACCATGGTTGTAGGCTTCCAGTAATGGAGATGCTAGACAAGAAGAAAAACAAGCGTAAAGCTGGCATTTCCTAACTTTTGAATGCTTGACCTTGCAACCTAATTAATATTAATTTAATAAAGATTTTTGTATGTGTTTTATTATTTATATTGTGATAGCACACAAAGGCCCCATCAGAATCAGAACCTTTAGAGCAAGGTGCTGTACAAACACATAGAAGACACAAACCATCTAGGAGACCTTTTAGTCTAAGGGAAACCCAAATGATCTTCTCAGAGACTGAGAACAAATGCATGAGACTTTGTAAGTCTGATTTAGTATGAACATGTTCTTCTAGCAAAGATTTAGAAGCAGATAGCAGTCAACAGCACAATTCATGATCAAACTTGTGAGTACCCTCCCCTTCACACACACACAAAACTTTGCACTGTTACATGTGATACTGTGAACAATAAAGCCCCTTTCTATGCCCTTAAGGAAGAACATGATAGCTACTTATGGCATTTACCCATTACCTAGCTGCAAATAAATCAAATTAATATCAAAGAACAAGAGACATGTCAAACTATGAAAAAATAGATATTTAGCTATAATCGTTATAAAACAGTTTTCATGCACCAATAAGCTGTACATAAGCTGCATTTCTCTAGTGGAAGCATGCGGAGACATTTGTGGACCTCCTGGTTTGCAGGTTCTACACATCTGCTACTACACTCCACTATAGGATAAAGCTTACAGTTGCTTACCTGGCCAGTCACCTCTGATGATCAGTGCATAGGGCCCCGTCTCCTTCCTGTCCCTTCCCTACCACTTTGGGGACTTGTTATCCTCTCAGATACACAAGTGGATCTTCATTCCACTATTCTGCATGCATTATTTTACATGCATATTCCTCGCATAGTGAAAGGGCCATCACACAGAGGTCTTACGGAGAGCAGCATAACTGAATTGAGATCTGCTGGTCAGTGTGCTATAAAAAGCTAACATTTGCATACTACTTGTGTTCTGCTGCCAGGATACCTCACCTCTGATCCTATGCAGCATGCTTTCCCTAAAGAAGGAGAACAAGATGTAGCTCTGCTATATAAAAAAAATCCCATGACTAAAACCACAGAATCTCATTGCTTGCAGACACGTTATGAGGCAAGATGCAGATACATGCAAGAAACAATAAAGAAAGAAACAAAAACATCACAAAAAGGAGGAAGCAAAGATCAATAGTAAAAACATATACCTTCAAGGATGGATAACAAAAAATTGAAAAAAGATAGCTGCTCTCTGGCTTAACGTAGTTGGAGCCCTGCAGTTAAATACATTGATCTTATCTTTCTTCAGTTACATTTATCATTCATTTTACTCATTAACCACTAAGGCAGATTCAACAAATAGCTTCCTAAGAAGACTTGATTTAATTAGGAGACAAGCTATATCATTCTACCTTAATGGACTTCCTATTCTAAACAACATTGTCTCATTTTTCTGCTAGTCAAGATAACCCACCTGCTATTTATATGTCTACAATCCATAAGGGCAAGTATTCTAAGATATTCTTTCTTAATTCATATGGGAATTCTTCAAAATTCCACTAATCGTGGACCAGATCAAAGCCCATTGAAGATGGTGGGAATCTTTCCATTGACTTGAATGGGCTCTGGATCAGACCCTGGGTTAGAAGTTAATATAATTCATTGTATGCAATCTGGGGATGAGTGCCCAAAGTTACAGGTATTCTATATGAAAATGAGTTGAGTTAACAGATCCATATGTACTAGAGAAGGGTCAAACCATATGAAAATTGTAAGATCATCGAATGTGGTGTAAACTGGGAAGTGTTGGCGCACGGTCAGAGCATGTATCTTGGCCAAGTTGTTATTGTTCCATGACTGTTTGGTGGTCTGCCTAAAATTCATTGGTGGGGCATTCCAGTTCCTAGTGGCAGATGCTGTTTACCTCATAATCACATGGTAGTTGGCATTAGTTAATAATACCCTTATTGGCAGTCTAGTGGAGGGGCCAAGAGTTGAATGGGCTTGTAGACTGGTCTTGGTGAGGTAGCAAGGTGAAGTTTGAATAAATAGCAGAGTTCACATTCATCCCACCACTCCCCTGCCACTGCAATCCTTCAATGGCCCAACCTCCCTTTTCCTGCTCATTGTGCTTGTGCTCTCCTGTGACAGGATCTCCGGGGTCCAGCTTGGGAGTGTAGGACCACTGTGCCCCCTTAACTCTTCATAGCCTGGGCTGTCTCTCATAATGAACTACTAGTGACAAGCAGCAAACCCCTCCAGGTGCTGTGATCACTCAGCACAACCTCATGTGGAGACCCAACACCCCGCTAGATTGCATGAATGCTCCCAGAGCCACTCATGAATCACACAGAAAAAGGCACCAGCCAAATCCCCCCAGCTCTCAGCCTGGCACTTCAGGAATATACCGTCTTGCACTGCTCAAGATGAGCATGCAGATTTATTAATTGGTTCACCACTTTATCAATGGAAAGTGGATATACACCAGCCTTTGCAAAACCTGAGCAGATTTGCCACACACTTCACACAAACTCACTGGTTAAGATAAACAGTAAAACAAATTTATTGACTACAAAAGATAGATTTTAAGTGATATTAAGTGATAGGCCAAAAGTCAGAATTAGTTACCAAAAGAAACAAAATATAAGCATGCAGTCTAAACTCTTGACCCTAATAGACTGGGCAACATCTAGATCAAGCAGTTTTTCTTACCCCACTGGTTATTGCAGTTCATAGTACACCCTTGAAATCTGGGCCAGTCCCCTCAGTTGGAGACTTCAGAGTGCCCTTGTTGTTTGCAGTGTAGGCGGGTGAAGGAGAAAGGCCAAGCATGAGCCCTCTGTGTTTGGTTTTATACCCTCAGCCCATGTGCTTGGAAAACACAAGTCCGGGCATGGCTTGGTGGGCATTGTTTAGTCTCCAGGCAACATTGAGCAATTCCCCTGGTGTGACCTCATGCAGGTGAGTCATTGAATTGTAACTCCCTTGCTGGACAATGGCTGTTGATGGGTTGTTTGACACCCTGCCGGGTGTTGGTTACCTTCCTTGCTGTTGCCTCTGGGGAGCTAATATCTGGCTGATTCCCCAATTTACAGCATGTTTTAGTGACAACGTTATAACATAATTCTCATAACTTCATATGCATTAATGATATACATATATAGATAGAAAAATGACGTTCAGCAGATCATAACCTTTCCCCGATACCTTACAAGTCATGCTTATATGTAAGATCACAATTATATAAACATGAGGAATATGGGGGTTACAGGATTCTCCCCCAAGGTATAGAATGTCACACCTCCCTCCTTTCCTGTCTCCTTTCTCCCTCCCTAACCCTCAAGAGAAACCCTTTATTCACTTCCCTTTCTTACTCATTGTCACCATGCCTCAGTGGGTCACAGCTGAAAATAACCAGATTCAGGACAAACTGCTGAGAAATGGGGCAGACCCACCCCAAACTGGTGATTATTCTTCCATAAGATATACCAAGCCAATAACAAAAATAAACTTCTGTCTCACCGCATTGGTTAACAAGAAGCCAGAAATGCAGTCCCCTTAGGCATTCCAGCACTTATTTCTTCAACCAAACACTAGACTTATGATGATTGGTTATTTAAAACCAATTTCACCAAACAAAGTGTCCTTCTAATCCCAAGAAATCAGACACAGCCAGGTCAATAAATAACTCAGATCTTACCCAATAATCATGCTGTTGCCAATCCTTTAATATCTAATATTTAAAGGTTTATTTAGAAGAGAAAAGAAAGAGAAGAGAGTTAAGATGGTCAAGGAAAACAAATATACACACGCATTGCAAAGTTCTTATATCAGATTTGAAGCAGTGATGGAATAAACTATTGGCTTGTAAAATCTCTGGTAACTTCCAAAATAGAATCATAGAATCATAGAATATCAGAGTTGGAAGGGACCTCAAGAGGTCATCTAGTCCAACCCCCTGCTCAAAGCAGGACCAATTCCCAGCTAAATCATCCCAGCCAGGGCTTTGTCAAGCCGGGCCTTAAAAACCTCCAAGGAAGGAGACTCCACCACCTCCCTAGGTAACGCATTCCAGTGTTTCACCACCCTCCTAGTGAAATAGTTTTTCCTGATATCCAACCTGGACCTCCCCCACTGAAACTTGAGACCATTGCTCCTTGTTCTGTCATCTGCCACCACTGAGAACAGCCGAGCTCCATCCTCTTTGGAACCCCCCTTCAGGTAGTTGAAGGCTGCTATCAAATCCCCCCTCATTCTTCTCTTCTGGAGACTAAACAATCCCAGTTCTCTCAGCCTCTCCTCATAAGTCATGTGCTCCAGACCCCTAATCATTTTTGTTGCCCTCCGCTGGACTCTTTCCAATTTTTCCACATCCTTCTTGTAGTGTGGGGACCAAAACTGGACACAGTATTCCAGATGAGGCCTCACCAATGTCGAATAAAGGGGAACGATCACGTTCCTCGATCTGCTGGCAATGCCCCTACTTATACAGCCCAAAATGCCGTTAGCCTTCTTGGCAACAAGAGCACACTGTTGACTCATATCCAGCTTCTCGTCCACTGTGACCCCTAGGTCCTTTTCAGCAGAACTGCTACCTAGCCATTCGGTCCCTAGTCTGTAGCAGTGCATGGGATTCTTCCGTCCTAAGTGCAGGACTCTGCACTTGTCCTTGTTGAACCTCATCAGGTTTTTTTCTGCCCAATCCTCTAATTTGTCTAGGTCCCTCTGTATCCGATCCCTACCCTCTAGTGTATCTACCACGCCTCCTAGTTTAGTGTCATCTGCAAACTTGCTGAGAGTGCAGTCCACACCATCCTCCAGATCATTAATAAAGATATTAAACAAAACCGGCCCCAGGACCGACCCTTGGGGCACTCCACTTGAAACCGGCTGCCAACTAGACATGGAGCCATTGATCACTACCCGTTGAGCCCGACGATCTAGCCAGCTTTCTATCCACCTTACAGTCCATTCATCCAGCCCATACTTCTTTAACTTGGTGGCAAGAATACTGTGGGAGACAGTATCAAAAGCTTTGCTAAAGTCAAGAAATAACACATCCACTGCTTTCCCCTCATCCAGAGAGCCAGTTATCTCATCATAGAAGGCAATTAGGTTAGTCAAGCACGACTTCCCCTTCGTGAATCCATGCTGACTGTTCCTGATCACTTTCCTCTCCTCTAAATGTTTCATAATTGATTCCTTGAGGACCTGCTCCATGATTTTTCCAGGGACTGAGGTGAGGCTGACTGGCCTGTAGTTCCCCGGATCCTCCTTCTTCCCTTTTTTAAAGATGGGCACTACATTAGCCTTTTTCCAGTCATCTGGGACCTCCCCCGATCGCCATGAGTTTTCAAAAATAATGGCCAATGGCTCTGCAATCTCACCCGCCAACTCCTTTAGCACCCTCGGATGCAGCGCATCCGGCCCCATGGACTTGTGCACGTCCAGTTTTTCTAAATAGTCCCGAACCACTTCTTTCTCCACAGAGGGTTGGCCACCTTCTCCCCATGCTGTACTGCCCAGTGCAGCAATCTGGGAGCTGACCTTGTGCGTGAAGACAGAGGCAAAAAAATCATTGAGTACATTAGCTTTTTCCACATCCTCGGTCACTAGGTTGCCTCCCTCATTCAGTAAGGGGCCCACACTTTCCTTGATTTTCTTCTTGTTGCTAACATACCTGAAGAAACCCTTCTTGTTACTCTTAACATCTCTTGCTAACTGCAACTCCAAGTGTGATTTGGCCTTCCTGATTTCACTCCTGCACGCCTGAGCAATATTTTTATACTCCTCCCTGGTCCTTTGTCCAATCTTCCACTCCTTATAAGCCTCTTTTTTGCATTTAAGATCAGCAAGAATTACACTGTTTAGCCAAGCTGGTCGCCTGCCATATTTACTATTCTTTCTACACATCGGGATGGTTTGTTCCTGCAACCTCAATAAGGATTCTTTAAAATACAGCCAGCTCTCCTGGACCCCTTTGCCCTTCATGTTATTCTCCCAGGGGATCCTGCCCATCTGTTCCCTGAGGGAGTCAAAGTCTGCTTTTCTGAAGTCCAGGGTCCGTATTCTGCTGCTCTCCTTTCTTCCTTGTGTCAGGATCCTGAACTCAACCATCTCATGGTCACTGCCTCCCAGGTTCCCATCCACTTTTGCTTCCCCTACTAGTTCTTCCCTGTTTGTGAGCAGCAGGTCAAGAAAAGCTTTGCCCCTAGTTGGTTCCTCCAGCACTTGCACCAGGAAATTGTCCCCTACACTTTCCAAAAATTTCCTGGATTGCCTGTGCACCGCTGTATTGCTCTCCCAGCAGATATCAGGGTGATTAAAGTCTCCCATGAGAACCAGGGCCTGTGATCTAGCAACTTCTGCTAGTTGCCAGAAGAAAGCCTCGTCCACCTCATCCCCCTGGTCTGGTGGTCTATAGCAGACTCCAACCACGACATCACCCTTGTTGCTCACACTTCTCAACTTTATCCAGAGACTCTCAGGTTTTTCTGCAGTATCATACCGGAGCTCTGAGCAGTCATACTCCTCTCTTACATACAACGCAACTCCCCCACCTTTTCTGCCCTGCCTGTCCTTCCTGAACAGTTTATATCCATCCATGACAGTACTCCAGTCATGTGAGTTATCCCACCAAGTCTCTGTTATTCCAATCACATCATAGTTCCCTGACTGTGCCAGGACTTCCAGTTCTCCCTGCTTGTTTCCCAGGCTTCTTGCATTTGTGTATAGGCACTTAAGATAACTCAACGATCGTCCCTCTTTCTCAGCATGAGACAGGAGTCCTCCCCGGTTGCGCTCTCCTGCTTGTGCTTCCTCCCAGGATCCCATTTCCCCACTTACCTCAGGGCTTTGGTCTCCTTCCCCCGGTGAACCTAGTTTAAAGCCCTCCTCACTAGGTTAGCCAGCCTGCTGGCGAAGATGCTCTTCCCTCTCTTCGTTAGGTGGAGCCCGTCTCTGCCTAGCACTCCTTCTTGGAACACCATCCCATGGTCGAAGAATCCAAAGCCTTCTCTCCGACACCACCTGCGTAGCCATTCGTTGACTTCCACGATTCGACGGTCTCTACCCCGGCCTTTTCCTTGCACAGGGAGGATGGACGAGAACACCACTTGCGCCTCAAACTCCTTTATCCTTCTTCCCAGAGCCACGTAGTCTGCAGTGATCCGCTCAAGGTCATTCTTGGCAGTATCATTGGTGCCCACGTGGAGAAGCAGGAAGGGGTAGCGATCCGAGGGCTTGATGAGTCTCGGCAGTCTCTCCATCACATCGTGTATCCTAGCTCCTGGGAAGCAGCAGACCTCTCTGTTTTCCCGGTCAGGGCGGCAGATAGATGACTCAGTCCCCCTGAGGAGGGAGTCCCCGACCACCACCACCCTCCTCCTCCTCTTGGGAGTGGTGGTCGTGGAACCCCCATCCCTAGGACAGTGCATCTTTTGCCTTCCAATCGGTGGAGTCTCCTTCTGCTCCCTTCCCTCAGATGGGCCATCTAGTCCACTCTCCGCATTAGCACCTGTAGAGAGAACATGGAAACGATTCCTCACCTGTATCTCCATTGCTGGTGCATGGACGCTCCTCTTTCTTCTTCTGGAGGTCACATGCTGCCAAACCTCCTCACAATCCTTCTGTCCCTGCTGCGCCTGCTCTGAATCTTCAGAACATTGTGGCCGTAGAAGCATCTCCTGACGTCTGTCCAGGAAATCTTCATTTTCCCTTATGCAACGCAGAGTTGATACTTGTTTCTCCAGCCCTCGAACCTTCTCCTCCAATATGGAGACCAGCTTGCACTTTGTGCAGACAAAGTCGCTTCTGTCCTGCGGAAGAAAGACAAACATGGCACAACCTGTGCAGGTTACAACAGCTGATCGCTCACCTTCCATATCACCGTCCTCTTAGGAGCTTCCTCAACTGTTGCAGGAACTACTCGGAGAAACCTGCAGATGAAAGCCTCAGTGCGCTCTCCCTAGGCGAACTCCCAGGCAAACTCCCGCTGTTAGCCTCTGCTGTTCGCCGCTCAGCTGGTACCTTTCATAGTGGAAGGTCCTCAGTGCATAGGTTGAAATGCTCCTTTTGGTATAAGTAGGGTTACCATACGTCCGGATTTTCCCGGACATGTCCGGCTTTTGGGGGCTCAAATCCCCGTCCGGGGGGAAATCCCCAAAAGCCGGGCATGTCCGGGAAAATCAGGAGGGAGGGAGGGCTCGGCCGGGGCCTCTTTGGCCGGGCCGGTGCGGGGCCGGGGTCGCGGGGCCGGGCGGGGAGCAGGGGGCGCGGTGCCGGGGGCCGGGCCGCCGGGGGGTGCGCCGGGCCGCGGAGCTGGTCCGGGGTCGCGCCGGGCCGCGGAGCCGGGCCGCTGGGGGGTGCGCCGGGCCGGGCCGCGGGGGTGCGCCGGGCCGGGCCGCTGGGGGGTGCGCCGAGCCGGGAGCCGCGGGGTGCGCTGAGCCGGGGGGCCGGTCCGGGAGCCGGTCCGGGGTCGCGGGGCCTGGGGGTGCGCCGGGCCGCGGAGCCGCGGGGTGCGCTGAGCCGGGGGGCCGGTCTGGGGCCGCGGGGGTGCGCCGAGCCGCGGGGTGCGCTGAGCCGGGGGGCCGGTCCGGGAGCCGGTCCGGGGTTGCGGGGCCGGGGGGTGCGCCGGGCTGCGGGGGTGCGCCGAGCCGCTGGGGTGCGCCGAGCCGGGGGGCCAGTTCGGGAGCCGGTCCGGGGTCGCGGGGCCGGGGGGTGCGCCGGGCCGCCAGGGGCCGGCCGGCAGTGTTGGGCGGGCCGGGTGTGGTCGGCCGGGGCCGGCCGGCACCCCAGGGCCCGAGCCGACCCAGGCTGGAGCCGCGGGGGGGCCAGCCTAGGCCGCACCTCCTCCCCCCCCCCCTTTACCTGCTTCAGGCTTCCCGCGAATTAAATGTTCGCGGGAAGCAGGGGAGGGGGCGGAGACTTTGGGGAGGGGGCGGAGTTGGGGCGGGGGCATGGGCGGGGCTGGGGGCGGGGCCGGGGTCCCCTGGAGTGTCCTCCATTTGGAGGCACAAAATATGGTAACCCTAGTATAAGTCCATAGTCCAGCAATCAGAGCAGGAAAGAGGCAAAATGGAGATGGTTCTATAATCTTTTATATCTTCTCCCATGTGGAGGGAACTTCACTGTCCCAAACAAAGCCCCCAGCACAGTTTGTAAAAAAAGATGACACAAGATGGAGTCCAGGGTCACACGTCCAAGTTACATGCCCTTACCTGATGACTCACAGGAGGAGCCATTACCCACATTTTAGCTAAAGAGTTCACAGGAAGGCTCACCAGGTGGGGACAAGCTTCTTCTATGGTTCATTGTAAGTGTTCATTAAAAGTTCTTTAATGGGCCATCAATTTGAATGGTCCATTCACAATATGCTGGCCAGACTAGATGTAAACTATCTTATGGGTCTTACCCCAGGAGCAAACACATTGGAAATACAGATATATACTGAATATTCATAATTTCAGATACAAAAATGATACATGCATATAAACAGGATAATCATATTCAGCAAATCATAACTTCTCCATTGACACCGTATATGTAATTCTTTGTATAAGGTTTGTTGCAAATATACTGGGTCATGTTTCAATCATTATCACAGTCTGGGCTTCAATCCAGACCAATGAGGGGTTGTGTCACCAACTGCCCTGAAACCCTGGTTGCCTCACAATGCTTTGCTGATGCAGCTCCCAATTTGGGTCACTTACAAACAGCTTGCCAGCATGCAGGTCACATCCCTGTAGTGTCTATGTATAGCCACTGTCCTGGTCCAGCATCACTGATCCCAGCAGCCTGTCAGCAACACACCAGCCACACTCTGGCTTCCAGCAATCTTGGTTACTACATACAAGATGACCCCAACACACTCCCATTTCCAAATATTCCTTAAAAACATATCTTCTGCACTATCCAGGACTACCCTGAACAGTTCAGATATTAGAGGCCCATTGCCCTGCAAGGGGTCAATTTACAACAGTTTGCTACTTTAACTGGAGCTACCAAATGATTCAGTTTAAACACAACATTGAATTCATTTTAATTAAAGAATCAAATGAGATTATTTAACTTCAAAGAGAGAAGTGTTTTAAGTGAGTACAGGTATAAGATATTAAAGACTGAAATGGCTATAAGAGAAAAAGATAAAACTCTTTCTAATAACTCAAACTTAACAATATAGACTTGGTTCAAGGTAAGATCCTTACCACATGTTCCCAGCAACAGGGCAGAGGAAATTCTCAGGTTAGAGTCCCTCCCAAAGTCCAAAATCTGGTTCCTTTGTCTTCTTAGGTGAAAGAGTTTGTGTGAGAACGAGAAAGACAGACTGACTGACATGTTTTTGCTCCTCACTTTTATAGTCCAGGCCCCCTTTGAAAGGGATTCCCCTGAAAGCAAAGTTTATTCTAATAATAAAGAAGGCAATGTGAAATCTGGGGGTGAAAGTGCCCTCACACTTTTTCTTCTCCCCGGTGTATGCTGAAATACAGATTTGTCTGGTCTCCCTCTTGCTGTCTCAAGAACCCTGTTTACTACTTATATGTATGTTGAGGTAAACACACATTCCTTTGTTTAAGATAGACCTGCTTAACCACTCCTGCCAAATATGGGCTACATGGGTCTGAGCTGTGTCACCAACATCATACAGCGGGGAAGTTCATAACTTTACATATAATATTACTACGTACATTTCACCATGATATTGTTGACCAGTGAGTTATTAGTTTTCCAATGATACCTCACGAGCCATATTTTGTGCGAAGATTATTACAATAGTGTGTAGGGTGTGACTATAGGGTGCATTTGGTCACATGCCTGTATGATTTCGGTTGGGACCTCCGGGCACCACTGGTATTTCAGTAGTACCTGGATGCCCCAACTAAAATCAGAGACCCATTGTGCTAGGTGCGCTATAGGTAAGAGATATGCTTTTCGGGGCATGGATTAACCATATAAACAAACAGGAAGAAGAAAAAAGTGGGAAACAAGGGCACAGAGAGGAGAAGTGACTTCCCCAAGGTCACATGGCATATGAGTGGTGGAGCCAGGGAGAATCCAGGAATCCCAAACCACAATCCAGTGCCCTAGCCACTGAACCACACTGCCCCACAATCCCTCTCCTGTTTTCCCTCCCCAGTCACATAAAAAGCTCACCCCGCCCCAGAAAAAATCCTCAATATTAGCTTGATCAATGATTCAGCTGCTTTCAACGGGTCAAAATATGTCCATGTTGTTTGTAGGCCTGTTTCCATTGAAGAAAAAGAAGGTGAGGTCAAAGTTCCAGTAGTATCAATTGACCTATAATGCTCTGAACCATACCAATCAGTATGTTTCCTTCACAAAACCTGGAATTTCTATAGATTGATATTGACTGACCGATATCCAGAGTTCTGGTAAGAGAGTTGCTATTTGTCCAGGGTTTTTTGGGGAAATAGTTATATTACTGACACCATGGCTTTTTCCATTATGAACCAAAATACAACAATCATCTAGAAGACTCAAAGTAGCATTCAATAATACAGCACCTAAAAGATACAACCATACATGAAAAAGCCAATGTCAGAGGAGTCATGATATTTGGTATTGAATATCCTTCTCCGCTGCAGCCCTTAAAATATATCTTCTGTTCCTATGATTTTTGCAAACCATTGTTTATATCCACAAGCTTCCTCTAAAATTAATAGACCTGATCAAAGTTTTTCATCAAAATAGTTTTCTGTCAGAAAATGCTGACTTCACAGAATAAAAACATACCATGTGAGCCTGTCAATTCCATCAAAACTTTCAATGAAAATCAAGCAGCTGCCCAGGTGGCTGCAGAACCTCCTGTTGCTAAGCTGCCCAGTCAATTTGCCAGCTGCCTGGCTTGCCACGGGCTGACTGCCCAGCTGCCTGGCTGTTTGGCAAGCCCTCTGGTTGGCTTGGTCTTCAGCTTCTCAACTGCCCAACTCCCTAGATGCTCATCTGTCTACCAAGCTTCTCAGCTGGCCTTTGCTCAGCTTGTATGGAGGCTGGGTCCCCGGGTGCTTGGCCAGCTGCCTGGCTCCCTGGGCCCCTGGCAGGTTGTAGTAGTTCCGGGGTGGGGCTCGTCCCTTCCTGGGGCGCCTGGAAGCCAGGCCGCCCCGCTACAAAGCGAATAACAGTTCTGAGCTCAGGCCCTTTGGGCAGGGGCTGAGCACACAATTAACAGTCCTGAGCTCAGGCCCTTTGTGCAGGGGCTGAGCACACAATTAACAGTTCTGAGCTCAGGCCCTTGTGCAGGGGCTGAGCAGACAACAGTTCTGAGCTCAGGCCCTTATGCAGGGGCTGAGCAGACAATTAACAGTTCTGAGCTCAGGCCCTTTGTGCAGGGGCTGAGCAGACAATTAACAGTTCTGAGCTCAGGCCCTTTGTGCAGGGGCTGAGCAGACAATTAACAGTTCTGAGCTCAGGCCCTTTGTGCAGGGGCTGAGCAGACAATTAACAGTCCTGAGCTCAGGCCCTTTGTGCAGGGGCTGAGCACACAATTAACAGTTCTGAGCTCAGGCCCTTGTGCAGGGGCTGAGCAGACAACAGTTCTGAGCTCCGGCCCTTATGCAGGGGCTGAGCAGACAATTAACAGTTCTGAGCTCAGGCCCTTTGTGCAGGGGCTGAGCAGACAATTAACAGTTCTGAGCTCAGGCCCTTTGTGCAGGGGCTGAGCAGACAATTAACAGTTCTGAGCTCAGGCCCTTATGCAGGGGCTGAGCAGACAATTAACAGTTCTGAGCTCAGGCCCTTATGCAGGGGCTGAGCAGACAATTAACAGTTCTGAGCTCAGGCCCTTTGTGCAGGGGCTGAGCAGACAATTAACAGTTCTGAGCTCAGGCCCTTTGTGCAGGGGCTGAGCAGACAATTAACAGTTCTGAGCTCAGGCCCTTTGTGCAGGGGCTGAGCAGACAATTAACAGTTCTGAGCTCAGGCCCTTTGTGCAGGGGCTGAGCAGACAATGAACAGCTCCGGCCCTGGGTCAGGGCGGGGCAGCAAACCAATAGTCAGTCAGAGGCCCAGGCCTTGTAGCAGGGGCTGGGTCAGTTTGGGTTAGCCCAGGCCCTAGGTCAGGGCAGGGCAGCCAACGGATAGTCTGTCACGGGCCCAGGCCCCTTGGACAAGGAGGAGGAGAGACTGCCACCCGGCGCGGGGTGGCAGGGGGGAACACAGGCCCGCCCACTCCACTGTGTTCCAGCCCGGGGCCCTATCCGCAGCAGTCCGTCTGCCGCGCAGTCAGTGGGGATCCTGACCGCAACACACTGACATGGGTTCGGGGTCTGCTATCCCCGGGCCACTTCCCATCTCCTCCTCCATGGGTACCTGCTCCTCCTGAGTTCCGTCTGCTGGGTCACAGATCATGGGCTCCTCCGGGCCCCGAGCACCAGGTAGGTCTGTCACTCCCTCTGGGCCCTCGGCGGGGGGAAGCTCAGACTGCTCCTCAGGATACCGGGCTCTCGGCAGGCTCGGCCAGTCCTCCTCAGGGTACCGGGCTCTCGGCCGGCTCGGCCAGTCCTCCTCAGGGTACTGGGCTCTCGGCCGGCTCGGCCAGTCCTCCTCAGGGTACCGGGCTCTCGGCCGGCTCGGCCAGTCCTCCTCAGGGTACCGGGCTCTCAGCAGGCTCAGGTCCGCGGGAGCTCGGGCACCAGCGTCTGTCCTCTCCCGCTGCCGGCCAGCTACTGAGCGCTGGGGCCTGGCCTTTATACTTCCTGTCCCGCCCCTTGACTTCCGGGGGGCGGGGACAGGCCGCGGTGGCTCCGCCCACTCTGGCGGCTTTTCTGGCTCATCCCTTCCTGGGGCGCCTGGAAGCCAGGCCGCCCCGCTACACGGCCCCCCCCTCAAGGCTGGCTCCCGGGTACCGGGGCCAGACCCTTCCATACCTCCTAGGCGGGAAAGGAAGTCGGCGTTTGCGTGGTCTCTCCCAGCCCGATGGCGAACGGTGAAGGCATAAGGTTGCAGCGCTAAGTACCACCGCTGCAGCCGCATATTATGGTCCTTCATGCGGGCCAACCACTGGAGAGCAGAGAGGTCGGTGACCAAGATGAAAGGGGCTCCCAGGAGATAGTACCGCAGGGCGTCACAAGCCCACTTCGCGGCTAGGGCTTCCTTTTCCACCACGGCATAGTTCTTTTCTCGGGGGAAGAGCTTCCGACTGATGTAAAGGACCGGGTGCTCTTCGCCGCCAACCTCTTGGGAGAGGACCGCCCCGAGACCCACTTCCGAAGCGTCGGTTTGCAGGATGAAGGCCTGCTTGAAATCGGGGCTATATAAGACTGGCTCTTGACACAGGCTTGTCTTGAGGGCTTGAAAGGCTTCGTCACACTCACGGGTCCAGACCACTTGCCGGGGGCTTTCCTTCGTTAAGAGTCCCGTCAAGGGGGCTGCGATCGCCGCAAAGTGGGGAATGAAGCGTCGATAATACCCCGCTAGCCCCAGAAACTGGCGTACTTGCCGTTTCGTGGTGGGCGGGGGGCAGGTCGCAATGGCCTGCACCTTGTCCACCAGTGGTTTCACCTGGCCGTGCCCGATAGCGTACCCCAGATACTTAGTTTCTTGTCAGCCGATGCAACACTTCTTCGGGTTGGCCGTTAACCCGGTGGCCCGCAGGGACCTCAGGACGGCGGCGACCTGTTCCAGATGGTTTTCCCACTGCGGGCTGTAAATGACTACGTCGTCCAAATAGGCCGCCGCGTAGTCTTGGTGGGGGAGGAGGAGGCGGTCCATCAGGCGCTGAAACGTGGCCGGGGCTCCGTGGAGGCCGAAGGGCATTCGAGTAAACTGGTATAGGCCCGTAGGGGTGGCGAATGCAGTTTTCTCCCTTGAAGTAGGATCCAGGGGGATTTGCCAATACCCCTTGCTGAGGTCCAGGGTCGTGATGTAACGAGCTCCTCCTAACCGAGCCAACAGCTCGTCTATCTGGGGCATGGGGTAGGCATCGAACTTGGAGATGGCGTTCACACGTCTAAAGTCGATGCAGAACCGTTGGGAGCCGTCGGGCTTCGGTACCAATACGATGGGGCTTCGCCACTCGCTGTGCGAGGGTTCAATCACGCCCAGGTCCAGCATCGCCCGTACTTCCTCATCCACGGCGCCTCTCCGGTGATAAGGCAAGGGTCTGGTCGCGCCGCGAATCACCACCCCAGGCTCCGTTTGGATCCTATGGTACACCAGGGAGGTGGCTCCTGGTTGGGCAGTGAAGGTGTGACGGAATGCTCGTAGGAGGCACCGGGTTTGCTTGAGTTGTTCCTCCGTCAGGGTCTCCCCAAGTTGGGGTTCCTCAGGGTCCCGGGTATGGGCTACCTGGGGCCCTAGCTCGGGCTCTGGTGGGTAGGGGTTAATCAAAAGCCCTTCTCGTTCCCGCCAGGGCTTGAGCAGGTTGATGTGGTACTGCTGTATCCGCTTCTTTCGGTCGGGCTGGTCGATCTCATATGTAACCGGGCCCACTTTCCGGACCACCTCATATGGTCCTTGCCAGCGAGCCAGAACCTTCGACTCACTGGAGGGGAGAAGGAGTAATACCCGGTCTCCGGGTAAGAAGTCCCGTGCTTGGGCGTCCCGGTTGTAGGCCTGGGCTTGCGTCTCCTGGGCGGCTTTCAAATTCTCTTGGGCCCGGTCTCCCGCTTGCTTAAGACGCTCCTGGAGCTGGATCACGTACTTTAAGAGTCCCTGGGCCGGTGACGGGGTTTGCTCCCAAGTTTCCCTCACTAGGTCCAATAGGCCTCGCGGTCGACGGCCGTAGAGCAGCTCGAACGGCGAGAATTTCGTCGACGACTGGGGGACCTCTCGGACCGCTAGGAGCAAGGGTGGGAGTAGCTGGTCCCATCGGCGAAGGTCTTCCGGGGGGAACTTACGGAGCATGTCTTTTAAGGTCCGGTTAAACCTCTCGACCAGCCCATCCGTCTGGGGATGATAGACTGACGTTCGCAGTTGCTTGACCCCCAGAAGCTCACACACCTGGCGGAGCAACCGCGACGTAAAGTTTGTCCCTTGATCCGTGAGGATCTCGCGGGGTAGGCCGACACGGGCAAAAATCTTCACTAGCTCATCAGCGATGGTGCGGGCTGTAATGTTCCGGAGGGGAATTGCCTCGGGGAACCGGGTAGCATAGTCCAACATCACCAAGATGTATTGAAACCCTGCACTGCTTTTGGGAAGGGGCCCCACTAGGTCCATGGCCACGCGCTCGAAGGGTGTCTCAATCAGGGGCATCGGGATCAACGGGGCCTTGGGAGTCCGGGCCGGGGCAGCCAACTGGCAGCGCGGGCAGGAATTACAGTAGTTCTTCACCTCCTGGTACACCCCTGGCCAGAAGAAGCGTCCCAAAATCCGGGCCAGGGTTTTCTCGTGACCGAGGTGCCCAGCCGCGGGGACGTCATGGGCCAACTTCATGACGGACTGTCGATGAGGCCGGGGAACGAGGAGTTGGGTTCGGGTCTCCCCCGTGTGGGGGTCCCGCTCGACCCGATACAGGCGGTCTTGCCGCAACTCAAAGTGTGGCCACTGGGCCGCTCGACCGGGGTCGAGGATAGTCCCATTCGCCATGGCCAATTGTTCGTATACTCGCTGTAGAGTGGGGTCGGCCCGTTGGTCCCGGCAGAAGTCCATGGTGGCCGAGGAATCCGTCGCCGCCCCTCGGGAAGCATCCTCTGGTTCTCCGGCCGAGCTGGTTGGCTCGGGGGTTTCCCTTTCCTCTCCTTCACTCTCGGGGGTCTCCCCTTCTAGGGCGGGCATGGCCCGCGGGTCGTCTCCTGCGTGCCGGCGGAGGAGTGCTGGAAACTCCGGCCAGTCTCGGCCCAGGATCACGGGGTATGCCAGTCGTGGGGCCAGTCCCACCACCATTGATCGGGTGACCCCCTCGATCGTCAGCTGGGCCCGGGTACTCAGGTAGGGCCGTACGTCTCCATGGATGCACTGCAGGCGAATTTCACCCAATCGGGCGTCAGCCGGGGGACCGAAGCGTTGGCGGACTAGCGTCTGTCCGCAGCCCGAGTCGAGGAGGGCCACCGTCGGGTATCCTTCAAGGACCACCGGCACGGTGATCTTAGCCGCCTGGGAAGGACGGGCCCGAGCCTCCCCTGCACAGACCTGGCCAAAGGTACACTCCAGCCCTGGGCAATCCCGCTGGAGATGGCCGTACTCCCCGCAGGAGAAACAGGGCCCCGGGGTGGCCCGCCCCGTCCGGGGCCGGACGCCGGGGGGGGGTCCCGGCGGACTTCGGTGGTCTTTTTGCCCTATGGGGGTCGGGGTCCGAGCGGGTCGCCCGGGTGCCACCGGGGCCCGAGTCCCACCCTCGGCTCCCCGGGACGAAATCCGTGAATCTGCTCGAGCGGGTGTTCCTTTCTTCTCGGGGGTAGGGCGCTCCGCCCCGGGTGGGGGCCCTCTGAGTCCTGGGCCTATCGGCGTGTCAGCCGCGAGGAAGTCCTCCATTAGGGACACGGCGGCGGTCAGGGTCGCTGGTCGGTGCCGGAGGACCCAGGCCCGCCCCCGTGGTGGAAGAACATGGGTGAACTGCTCCAGCAGCACCTGTTCCATTACATCCTCCGATGTTCGGTGCTCGGGTTGTAACCACCGCTTGCAGGTTTCCCGGAGTTCCTGAGCCACCTGCCGAGGTCGGGCCCCCGTGGGGTAGGTCAGACTCCTAAACCGCTGCCGGAAAGTCTCGGGGCTCACATCCAGGGCATCAAGAATGGCAGCCTTTACTTGGCTGTAGTCTTGGGCGGCTTCCACCGACAGGCCTCGGTAGACCATCTGCGCCGTCCCAGTCAGGTATGGGGCTAATATGGAAGCCCATAGCTCCGGGGATCGCCGCAAAGTGGGGAATGAAGCGTCGATAATACCCCGCTAGCCCCAGAAACTGGCGTACTTGCCGTTTCGTGGTGGGCGGGGGGCAGGTCGCAATGGCCTGCACCTTGTCCACCAGTGGTTTCACCTGGCCGTGCCCGATAGCGTACCCCAGATACTTAGTTTCTTGTCAGCCGATGCAACACTTCTTCGGGTTGGCCGTTAACCCGGTGGCCCGCAGGGACCTCAGGACGGCGGCGACCTGTTCCAGATGGTTTTCCCACTGCGGGCTGTAAATGACTACGTCGTCCAAATAGGCCGCCGCGTAGTCTTGGTGGGGGAGGAGGAGGCGGTCCATCAGGCGCTGAAACGTGGCCGGGGCTCCGTGGAGGCCGAAGGGCATTCGAGTAAACTGGTATAGGCCCGTAGGGGTGGCGAATGCAGTTTTCTCCCTTGAAGTAGGATCCAGGGGGATTTGCCAATACCCCTTGCTGAGGTCCAGGGTCGTGATGTAACGAGCTCCTCCTAACCGAGCCAACAGCTCGTCTATCTGGGGCATGGGGTAGGCATCGAACTTGGAGATGGCGTTCACACGTCTAAAGTCGATGCAGAACCGTTGGGAGCCGTCGGGCTTCGGTACCAATACGATGGGGCTTCGCCACTCGCTGTGCGAGGGTTCAATCACGCCCAGGTCCAGCATCGCCCGTACTTCCTCATCCACGGCGCCTCTCCGGTGATAAGGCAAGGGTCTGGTCGCGCCGCGAATCACCACCCCAGGCTCCGTTTGGATCCTATGGTACACCAGGGAGGTGGCTCCTGGTTGGGCAGTGAAGGTGTGACGGAATGCTCGTAGGAGGCACCGGGTTTGCTTGAGTTGTTCCTCCGTCAGGGTCTCCCCAAGTTGGGGTTCCTCAGGGTCCCGGGTATGGGCTACCTGGGGCCCTAGCTCGGGCTCTGGTGGGTAGGGGTTAATCAAAAGCCCTTCTCGTTCCCGCCAGGGCTTGAGCAGGTTGATGTGGTACTGCTGTATCCGCTTCTTTCGGTCGGGCTGGTCGATCTCATATGTAACCGGGCCCACTTTCCGGACCACCTCATATGGTCCTTGCCAGCGAGCCAGAACCTTCGACTCACTGGAGGGGAGAAGGAGTAATACCCGGTCTCCGGGTAAGAAGTCCCGTGCTTGGGCGTCCCGGTTGTAGGCCTGGGCTTGCGTCTCCTGGGCGGCTTTCAAATTCTCTTGGGCCCGGTCTCCCGCTTGCTTAAGACGCTCCTGGAGCTGGATCACGTACTTTAAGAGTCCCTGGGCCGGTGACGGGGTTTGCTCCCAAGTTTCCCTCACTAGGTCCAATAGGCCTCGCGGTCGACGGCCGTAGAGCAGCTCGAACGGCGAGAATTTCGTCGACGACTGGGGGACCTCTCGGACCGCTAGGAGCAAGGGTGGGAGTAGCTGGTCCCATCGGCGAAGGTCTTCCGGGGGGAACTTACGGAGCATGTCTTTTAAGGTCCGGTTAAACCTCTCGACCAGCCCATCCGTCTGGGGATGATAGACTGACGTTCGCAGTTGCTTGACCCCCAGAAGCTCACACACCTGGCGGAGCAACCGCGACGTAAAGTTTGTCCCTTGATCCGTGAGGATCTCGCGGGGTAGGCCGACACGGGCAAAAATCTTCACTAGCTCATCAGCGATGGTGCGGGCTGTAATGTTCCGGAGGGGAATTGCCTCGGGGAACCGGGTAGCATAGTCCAACATCACCAAGATGTATTGAAACCCTGCACTGCTTTTGGGAAGGGGCCCCACTAGGTCCATGGCCACGCGCTCGAAGGGTGTCTCAATCAGGGGCATCGGGATCAACGGGGCCTTGGGAGTCCGGGCCGGGGCAGCCAACTGGCAGCGCGGGCAGGAATTACAGTAGTTCTTCACCTCCTGGTACACCCCTGGCCAGAAGAAGCGTCCCAAAATCCGGGCCAGGGTTTTCTCGTGACCGAGGTGCCCAGCCGCGGGGACGTCATGGGCCAACTTCATGACGGACTGTCGATGAGGCCGGGGAACGAGGAGTTGGGTTCGGGTCTCCCCCGTGTGGGGGTCCCGCTCGACCCGATACAGGCGGTCTTGCCGCAACTCAAAGTGTGGCCACTGGGCCGCTCGACCGGGGTCGAGGATAGTCCCATTCGCCATGGCCAATTGTTCGTATACTCGCTGTAGAGTGGGGTCGGCCCGTTGGTCCCGGCAGAAGTCCATGGTGGCCGAGGAATCCGTCGCCGCCCCTCGGGAAGCATCCTCTGGTTCTCCGGCCGAGCTGGTTGGCTCGGGGGTTTCCCTTTCCTCTCCTTCACTCTCGGGGGTCTCCCCTTCTAGGGCGGGCATGGCCCGCGGGTCGTCTCCTGCGTGCCGGCGGAGGAGTGCTGGAAACTCCGGCCAGTCTCGGCCCAGGATCACGGGGTATGCCAGTCGTGGGGCCAGTCCCACCACCATTGATCGGGTGACCCCCTCGATCGTCAGCTGGGCCCGGGTACTCAGGTAGGGCCGTACGTCTCCATGGATGCACTGCAGGCGAATTTCACCCAATCGGGCGTCAGCCGGGGGACCGAAGCGTTGGCGGACTAGCGTCTGTCCGCAGCCCGAGTCGAGGAGGGCCACCGTCGGGTATCCTTCAAGGACCACCGGCACGGTGATCTTAGCCGCCTGGGAAGGACGGGCCCGAGCCTCCCCTGCACAGACCTGGCCAAAGGTACACTCCAGCCCTGGGCAATCCCGCTGGAGATGGCCGTACTCCCCGCAGGAGAAACAGGGCCCCGGGGTGGCCCGCCCCGTCCGGGGCCGGACGCCGGGGGGGGGTCCCGGCGGACTTCGGTGGTCTTTTTGCCCTATGGGGGTCGGGGTCCGAGCGGGTCGCCCGGGTGCCACCGGGGCCCGAGTCCCACCCTCGGCTCCCCGGGACGAAATCCGTGAATCTGCTCGAGCGGGTGTTCCTTTCTTCTCGGGGGTAGGGCGCTCCGCCCCGGGTGGGGGCCCTCTGAGTCCTGGGCCTATCGGCGTGTCAGCCGCGAGGAAGTCCTCCATTAGGGACACGGCGGCGGTCAGGGTCGCTGGTCGGTGCCGGAGGACCCAGGCCCGCCCCCGTGGTGGAAGAACATGGGTGAACTGCTCCAGCAGCACCTGTTCCATTACATCCTCCGATGTTCGGTGCTCGGGTTGTAACCACCGCTTGCAGGTTTCCCGGAGTTCCTGAGCCACCTGCCGAGGTCGGGCCCCCGTGGGGTAGGTCAGACTCCTAAACCGCTGCCGGAAAGTCTCGGGGCTCACATCCAGGGCATCAAGAATGGCAGCCTTTACTTGGCTGTAGTCTTGGGCGGCTTCCACCGACAGGCCTCGGTAGACCATCTGCGCCGTCCCAGTCAGGTATGGGGCTAATATGGAAGCCCATAGCTCCGGGGCCCAACCGGCGACAACGGCCACCCGCTCGAAGGTGACGAGAAAGGCTTCGGGGTCATCGCCGGGCACCATTTTCGTCAGCCGGATCGGGGGGCTGGGCCGCGTAGTCCCGGCTGCGCCTCCAGGCTGGGCCAGCGTCGCTGCGAGTTGCTGGAGACATTCCCGCTGGAACTCCTGCTGCTGGGTGACCAGGTCTTGCACGAGCTGGTTCCGTTGAGTTCCAAGCTGCTCCATGAGCTGCTGCTGCTGTTGCAGCTGTGCGGCCTGCTGCTCCCTTTGCTGTTGCAGCTGGGCCGCCTGCTGCCGCTCCTGGGTTTCTGTCACCAGGGCCAAGAGCTGGGACAGATCCATGTCTCGGGAGGGGGATCTTTCTCCCCCGGCCCCTCTCTCCCCGGAGTCGAGGGTTCGCGCCCACATCCTGGGCGGAACTCCTGCCTGGCTCGCCACGTGTAGTAGTTCCGGGGTGGGGCTCGTCCCTTCCTGGGGCGCCTGGAAGCCAGGCCGCCCCGCTACAAAGCGAATAACAGTCCTGAGCTCAGGCCCTTTGGGCAGGGGCTGAGCACACAATTAACAGTCCTGAGCTCAGGCCCTTTGTGCAGGGGCTGAGCACACAATTAACAGTTCTGAGCTCAGGCCCTTTGTGCAGGGGCTGAGCACACAATTAACAGTTCTGAGCTCAGGCCCTTATGCAGGGGCTGAGCAGACAATTAACAGTTCTGAGCTCAGGCCCTTTGTGCAGGGGCTGAGCAGACAATTAACAGTTCTGAGCTCAGGCCCTTTGTGCAGGGGCTGAGCAGACAATTAACAGTTCTGAGCTCAGGCCCTTATGCAGGGGCTGAGCAGACAATTAACAGTTCTGAGCTCAGGCCCTTATGCAGGGGCTGAGCAGACAATTAACAGTTCTGAGCTCAGGCCCTTTGTGCAGGGGCTGAGCAGACAATGAACAGCTCCGGCCCTGGGTCAGGGCGGGGCAGCAAACCAATAGTCAGTCAGAGGCCCAGGCCTTGTAGCAGGGGCTGGGTCAGTTTGGGTTAGCCCAGGCCCTAGGTCAGGGCAGGGCAGCCAACGGATAGTCTGTCACGGGCCCAGGCCCCTTGGACAAGGAGGAGGAGAGACTGCCACCCGGCGCGGGGTGGCAGGGGGGAACACAGGCCCGCCCACTCCACTGTGTTCCAGCCCGGGGCCCTATCCGCAGCAGTCCGTCTGCCGCGCAGTCAGTGGGGATCCTGACCGCAACACACTGACATGGGTTCGGGGTCTGCTATCCCCGGGCCACTTCCCATCTCCTCCTCCATGGGTACCTGCTCCTCCTGAGTTCCGTCTGCTGGGTCACAGATCATGGGCTCCTCCGGGCCCCGAGCACCAGGTAGGTCTGTCACTCCCTCTGGGCCCTCGGCGGGGGGAAGCTCAGACTGCTCCTCAGGATACCGGGCTCTCGGCAGGCTCGGCCAGTCCTCCTCAGGGTACCGGGCTCTCGGCAGGCTCGGCCAGTCCTCCTCAGGGTACCGGGCTCTCGGCCGGCTCGGCCAGTCCTCCTCAGGGTACCGGGCTCTTGGCCGGCTCGGCCAGTCCTCCTCAGGATACCGGGCTCTCGGCAGGCTCAGGTCCGCGGGAGCTCGGGCACCAGCGTCTGTCCTCTCCCGCTGCCGGCCAGCTACTGAGCGCTGGGGCCTGGCCTTTATACTTCCTGTCCCGCCCCTTGACTTCCGGGGGGCGGGGACAGGCCGCGGTGGCTCCGCCCACTCTGGCGGCTTTTCTGGCTCATCCCTTCCTGGGGCGCCTGGAAGCCAGGCCGCCCCGCTACACAGGTGCACATGCATCAAAATGGCTTGTTCCATTTCCCTGGAAGTTCTGCAATGTCAGTGTTTCATTCCAATGCAGAACTAAAGAAAATGTTGACAAGCTAGAATCTTCTACAAAATGGAAATTCCCTTTTCTGGATAGCTCTAAAAATTAGTAATACATCAGCATGATTTGTCCAAGGCTCGTGGCAAGTTGTCAGCATTTCCCTCCGCCCTGCAAATGCTATGTGTACCTTTTTTTTCCCATTTCCTTCTCCCATGCATTTGTTCTACCATATGCAAAACATGGCACAGATTCTGTTCTTTGCAGTTTAAAAGGTGAAAGAATAATTAAGCCTTTGTCAACAATCATTTTAGCTTACATCTTGGAGGAAAAGCCAATTTTAAAAATGCCTGAAAGAAAACAGCAGAGAGCATTTCCTCAGAGCAACATTCTGTGGTCCTGATCCTGTGACTTTTCCCATGTGACTAGTTCCCTTGAGGTTCATAAGATTATTCACAAGTGGGTTTTATCATCAGGCCAAGAGCTGTGTGATCATATGATTACATACAGTGTATAAGGTAAGGCAGGTATTTAGTCTAAGAGAATTAGACCCCCAAATCCAAAGAACTTTCAATAAGTGGTGGGATCCTAAATATCTTAGGTGCCTTTCAAATTAGTAAAAGTAACTTCATGCATTCTTTCTTTTTTTAACTGTATCAGATCATTTTCAATATCATTTCCAATGCTCTGTATGTATTGAAAATTGGTGTAGCGTTTTACATTTTTATATCCATGTATGTAGTATAGAAGATGATAGCTGGCTAAATAGATAGATGGGTGAGTGTCTAATTTCTTAAAATTTATAGCAGGTCAACAGCACAGTGGAATATCACTTGTCAAACAAAATACTACACATACAAGATTATTGACTGAAAGTCTCTTTCGTGAGTCTATCTCAAGGGTGGTGAAGCGCATATACCCACCCCAAAAATTTGCCTCTCATGCAGTCACATTACAGGCAGAATAAACTATTATATCTGACTGCAATAAGAAACATAATTATGTTATAGGTTGCACCATACATTAGTATCCAGGTAGTCATTTAGAGCCTGATCCAAAGATTCTTGAAGTCAAGGAGAGTTTTCCATCAAATTCATCAGATTTGAATCAGGGACCTATAAAGGTTCTTATTGTGAGGGGACAGGAGTTTTTATCAGGAATCAGAGTTCATCCAGGCAGTCACATTCATTGCATCTACCATAAAATGGCTCCTTCAGTACCTTATAAAGTGACCACTCAGACGATCCCCAATATATGCTGCAGTATAGTTACCTATTACTACACCCTTAACACAGCTCTAAAATCAAAATTTAAAAGTCTGGTGATAGGGCTGTAATCTGAAAAGGATTAAGGATGTGATTATTTTTCAGGATTTAAATTAACATGTTATTTACAGTATCTTATATGGCCTGTATCCTGCAAGCTGGATATGCAGCTATATTTCAAGGGGACCAGTGCAAGGACAAGGGCCTTTCTGTGCAGAGCCCTATTGCAATGGATGGGCTGTGCATGGGTATAAAGTCCTGCAGACAGAGAGCAGCTTGCAGGCTCAAGGTCTATGTGAGCAACAGTCATGTGCCTGCTCCCAGTAATTTCCTCCCCCCTGAAGCCCTAATGTATTTGGTTTAGGAAACTGAAGACCAAATAATGCATCTGTGATACCTTAACTCCTTCTCCTTTAGTTGAGTTCTCAAGTGTAAACTTCACTTTTCTCTTAAAGTTGTATTTTTGTATGGACTATATATGATCCTTAAAGAATAACCGAGCCAAAGCTGATTTCACTTTTAAGTCAAATGAATTTAGGCAACAGATACTATTTATTCTAATA
The DNA here is from genome assembly GCF_027887155.1 of Malaclemys terrapin pileata. Lineage (NCBI taxonomy): Eukaryota > Metazoa > Chordata > Testudines > Emydidae > Malaclemys > Malaclemys terrapin. Next base: position 261,547,155 of record NC_071506.1, read on the forward strand.
TTCTTATATCTTCTCCCACTGCTTGACTTGTCTGGCATGAGATTAACTTCTCTGTTGTTACCTGCCAGCCAATTTTACTTCTTTCCTTAGGACATATGGTGACATTTTTGCCCAGTCACATGGCAGACATAACAGTACTTTCCAAAGTGCAGTATGAAGAAAACTGTTGTATTTCTCCCCCTCCATTCTTCATATATATGCATATGGACATATGTTTTAACTATAGATTTGAAGTGAATAATCTGTTTAGATCCTTGCCCCATTCTTGTTTAAGCTGTTTCTCCATATACAGTAATGCCAGATCTCTGTTTAGATGTTTCATGCAGATGTGTATTTGCAAACTTGTTGTATCATGATTTCCCTAATCTTAATGCTAAAGCAGGATGGTGCCAAGGTGCATGTATATGCAGGCGAAGAATGTAATAAGTTGCAAAGTGCCAAAGGAAAACCACAGGGGGAAGAAAAGTCAAATATTTTCTATAAAAGAACACTGTGTGCTAGAGGGTGAAATCTTTCAAAACCAAGTGTATGCTACACAAACAAAACGTTCAGACATGGGAAAATGAATAGCATGGGTTTTGATAGTTAAGAGACTAAAGCAAAAAGTCTTGAACTATGTTTGTGGAGTAACTCATTAACTTTTCCCCCTGTTTTGATAGGGAAAGGTTATGTGAATTGTTGCCCTACTGGTCTTTCACAGCTGGTGCTCAAGGTTTAAAACTCCCGTGCTCAGCTTTTGTGAATCTGAAATCGTCATTAGAATGGTTATACTACATCAGAGAACGAGACTAAAATTTGTATGGCTCCAATCAGCCTTAAGGCTTTTACACAGCAATAGGGAAACCAGCTCCAGAGGGGGGAGTCCCCCCCCAGTCCCAAGCCTCCACCAGTACATAGATGTTTGTAAATCTTAATTAAAGTTTTTTTGAATATGTTTCTTTTTTCTCACTTTCACATGCTTCTGCCATGCTGGGACCAGAACTGAAAAGACTAAATAACTTCAAGCAAGATTATTTTTTTCTGAATCAGCAGCAGTGCCAGTGCCTACTGCAGCTCTCTTCTTTAACCAAGTGTTTGCTCATGGATTGCTAACAGGAGAGCACAACGTGGTCTGCAAACACACACACACGTACATATATATTTTAAAGGCCACATCTTATTATAGCTCCTCCCTTCGTATTCAGTCCCACTTCAAGTTTTGGTGTCGCACAGTTCTGAACAGGCCAGAGAAACAGTGCACTTGACTTCCACTGTTGACTTGTAAATTCACTCTCTGTTTACATTTCCAGCTCCCTTCATTGGTATGCATAGCATCCTTGGGAGTGAGGAAGCTTGAATCTCAGTGTTAGCTGTAGCAATCTGACTATGGATGCTGCTTAACAGAAGGACCAATGAAAGGGTTTTACTCATACTGTAGTAATGTGTGATCAACATTCCGTCACAAACTCATTGAATGAAATGAGAATGTATTTGCATCGGATCGCTCTCATTGATTCCAATGATAGTTCTCGGGATTCAAGTGATGTTTGCAACACAAAATTTATCTCCTGGGGGTGCACTCTGTTATCATCCTGGCACATTTTTAAGCAGCTGACAATGTCATTTCTATCACCTGTTATATTTATTTTATTGGTTGACAAATATATTACATCCAAGTTAGTAATTCTCTCGTTAGTAACTTCTGCTGTTATCCGTTCAGATCTCACGGGTCAATTGGGTTCAGCTGGACTCAGTATTTGGATTGGAGACCTCCAATCAGCAGGTGCTGCTCTTCCCTCTGAATAGGCGTGTTTTAGTGCACTGGGCTTTTGAAACTTCTTTTCCAATTAAATGCAATACCTAGCTCTTGGTCATGTGAGTTTAATATTTCATGGAGATTTTGCAAAAGGAGAGGTACTAGGCCTGCTGTCCTAGTCAAATTTCAGACCTAATAATTACATTGTACCTACCTACATTGATCTTGGACATTCTGTTGGAAAATATTTTTTTTCAATTCCAAATATTGTGTTGTGTTCAAGTATTAGGCATGTGAAATCACCATTGTGCATCAGTGGTAAAGTGTTAGAATGAAAAACATATATGCATAGGGTTTAAGGCCAGAAGGGATGATTTGATGATCTATTTTGACCTCCTGTAGATCACAGGCCATTAAATTTCACCACATTACCCCTGTATTGAGCTCAATAACTTGTGTCTGGCTAATGCATATCTTCCAGAAAGGCATCCAGTCAATCTGAGGACAGCAAAAAGAATTCCCTACTTCCCTTGGTAACTTGTTCCAATGTTCAAAATGTGAGCCTGATTTCCAATTTGCATTTGTCTGGCTTCGGCTTCCAGCCACTGGTTCTTGTTATGCCTTTCTCTGCTAGATTAAAGAGTCCTTCAGTACTCGGTGTTTTCTTCCTATGGAGGTACTTATACACTGTATTCATATAGGGTGGCCAGATGTCCCGATTTTATAGGGACAGTCCTGATATTCAGGGCTTTTTCTTATATAGGCACCTATTACCCCCCACCTCCTGTCCCGATTTTTCACATTTGCTATCTGGTCACCCTATATTCATGTCATCTCCCAGTCATCTTTTTGATAAGTTAATCAGATGAGCCTCTTTACATTTCTCATGGTAAGAAATTTTCTCCAGATTTCAACTCATTGTTGCGGCTTTTTTCTGCCCCCTGTCCAATTTTGTCAACATTCTTTTCAAAACATTTACATCAGAACCCTATACAATATTCCAGTATTGGTTTCACCAATGCCACATACAGAGGTAAAACCACCGCCCTACTCTCACTGTTCGCTGTCTATATATCCAACGATTGCATTAGCCTGTTTCGCCAATGCGTTACAATGGGAGCTCATATTGAGTTACTTACCCCTAAAATCCTTTCCACAGCCACTGCTTTCCAGGATCCCATTCCCCATTCTGTCAGTGTGGCCTGCATTTCTTGTTTCTAGATATATAACTTCACATTTGTCTGTATTAAAACACATTTTGACTGAATGGGCCCATTTTCCCAAGCGATCCAGTAGCTCTGTCTGATTGACGTTTCTTCTTTTTTCTTTACCATTCCACAAATCTTTGTGTCATTTGCAAATTTTATCAGCAATGATTTTGTATTTGCTTCTAGATCACTGATGATAATGTCAAATCGTCTCAGGCCAAGTACCAATCCCTGTAGAACCCCACTAGAAACACAGCCACTTGATGATTTTCCATAAATGGCTACTTTTTGAGATCTATCAGTTAGCCAGATCTTAATCAATTTAACATATGCTTTACTGATATTGTACGGTGTGCATCGTTTAATCAGAATGTCATGTGATATTAAGTCAAATGCCTTACAAATGTCTACTGTTACCTTTGTTCACCAAAGTTTATAATCTCCTTGTAAGGTAGGGTGCTCACCACCCGTAATTCCCGGTTGTATCAGGGCTCAATGCTACAAGATGTCCTTGTCTCCCATACCTCCACAGGTCATCTGCCACTCAGCAGGTTTTCTGTGGCATGGCCCTCTGGCCAAATCACAAAGTTCAATCCACTTCTGGGGTCACACAAGGTCCCACTGAAAGTTCAGCCTAAATGTCCAAAGAATAATTCTTCCATCCTCCTTGGGCTCCACTGAAATGCTGTTACTCGCCCTCCTTCAGGGCCTCTCTCACAGGAGCTCTAAGCTGCTACTGCAGCTGGGCTTGCATGGCCCTTCCTTAGGGGCTGGTAGGTGCACTACTCTGGATTCCAGCCCAGAGACCCTGTATTATTCAATAGCTCGGTTTGCTTCTTCAGACATGCTGATGTTTCCCTGAGCCGCTTTCTACCTCTAAGCCCCCTTGTGCTGCTTCCCCACAGCCTGGCTCGTGGGCCTCTGGCTTTCCCTTCTCTGCTGAACTAATAAGTCTTATGCCCTTCCTGGGCTCCACTGACATGCTTTTACTGACTCTACCTCAGGGCCTTCCCCACATGACTCTAACCTGTCTCAGCAGGTTTTCCTCACTCTCTCCCTCCCCCAGGAACTCTGGAGTTTCCCCTAGGGATCCCCCTTCTCCTTGTAGGATTTAACTCACAGCTTCCCTCATAGGAACCTATGCTGCTGCCTGTGGGTCCTCCTAACTGACTTCTGCCTGTGTGAGTTCCTTTCTCAGGAGCATAACCCTGCTCCCTGTGGGTTCTCCTGCCTGCAGCAAAGTCCTATCTTCTCTGCAGTTTTCCCCCTGGCTGAATTCTCCACACTGTTTGTATAATCTTTTCCTAACATTTTCACAGCTGTGGTCACTACTTATCATTATGTTGCCATATCACCATCAGCCAAGGGCTAGCAGCTAGGGCATAGGCAAGACTGAGCCTGACTTACCTGAAAGGTCTAGCCAGCCTGTGTCACTCCTCAGAGAATGAAATCAGGTTTGTTTGACAAGACTTATTTTCTGTAAAGCCATATTATTTATATCCCTATCCTTTCAATTCTTTATTAGTTGAATTTCATATCATATCCACCTCTTTTCCATTATTCTACTTGGGACTGATGTCAGGCTAACCAGCCTGTAGTTACCTTAGTTATCCTATTTGCATTTTTTGAATATTGGTACTATGCTAGCACTCTTCCAGTCTTCTAGAATTTCCCTGGTTTTCCAAGTTTTATTAACAATTATCAGAGTTGTGCTAGAGATCTCCTCTTAATCAGATGTTTTGTGACTCTGGGGGACAAGTTATCTGTGCCAACCATTTTAAAAATGTTTATCTCTAGTAGTTGTTGTTTAACATCCTCCTTGGTTACTAATGGACTGGAAAATACTTCATCATCATCCTGTGCGACAAGGACATCATACTGCTTCTTAACAAATACAGAACATAAATATTTATTGAACATGTCTGCCTTTTCTGTATCATTAACAGCTTTACTATCTGCATCTATTTATAGGCCAATACCATTGCTAGGATTTCTTTCCTACCTAATGTACTTAATTAGGACTTGTTTCTTCTTATTGTTCTTAATCCTGCCAGACATGATTTTTTTCCCTGATGTCTTTAGATTCCCTTAGCAATTTTCTACACTTCATGACTTCTAATTTATATTGATTGCTATCTATTTCCCTGATTTTAAATTTGCTATATATTGCTTTTTAAATTCAAATTTCTGCCTTCCTTTCCCAGTGAACCAGGATTGCTTTCTTAATTGCGGTATTGTGGCTATCTCATAAAGTTTTCTTACAGAACTCCCCATTTTCATTCATATTTTTCTGTCTAAATTTCCCCCTCCCCCCAAGTCAATTTTACTCATAGTGTTCCTCAGCTTTAGGGAATTAGCCCTCTTGAAGCACCAGGAATAAATATTACTGGTTCAAACCATCCTCTGATTGCCCATATTGGACGTAATCAGGTCATGGTCACTTGTCCCTAGGCAACCAACATCTTCTAATCCATTATTAATTCATCTTTATATATCACAATGAGGTCCAATGTTGGGTTATCGCATGTTGGGTTCAATACTTTTTGTGTTAAAAAATTATCATCTATAACTTTTAGAAACTCTAATGATGTCTTATTACTGGCTGCATGAGACCTTCAACATATGTCTCCCACAAGGCATGTAAAAATGTAAGATGTGATTAATAACCCCCCTAGAATAACTGAACATGCTTTGCTCCACAAAGTGATTTTATAGCTATCTTATTAATGTTTTGTGCACATGCACAACACCTGCTTACGCACCAGGTTCCTGGCAATTCCCCAGGCCATCTGGTCTGCTTCCAGAGTCCTGAGTCTTACAGAGCTGCAACCATAAAAGGAATTAGAAGAGCAATAGGAATATGGTTTTCCTGTCCCAGCATGATGCAAAGAACAGAGTTCTTGAGACCAATCACTGTCAATTATGATAACATTTTTAGGCCCCAATCAATAGGAATTTTGCCATTGATTTCAGTGTCAGCAGAATAAAGAATAAAGCTCATATTTTTCCTGATTAAAGTAAAAATTATTTGATACTTTTTCTCCTTCCAGTCACAAAGACACAATTTGAGGAGGGAGGGCAGTGAAAGGATCAATTAAGAGAAAATTCACAGACTTTTCATCTACATAGTGTAAGCCTATTTTTAAACCATGGTGCCAAATTCTGGAGTTAGATGCATGCACATGGCTCCTACTGAGGTTCCTAAGAGCCATGCACATGCACCCAAAGGCAGAATTTGGCCCATTCTTCTCTGTAGTCTTGCTAACACTTCTGTTGTGCTCCTTAATTAAGTATTTCATAGTGCCTTTAACCATGAATTAAGGGCATCAGAGAACTAGTAGGTTGTAGGATTACACTTGAGCCCCTTTAGGGACTGTCAAGTATAGAGACATGGCAGAAAGCTACATAGTCAGGAATCAGCGTGGTAGCCGTGTTAGTCGGTATCAGCAAACAGAACGAGGAGTCCCTGTGGCACCTTAGAGACTAACAAATTTATTTAGGCATAAGCTTTCGTGGGCTAGAGCCCACTTCATCAGATGCATGAAGTGAAAAATACAGGAGCAGGTATAAATACATGAAAGGATGGGGGTTGCTTTACCAAGTGTGAGGTCAGTCTAACAAGATAAATTAATTAGCAGCAGGATACCAAGGGAGGAAAAATAAATTTTGAAGTGGTAAGACATAATACCAAAAGGACTGAAGGTAAAAAATCCATTACAATCAACATACCACGCTGACTATAGTGAGAGATTGTGCCACACACTCTCAAAGAAACTGCAGAACCACCTGATCAACATCCTATACAGCAAACAAGAGAAGATCAAGAATGAACTCTCTTAAAAAAAAACAACCTTCCACACAAACTCCCTCGTGGCTGGACTTTACAAAAACTAGACAAGCCATTCACAACACACACTTTGCATCTCTACAGAGGAAAAAGGACACTAAACTATCTAAACTCCTACATGCCACAAGGGACCACAACAGTAGTTCCCTTAAGTCACCTAACAATATTGTTAATCTATCCAGCTATACTCTTAGCCCGACAGGCTGTCCTATCTTGGGGTCTCTCCTGCCCCCACAACCCACACAAACATGATACAATTTATACCTGCTCCTGTATTTTTCACTTCATGCATCTGATGAAGTGGGCTCTAGCCAACGAAAGCTTATGCCCAAATACATTTGTTAGTCTCTAAGGTGCCACAAAGACTCCTTGTTGTTTTTACATAGTGAGGAAACATTGTATGAAGATGCCCGCCATAAAGATGTGGAACAGTTTTATGAGAGTGATTATTCTATGAAAGCATTTGCTTCCACACACAAAAAGGTGGATTTGAATCTAGTACCCAGATGTAGTTTTTAAAAATGATTTGATATTTTTTACAGAAGTAGGAAATATCTCTACCTGTTAGGGTGACCAGATGTCCCGATTTTATAGGGACAGTCCCGATTTTGGGGTCTTTTTCTTATATAGGCTCCTATTACCCCCCACCCCCTGTCCCGATTTTTCACATTTGCTGTTTGGTCACCCTACTACCTCTGTATATGCAGCTGGAACTCATGGGTCAGTGTATGTCATACATCCCCTTCTGTGCCCATTCCACGGTGGATGTGAGTCTGCTACAGCCCCTAGCTATAGAACCTGGTGCTTTAGTTCAAACTGTACAGACTCATGCTCTGTTCAATACCCAGTGTTCGCCAACATGGTGGCATCACAGAATAGTACAGTAAAAAGCTTCAGGCTTTCAATTACATGGGTCAATTCCTACCCCATTGAAGTCAATGACAAAACTATTACTGACTTCAAGGGGTCAGGATCTCACCCCATAACTCTATGAACGGGTGAAAGAGAGGGGGGGAAAAGAGGACCCAATCCAAAACTCAAAGCAATGGAAAGACTCCCACTGACTTCAGTGAACTTTGAATCTGGCAGTAAGCTTCACTTCCTGTTTCTTTTCCTTGAGGATAAAGAGTAATATAAGGTATGACTACATTGCAACCTAAGCCTATGCTTGAGCCTGGGTTCAAGCATAACCTCCTCTTGTGTCTACACTGCAATTGCACTAAACCATGGTTCAGACCGAAGGTTCCAGGACCATGAAGGGCTCCAGGGTCCGAGTTCGAGTTAAGGTGGGACCCAGGATCCGATCCCTATTGCTTTGCAGCGTAGATGCAGCCCCACTTAAGTCCCAGAGTCAGCTGGAAGTATCCCACAATTCTATGGGACACCTTCTTTAGTCCTCTCTATCCCAACAATCTGCAACCCACTCTATTGAAAGGGGAAGCCACGCCCCCTTTGCAAACAGCAGCAGCTCAGGTCAGCATTAACCCATTCTCTTCTGATCACCGATCTGCAAGCACACTATCACAGAGCCTGTTGGGTTTGCTATGCAGAGCGAACCGATCATGGCTTTTGCAAAGCGAGCTGCTTCAAACTTCCTGTAAAACACAGGGTGGGCTGTAAAGTTTTCCCACCGTGTAACACAGTCCTAAGGCTACAGAGGCCACATTGTGGGGCAGGGGACTGCTAGGGACTCTGGGATATGGTTACTTTGACTTGGTAGGGTGACCATATTTTCCCAAAGGGAAAGCGGGACACTGTGCGAGGCTGGCCCAAGGCCTCCCCGCCCTCTTCCTTCCCCCCGCATCCCTGCAGGGGGCCGGCCTGATGCCCCCTGCCACCCACCGGCCCACGCAGGGCTGGCCCAGCCCAAGTCTTCCCTCCCTTCCACACAGGGCTGGTTTTGCTGCTCTCCTGCCTCCACCTGCATGTTCCTCTGTGCCCCACGAGGGTTCACGCCCCACTTTTTTGGCAAAACTAGGCAATTGTCCCATTTGCGCTTGCCAACTGATGGTCAGTTGGCAAGAGCAAATGGGACAAATGCCCAGTTTTGCAAAAAAAAAAGGTAGGGATGGCTAGGACAGGGCTTTACAAAGGGACTGTCCTGGCCAAAATGGGATATATGGTCACCCTAATACTCGGGTCTGCGCACTGCAGTATGGAGATCAGAGCCCTAGTTTTGTGCACCAGTTAGAAAAGTCTTAACATAGGGTTTAAATAAATGTAGATGCTCAAGTCCAGGGTTCCCTAACATGGGTCAGGTGACTCAAGTCCCTGTAACCCTGAGCTTACATTGCAGTGTAGTCATACTCCAGGCCCTGATTTCACTCCTATTGAAGTCAATGAGAGTTTTGCCATTACCTTCAAGAGGAGCAGGATGGCCCCTTTTACCCAAAAAAACCTTCTACTCATATGAAAGAAAAAGACAGCCAGTAACGATGACATTTTATCTTCCTATAAACTACCGAGACAAATTCATTAGTGAATTAAACTAATCCTTATGCCTGTGAATCACATGCATGAAGTCCCTAACCTTATAGCATGTTATCTCATCTGTTAGCATCCCCATGATACATTTTAATTACTCTCAATAGCGGAATCATATATCCTCAATTAACACATTAAATAACGAACTAATTTAATAAAGATAAAAATATAAATGATCTTTAATTAAAAGAAAGAGATCCGCCAAATGTGGTAAGAAGCACAACATTATCCCTGGAAAAATTGCAAGATATTTGAAGTAACATAAATAATTAAAAAAAATGTTTTACCTGTTTGTAATGGAAAAGTGCAGCAATTAGAAATAACATAGGTTAGATTCAGCTACACGTCCTTATACTGAGTAGTAATTAACGCTGTAAATAGTTCCATTGAAATCAATGATACTACTTGAAAAGTAAGATACTACTCAGTGTAACTATGGATTTGCAATCTAACCTGTATTAAATAAAAATTATATGCACTGTACTCAGTGAGAATCTCTCTTCTGATCTGCTTGCTTAGAGATCATGACAAAGACAAAACCGAGCCCTTAACCATGGAGATTTTGTTAAATCAGCAAAATTTGCCTTACAACATTTTTAAATCCACACATTCAAATAGGACATGAATACCCTTAATCTTAACATAATGTAAATCAGAAGTCTGTCCATCTGGCAGCTTTTGATTTAGTTACTTATACTTTTATATTTAAAACACGGTTAAATTTTGTTAATTAGATGCATGGATTAGAACATAAGAACATAAGAGCATCAATACTGGGTCAGATCAAGGTCCATATAGCTCAGTAACCTGTCTTCCAACAGTGGCCAATGCCAGGTTCTCCAGAGGGAATGAACAGAACAGGTAATCATCAAGTGATCCATCCCCCTGTCACTCATTCCCAGCTTCTGGCAAACAGAGGTTGAGGCACCATCCCAGCCCATCCTGGCTAATAGCCATTGATGGACCTATCCACCATGCATTTATCTAGCTTTTTTTTTTAACCCTGTTATAGTCTTGCCCTTCACAATATCCTCTGGCAAGGAGTTCCACGGGTTGACTGTGTGTTATGTGAAGAAATACTTTCTTTTGTTTATTTTAAACCTGCTGCCTATTAATTTCATGTGGGGACCCTTAGTTCTTGTGTTATGAGAAGGAGTAAATAACACTTCTATATTTACAGTCTCCATACCTTAGTCATTTCTTTTCACTTTCATGTTACTTTGCAGTTCTCCCATAGATTTTCTCCTTAAGAATGCACACTGTGGTGTATTTTCATCATGTCAGCATTGTCAAACCAACAAACAATCACACAAACAAACAAAACAAGCTGATTTTGGTAATGGTAATCATGGCAAATAAATGGAAAATGAGAGTGGATACTCCCTTCATGATGCATGTGGAGTCATATTAGAATGGAGTCACTGATATCATAGGGCTACTTGCAGTGAGATCATAATGGTTTCTTTGAAGGTACTGGAATGTCATTGCAAATGTATAAAGTACTGTTAATGAAGATAAAAAAGAAGCTTCCAGTCACATTACCCTAGATCTGCAGCTCCTTTGGACAACCCACATAGGATGTCAATTGAAGTATTATCATGCAAATTATACCTCTTAATCTCCTATTGAAATCTATGGGATTATGCATAAAACATGAAGAATGAAACAGCCAGAGAGAATCAATTTCCATCATTCATTCATGAACAAAAGTCACTGGAACATTCACACCATAATATTTGGTATGTTTTCTAACAGCGGACTTACCTTTTCCCTTCACTGTGAATTTTAATAATTTGTTCCTAAGTATTACAGATCAGCTCCTTAGCTGAACTCAATGAATCTATGCGTATTTATACCGACTGAGGAACTGCAGTAGAGTACTTGTGTTGTTTTTCTTTTTCCAGAAGCATTATTCTGACAAAACAACCTGATTTTGGTAATGGTAATCATGGCAAATAAACCTTAGTTATTGGGACAAATTCAATGGGACTAAAATGCTAATGAAATCAGTGGAATTATAACAGGGATGAAACTGGCCCATTATTTCTGAACAGAGAAGTAGTTATTATTACCTGGTGTATTCTTTGATTCTGGCACAGATGAAGAGACTCATGACTCTTCCACTAGGAAGTCCCTCTGCAATAACTCCCTGCTTCTTCCAGAGCCTTGGAAACACGTCATCGCCTCATCCCAAAACCTTGTAGGGCAAATAACTGCATTTTACTGCATACTGAGGACCTGAATCACCACTTCACTGAAATCAACTGTGTGATACTATGGTAATTCAAGCTCCAAGCCTGCATTAACCTATGTGAGTTCCCCCCACTATGTCTGGAAACAGCTTCTCTGGGAGGAGGGGAGGGCAGATTTAGGGGGTAAACCTCCAGCATCTCATGAGATGGGAATCTGGCACCTATGCTGATGAAAGAATAAAGAGGAATTCTTGGTTTCTGCTTGAATATTTCAGCAAAGAGAGCAAGAAGTGCAAAGGTTATAGTGAAATTTAAAAATGACAGAGCCCAGTGCCCAATTCCTAAAAATATAACAAATATCACTAGAAATATTTGCTAAAATTAAAATGTAATCAATTAAAGCAGGGTAACTGCATAATTAATTTTAATGCTGCAAAAAAAATGCAACCATTCATTTTCCCTTTGTTGAACCCACTCCACTTTTCAATACTTTAGAAATTTTCCTTTAATAAGATATCCTCACCTCCTCCAAATACGCATCGTCTTTTTTCTTTTCTTCCTTCCCCCTCCCCCAGTTGTGTAAGTGGTTTTAAATCTGAAAGAAAATGTAGTGCTTTCAGCCGTAAGGGTTTAATATCACAGATAGCATCAGGCATAGAGTGTGCATGCTCTGGTCAAATCTCCCAGACAGGTACCATAGTGCTGTCATGTCCCAGTCCTGGGCCTATCTTGAACAAAGAGACTAATTATCATGCCAAATTGTTTCTGCTGCTTTTGTGGTGCCTCCAAATAGGTTCAGTATAAGACTAAAACACTCATTTTCACTATCACAAATTAGGATTTGAACCTTGGGGTATGTCTATACTGGAATAAAAGATGCACATCGCATCCGGCCAGGATCAGCTGACTCAGGCTTGCAGAGCTCTGGCCATAGAGCTAAAAATTGCTAGATTGATGTTCGGACTCAGGCTGGATCCTGGTTTCTGGGACCCTCTCCCTCATGGGGTCCCAGAGCTCTGGCTCCAGAACAAGCCCTAAATATCTGCTTGGGCTGTAATATTTTACAGTCTTGGAGCCCAAGCAAGCCGAAGTCAGCTGACCCAGGCCAGCAGTGGGTGTTTAACTGCTGTGTACACAAGCTTAGGGTCTCCAGACTAAAAAAAAACAAGTGTTACTTTGCCGCTTTCAGTCAATTGTCCACTGTGATTAAAAGCTTTCCTAATATACCATCGCCACCTTTATTTCTATTATTTGTGGTACAGAAAAATCTAGAGGCCCCAATTGAGAGCCTCATTATGTTAGGTACTGTATAGGTACCTAGTAGGAGATAGCCCCTTCCCCCAAAGAAATTGCAGACTTAAATCAACAGTATGGGAGAAGAGAAGTATTATTACCATCTTCATTTTACAGATGGGGAACTGAGGCAATTAAATGACTTGACCAAGTCACATAAGAAGCTTGGAGCAGAACTGGGAGTTGAAACTAAGGCTAGGTCTACACTACCCACCTGAATTGGCGGGTAGAAATAGATCTCTCGGGGATTGAATTATCGCGTCTCGTCGGGACGTGACAATCGATCCCCGAATTGATGCTCTTACTCCACCAGCGGAGGTGGGAGTAAGCGCCGTCGACCGGGAGCCGCGGAGGTCAATTTTGCCGCCGTCTTCACAGCGGGGTAAGTCGGCTCCGATAGGTCGAATTCAGCTACGCTATTTATGTAGCTGAATTTGCGTATCTTAAATCGACCCCCCCCCTGTAGTGAAGACCTGCCCACAGTCTCCTAAGACCCAGTCCAAGCTCATTAACTGCAAATCCTCTCCAATCAGCCCACAATTTTTGAATTAGTCATCATCAATGGAACAGAATGACCTGAATTTCTTTCTAGAATATATCTGATCCTAAGATTAGGGGATACTGAAAAACAATGTACAGTATAAAGGATGTAACATCTCGATAGGTAAGTAAAGATTAGGAGACAAAACATGCTCCATATGTTACTAAAGTACAACCCAGCTTCAATGCCATCTAAACAGTATTGATGCAGGTATTTGCAAGTTTTGTAATGCAAATACTGATTATGTTTAGTCTGTTCTGTCAGGCATTAAATAACGTTCCCATTCTAGTTTTAAAGAGCTCTTTCTAATCTTTATTTACACTAATGCCTCCTTTGCTGACTTTTAACAATTATGTGCCATTGACAATTGTTTATTGTTGTTTAATTAGGAGGTGGATTATTCCGGTGTTTTAATGATTAGTGTTCAACAACTTGACAGAAATGTTATTCCCCAAACCACTAAACACAAATTGACTTTGATTTCTTTTACTTAATCTTGTTATGATTGTATTATAAGCTCTCTGCTGTATAACTTTTTGTTAATTATGGTATCTCAGAGTTTCAGCTCAGTAATGTGTGCACCAAAAGAAACAAATCCATAAAGTGTCTATTCCACTTCATTTTGGTAATTTAAAAAAAATGTTAGAGAACCGAATGTTAAACGTAAGTGGTATAATTAGGTCTCCACTGATTCCATATGCTATTTACTCAGTTTCCAAATTGGGGTACCTTACTTAATTTTAACACATAGTTTGAATGTTCTGAAGTCATATAGAAATCTTTGAGAAAATGGCCATTACATCTTAAATGTCATCAGTCCCAGAAGTACTGCCTGCACAAAGATACCATAGGTAATGAGTACTGTTTAAATATTGTTTGTTGGAGACACTAAATAAATGGATTAATAAATGTTGTCAACCTTTATTAGCCAATCAGGAGATAATTTGTAGAAATAGAAGATCCAGAAGACATTTAAACTATAGTGATTACTATAATAATAATAGGGCTAGTCAAAAATATTGCATAAAAACTGTTTTTCAGAAGAAAAATGATTTTTCATCTATATGAAATTTTTACATAAAAAAATAATTTTTTCATCAAAAGATTTTGGCTGAAAATGGGAATTTCGGTGCATGATGGGAGCCATAATTTGCATCTCGTGCCCTCATTCTCCTCCACGGACCGGGATCTCCTGCTGAGCTGCATCTTCCATAATGCACCATAGTCTCCCTTCTTGGTGAGGGGAAGCTGTGCAGCTTAGTGTCCCTGGCTGAGGTGCATTCTGAGAGATGGAGTTCAGCTGGGGATTCTGGCCCACAGAGAAGAAAAGGGACACAAGGCATTAACTACAACTCCCATGAGGCATTACAACTCCCATTTCAACTCAAATCCTTCAGGTTTTGAGTTTTTGGTGAAAACTTAAACATTTCCATAGATAAGTAAAGATTAGGAGACAAAAGAAGCTCTAAATAGAGCTGAAGTCAGTGATTACTGACCTCTGTCATGTGACAGGGTTATTAATCTTTGTAACTATGTCAGGTGACTGGGCTAGGAAATAGAGTTAAACCCACTTTCTGCGTATGCTATCTCTAAACAACAACTTTAATAACCAGGGCTTTTCATAAGAGCTAGGGATGGGAAGGACAATATTGTTACAGCCACTCCCGCAGTCCCCATATCTGATCATAACAAGGAAATCTGGTGCTTGACTTTTAGAGGCAAAATTAAAATGAATGGTGCTGCTACCAAATTATCCCAATTTTGATTGTAGAAGAGAAATCTGCCTGACTCCTGTACGATGTTTTTGAAGGTCATGAAAGACTAGAGCTGTGTTAATAATGGATTTTTCAGTTTGCTGCCAATTCCAAAAAATACAAATAAAAAAATCATTGCAGGTCAAGTCGAAAATTATATTTTTCAAAATTTTCAGTGAATTGAAATAATAATAAATGATGATGATAATTAATTAATTAATTAAGAATTCCAGGTCAAATGAAACATTTGTGGTGGTATGTCACCTATTCTGGGGGGAGTTTCAGACATGGAGTAAAACACTATTCTGGGTGAGTAAGGTGTATGGAGAGAGTATTGTTCCTGCATAATGTCTTAACGTTTAATTTGATGGTTATTTTTTTATAGTCTTCTTAAATCCCTGCTCTCGAAACTTCAGTGGTGAGATTTCCAAAAGTACCCACATTACTAAAGTCCTATTCGTTTTCATTACAATTTGTGATCCATAGAAACTTAGGCAATTTTAAAAATCTGAACCCAGAGTTCCAAAATGCTGCAAGTGAGATCATGTTGTTCCTTTTCTCCATCGCACTCCATTCATCTCCAAACCCAAATGAAAATGACATTCTTGTTTACAGAAGTCAGTAGTGACTCATGGTCATGGCTGACCTGTATGTCTAGAACGCCTCCCTTCTTACAGCCACAGAGTCACTTGCTCCACTTAAATCACACCACTTCTTCCACGTTTTTCCAGCTTATGTCTCGCTCTGTAAGGCATTATGTAGTCCCCTGTAAGGAGGACGACATATAAAAAATAGATTGTATTATATTGAAGAACTGGGGATAGTGTTACTCTACAGCAGAAGTGACAGGAGAGAACAAAATATTGGTCTGACTCTCCTCTCACACTGGTATTATGCCAGTTTAACTCAGGAGCTGCCATCCTATTTTTACACCAGTTTGATTCAAGCCTGACAAACAAAATCAGTATATATGGAAGGAACTCACTGAAGCAGTAAACTCCAATTTGGAACAGATAGCCTTAATGTCCCCAACACCTATGAAAATGCTATTTCGTACATGATGGAGCTTAGAAGCTGAGCCACTATCTAGAAAACAGATCCATGCCCTATCTGGCTGGTGAACGATAGCAATTTCCTAAGAGAAATCATCAACAACTTCACAGCAGCAAGCACAACAATTTCCTTGAATAATGCAGCAATCTTGATTCAAAAGAACTTTCCAGTTACTATCCCATCTCTGACCTGCTATTCCTGAGCAAAACAGATGAGAAAGTTCTTAGTGGCAACCAGGGCCCAACAACCTATTTCCTCTGCCAACATCCTGGATGTTTTGCAAGCAGATTTCAGGCTGTGACATTAGGGAGACAGCCAAGTGCAAGATCATCTCATGGCAGTGGATGGAGGCCATATCTCAATGTTCTCACTGCTTCTCCCCCTACAGCAGTCAACATAGCCAAGTACAATCGCTGACATCCTTACATGATGTAACTGGATAAGACCGCACAACACAACAATGGGTCCATCAGGACCCAAAGAGCTGTATTGAGCAACTGCTTTTCTTCAATAGATACCTTTGTCTGTAGATTCCTACAGGGTTCTATCCAGTGATCTAGGAATTTTCCTCCCTTCTTCCAGACAGACATCTGGCCATAGTCATCTATGCATTCATCATCTCCACACCGGATGATGGTAACACAGTTTATATTGGACTGAAGATGCCAAAAATGCAAGGTTCCAAATCACACAAAATGCAACAGCCGTGTCCTCTATGGATTAGCTGCCAAGAGCCCTTATCCTGCCAGCTGCTCCAATATCTCCAAAGGCTCCCAGTTCACTTCTATTGATAGTTCAAGATGCAAGTTCTAATCTTCAAGTCCACCACTGGGTTACTGAAGCACATTAGCTACTCAATTTTATCCACTAAGAAAACTGCACTCTCTGAAACAATGTGCATTAACCAGCTATTTCCCCACTGTCTGTCATGTTTTCTGGTGCCAAGACAGGGCAAGGATTAACATCTTAGAAATGCATTATTAATAATAATAAAAGAATTTATCACTTAAAGGTTTTGAACCATTTTCAATAGCTTCAATATATTAAAAATATGCCAATTCTCTATAGAGAAAGTTTGACTGCTCTGTGCTGTATCTTTGCAAGAGGTGGGATGGTGGATGGTGGAGAGAAGGAATGGCCATGTGGTAGGTCTGTGAGATGTCTTCCTGGCCCAGGGCTTGATGACTTCAGAGTGCAGGGCGGGCCTTACTATGAGGCAAATTGAGGCAGCCACCTCAGGTGCCAGACTGTAGGGGAGTGCCACTAGGACCCAGAGTGTAGAAAATTGTGTCTGCTGGTGGTGCATATGTATTCTTTCTGCTCTAGATGCACAGAGATGGTGGAGTGCTGTGCTGGAGGAAAGAGGGCACAAGAGACAGGCAGGCAGGAGAAAAGGTGAGAGGGAATAACAGAAAGTGGTGGGAGCTGCAAGAAGAGAGAGGAAGAGGAGCCTCTTATGTACTGCTCTAGCATCCCCAGGAGCCTGGACTGATTAACATCAGCTTCTCAGGGAGCTTCCTGTTTCCTGCTGCTTCCCTGAACCCACTTGAGGATAACAGGCAACTGAAGTAGTAGGAGCCAGTTAGGCCCTTAAGACACTGATATCTTTCCTCACTCAGGCCCTGCTACCAGCCTGCTTATTTGAGTGTTGAGAGCCACTATAGCTGGCACAGAACAGCAGTCATGAGTGAAAGAAGAAAACACCCCTCTGGGGCAGCATTCAGAAAAAGAAAGAAAGCAAAGGAAGCTTTTTCTATCTAAGCAGGAAGGAGCTCTCCTGAGATACACAGACACAAATGTTCATGGTGAGCCTTCTGGCCCCAGTGAGGATGTGAGTGGTGAGAAGATGTCTGATCTTCCAGTTAGTCAGAGTGCAGGTGACCTGGAAGCTACTGCTGCATCATATCCGCATCTCAAATGGATGTAACCATGCACATTCCTGAAGAAAAGTGTAGATCAGAGAAGAGTGTGGTGGAAGTGCAAGAAACAGCTGCTGTTGAGTTTAGTTCCTTAAGTCTAGATGATCCAGGACTGTAGTCCCACTTGAGCAGTAGCCTGAGGGACTTCTTTGTACTGCATGGGCCACAGCAAGTGAAAAAACTTCATTTTCCCCAAAGACAATGAAAATAGAAGTTTCCATCCAACACATTACTGGCGTGAAATTCCCAATGGTGACAAAGTGGAGAGGCCATGGCTTATGTACTCAAAAACCCAGTATGTTGCATACTGTTTTTGTTGCAAACTCTTCCAGTCTAATGTTCCAACCACATTGGGTTCTAAGGGAACAAAGGACTGGAAAAATCTGGCAAGAAATCTGTCATGCCATGAGAAGGCAGCAAATCACCAGAGAGCATTCCATAGGTGGAAAGAGCTTGAGATGAGACTAAGGTTAAAGGCCACCATAGCAGCATCAAGAGAAGATTGCATCAGAATCTCTTTACTGGCAAAATGTTCTGAAAAGGCTCATTGCCATTGTGAGAATGCTTGTTACCCAAAACCTAGCACTGCGTGGCACTTCAGATCAGCTGTATGTGCCAAACAATGGAAACTTCCTTAAAATTGTGGAGCTGATGGCTGAGTTTGATGCTGTATTCCAGGAGCATGTAAGAAGAGTCACCACCCAAGAAATGTACATACACCACTACCTTGGAAAAAATATTCAAAATGAGATCATACAGTTACTGGCAACAAAAGTCAAACAGAAGATTGTGGCAGATCTGAAGTCAGCAAGATATTACTCTGTTATTCTGGACCGCACAGCTGACATCAGCCATATGGAACAAATGACTTTAATGGTGTGTTTTGTAACAACAACAGAACCGAGGGAAAATGACTCTGCAATGGTGACTGTCAGAAAGCATTTTCTAGAATGTATTGACATTGATGATTCTACAGGAGCTGGTATGACAAATGTGCTTCTTAAAAAGCTGGAAGATACGGGAATTGCGATAGCCGACAGGAGAGGTCAGGGCTATGATAATGTGCCAACATGAGAGGGAAGAACAGAGGAATGCAGACACAGATCCGAGAGTTAAACCCTCGTGCTTTTTTTGTCCCATGCAGTTCTCATTCATTGAACTTGGTGGTCAGTGATGCAGCATCAGCTTCTAGTGAGGTGCTGAATTTTTTAATGTAATTCAAAGCATTTATGTATTTTTCTCTGCATCAACTCATTGATGGCAAATTGTTGAAGCAACATCTGGGAACGTCCTCTCTGACACTGAAACCACTGAGTGCCACATGATGGGAAAGTCGAGTGGAGGCAATAAATCCTATCAAACACCAAATTGGGAAGATAGATGATGACACAGTTGCCATTATGGAGGATAATGCCATGACAGGAACTGTTCATGGGAGAACAGTGGCAGAGGGAAATGGAATCACCAGAAATATAAATAACTTCAAATTTCTGTGTGGTTTAGTGTTGTGACATGACATATTGTTTGAAATAAATGTTGTAAGCAAGAGACTCCAAAGTGTTGACCTTGATATATCTGGAGCAATGGAACAACTGGACAAAGCAAAGTCATACCTACAGTCTTACCGGTCAGATGAGGGATTTCAAAACATTCTGAAGAATGGACAGAAGTTGGCAGATGAACTTCACACTGAAGCTATTTTCCCACCCATTCAAGAATACAAGAGTCACCGAAGAAGAAGACATTTTGATTACGAGGCATGAGATAATTCCATAAGAGATCCCAAACAGCAATTCAAAGTTGAATTCTTTAACCAGGTGCTAGATTGTGCAATACAGTCAGTTGAAGAACGTTTCATGCAGCTCAAGGAACACAGCAGTACATTTGGATGTTGTATGATATTCCAAAACTATCACTACACCTGAAGAAGACCAACACCAGCAATGCAGGACACTAGAGACAGTGTTGACGCATGATGACATGCGCGATATTGATGCGAGTGATTTAGGTGATGAACTGAAAGCCCTTTCAAAATACATTTCAGCAGGATCAACTCCAAAAGCTGTTCTGGAATATATGTGCACAAATAAGATGACCACCCTCTTTCCAAATGCTTTTGTTGCTCTGCACATACTTCTAACACTTCCTGTAACAGTTGCCAGTGGAGAACACAGCTTCTCCAAGCTGAAGTTAATAAAAACACATCTACGCTCCACAATTACACAGGAGAGGCTGGTCGGCCTTGCAACCATCTCAATAGAGCATGAGCTGGCCCAGACTGTGGACCTTCAGCAGGAAGCAGTTTAAATCTTTGCAATCAAAAAGGCAAGGAAAGCACCACTTTGATTATTCAAACAGATTAAAAATGCAGACAAGAAAAGTTACATTTGCTGTTCAGGCATTTGAAAGTTAAGTGTTACTTAAAATTTTTGAACAAGGCATTTTATGTTGTTAGTTCTCCTTTATTGGGGTAGGTAGCAGAGCAGTACCATGAGAGGAGTAGAACAGGCAGAAATGAGACCTTTCAAACTTTTGGCCCAAACAAGGAGGCATAGGGGCGTCATTTGAGCTCCCCGCCTCAGGTGCCAAAATTTTGTGGGCCAGCCCTGCCAGAGTACAGGGATTTGCTCTCTGTAATACATCTTACTGTGACTCTCAAGAAGAAGCAATATATGTCCACCTTCTGCATGGGCTGAGATAGCCAAATATGCTTGGGGACTCCAGCAGACAAATCTCCTTAATCTGCCATGCACAGAATGGTGCAGTACTTAGGGTCTCTTCCCGGTGCACAAAAAACTAAAAGCATGTCCTCCTCTGCTCCTGAGCAAATCTGCTGGTTGGGAACCCGACTCCATTCTTGTTGAGATCAATGGCAAAACTCACATCAACTTCAACAGGAACAGGATTGGGTCCTGGGCGTACCAAGAAGGAAGGAGGTTTCCTATAACCTCTTTATCCCAAGTGCATGCAGCCAACACAAGATTTAGTCCTATGTATACTAGAAACTATATCAGGAGAGAAAAAGACTCCCTGATTCAATTTTAGCCAATTTCTTTTTTCTAAGTATACAAGGTAATGTCACTAAAAAAGAGCCATATATATATATATAATACATATAATATATAATACATTTTTGCCTTCTTTTTTGGTATATATATATATATATATATATATATATATATATATATATATATACCAAAAAAGAAGGCAAAAATATATTACAAATATAAGCATACATTAAAATGTGTATATTTTATGTAATAGGAAATGGAAAATGGAAGATAAAATGAAATGTCAAGGACATGATTTAGCCTTTGGAGAATATATCTGGGTCTCTTCTAAATCTTTCTTCTGGTGACTTTCAAATTACTTATAAAAATGTGCCTTTTCCATTCTTGCAAAACTGCAAATCAGCAAAAATTATATCCTTTTCCAAATTAACAATAATGCTATTCAGTCAGTTTCCTTTGCTCTCATCCCATGCATTTAACACTACATGTTACCAATTTAGAAAGCAAAAGCCTCTTAAAGCCAACTCCTCCAACCCATCCCCTCAGAATAGATACATTCTGTTTTATACTGTCAAGGTTCTTGAAATAACATCAGGTAATAGCATATGTTACCCAAATTCTGTAGGCTAATTATCTTTTTAG
The DNA here is from genome assembly GCF_027887155.1 of Malaclemys terrapin pileata. Classification (NCBI taxonomy): domain Eukaryota; kingdom Metazoa; phylum Chordata; order Testudines; family Emydidae; genus Malaclemys; species Malaclemys terrapin. The sequence continues at coordinate 261,568,834 of NC_071506.1, forward strand.
TGTGTGTGTGTGTGTGAGAGAGAGAGAGAGAAATTTCAGAATCATGTGCTGCATTTATTTATCATGTACCGCATCTAAACACCGGCTCTCTCCCATTAATCTACATCCCTGAGATTCATTCTAATACTCCAAATCTCTGAGCAGGTTTAAGCCATTAGTGTGTAAAATTACACAAGCACAGAAATGTTTTTTCCTTTTCCCCACAGCAACAGCAAACTAGCTCCTTAAAAAAAGGGGTATATGCCCAATCCCAAGAACAGACAACATCCTGCAGAAGGAACAGCTTTTCTATACATACAAATGTTATGGATTTAAAGTACAGTAACTTTGAGCTAAGTTGCTGCCCAGAGGGGGTCGGAAGAGGGAAAGAGGAGAGAGATTGTGGACTCATCTGCAAATCCATCTATATTTTCTTTTTGGTGTAAACCGCTGAAATCCATCTACCAAACACTGCTTCACTCTTATGATTCATTTAGTGAATTAGTCGTGTTTTACATTGTTCTAGCTCATCCCTTGCAGTTATCTGTGTGTCCCCATCTCTGAGATCCATGTTACTCCCTGATTTCGTATTTTCAATAGGTCTTCACATGTTACATAGTAAGTTAATTAGGTGCTGAAAATAAGGGTGAATTTTATTTAAAAAAAAAATATTGCCATCTGTCCTCTTTCTCTTTCTTTAAACAGAGTTGTCATATCACCCACAAATTTACAAGCCTGTCTGAACTCAGCATACCTCGGATAGCTCTTACCTTCACAATTTTTACTCGATATCCTGGTCTAAGTTGGTCTTACAGAAAAAACTAACGTAACTCCTTGTCTGGGGAACTTGACTGAGATGAACAAATCAGTTAACATATTCATGAAGTCTGGACTCACAGATGTTATTTGGAGAGTCATTAATGCTGACAACTAACTGTGGGCTAGACTGTGCCATTTACGCCCAGCTCATAGTAATGAGTGTGGAGCTACTCCACCACACACTGCGCATCCCAGATCTGCCAGGTTCATAGAGGCTGCCCACTTCTGCTGCTAGACCATTATGAGGAGTGCCGTTTTCTGTTCTGTAGGTAGCATGCTAGCTATGATGATTGGTGCACAGAGGGGCACAGCCCTTGGCCCCATCTTCCACCCCTCCCTGCATATTTCAAACCACAGTGCACCCATTGGGGAGGATTGGAGCAGTCCCCGGAGCGCAGGGGCTGCAGTTCTATCTGGCTTTTATATAGGCCCTTCAGTGGGAGTGGGGAAGTTTCTTATGCCCTCCCTCCGCTACGGCACGTAAAGTGTAGGTAGAATCTGACCCTTAGTATGTAACATTCAAGGAGCAGGCCAACAATGGTCCCTGCAGTGAGTGGTAATATATTTGTGGGGACCCCATTTGGATATGGTTACATAGACAGAATATACAAATGATTAGCTGTCTAGAAAACATGACCTATGAAGGAAGGTTGAAAAAATTGGGTTTGTTTAGTGTGGAAAAAAGAAGACTGAGAGGGGACATGATAACAGTTTTCAGGTACATAAAAGGTTGTTACAAGGAGGAGGGAGACAAATTGTTTTCTTCACCTCTGAGGATAGGACAAGAAGCAATGGGCTTAAATTGCAGCATGGGAGGTTTAGGTTGGACATTAGGAAAAAATTCCTAACTGTCAGGGTGGTTAAGCACTGGAATAAATGCCTAGGGAGGTTGTGGAATCTCCATCATTGGAGAATTTTAAGAGTAGGTTAGACAAACTCCTGTCAGGAAAGGTCTAGATCAGTGGTGAGCAAATTGTGGCCCACAGGTCGCATGTGGCCCATCATGGTTATCTGATTACAGGCCACGTAGCGCGACCAGACAGCAAGTGTGAAAAATCGGGACAGGGGGTGGGGAGTAATAGGAGCCAATATAAGAAAAAGACCCAAAAATCGGGACTGTCCCTATAAAATTGGGACATCTGGTAACCCTAAGGCCATGAGACATTTTGCTGATGTTGACCATCCACAGGCACAGTCCCCTGCAGCTCCCAGTGGCCATAGTTCACCGTTCCCGGCCAATGGGAGCTGCAGGAAGCAGCGGGCCGCATGGGACGTGCTGCCCGCCGCTTCCTGCAGCGCCCATTGGCCAGAAGCGGTGAACCGCGGCCACTGGGAGCTGTGGGAGGCCATGCCTGCGGATGGTCAATGTCAGCAAAATGTCTTGCAGCGCACAATCAGATTAGCCTAATGGGCCGCATGCAGCCCATGGACCACAGGCTGCCCACTGCTGGTCTAGATAATATTTAGTACTGCCCTGAGTGCAGGGGACTGGACTAGATGACCTCTTGAGGTCCCTTCCAGTCCTATGATTCTATGACTCTATGAAATACTGAGACTCATTCTAGCTGAAGTATGAGTCAGTCAGAACTCCTATTTTCAATAGTGTATAATAGTACTATATAGATATAACACAAGGGAAATTCCTGTCACTGATGTGATTATAGTAGGTGGTAATCCTACATGCTAATTCCGGTTTTGGACACACAGATTTGCAAGTCCCAAAGGGCATTTTAGCAGTCAGTCTCTTAGAGATAGTAGGCTTCTCTAACTGCAGGGCCAGCTGCAGACCTCATCTTTTCCCAGATGTCGGAGAATGGGGAGATTGGGAAGAATTTTGAAGAAAGAATTGCTGGGGAGAGGAGGTGGGGGATTTTATTTGTTGACTTTCCAGTTATTAGTGGTGGGATATACTATAGTGTGTTGTTGTATTTTTGTCATGTGTGGGGTATCCAGACCATAACCAAGGGAGGAAGGACTAGCCAGTAGTTAGGGCACTACCTAGCATTGAGGAGACCCAGTTTCATATCCTCCATCTATCACAAACCTCCTGTATAACCTGGGCAAGTCACTTAGCTTCTATGAGCCCCAGTTCCCCAGCTGTAAAATGGGGATGATAGTACTTTCCTACTTCACAAATCTACACTGCAATGTTAGCCCAGGGTTTAAAGTCCGGCTCAAGCCTAACCCCCTTGAATCTACACACAGATCACACTAACCCAGGACTCAGACCCAGGATCCCAGGACACCACAAGGGTTGAGGGTCTGAGCCTGAGTCAAGCCATGACACAGGGTTCGAGCCTTATTGTGCTGCAATGTAGATGCAGCCCCATGCTCTGGGAATCTGACAAAAGTATTCCATTATCCCATGGGCCAACTTTCTTAGTCCTTTGGACAATCAAGTTTGGTGAACAGTCAAGTCTTCTCACACTGCACCATAAACAAAGGGCTAGAGTAGCCACATTCTGGGAGGGTGCTAAAAAGTCTGGGATATGGGTGGTTGGACTTGAGATTTCACAATGCAGTGCAGATGCTGGAGCCCAAGCTTGGGACCAAGGGTTACAAATGAGCATAGATGCTCAAGCCCTAGGTTAATACACCTAGGATCTGCTAATCAAGTTCTAGTAACCCTGGGCTTACATTGCAGTGTAGACATACCAACAGAGTGTTGCAAGGTTACATACATTGCAAGACTGGGAGACGCTCAACTACTATGGTGATGGGGGGCTATAAACACAGGCTTTTAAGTAATGCCAAGGCCCCCTAGAGCATATGGATAGAAGCTCTTTTAAAGTGTTTCCCACAAAACCAAATACATAAACAAAATGTCCAATTCAGGACTTTCAAGATAATGAATTGCACTCAGAAGTGAACTGCCAATGCAAGCGTCTTTCTTAGCCTGCCTGTTTAAAATATGTAGGTTGCCTTTCTGAGCTAGCTGCAGTGTCTGGGTGCCAATGTAAAGTGTGTTGCAGAAGTTAGGGGATGAAATGCTACAAATTGGGGAAGCCTTGTGTAAACCAGCCATAGTGTGTACTAAGCAAGCACTGGTAAAGAGCTCTTTCAAAGCAGGGTAAAGTGCTTAGAGCGGCTTTGAGCTTTTCAACCTTTGCATTGTTTTAAGTGAAATAATGTATTTAATTAGGTTAGCTAGGGAAAGGGCTAAGATAATGTGCTTGGCAAGGATGCAGCATAAGCACCAGAGGGTGTTTATAATGTGATGAGTGCTCTTAATGTCTATTGATGTCAGTGGGAGCTCAGCACTCCACAGGATCAGACCTATGTCCTCTACAGAGTCTTGCATCATAAGTAGCCAGCTAATTATTTTCTTAATACAGGCTCATAAATGTTTCTGAAGGTTTGTACTTTTGTTTTCTCTCACTACTTATTTTGATTCAACTTTGGCTGCACATCTCCAGTATAAATTCTGATTTAATGTCTAAGCAGCATATTTGCAGACTGTTGAATGGTGCATCCTGTGGGAAGCACTGCAGAAGGAGCAAAGTGAATGCTGTCCTTGGAACCACATTAAATCAAATCTCAGCTTCAAATCCTTAAAAGGTTGGCTACTTCTAATATACAAAGTATTTTCAAGTGAAAGACTCAATTTCCTGTCTTTCTTCGTGCTTCCTGACAGGAATAATACAATGTTTTCAGGTAGTACATTGAATCAGTAAGGACTGACAAAACTAATCTTCAGTGTTCTGGTTTGGTTTCACTAGATGTTATTCACTTTGCTCTACTAGATATATACCCACTGCTCACTCATTTTCATTTTCACCAGCTTAGCAGGGAATTTCTGATGTGCACATTTCTGAAGAATAATAAAACTCCAGGCCAGCAAAGCACATGAGCTCATGCTTAAGTTTAATGATATGAGTAGTTCTGTTTACTTTTACACCGCTACTCACCTAATTATTATTATTTATATTATCATAGTGCCTAGGAGTTCCAATCATGGACCAGGGCTCCATTTTTCTAGGCACTGTGCAAATGCAAAACAAAAAGACAGTCCCTGCCCCAAGGATGTTACAGTCTAATTTTTAAGACAAGAGACAACGGATGGATACAGGCAGACAGGGATGTACCAAGAGTCAGTATGCTATGTAGTGGTCCCAACGCACTGGCAGCCTAAAGTTAAGCATGTGCTTAAGTGTTTTGCTGGATCAGATCCAGTTTCAATAAGCTTAGGCTACAAGTGTTACTTTTCAAATTTAGTATAAAAAATAGTTGAAAAGCTACAGCCATACTTACACCGTTCACAGTTGTTCGGGCATGATGGATTTAGTTCCCAATAGCAGAAGCAGAAGATGAAAAACATTAGGCTATCTGGTGTGCTGAGGCCACTGCCTATCAAGCTTACAAATATTGCCTCATTGTGTCCTTAACTTCTCCCATCAGTCTGTAGGTATCTATCTTTTGTCTCATACTTAGTTTGTAAGCTCTTGGGTGCAGGGACCATCTTTTTGTACTGTGTTGGTACAGCACAATGGGGTCTCCTGGTCCATGACTGCAGCTCCTAGGCACTATAAGAAGAAATACATATATAATAAAAATATTCATAGTTCTGTTCCATGGAGCCCACATGGGGAATAAAATTAGATTATAGGCCTGTCCATGCTAGCACTAGAGTCAATGTGTATTTTGCCATTGACTTCAATAGGAGAAGGACCTAGTCCTACATTCCTTTTGAAGAGTAGTGATTCCTCATTTGCTATAAATGTTCTCTTATCACACTGAATACATCATAAGGAGTTCTGAGGTTCTTGTACCATGGCTAAGAATGATGTTAGAGAGTCCTTTACTCTGCTACATCAAATTCCTACCCAAAGGAACTGTTCTGGCTGACTATTTCGTTTCTATCCCTCCAAAACCAGGTGCAATAGTTAACATGATAATTAGGAAAAAAAAAACAATAAATATAAAAAATCTCTACAAATGACCAAAAATAGCTTTGATCATCATTGAAATGTTACATCATTGAAGTCCAATATCTTGATTTTCTCCAGGGCTTTGAAGATAGTGGCCCATTGGGAAGCTAGGAATATCCCTTTTCCATTGGTACAAACCTCATGATTTGCAGGGTCATGTGATTTCAGATCTTATGCCTAATAGTGGTGCAAGGCTGATTAGTGCCCATACAGGCCTCAGGCCAGTGCAATCTGGATACGGCAGGGAAAACTGTACACTTAGCATAAAACAAGGGGAAAAGTTGGTGGCAGTTTCTTAGATTTTTTTTTTAAACTGTGATTCTTTAAAGCCGCTCAGAGATTTAGAATACAAGAATAAGTCTATTAAAGGTGCATGACAATTGCAATCTACATGACTCCTCTCTGGTTTACCAGAAGGCTCTTCAATTTAGCATAGGGCTATCACTTCCATCTGTGGAATATGTGATAGTGTGATGTGACATAAGAATATATTGCTATGAGTTTGGAATGGCTATACTACTCATTAGTTATGTAGGTCATTCTACATGCATGCTATAAAACCATTATACTTCCCCACACAATCATGTACTGGGTACATTTTTTAATTATAAAACTATTTTTGAACGTTTTAAAAAAATATGGGGACTAAAATTTAACCTAAAGCATCTGGAAATTTGAAGTAGCCCCAAAAGAGCCTTATTAGTGGGCAGAGAGCAGGTGAGGATGTCAAAGATGAATGCTAAATTCAATTGTAAAAATGTCTACATAATTTTTCACATAGGTCTGAAGCAAAACTTTCACATGGATATCACCACAGGATGTATGGTGTATTATTATACAGGTGTGTGAACTTGCAAAGAACGTGCATGCGTATATGGGCCACGATCAACGAATTCACCTTAAAATGAGAGCCTATATTATAGCATCATCCAGAAAATGCATATATTCTAATGATATGTTGAAAACAACATAACAAAATCAGCTCTAACTTTTCATTCAAATCTATTTTGTCCTTTATCTTTCAAACAATAATGTAGCAGATTATTACAGGGAATTTAATTATGGTCTTCCTGTCATTAACTTTTTTCCTTTCAGGAACAAAAATGCTCATACCGTCTCCTCAATGGAACGAATTAGAACCAATAGTAGGGCTTAATTTTAAATAATTTCAATGTTATGTGCTAAGTAAAATAATTTCACAAATCCAGTCAGTCATTGAAAATGAAATGTACTTATATAAAGTTAATCAATAGTGTGAGACATATAACACATTTTTTGTGAAAAGATAAAAGAATGCTAGGAGAAAAAAGGAGCATTCTTAGAAACTACTAATAAAAGTCAAAAGCTTTCAGGGTAATTAGAATTTAATTAGAAAGAGTGATGCTATCATATGATAATAGTTGCAATTTCAATAATGCTGATATCTTATTTCTCTGTAATATAATGTAATACTATCCTTAAAACATACACACAAAAATGGTTTACTGCAAGTGGTAGTTTGGATTAGAACAAGTACTGTGTTCTGTTTCCATAACCAAGTTTTGCCTACCAAGTTTTGATTTAATCATTTAATTAATCTTTGGGATTATTTATGCAAATTAGCACCAGTTGCCAAACACTTCATCATAAAAACAATTTAGATCTGAACTAAAGATATAACATAAAGTATCCAGATATCACAGTGAATGTTCTCAGATACCATCATGACACTTACATTAGAATCCAAATGGAACAGAACAGGAACATTCATAATAGAAAAAAATAAGTTGTAAATTCTTTTTGAAAATAGGAACGTAGTTGTAAATTCCTCTTATTAGTGTTTTCGGAGAACAATGGTTTACGGAATGTAGTAGTTGCAAATTCCACTCTTTAGTGGTTTTGATTAATGAAGGTTTCTGTACAAATGGTTTGTTTTAAGAATGACATCATTCAAGTCAATTTATTATTGCTTAATGTTTTTCTTTTCCCAATCTGTAATATGAGGATAATGATATTTAGCTACATCACAGGGTGATAATGAGACTTAATCACTGTTGTTTAAAGTACTTTGAGATCCATGGATTAAAGTTACTATAGAAGCGAGAGTTATTATTAGTAGGAGTTTGGGACCTATTTTTTTCTTCAAATGCCACTGGCCTTTGTGCAAAGCATGGTAGAAAAACTACTAAACATAGCCAGAGCATATTTATATCCTCTAGCTTATGTTCTAATAACATAGTTACAGAAAGAGTCAAACCTTATTTCAGCCAAGAAATTTGACTTTGAATGTGATCCAAAGCATTGGGGTTAATTTAATCATTCATCTATTTTGCTAAGTGCTAAGAAAACAAAATTGCTCACTTTTTAGAAAATGGAGCAGTCCAAATCTCACCATGAAAAAAAAAAATCCACAGCAGTGCAACAGATCTTGAAAGGACCAAATCACTTTTGATTTTTCAAGCAGAGACGATCTATTTTTAGTGTGAGATGCTAAGAAAGCTCTTGATTTCTTTGAAATTTCAGCTTGCCCTTTTAAGTCAAAAGCAGTTTCCCTCAACAACGCGTACTACCAGCTGGAGAGATTAGCGTTGTCCTTCCTGTAACCTATAACCAACCATGAAATCCCACAGGGTAGGGTTGTTTTCCCCACAGGCATGTCTCTCAGAAAGATTATATTTTCTTCCCTCAGTGCCTGTCTGTCCTATGAAATAAAGGCCCAGTTTAGAAGGGTCTCATCTTGTGAAGTTCTAAGTACCCTCAACAACCAGTGATTGCAAGTGGAGTTGAAGGTACTCAGCACTTGCCAGGAGCTGTTCAATACTTTGTAAGATCAGGCCCTAAGATTAAATACATTTCAACAAGCTGTTCGCCAACTAAACATTCCAATCTCCTGATAAAAGATCAATAGAAATCAGCCAGTAATTTCTTTTTCTTTTTTTAAGAGTCAAATTCCCTTTGTCAAAATCTATCATTTTCCATTAGCAAAGCATCCTGAAAAATTCATGGTACTTTCAGACAGTACATGACTTCATACCTCAATGTGAAGTTTTGTTTATTGGTATATGAACATTGCGTCTATTAAATAAAGATGCCATAGTTCAGTCCTGACCATTCTATTTGGCCCATGTATTTTGTTCAGGTACCTCTCCATAAGAGATCATTCACCTTCTGCTTATTATATCTATAGTACTGTGAGCTTCCCTGCATTAGGAATCTTTGGTCCCTTTGAGATGGATAATAACTGGTAACTTCACAAATTCCAGGGCTGAGATGGAGAGTGGGGAATTACAACTTAAGACATTCTGCAAAAAGGTTGAACCGGCCAATTTTAAGACTATGTCATAGTTACAATTGATTGCTTCATAGAAAACAATGCAACCCTGAAGTCACATTTTGTTCTCACTACAAGCAGTTAAAGAAATTGCCAAATAACACTGTACTCCACATCTTTAGAGCCTTTAGAGTCATTATACCAGGTCGGACTGGTCAGAAAACAAGAATTGCATTTCTTGAAAAAATTCAAGGCCTCAACAATGAGACCATTTGAAATGAGACCTTTTGAAATTTGTAATAAACAAATTAGGGCAAATCCCACCACAAAATAGCCAACAGTCCAACAGTTGGGGCACACAGCTGGGATACAGAAGACTCAGGATCAAGTTCCTCCTTTAGCTGATTTTTCCCAGGCAACTGTCCTAATCACCAGAGTATAAAGCCTGTCTCTCTTTCTTTCTCTCAGTCTTTTTTATTGGAGTTTTTTCCACTGTGTATAAGTAATTAAATTTCCATTTGGCCCGGAAGACGGAGATTGACTCTATAGCAGGAGTTGGCAACCTTCAGCATGTGGCCCATCAGGCTAATCCGCTGGCTGGCCACAAGACATTTTGTTTATGTTGACCGTCTACAGGCACGTCCCCCCGCACCTCCCAGTGGCCGCGATTCACGGTTCCCAGACAATGGGAGATGCGGGAAGCGGCGGCCAGCACGACCACCTAATCTATGTTCTTGGCTTCATCTCAGCTTCCTTTGCAATGGTTTATCAGATGATGCTTCAAGAGACCAAACTTTGACTTCTCTCCTCTGTGGACATAAAACCCACCACAATTCCATGCCTTGGACAGGCTGCTTGTATGTCCACTGAACATCAGGGGGATACTGATAGTCTCCTCCAGCCTATTTTACCCTACCCAGAGCAGCCTAATGAGAACTTGGAGCTAATTTGCCTGGCAAGTTTGGCAAATTTTCTGCTAGCTTCCTAGGGAATATCAATCTATACATCTTTATTAACACTAGTAACAAACAGTTAAAAAGGGAAGATTCCTAAATGTTTGCCTTTGATGTGCCATTTAATATTTGATCTACTCTTGTGACTTCCCTAGAAACTCTCCAGTAGGATATTGCAGAAAATCTCAAACAATAATCTAGGCAAAATCTTAACTAGCTACATTACAGGTAAAAAGAACAGGAGTACTTGTGGCACCTTAGAGACTAACAAATTTATTAGAGCTTATGCTCTAAGTCTCTAAGGTGCCACAAGTACTCCTGTTCTTTTTGCGGATACAGACTAACACGGCTGCTACTCTGAAACCTACATTACAGGTGACAACTGACCCCTTAGTTAAAACAGTAGTGCTGAACGTCATTGCACTCTGTGCAAGTACCAAATGCATTTAACTAATCTGTCCAATTAATTCATTAAGAAATAAAAACTGCAGGGCAAGTGCTTTTGCAGATTTATAGCAGCCATTGATCCAGTCCTTTATTTCGTACAAAAGTGTAGTTAAAAACATGCTACAGAGCAAGTTTATGGCTTCCAAGATTTGAGGATACCCTTGTTATTCTTGCTGATTGCTCTGTTCAGTATCTCTTTTGGTAGCTCTTCATTGTCTGTCAGTCATCTATTGGCCTCTCTTGCTGTTCCATTCTCAGTCCCCCTCCCTATTTAGTCTCTCTATCCTGCTCCTATGGTTTTAGCTACTTCCTGTCTGCGAATGACTCCCAAATCTATCTCTCCACACACAACCTCCTACCATCAGCCCAGCCTTGCATTTCTAGGATGTCCTCTCCACTTCTCAAACCAAGTCCATCCAGACAGGGACCACTCATCTTGCCACCAATTCCCTCTCCTCTTTATTCCTACTGTATCCCCACTGGCAACACCATTATTCTCCACTTTTTCCAGCAGTCACTTTGTCGTTGAAATTCCTCTCCCCTTTTTCTACCCTGCTGTACCCCAGCTCTCTTTTGGCTCTATAGATCTTTCTTGCATAATGTTGTCTAAAATCCATCTTTTACTTTCTAACCCCATGTATTTCAGTCATTTCTGGCCTGGATTACCATAACTTTCTCCACTTTTCAGAGTAGCAGCCGTGTTAGTCTGTATCCGCAAAAAGAAGAACAGGAGTACTTGTGGCACCTTAGAGACTAACAAATTTATTAGAGCATAAGCTTTCGTGGACTACAGAAGTGGGCTGTAGTCCACGAAAGCTTATGCTCTAATAAATTTGTTAGTCTCTAAGGTGCCACAAGTACTCCTGTTCTTCTTTCTCCACTTTGACATTCCCATTTCATATTTCTTCCTTCTCAGGTCTGTATAGAGTCATATTCTTTTTCTAGGCACTCCAAGTATTTCATTTTCACCCTGAAATTCCTGCACTGCATTCCTGAATATTACAACATTAAAGTCAAACTCCTCATCTATTTCTTCAAGGTTCTATATAATCTTGCCCCAACCTATATCACAGAAAATTGGTGGAATAATTCATGACTGGAATATTGATATAGAAGGTCACAGCTTGTTCAGGAAGGAGAAGCCGGGCAAAAAGGAAGGAGGTGTTGCCTTATATATCAAAGATGTATATACTTGGACTGAGGTTGAGATGAAAGTGGGAGGCAGACCAGCTGAAAGTCTGTGTGTAAAGATAAAAGGGGAACAAACAAGGGTGATGTCGTGGTAGGTGTCCACTGTAGACCACCTATCCAGGAAGAAGAGGTAGATGAGGCTTTTTTAAAACAACTAACAAAGTAATCCAAAATACAGAACTTAGACATAATGCAGCAGAGCACAGACAAGCCATCAAGATCTTGGAATGCATTGGAGACAACATTTTATTACAGAAGATGGAGAAAGTGACTTGAGAGGAGGCTATTCTAGATTTGATTCTGATAAACGTGGAGGAACTGCTTGAGAATTTGAAAGTGGAAGACATTGATCATCAAATGGTAGAGTTTATGATTATAAGGAATGGTAAGAGGGAAAACTGCAAAATAAAGACAAAGGACTTCAAGAAAGTAGACATCAGCAGACTCTCCAAACTGGTAGGTAAGATACCATAGGAAAGCAAGTCTAAGGGGGAAAATGTTCAGGACAGTTGGCGGTTTTTAAAAGAAACATTATTAAGGGCACAAAAGCAAACTATACTAATGCATAGCTAAGATAAGATGTATGGTAGTGGAGCATCCTGGCTTAATCAGAAGATCTTCAATGACCTGATACTTAAAAAAGAGTCATATAAAAAGTGGAAACTAGGTCAAATTATGAAGGAAGAACATAAAACAAAACAACACAACCATGTAAGGACAACATTAGAAAGGCAAGGCAAAAAACAAGATTAAACTATCTAGGGACATAAAGAGTAATATGAAAACATTTTACAAATAGATGAGAAGCAAGAGGAAGACCAAGGAAGGATAGACCCATTATTCAATAAGGAGAGAAAGATAATAACAGAAAATGCAGCAATAGCTGAAGAGTTAAATGACTTTTTTTGTTTTGGTTTTCACAAAAAAGTTAGCAGTGATTGGATTACTAACATAGTGAACATCAGTTTTGAAGGCGTAGGATCTGAGGCTAAAATAGGAATAGAATAAATTAAGAATTACTTAGACAAGTTAAATGTCTTCAAGTCAGCAAGGCCTGATGAAATACATCCTAGAATCTTTAAGGAGCTGGCTGAAGACATCTCTGAATCATTAGTGATTGAGAACTTGTGGAGAACAGGAGACACCCCGTGGAATGGAACAGGACAAATATAATACCTATCTATAGAAAGGGGAATAAGGATAACCTAGGGAATTATAGATAGCTTAACATCAATACTCAGAAAGACAATGGAACAAGAAATCAAACAATCAATTTATAACCACCTAGAAGAAAATAAGGTGATAAGTAACAGTCAATGTGAATTTGTCAAAAACAAATCATGTCAAGCCAACCCAATAGCCTTATTTGACAAGGTAACAGGCCTTGTGGATGGGGTTAAAAAGTAGATGTGATATATCTCGACCTTAGTAAAGCTTTTGGTACTGTATCATATGACCTTCTCATAAAGAAACTAGAGAAATATAGTCTAGACAAGCCTACTAAAAGGTGGGTACACAACTCATTGGAAAAGCATATTCAAAGAGTAGTTATCATTGGTTCACAGTCAGGCTGCAAGGGCATATCAAGTGGGATTCCACCAGGATCTGTCCTCGGTCTGGTTTTATTCAATATCTTCATAAATGATTTGGGTAACGGCATAGAGAGTACACTTATAAAGTTTGCAGATGATACCAAGCTGAGAAGTGTTGCAAGCACTTTGGAGAACATGATTAGAATTCAAAATGATCTTGGTAAACTGAAGAAATTATCTGAAATGAATAGGATGACATTCAATAAGGACAAATACAGAGTATTACACTTAGGAAGGAATAATCAATTGCATAAATACAAAATGGGAAATGACTTCCTTGTAAGGAGTACAGCGGAAAAGCATCTGGGGGCAGGAGCGGCTTTAGCTTTTTTGCTGCCCCAAGCATGGCAGGCAGGCTGCCTTCAACGACATGCCTGCGGAGGTCCACCGGTCCCGCGGCTTCGGGGTACCCACTGCCGAATTGCCGCTGAATCCGCGGGACTGGCAGACCTCCCGCAGGCATGCCACCAAAGGCTGCCTGACTGCCGCCCTTGCAGGGACCAGCAGGGCACCCCCCGCAGCTTGCCGCCCCAAGCATGCGCTTGGAGCGCTGGTGCCTGGAGCTGCCGCTGTCTGGGGGTGATAGCAGATCACAAATTAACTATGAGTCAACAATGTAATACTGTTGCAAAAAAAGGAAAACATCATTCCGGGATGTATTAGCAGGAGTATTGTAAACAAGATATGAGAAGTAATTCTTCCATTCTACTCAGCACTGTAAGGCCTCAACTGGAATATTGTGTCTAGTTCTGGGTACCACACTTTGGGAAGGATGTGGACAAACTGGAAAAAGTCCAGAGGAGAGCAACAAAAATTATTCAAAGTCCAGAAAACATGGCCTATGAGGACCAATTAGGTTTGTTCAGTCTGGAGAAGAAAAGACTGCGAGCAGGCATGATAACAGTCTTCAATTATGTAGAAGACCCACATAAAGAGGAGGGTGATAAATTGTTCTCCTCAACCACTGAGAACAGCACAAGTAATGGGGTTAGAGACTAGAAAAAACTTCCTCATTGTAAAGGTAGTTAAGCACTGGAACAAATTACCTAGGGATGTTGTGGAATCTCTGTCAGAGGAGGCTTTTAAGAACAGGTTAAAAAAACACACGGAAGGTCTATATAATACTTAGATCTGCCTCAGTGCAGGATCCTGACCTAGATGACTTATCAAGGTCCCTTCCAGTCCTACATTTCTATGATTCTGTGATCTCTGCTCACATTGTATCTTCATTTCATATCTCATTTTCCTTCTTCCTCACTATGGTCCGATCAAACCTTACTACTCCCTTCTTTTTGATCTCCTTTCATGACCATTGTGCTTGGAACAGTCTCCAAATTCTGGTCATATTATTCAAAATTGTCCTTAAAACTGACTTTTGCCATGTATTCTTTTTCTTCTTTATTAGTATTGTTAGTGTGGACTCACCCACAGTTCTGCTGAGCCTTAGCCAAGTGCTTTCGGAGAATAAGGAAAGTCTAAGAAATGTTTCAAATGGTTGGAGTCTCACACATAGACTCAGCACATGTTATAAGAGGGAGAATTTCAAAGCACATATGCAGCCATGAGTATTGTAATCAGTCCTAATGTAGGCTTTAAAATAATAAAGCACTTTTAAATAATAAAGCTAGTACTTACCTTAAATATTAACAGAAGGGAAAATGTATAACATCTGTGAAAGGCAAAAGCAAAACACCATCCATGAAGTGTCAAAGGAACCAAGGGTTAAAGGTTATGCACAGAAAAAACATTTCAAAAGATAATGTGTAATAATAACAACAATTTTCATGCCTTGATCACAATGGTTACCTGCAATCATCTTTCAAATTGGAATTTGTTATTTAACACCACAGTTCAGATAATCCTAGATATAATGGGAGTTGGTTGGTCAGGAGAAATTTCTCCTTGTCTTAAAGTGCAAAACTTCATTTATGTGAATAATATTTTCCCTGCAATACTGAATACAATTCTACATGTTTAATTTCCCAGGGCTTGAGTAATAACTCAGTCCCACTCTCATCCAACACAGACAAAGCAGCAGATATCACCTTGGAAAAAATATTTAGGGTCAGAGGCTTGCACTCTTGCTCACATTATGTTGAATAGAAATTTAGGCCCCGATCCAGCAAGGCACTATAAGCAAGTGAGTAGTTCTACTGAAGATAAATTAAGCATGTGCTTAAGTGTATTTCTGGATTAGAGCTTCACTCCATATTTTGTAATAAAGGGACTAGATGTGGAAAGTCTTTTCTTTAAGCTCCCACAATCAGAAAAGGTAACAAAATTAAGCCAAAGGAAAGCTTCCAAGTGGTATTCGTGGTGGTATTTGTCATTATTTTTGGTCACTACAGAATACTTTAATAATAATACTTTGCAACTTCCACCCAAAGTTCTCAAAGGTACAGGGGGTCCACTATCTTCCCTGAGGATAATTTGGCTTCTCTCTGATTATTGCTAATGGGAGGTAATGGCCATATTAAACAAAGGCCATATTTGCTAAGGGCACTTTTAGCCTCACTGCTATTGAAAACAAATGGTGATGGTAGCCATTTTTGAAAGGGCAGTTCTACATGGAGTTCTTTGTAGACATTACTATAGTTAAGCCCGTTGAAGAAGTTTCTCTCAGTTATGAAGAAAAATGGCAAAATAAAATTCTAAGAATTTATTTTCACATTGTGAAAGCAATTTCTTTATAACCTCCTAGGTACCTAAGCTTTTGTTGACATGGGCTTCATCTATATTTGTTGCATTTTGGTGTTCACATCAATATTTGCCTTATGCAGGTGTCCACGGTAACTGCTAATAGAGGTGCTCAAATATTATGGCCAGGGACACCTAGACAAAACTCTAAAATAGGGTAAAAGTGTTTTTATATACCTATGTTAACAAGTTCAATTTACAAATCTCTGTAGACATCTAAAAGTATCAGTTGCCCACATTTTGGGGATGTCAGCTGTAACAGATGCACATTTTAAATGCACAGCGACGGTTTATGCCCAATATTCATTCACAAAGTTTCAAAAGGATTTTTATGATATAATCACAAATTATAATTGTGTCATTATGCATAATTGCTGTACACCATTACATCACATAATTGGATCAGTTCAAGTTCTAATTGCAGGTTAGAGGTATTTGCTCTAAGTATACATTGGGATATAATTATACTAATTCCATAATTTTGGGACCTGCAGAGTCCAAATTTTAGAGGACTGATGCTTATTTTTGTGGTTTCGGCTTAGAACCTGAAGCTCTTTGAAAGATATTTTTCGTTGCATGGTGAATTGTAGCATGTTTTCACCAGTATAAGGCTGGACTGCGAGTTGGACTCTGCAGGGGTGTAACCCTTGTGCTCCTATGTTGGCTACTTAAGTCTAGGTCTAGGCACAAAGAAATAAGCATGCATAGTGCAACAGGGTATGAAGTAGGGAGAAAGTAGATGGGCAGCAAATAGTGAATCCAGAGCAGGTAGGAGTGGAGGAGACAGAGCCTGGGCTCCACCTCATAATGCACTAGCTGACACTAGCTGACATGATAGTACTGCAATGTTGTAATTTACTGACACCGCTAAGTGGGTAATTGGCAGTGGGGATAGAACTTGAGATGTTTTCTACTGCCTGAGTTAAACAACCCAGCTGTGTTAGCCCAGGTTGTAGCAGGCTCATCAATCTTTTTATGTGGTCCACCTCCACACTAGATAGGGACAGAGCTTCACACTAAGCAGGTGTAGTGTACAATACCAGTAACAATCACTAGATCCCTCTGCCCCCAGAGCAAGGGGAAGCAGGTATATCTCTGCAATACAATGTTTCCTGTGCTATTTCTAGGATGAAGCAGCTTATGCACCACCCCTTGCTCAAGACAGTGTAAAGGCAAAATGCAGCCATTTACTGACACAATATTAATGAATCACGATTGGAAGCTTGTTTTAGGCAGAGAACATCACAGGGATTTCCTGTGCCCTAATGGATTTTGATATCAAAATATACATTCCAATGTATATAGACAGACAAAACATATGGGCCCAAAGCAGTGTTTGTTCAGGTGGAGTCGATAAAACACTATTTAAGTGTTTCAAAATGAGGTAGGAATAAATCGTTCTAAGCCTAACTTTGATTTACATATTTTCTTTATCATTACCATTTCATACAATAGATTAAGCAATCCTAAATTAAATAAAGTTCTGCATCTGTGAACCTTTATATTTAGTAGTGCAATTAAAGGGTAATCATCATGGCATTGGACTGCACAAAGCAATAAATGGAATTTGCAGGTAATTAAAAGCCAAAGCAATTGTTTTAGGTGTTTTAATAACCTTAAAAGCCATTTTATTGTGATTATAAACCAAAACTTCCTGTTCTACAACCAGATTAAGAAGAGAGCATATGGTGTGTTAGGGCTCTTAACTGACCATTTTCTCTTCCATTTTATTGTCTATACTGAATTGGAATTCGAAATAACTTAGTGTTCACTCCTACTGTATGTGCGACAGTCAGGCAGAGACACTTGCATGGTTTTTTTTCCTGTACTTTCTCCATTGTAGACTGTACAAACCATTTTCCAATAAGAAATATCAAAATGATTCATTCTCAAGTTTTTATAGAATAATAGCAGGTCTAATTAGAGACAGGTAGTGGAATATCATTGGACTGGGTAACTACATTGTTTCCCTTTACAACTATTGGGTTCCTGGATGATTTCTATCTGGTTTTCTAAACTGGACGCTCATTGTATTCAGGCAGTTCAATCATCTTCATCACTAACTGATTTCTTTTATAACTGTAAGAGCCTGGCACTTAGAACCCCAACTGAAACTGAAGGACCATTATACTAGACACTGCACAAACATTCAGTAACAGACAGTCCACACCTTAGTAAGTTTACAGTCTAAATGTACAAGATGGACAAAAAGGTGAGCGGGGAAATAGAGGAACAAAGGTGAAGTGACTTGCCCAAGGTGACACAGTAAGTCAGTGGCAAAGCCAAGAACACAACCCCTGTTACCTGACTCCCAGTGCCCTATACACTAGATCACTCTGCCTCACTACATTCCATGAGTTGTCTCTTAAAATCAGGGAGCTCAAAGACTGTCAACTCTAGATGGCCTTATTAAGGGTGCTTTAGTTTCGGCAAACTATGTTGGTACTAACTCCAGACCAAATTTGTGGTTGTGTTTTGTTTTCTGCTAAAGCCAATCTTCAATTTAAGTGACTCCAAATAGAATTCAAAAATAGGGTAAAAAAACCCCTCCATTTTCTCTCACTTAGTCTCTCCAGGGTAACCACATGGCATATGATAAAACTTTCAGATAATAATCCATGTCCAGGTTGAGAGTTGAATGAACAAATGTCATCTCAAAGGGTAAATATTTGGAATGTCCTGAAAGATGGGAAAAAAGGGTTGCAATGGGAATAATTTCTAATCCACAGCAAAGGTATAACATATGAGAAACTGGATTAATTTTGTTAATAATGATGTTCGGTTTAGTGATTTTTTTTTTAAAAATAGGCTACATTTCCATTTGTGTGATTCAGTTGGGCTGCCAAATACGGTGGCAAGCTACCAACTCTCTAATAGCCTAGTTGTATACAAGACATAACACTAATCTTAATTAAGGCCCACAAATGAAAGCACATGCAGATTTTCAACTTGATCAAAATGTAGACTTTTGCTGACTATATTTATACAAACTGAGGAATTAGCCTCAAATGAATGAAGATTCTTTTCTTGTCACTCGTTAAATTCCTCTTCATAGAGAGAACATGTAATTGACCACCTCCTTCTGTGGTGCAGCCAACAGGTATTCTGGGAATAGTTACCTAAATGAGCATCTTGAATTTTACAAGAGCAAATAACACCTATTTGAGCAGAAAGCATGAAAATATCATTGTTATAGGATGCTCAGTGACAACAAGCATAACGCTGCAATTAATATCTGTAAAGGTTTCAAAGTATGTCTCTTTTTGGTTGATACACACCTCCAGAAAAAGGTTTTCCTTCACTCCATTCAAACTTGACTAGGGCTCTCACCTCCCCTAATGCAAAATCTTTGGGCTGGTAATGCCATGATTCATATATATTTTATTCACCACTGAATTTTGCAATTTTTTTTATTATTAATTTGCATTTATGTGCAAAAAATTAATTATTTAGGATCCTATAGGCTCCCCCATCTGCCAGGCATTGTACAAACATAGTGAAATAGAGGACCTGTCATGAAGAATTTACAACTTAAATAGACAATAAAGACCCTGGGTCAGAAGGGAACTAAAGATGAAGTGACTAGCAGAGACAGTCCCAGTCTATTGCTTTATCCACTAGACCACACGGCCCATCTCTGTGTATAACCTCATGCTTTCCTGCACATAACAGCTACAAAAAGTCCATCGCAGATACAGATACAAAATACATTCAACCAACAACTGGCTGGGAAGAGGAGCAAGCACAGACAAATTGTAGTTTGTTTTCTTGTTCTGTTTTCTTACACTGAATAAGTGAGTAAAGTTTACAGGGAACCATTTACAAGCTACTGTTTCTTTTCCAATGATACCAAACCAAAAATGCTGAGAGAACCCTCAACTGATGCACAATACAAAAATGACCTGATTCCCTCTCCTCACACAAGAAAATATCAAATCCCATGAAGATTCCCCTCACATTAAAAATGTTCGGTTGCTTAAGTGACTAAGATAATTTGAGCAATCATGTTGGGTTTTTTTTAAAGTATTGTTCTGGCCTTTAGCTGTTGAGAAAGGCTTCAAAATGTAAATGACTGCTAGGGTTGATGTTTGACTTAAGAATCAATGGCTCTTCATAGTCCTCCTATACCTGTTAATTCTCTTCATCCATGTCAGCCTATGAAGATATTTCCAATCTGCCAACAAGTCATATGATCTTGATCTTATATTGAGATCTACTTCAGTTAGTCACTGCTTGCACATTAACGTCTATAACATAAGATGGCATGTCCAATGGAACACAGATATGATTAAAAACAGTAACTTCATTCACCACATGATACATATATTTTTTCAGTCTTTAGCCTCACTCATGGGTCTGGGGTCCTATTGCATGGTTCCTGCTCCTATTATGGACTTTGTGGCTTTATATTATATGATTGGGACAGGTAAGAGAATGGACAATACACCTGAAATGTTCAAAAAATGTGACATAAGAACGGCCATATTGTGTCAGACCAAAGGTCCATCTAGCCTGTCTTCTGACAGTGGCCAATGCCAGGTGTCCCAGAGGGAATGAACAGAACAAGTAATGATCAAGTGACCCATCCCCTGTCGCCCATCTCCAGCTTCTGGAAAAGAGAGATATGCACTAGAAGATTACTTAGGATTGTCAGCTTTGATGATGGCATTACCCACATAAAGGAGGTGGCATTGTGGTTGTACAATGAATGACAAACTGATTCTCTCTCTGTGATATTGGCTAAATAAATAAATAAGATCCTCAAACCCAGATGATCATTCAGTTGTCTCTTTCCTTCTTCCTCTGGGAGAAGGAGAAAGTGGGTCTTTATTTTACAGAAGGGATATTTAAAATAATTAGATCCTCTTAATAATGTATTATCAAGACTATTTCTTTACAGTGTAACTATTGATAATCAGAATAGTAAGAACAGTACAGTCCATGTGATTATAATGAAAATATGTGCATCTTTTTTTCCCATTGTATCCATTGTGTTTCAGAGCTGTAGGACAGAAGTCTATAATGTGTGTATGTGAGCAGATGTTTGGGCTGAATAATAACCCGTCATAAATATGAGGAATTGATGGCCTAAGAAAGTTCAGACCCACAAAAATTCTTTGATAAAAATATGATCTCTATGAAAGTCTGTATTGCATATCACATTGCATCTTGCTTTTCAACCAGCTCCGGGATGAGATTCTCAAAATGGCTCAGTGTTGTCTTAACTAGGCTCAATGGAAGTTACCATTTACACCAATGGGAACAGAATTACGCTAATTACCCAATCCTTTGCCGTTTAGAGTTTTTCATTTTTTAATCTGTTCAGTTTTAGGTGAAATGGGTAAATAATATAAATGTCACTGGTTTTGTTCTGAGAGACACTTTTTGACAAGCAGATAATTTGAAAAAATTGAGATTGGTCAGAATACATGAAAATGTATCTGCTATCTGGCATTATTATTGACTGATTTTCTACTTATTAGGTAGTGGGACTTTACCTTGAAGAGGTGAAGAGTAAATAGTCTTAAGAATGCTATTTCTCCCTGTTAGGGAAAGGGTTGAGAAGTGAATTTGTTTTTTTTTAGACTGAACAGATGGCAACTGTGGCACACTCCCCTGTTGTACATTGGACTGTTATAACTTGTCTGAGCTTAAGTAAAATATCTTTTGTTTGGTTTATCTTGAATATGAATCTCTTACCATAGTTAAACAGAATCAGCTCATCAACATTCACAAAAATATTCCCTCGCTCTGCAGGTTCTCGCCTTCTGAAGAAGGCACTCTTTTCAGGATGTTTAGCTGTTTATAATAATAGGGACATTGTTTCCCCTCCTTTCTCCTACAATTCAGGGCAACATACTTATAAACTTTTCCAAAGTGGTGACTACTTTTAATGAACATGTACAGAAATAATTATAATTACAATTATTATTATTGTTATTATTGCACCAAGATCAGGGTGCCATTGTGCTAAGCACTGTACAAACAGAGAGTAGTTGACAGTCCCTGCCCTGAAAGAGCTTTCAATCTAAATAGACAGACAAAGTGTGAGGGAAAGAGTATAATATAAAAACAGAGTGAGCAGAGGGCTGGCCATGTTAGATTTTGGGCATGCTGGGGACTAGACCCCAGTCCTCAGTGGGCAGAACTGAACCTGGGACCTTTGAAGCTTAGTGCATGAGCCACTATTGCATGAGCTAAAAGCCACATGGCTGTTAGCTAAGGCTGTAGCAGACTCATTAATCTCTAAGTGGTCACGGTGCCACTAGAGGGGACAGAATACCATACCCAGGAAATGTGGGGGTTACATATGCTCCTGCCATCTTGATAGTTTATCTGGCCCTGGGGGCTGGCTCTGTCCCAGAATATTTTATTCCACAAGCCTACGTGGCTCAAGGGTGGATAAGGGGGATCCACATGGGTCCTAGTACACCCTAGAGAGAAGGGCAGATAGTCACCCCTGGGTGGAATATGGAACCCTATTAATAACTTCCTGATCTACAGTGGCTAAGATAGCAGCACATATTTTGGATACTACAAGTGGAGATGATCCTGAACCACAAAGATACAGATAGAATAATAGAAATGTAGGACTGGAAGGGACCTTGATAGGTCATCTACTCCAGTCCCCTGCACTGAGGCAGGTCTAAGTATTATATAGACCAGTGGTCGCCAACCTTTTTATGCCCCAAATCACTTTTTTAATCTAAGGGCAACCCAGGATCTACCCAGCCCCTTCCCTGAGGCCCCGCCCCTTCCCCAAAACCCTGCTCTGCTCACTCCATCCCCCTCTCTCTTCATTGCTTGCTCTCCCACACCCTCACTCACTTTCACCAGGCTGGGGCAGGGGCTTAAGGTTCGGGACGGGGTGTGGGCTCTGGACTGAAACCGAGGGATTCTCAGTGTGTCTTTGGGCTCAGCCTGGGGCAGCAGGTTGGTGTGCAGGAGGGGATGAGGGGTTCAAGCTCTAAGAGGGAGTTTGGGTGCAGGAGGGGGCTTCAAACTGGGGCAGAATGTTGGGTGCAGGAGGGGGTGTAGGATGCAGGATCTGGGAGGGAGTTTGGGTGCAGGAGGGGGCTCTGAGCTGGGGCACAGTGTTGGGGTACAGGAGAGGTACAGGGTGCTGGGAGAGGGTCAGAGTTGGGGCAGAGGGTTGGAGTGCTGGCTCTGGGAGGGGTCTCCGGGCTGGGGCAGAGTGTTGGGGTGCAAGGGGGAGTACAAGGGGCTGTCTCTGGGAGTGCAGTCAGGGCTGGGGCTTGGGGTGTAGGAGGGGGTTCAGGGTGCAAGCGGGGGTATAGGGTGCTGGCTCCAGAAGGGGGCTCAGGGTTAGGGTGCGGCCTCCTGCAGGGCAGCACTTACCTCCAGCAGCTCCCAGTCAGTGGCGAGCACAGTTAGGCTAAGGCAGGCTTCCTGCCTACCCCTGCCCCACACCGCTCCTGGAAGTGGCCAATGTGCTCCACATGCTGCCCCTCTCTGCAAGCACCACCCTCGCAGCTCTCCCGGCCAATGGGAGTTGTGGGGGTGGTCCTTGCAGGCAGGAGCAGTGCACAGAGGGAGACCCCCACCACCCTGACCCCCAGAGCTGCACTGGCTGCTTCTGGGAGCAGCGTGGGGCCGGGATAGGCAGGGAGTCTGCCTTAGCGGCAGCCACACTGCACTGTCACCGGAGATTGCGATCAACTGGGAGATCTTCTAGGATCGACCGGTTGGTGACCACTGATATAGACCATTCCTGACAGGTGTCTGTTCAACCTCTTCTTAAAAACCTCCAATGATGGAGATTCCATAACCTCCTTAGGCAATTTATTCCAGTGCTGAACTACCCTTATAGTTAGGAAGTTTTTCTTAGGCCTTGGCTACACTGGCGCTGTACAGTGCTGCAACTTGCTGCGCTCAGGGGTGTGAAAACGCCCCCATCACGCCCCGCCCGAGCGCAGTGCTGTACAGCACCAGTGTAATCAGCGCCTGCAGCACTGCACGCTCGCTCGCAGCGCTGCAAGCTACTCCACTCTCTCACAGCGCTGGCGGCGCGACTACACTTGTGCTTCATAGCGCTGCCGTGGCAGCGCTGTGAATTGCCAAGTGTAGCCAAGGCCTGAATTTGTAACATAAATCTACCTTGCTGCAATTTAAGACCATTACTACTTCTCCTCAGTAGTTAAGGAGAACAATTTATCACCCTCCTCTGTACATGAGTCTTTTACGTACTTGAAGACTGTTACCATGTCTGCCCTCAGTCTTTTCTTCTCCAGAATAACAAACATATTTTTTCAATCTATCCTCATAGGCCATGTTTTTTGGACTTGAATCATTTTTGTTGCTCTCCTCTGCACTTTTTCCAATTTTCCACATCTTTCCTGAAGTGTGGTGCCCAGAACAGGACACAATACTCTAGCTGAGGCATTATCAGTGTTGAATAGAGTGGAATTATGTCTCATGTCTTGCTTACAACACTCTTGCTGATACATCCCAGAATGATATTTGCCTTTTTTGCAACAGTGTTACACAGTTGACACATGTTTAGTTTGTGATCCACTGTAACCCTCAGTACTGATTTTCTGCCGCACTCCTTCCTAGGCAGTCATTTACCATGTTGTATTTACACAGTGGATTATTCCTGCCTAAGCGTAGTACTTTGCATTTGTTATTACTGAATGTCATCCTATTTATTTCAGACCATTTCTCCAGTTTGTCAAGATCATTTTGAATTCTAATCATGTTTTCCAAAGTGCTTGTAACCCCTCTCAACTTAGTATCATCCACAAATGTTATAAGTGTACTCTGTATGCCATTAGCCAAATCATTCATGAAGATATTGAATAGAACCAGACACAAGAAGTCCCTGTGGGACCTCACTTGATATGCCCTTCCAATGTGACTGTGAACTACTCTTTGAGTACACTTTTCCAACCAGAGGTGTTCCCACCTTTTAGTAGGTTCATCTAGGCCAGGGATAGGCAACCTATGGCATGGGTGCCGAAGGCGGCACGTGAGCTGATTTTCAGTGGCACTCACACTGCCCGGGTCCTGGCCACCGGTCCGGGGGGCTCTGCATTTGAATTTAATTTTAAATGAAGCTTCTTAAACATTTTAAAAACCTTATTTACTTTACATACAACAATAGTTTAGTTATATATTATAGACTTATAGAAAGAGACCTAAAAATGTTAAAATGTATTACTGGCACATGAAACCTTAAATTAGAATTAATAAATGAAGACTCGGCACACCACTTCTGAAAGATTGCCGACTCCTGGTCTAGGCTATATTTCTCTAGTTTCTTTATGAGAAGGTCATGTGAGACAGAATCAAAAGCCTTACTAAACTCAAGATATATCACATCTACTGCTTCACCCTCTCCACAAAGCTTGTTACCCTGTCAAAGAAAGCTATTAGGTTGGTTTGACATGATTTGTTCTTGACCAATCCATGTTGACTATTACTTATCATCTTATTTTATTCCAGGTGCTGACAAATCAATTGTTCGATATTTTGCGCCATTGTCTTTCCAAGCACTGAAATTAAGTTGACTGGTCTATAATTCTCTGGGTTGTTCTTATTCCCCTTTGTATAGATAGGTACTATATTTGCCCTTTTCCAGTCCTCTGGGAGAGTGGTTCATGTTTTCAGTAAAGCAAAATGCTCTACAGTTTGAGAAAGCACGGCTGCCAGCCAGCTACATGTGAAGATAAGAAGACCAGTTAATAAGACAGCAGGGTTCACCCCACACTAAATGATATAATAAGGTGATGGATCTGGGATTGTTGCCTGGGTATATTACATTGGCCATAAGAGTGTTTCTTTAACCAGGTGTAATCACAGGTGCTAGAACTAGGGGCACTGGGGGTGCTGCTGCACCCACTGGCTTGAAATGGTTTCCATCATATCCAGGGTTTACAGTTTGGTTCAATGGCTCTCAGCACTCCCACTATACAAATTGTTCCAGCACCCTGTGTCACAACAAGAAAACAAAGTTAGGAGGGGGGGAAATGTACAAGTCATATTCACCTCAGTTGCCAGTCTGTAAGAAACAAAACTTTTGGGATTAGGGAGAAATCCCTACTTCGAGAAAATCCCAGCAGAGTACAAAATCTCACTTAGTTCAATGCAGTAACATTTCCTTCACTAACCACTGGTGTTTCAAAGATGAGGCAAAATAAATCAGCTGCCTGGAAGCTTGTTGTTTTGTTTTTTTTCCCCAACCTCAGATTCAAAAAAATGCATCAGGTGATTTGCACCATCTGGCCCACAAATGTCACTAAGGGTCAGGAGGTTAGAAACCCGAGGATGTTGAAACACCAGCCTGAGAGGAAATGCTGGCTATGCCGGTGAAAGGTCACAATAACACAGAGCTTAGGAGGAACCAAAGTTAGTACTGAGAAGAAGCTGGACTGACAATGCGATAGACAAGTCTAAATTAGAGTCAAACTATCATTATTATTGTGTAATCACTATGGCAACTAAATGTGGTCCTTCTGCTGAAAAAATATCACTGTAGTATCTTACTCAATGAAAAAAACCAGCCAACCTAGAATTGTTACCAGGGCTGCATTAGAGTGAAAGCTATAGACTTAGAAAAGAAAGGTTAATAAAATACACAGAATAGAAAACAAGATTAGAGGTGATTTTTTGCCTCTGAGGCCTTTTTCAGAATGTAGAAGAAAATGATTAGCTGCAGAGACAATATGAATATTAGCTCTCCAGTTTTCCCCCTCTACTAATAACCTTTTAAGCCTCTTTTCATAGTCCGCAGAAGACCATCCTGTCACCTTCAGCCTTTTCTATCCCATATTTTAAAATACCTTGCTATCAGTTCCATCTTTCTTTACAAATTATAACTATGTTTCTTTCCTGTTTTGGGAATTCTGCCCTCTGGATAATGTGACTGCTTTTCATGGGGTACTCTTCCAACTGCTGTGAAGACTGAAGGTTTAAATGAGCAATGGCAGCTTTGTTACTGGAGTTTCTGTTCTTAGTTCATTGGTTTGTGAACACATATAGAGCTAAATCCATCCCTAAGGAAACTCCATGTATTCACAATCATGAATCTGGCCCATTTTCTTCTATTATGTTGCCATTATGTTAAAATATACACTGATATAATACACCATGGGAAAATAAAATGCTTAATCATTTAGAAATTCAATTCTCATTATTGTTTTCTATGCAATATCATTTCTGAATTTAAATTTTTGCCACAAGGTTTAAAAATAGCTGAATCTCAAGGGACTGTCATAATCTAATAATATTTCAAGTCCCCTGCCAATAATGTTTTAAGATACTTTGTATTCTGTGAACTGTACAAAATAACAACGAATTTCTATGAAGTTAAAAGTCAGTGTATTTTTAATAGACTGTAGTAAAAGTTATTTTTTGTTAAAAAAAAAAGGAGATGCAATCAGTTACATTTTCAAATGCCAGATGGGATTTATTTGATTTTCTCCAGTTAATTTTCATGGGAGTTACACAAATAGAAAAGCTGTGCACTGTTTTGAAGACCTAAAGGTAAATGTTTTATGAAATTGTATGGGCATTGACTTACTTTTCAATACACTAAAGAAGAGATGCTGTTCATTCATCTTTTCAGTTTTTTAATATGTATACAGGCTTTTGCAATGTAGATTATAGTTTAGAATCTTGTGGTCACAGTTGTAATGCTGTGGATACTACCATAATACAAATAATAAATAATCTTACAGAAGCTTACTAAGACCCAGTGTGCTTTAAAAAAAACAAGCTTCCCTTCCCCTTTAAGCAGTGGTTTCTTTTCACAGTTCATATGTTAAGCTTTAGCAGATATCCTCTGTTACACAATTCTAAACAGTGTGGGAGCCAGCATGACAAATCTAGCTCAGCATATGCATCAGGTGGTTCCACAAAAAGGCTATATTAAACCTCAGAAATAGTTCATACACCTGTTTAGAATCTCAGCTGAAGTGCCCATTTCAAATGTTTGGATTCCATATTTTTCTCCCCTATGGAGCAATTACACAGAAGACTGGGAAGGATTTGACCAGCTGGGTATGTGTGTCAGATTCAAATATGGACAGAAGAATTGTTCCATTAATATACCTCAGTCCTGACTTTCAACATCCCACCCCCCCTTTTAAAAAACTCTTAAATAGCAGCTCCTAGTTATGTTAAATTGTGGGTTGGTATTCAGAGTTGGGAAAATGTCCAGTAATGACTCTGATCCTGCAGCCAAATTGACATAGACAGACTCTCGAACCTGTGCCCTCTTGACTTCATGGGCACAAGAGTCTGCACACATATATCAGAGTGCAGGATCAGATTCTAAATATTTCTCCTTAGGACCCAAGGTGCTGATTCTGATGGCCAAACAGCTGTCTTCACCAACTCAGTAACTGGCATAACTACCCATTCTTAGGAAAAGATAGGGGCATGCTCAGGATTTCCACAGAGTAATATGAGGAGAATGCAGGTTCATCCTCTAAAGACAACGTTTGTGCAGAAGGTCACTCAAATCTACCAGCTTTTCTTTGACTCTAGAGTCTTTAGCACTAAGAGTGATTCTACCAAAAATGCTGAAGTAAGAAACATCACCCACTGCTCACCAACACTCTGGAAGTTTGGAAGGATATAGGGAAACTCAGACATGCATGTAGAGTGAGATTTTTATTGAACATATCTGACATGGTGAGAAATGCTTCTTGCCTTCTGACCTTTTAGTCAGAACATTTATATTGAGCAAAAGGAGTCCCTTTTTTCCTTAAAAGATACTACGTGGAGGCTTTCAGTTGTGCACCAGCTTTGTCAGAAATGTATTTAACACCTTTTTTAACACAATTTTGATTCCACTTTTTTAAATTATAGATTCAAAGAAGACCTATTTTTTTTAAATATTCATATCTAACAATTACACGACACACTGAATTGTTGACTGTATGCACAAACTGTTCTCATCCAAAATCAATTGAAGTCAATAGGCCTCTAGTCAGCAACAAAAAGGAGGATTTTGACTTTTATCTGTAATGAAACATGGAAGAGTTTTACCTAATACATAGAAAATATTCTGTTTGGAGAGGTCTTTCCATGAATATTTGTATGCATGAGGATTACTTTCCTTTGTCTAATTAATAATTAAATCGCAATTAACTCCCCCTCATCCGTTCAGTCCTAGGCATCCTTTAAGAAAAAATCTGCAAGTTGTTCTTTGCTCTGCTTAATTACTTAGCGAAGATTTGTGCTAAGAAGTATTTTCCATTATACAGTTATATGAAAATACCAGAATCACATTTAAAGTTTAACTTGCATAAATGTCAGCAAATAATGTCAATTCATTATCAATCCAACTCAACATCTATTGACTTATGAGGTACCTAAGTCAGCTGAATTCTCTGGTGTTGGTCACTTAACTGGTTTATAAAACAAAAGCCTAAATAGGCTAATAGTCTGATCAATCCTGATTCCAATGAATCCACTGAAAGTTACTTGCTTTGCCCTGGTTAGCGCCATTTGTGAGTCATTTTCCATTTGATATGGACAAAAGAATTAAGAAACGAGGACATAGTTATCCTTTTTTCAGAGCCAATGGCACACTGTGATGAGGCAAAGATGCACTAGTTGACTATCTACTGCCTTTGTAAGAGGGCTGAGGAAGAAGATGAAGAGTAGTTCTTAATATACCTTTAGAAAGGTGTATATGAAAAATAAACATAGGTGTATATGAAAAATAAGCATAAAGGCAGCCTGCGGCTGCCCTGTTGGTCTTCAGGGATGTACTAGAAAGGGCCTGATTTGGATCTCCCTTACATGTGTATAGGTCAGCAGTAACACCATCAAAGTTAATTACTGGAGTAAAACTGGTGTGACGTTAGAATCTCTTTCTCTCCAGTTCACAGCAAGCTCCCTGAGAAAAATAGTAACCTCTCATCCAATAAGTCTGTCTCCCTGCATCCAGGAAGGGACTGTTTTATATAGTGAAGCCCATCACATTGTCCCGTTCAAAGGCTACTGGCCATACATGACTGTGTGGCGATATTACTACTGTACACAGATTGTTCCAGACTGTTCTCTGTTCCTTGTCTCTCACTCCCCCTCCCCCCACATACACAGAGCACAGAGACACACTTTTTGCAGTTATCTATTCAAATGGGGCTAATAACAGGGAAGACATTTGATGACATAAATTGTGATATTTCCCCCTTTTTTTCCCTGCAAAGAAATTTAAACAAAAATGCTCATAGAAATTTTGAAATGAAAAAAAAAATAACAGACATCTTT
Organism: Malaclemys terrapin pileata; assembly: GCF_027887155.1. Taxonomy (NCBI): domain Eukaryota; kingdom Metazoa; phylum Chordata; order Testudines; family Emydidae; genus Malaclemys; species Malaclemys terrapin. The sequence continues at coordinate 261,598,934 of NC_071506.1, forward strand.
TCTGCACAAGAATCCCGTGGCATGGGCTTTCAGAAATGTAAAACAAAATGATAAATGCATAGTGCGCTATCTATCACAGCACCCTAGAGCAGAATCTGGTGCTGCATATTCTATAACTTTACAACCTACATTTTTGTGGACCAGTTCTTTATGCATTAAAAAGCAAAGATGGCAACAGCTAATTTTTTTTGTGGGGATGGGGGTAATATATTAATGTCATATAATAAAATAGCTAAAATGATTTATCTATGTTCACATAATTAACCTTAGCCAGCCTTGACAAGTAGAAATTAAAGTTCCTAATGTTTCCTTTAAAAATCTTATTAAAGTAATCAGCTGCAGGCACTGGGCAGAGCATTTAGTCTAACACTAGGCGGTCAGAATGTTTCTGTTCCTTAAGGGCTACTTTCTAGTTAAATAGCTCTTCTCTGGACTGTCCATCTCTGACTGGGATGCAATTTTTACCAGCATTAAGCCTAAGGAAATGAAGAAAATCAAATGATACTATAATTTTTCTGCAGAGTCTACATCTACTAATCTAGAGCCTTTCCTATATTATATTTCCTTAGCTAAGTGTGTCAGAGTTAGAAATTTATAGTGTCCTGCTTTTAAAATCTTGATGGCTTTATGACCCCCCCCCCCCCAAAAAAAAACCATGGTCCAGAATGAAAAATCTCTGATTTTTATTGTCAAGCCTAAAAAACCATACAAATATACCTATTGTGCTTTCATTGTGTCAGCTTTGAAAACTGACAGACACTAAACACCTAGTCATTCAATGAACAATACTTTTGATCTCATTGGTTAAAAAGTTAGGTCCCTACATTTTGCTCCCATTGAAGAAAATGGTAACATTCCTTTTTGTACACAGGTTTTAGATAGATGGGACCAAAATGTTCACCTGGTGTAATTCCACTGAAGGAAATACCAAGGATTAATTTGACCCATTATTTTCATCTTGGAAAATGTACAACACAACCCCTATGAATTGTCAATACAAAGTCAAGACCTTTATAGGTGAAGGAAAGCCACATTTTCTTTTTCCATTGCTCTTATTGCATATTTTCACACAATAGAATAACTACATCACTTCGACTATGGGATGGATGATAAAAATCTATTTTGTACCTGTGTGTATGTCTTGGTACAAAATCAGTATGAGATTTTGAAAGCTTGGGGGGGAGAAAGGAGATGATTGTCAGAACCAATCCTACTTGACAATCCTTATTAGTTAAGTGCATCCATTTCTTCTTTTTAAGCTGAAGACTATTGTTAATATTGTTTTCTAACCATTATGTAGACCTGTGTGAGCCCTACAGAATTTGACGCTTGAGGAGTTTTTAAACTGATCCTTGCACATTTGATTGACAAGGACTAAAAATGAACCAACATCTGGAAATTTGTATGGAGGACAGAGTGTGGCAAACTCAAACCTCTAATGTGAGAATCCCTGGGCTTATGGGAGCTTGAGGAAGGGTGGAAGAAGAGATGGGAATCATAAAGTGAAGAGATATGGACAACTTCAGCCTATGTTCATATATGTGAACAAAGGTCTGCAATCTACATTGAACTATTGTATCCTATGTTTACCCCTTTTATAATAAATCTTGTACAATGTATGCCTTGTGAGGTATCATATGAAAGCGCATGATTTGCTGATCATTATTGTCTTAGTAAAATATGTAGGGTTATAAGATCCCATAGTACAATGTTACCAAGACATTTCCCAACATGTTCTGGAGAGCAGCCACAAACCAGTACCCCAGAGACAAAAGACTAGCCAACTCCTCAGCCAGGTGTCAACAAGATCAAATAGACCATCACCTGATTAAGTGGCCACTCTTTGGCAGGAGAGAGGGTGTGGGCAAAAAAACTACATTTTGACAAAGATCCAGCTTAAGGTTCCTGTCCATGAAGACTTTCTGTCTCCTGAACATCAGCTGGAGATGATTCTTGTGCAAAAGAAAGGGCTATAAGAGGAGAAAGCAAACGTCCCAAATGATTTCTCCCTTTCTCTCTATCAACTGGCATCAACAATACTTGAAGAAGAAAGGAAGCAGCATTGGACGGAGGGGAGATTTTGATTGAAGGATTCAGCAAGTAAGAATGTTGAAATTTGTGATGAAAGAGACCTTTCCTTTGAATTGACTTAGCTTATTGAGTTAGGTATTATTTGCCTTTTACCTTTTATTTCTTTGTAACACATTCTGACTTTTATGCTTCATTACTTGTGATCACTTAAAACCTATCTTCTGTAGTCAATAAAATTGTTTTACTAAACCAGTGTGTGCTAGGATTGAAGTGTTTGGGGAACTTCATTTGGGATAACAGAATTTATGCATATCATTTTCTATTAATAAAATGACAGACTTTATCTGAGCTTGTATTGTCTGGGAGAAAGAAGGGCAGTAAAAACACATTTCTGGGGGTGGAAATCTGGGACTGGGAGTTTCCTGGTGTTGGGAGTTTACTGGTGTAGCCCTACAGTGTAATTCAAGACTGGCTGGCTACAGCACTCTTACAATATAGCTGGGAATGATTTACATTCTGGAGGCTAAGTGTGAGCAGACCAGTAGTGGGTTGTTCTCAGAGCAAAGCAGTGTAAAAAGCACCCCAGGTTGGAGAATTGAGGGGACACAGCTGTCCATCAGTCCAGATTGTACCTTGGGTAATGTCACATATGTACAAGTGAGTTTAAGGTTTGATGCAAGCATTTTGAAATCACTGCCAATAGTTTACATTTACCACCTAGTTTCATATCTAGTTTACCAAATATAGGTCCTTAATTTTATTTTAGCATTCTTTCAATTTGCTTCCATAAATCATTATAGTATAATCACAAAATAGTTTTGGTTTTACACTCCATAGATCCCTGACAAGTCATCCCTGTCTGAAATAGGCATTTGCTAGTGTCATTAACAGGTATTCTCCTAGGACAATGAATCTCTCTTAAAATGGGAGAATATGTGAATCAGGCATATATCAATACCCTTCATCTCACATACATATAAACCAACCAAAATGATCTAGGTCAGAACAAAATTTTGACCATTTCAGTGTTCAAATGTATTGACAACTACTGGATTCAAAGAAAAGTATTTTGTTACAATAGCTCCAAAAAAACACTTATTTGGAGATGTATCATAAACTACAGGTCACTGCTCATTGCAAAGTACATCTGTAGAAAATCGCTAAAAATCCATTCTAATTTTTATATGCTGAGCTCTAATACTCACTGAAAAGTGATGCTGGAGCTTCAGTGAGTCTCCATTGCATTGCCTCTGTCCGGGGGAAATGTAGACTAATGATTTGAATGAAGCGATAACTCTACTCTAAATGCAGTGAGAATCTTGGGCATTTAATATCCCATTAATAGCCGCATCCAGCATTATTTAGGGATTTGTATTTAGTTTTGAACTGAAGAAATGTGTGTTATGGTTGACATTCTGGAAACCTACATATAGTCTGGGTAACAGTGCTTTATGCAGGTGTCATGAATAAGGTTTGGATGGGCTAAAAATAAATAACTCATGGGGCAGATTGCTACTCAACCTATGGGCTGGAGTAGAGTCTACAGTGCTATGCCTCCACAACTCTATATTTAGGATGCTGGGTAATGGATCTGCATGAGTGCAATTCCAATGACCTCTTAAACAGATAGCCCCTGACTTTCCATTTTGTGCAAGACTATTTGGTACCGCACAGATAATGTTTTTTCTGACACACAAAGATCTCCTGGTGCAGCTGTTCTGCCCTTGACTCCAATTCAGAGGGGTACAGTGGGCTATCTACAACTGTGAGGTCCTTGCACACATTCCCAGTTACGTGGTGGATTTCACTGTGCATGCATTACTGTCAGGTTGCCCTTTTACTGACCCTATTTAACTCCTCACTTGAGACAATGCAGACACACCACTTTACACCAGCTGATGATCTGGGTCTTCACATTTAAAATGTGCTATTCAGCCACAAGAAAGTGGCTTCTTCCAAAGGACAAAACTTGAGAACATCTTGAATTCAGAAAAAATAGCTGATAAAGCTGCCTTATATTCTACTACTGATGATGCCTGATGCTGTTACTACCACATCAGATGCCCAAAAAGCTCCTGCCCCATAATATATCTTATATCTTCAAAATAAATGTTTTTGTAGGTGCCATCTTCACAAACATACTCTTCTTTGCTATCGGTAATTATCTCCTGCTTTTGGAGAAAACAAGCTCTTCTGAGATGAGATGAGATGAGATGAGATGAGATGAGATGAGATGAGGGGGATACCAGATACTTGAATCTGTGTGAAAATATAACACATTTGGTAAAGCAAAGAATATACTTTGGCTATTTGTAAAGTGTCTTTAATCTGAGGCTCTCAATGCTTCTTGCAAGATGTAATTAAATTACACAGCATCATAGGCGCCAACTTTCTCCAGCCCCGCCCCGACTCTACCCTTTCCCCACCCATGGCCCCGCCCCCATTCCAACCCCTTTCCCAAAGGCCCCGCCCCCAACTCCGTCCCCTCCCTGCCCCTATTGGATCCCTTCCCAAATCCCCACCCCAGTCCCGCTTCTTCCCCCAGCACCCCATGTTCCCCCTCCTCCCCCCTCCCTCCAGCCCCCGAGCACCCACAGAGTCGGCGCCTATGCACAGCATCTCCCTGGGATTGAAAAATAGTATTTATCTGTATTACAGTTGGGTAAATTGAGATGCAGAGAGAGTTTAAGTGACTGCTCAAGGTCAGACAGGTTGAAATCTGTTTTTTTTTTTTAAGTTAATGACAAAACTCCTATTGGCTTCAACTGGGCAAAGATTTCACCTACTGTTGGGATTCGCGCCTGACTCAGAATCTCCTACTTTAACTAGTACTTTATACTCCTTTCCTAGTTGGATATTCTGATAAAGTGCTGATCCTGGGTATAGCATCGTAGTTATGCAACACAAGGTTTCAATTATAACAACCAGTAGGAGAAAAATCTCAGACTTTTTCACACTTATTCAAACTTCACATTGTGTCCATGGTTCAACAGCAGGGAAACTGGCATCCTGAGAGCTAAACATACATTCTGAGAGTTTGGCAGGCAAATGGGCATACAAAGGGAAGAATTTCACACTTAAAATCACCTCATTGAGTGCAAGATCATACACGTATTACTTAGGAGCAAGCCCAGAAAGGGAATTAGAGAGAAAGCTATTCAGAAGCTATAACTGCAGTAGCCCCTCTTCCTGGCAGGAAAGACCTGTGAGAACACCAGTGTTCTGCACCCTCTGTTGGTGCCTCATTTGATTTCTTCTACAGTTCAAGACCCTGATCTTTAAAGCACTCCTTTGAAAGAGCTTAAGATCCAGAAACAGAACATTATCAAGTGAAAGCCCTCTTGCTGGAGTAGCCTGTCAGAAGACAGCAGAACAGATCCTAATATATCAGGGGAAAACGGAATATGAACTTCTTCCTGGAGGCCTTCCCACAATGATGGAGTAGTGTAATGAGCATCTTAGAGGTAAAACATGAAGAAAAGCTGAGAGAATAAAGCAGGGGCAAGGGAGAGGAAGAAAAATAAGGAAATAAAGAGAGGCGAAAGGAGAGAATTAAGTGAACAAAACAAAACAGGCACTAAGGGTATGTCTACACTACGAAATTAGGTCGATTTTATAGAAGTCGATTTTTAGAAGCCGATTTTATACAGTCGATTGCATATGTCTACACTATGCGCATTAAGTTGGCGGAGTGCATCCTCACTACCGTGGCTAGCATCAATCTACAGAGCGGTGCACTATGGGTAACTATCCCACAGTTCCTGCAGACTCCGCTGCCTATTGGAATTCTGGGTTAAGCTCCCAATGCCTGATGGGGCAAAAACATTGTTGCGGGTGGTTTTGGCTAAATGTCGTCAGGCCTCCCTGTCTCCGTGAAAGCAACGGCAGACAATTGTTTTGTGCCTTTTTTCCTGGGTTACCTGTGCAAACGCCATACTACGGCAAGCATGGAGCCCGCTCAGCTCACCATCACCGTATGTCTCCTGGCAGACGCAGTACTGCATTGCTACACTGCAGCAGCTCCTTGCCTTCATGGCAGACGGTGCAGTAGGACTGATAGCCATCGTACGTCTCCTGGGTGCTCCTGGCAGACCTCGGTGAGACATGGCTATCCTCCTCTTAGAGCACCAAATGGGAGCCAGAGACTCCAGGTTATTCTCTTCTTTAAGTTTCGTCTCATGGAGATTCAGTCCTGCCTGGAACATAGAATCATAGAATATCAGGGTTGGAAGGGACCTCAGGAGGTCATCTAGTCCAACGCCCTGCTCAAAGCAGGACCAATCCCCAGACAGATTTTTACCCCAGTTCCCTAAATGGCCCCTCAAGGATTGAACTCACAACTCTGGGTTTAGCAGGCCAATGCTCAAACCACTGAGCTATCCCTCCCCCCCATCATGCAAGCTGGGAGCTTCTGCCCCAGGCTGCTCTCCCAGCTGGCAGCATCACGCGGTTGCACCTACCCCAGCCTGCCCCTTGCTCCCATGGCTCATGAAGCCTGGACAATAGTAAGGAGCAATTCAACTATAGGCTGAGCAAGTGCAGAATGGTGGTAGAATGTGCATTTGTACGTTTAAAAGCTTGCTGGTGTTGTTTGCTGACTAGGTCAGACCTCCGTGCAGGGCCACCCAGAGGATTCAGGGGGCCTGGGGCAAAGCAACTTCCATAAAAAAAGTTGCAATACTATAGAATACTATATTCTCGTAGGGGCCCCTATGGGGCCCGGGGTAAATTGCCCCACTTGCCCCCCTCTCTGGGCGGCCCTGCCTCCATGCAACCATCATTCCCATTGTTATTGCTGCTTGCTGTGTGCTCCATAATATCTGTGAGAGTAAGGGGGAGACGTTTATGGTAGGGTGGGAGGTTGAGGCAAATTGCCTGGTGTCCGATTTTGAGCAGCCAGACACCAGGGTGATTAGAAGAGCACAGCAATGTGCGCTGTGCATCAGTGAGGCTTTGAAAACCAGTTTCATGACTGGCCAGGCTTCGGTGTGACAGTTGTGTATGTTTCTCCTTGATGCAAACCCGCCCCCTTTGTTGATTTTAATTCCCTGTAAGCCCTGTAAGCCATCCTCCCCCTTTTGAAATAAAGTAGCTATTGTTTTGAAACAATGCATTCTTTCTTTATTAATTAAAAAAACGAGATAACGGACAAGGTAGCACAGGTGAGGTGGGGTAGGATGGAAGGACAAGGCCTCATTGCTTATTGTAGCCACACTAAAAATCAAACTGTTTGAATGACAGCCTTCTGTTGCTTGGGCCATCCTCTGGAGTGGAGTGGCTGGGTGCCCGGAGCCTCTCTCCCCCCCTCCCTCCCCCCACATTCTTGGGCGTCTGGGTGAGGAGGCTATGGAACATGGGGAGGAGGGTAGGCGGTTATACAGTGGATGCAGCGGGGGTCTGTGCTCTTGTTTGCTTTCTTGCAGTTCAAACAGACACTTCATCATGTCCGATTGCTCCCCTATTAGCTTCAGCATTGCGTCCTGCCACCGCTCTTCGCACTCATGTAATTCTTTCTTGGCCTCTGCCACTGAATGCCTCCATGCATTAAGCTGTGCCCTATCAGTGCAGGAGGACTGTGTGAGCTCAGAAAACATGTCATCACGAGTGTGGTTTTTTTGCCTTCTAATCTGTGATAACCTCAGGGACGGAGATGATAGGGGGAAGCGTAGAAACATTCTACACTCTACGATTCTGGGGGGACTGCATGGTCACCTGTGCTGCTCTGTGCTGCTGAGTTCGCCACGCTGACCAAACAGGAAATGAAATTCAAAAGATTACGGGGCTTTTCCATGTACCTGGCTAGCGTATCGGAGTTCAAAATGCTGTCCAGAGCAGTCACAATGGTGCACTCTGGGATAACTCCCAGAGGCCAATACCGTTGATTTGCATCCGCACTACCCCAAATTCAACCGAGCAAGGTCGCTTTTAGGGCTACTCCCCTCGCCGGGGAGGAGAACAGAAGTTGATTTTAAGAGCCCTTTAAGTCGATGGAACGGAGTTGGTTGTGTGGATGCATTCATTTTAAAATCGACCTAATGCGGCTAACTTCAACCTAACCCCGTAGTGTAAACCAGGGAAAAGTAATATATCATTCCACAAATAAAAAAGTCCTTTAGGAAAACTTTTTTGTAATTCTGTATTGCACAACTGGCACCTAGGAAAACTTATGGAAGGGCCAAAAAACAACATGTTTTCTGTGGAATCATTCTGTCCAGGGGCTTGGTTTTATCTCCAAGTCCCAGATCCATGGGAGAATTGTGTGTGTATCTCAGGACATCCAAGAAGGCCTGGGGTACATATGTGGATCTCCAGTGCCTTCATATTACTACCTAAGCATCTTTACCTCCTAGGGTGACAAGGTCTCCTTCATATCTATGCTCCCATGGGTGAATACTGGTACTCCCCCAAAAGATCTCCTCAGGGAGAGTTCCATTATGCAGGCAGGAACCTGTATAAGATAATAATTGGTTCAGCATTAACATACATGGGGAAATGGTCACAGGTTGAGGAGGTGATACTGTGGAGATTGGCCATCCTCCAGTTCTGCTTTTCTTACCTAGCCATGCCCCAAAACATCATGGAACCCCAAACAAACAGAAATCATAATGCTTCTATCAATTCTAGGGAGAGGGATGATATCACCTAGGCTCATCCCCTCCCCCTGACAAAACTTGGTCTCTCAATCCCTCCATAGAAGAAAATGGAAGGGATTAGCTGGCCCTCAGTCTGCAAAGAGCTAAATAGCCACAAAGCAAAGATCTACATAGTCTCTTTGTGATGTAATGCATGTTTTAAAGTGTTTAACCTGACATCCTGAACCAATATTTTATAAAAGATTGCTAATGAATGCAAAAAAACTCTAAATAATACTTTGTCAAGCCAAGCCTTAAAAACCTCTAAGGATGGAGATTCCACCACCTCCCTAGCTAACCCATTCCAGTGTTTCACCACCCTCATAGTGAAATAGTTTTTCCTAATATCCAACCTAGACCTCCCCCATGGCAACTTGAGACCATTGCTTCTTGTACTGTCATCTGCCACCACTAGCTCCATCCTCTTTGAAATCCCCCTTCAGGTATTTGAATGCTGCTATAAAATCCCTCCTCACTCTTCTCTTCTGCAGACTAAATAAGACCAGTTCCCTCATCTTCTCCTTGTAAGACATGTGCCCCAGCTCCCTGATCATTTTCGTTGCCCTCCATTGGACTCTCTCCAATTTATCCACATCCTTTCTGTAGCGGGGGGGGGGGGGAGGGCTCAAAACTGGATGCAATACTTCAGATGTCACCTCTTCAGTGCCAAATAGCAGGAAATAATCACTTCCCTCAATCTGCTTGCAATGCTCCTACTAATGAAGCCCAATATGCCATTCGCATTCTTGGCAACAAAGGCACACTATTGACTCATATCCAACTTCTTGTCCACTGTAATCCCCAGGTCCTTTCCTGCAGAACTGCCACTTAGCCAATCGGTCCCCCGCCCGTAGCAGTGCATGAGATTCTTCTGTCCTAAGTGCAGGACTCTGCACTTGTCCTTGTTGAACCTCATCAGATTTCTTTTGGCCCAATCATCCAATTTGTCTAGGTCACTCTGGACCCTATCCCTACTCTCCAGCATATCTACCCCTCCCCCCAGCTTAGTGTCATCCGCAAACTTGCTGAGGGTGCAATCCACCCCATCATCCAGATCATTAATGAAGATGTTGAACAAAACTGGCCCCAGGACCGACCCCTGGGGCACTCCGCTTGATACCGGCTGCCAACTAGACATCGAGCCATTGATCACTACCCATTGAGCCTGACAATCTAGCCAGCTTTCTATCCACTTTATAGTCCATTCATCCAATCCATACTTTTTTAACTTGCTGGCAAAAATACTATGGGAGACAGAGCCAGTTATCTCATCATAGAAGGCAATCAGGTTGGTCAGGCATGACTTGCCCTTGGTGAATCCATGTTGACTGTTCCTGAGCACCTTCCGCTCCTCCAGGTGCTTCAAAATGGATTCCTTGGGGACCTGCTCCACAATTTTTCCAAGGACTGAGGTGAGGCTGACTGGTCTGTAGTTCCCCGGATTCTCCTTCTTCCCTTTTGTAAAGATGGACACTATATTTGCCTTTTTCCAATCATCCGGGACCTCCCCGATCGCCACGAGTTTTCAAAGATAAGTGTGACTGTTTGACCATGTGGTTGTTTGTTTGAAAAGTGTGAACTGGGAGTGCTTTGTTCCAGGTGGGCCTTGAGTGGTTGATTGGAGGGAAGACTTCGAGCTGGGCCAAGGGCTTTGAGCCAGCAACCTTATAAAAAAAAGCAGCCAGTTGCAAACCGAGTGAGTGGTGAACAGAGGGAGTTTGCCAGGGAGTTCACCTGTGGAACTCCTTGCCTAAGGAGGTTGTGAAGGCTAGGACTATAACAGGGTTTAAAAGAGAATTAGATAAATTTATGGAGGTTAAGTCCATTAATGGCTATTAGCCAGGATGGGTACGGAATGGTGTCCCTAGCCTCTGTTTGTCAGAGGGTGGAGATGGATGGCAGGAAAAATATCACTTGATCATTACCTGTTAAGTTCACTCCCTCTGGGCATTGGTCACTGTCGGTAGACAGGATACTGGGCTGGATGGACCTTTGGTCTAACCCAGTATGGCCATTCTTATGTTCTTATGAGTTCCCACAGAATTTTTTATTTTTGCCTTTCAGGCTTCTGTGAGCAGTAAATACAACAGCTTCAAAGGCTCTTAGAAGGATGATATTATGGATAGTGAGCGATCCGCTGTTGTGACCTGCACAGGATGAGCCATGGTTGTCTTTCTCTCAGAGGATAGAAGTGACTTAATCTGTACAAAGTGCAAACTGGTCTCCATATTGGAGGAGAAGTTTAAAGGACTAAAGACCCAAGTATCAACCCTTTGTTGCATCAGAGAAAATGAACAAGTATCAGGGGGTAGCCGTGTTAGTCTGTATCTACAAAAACAACAAAGAGTCTGGTGGCACCTTAAAGACTAACAGATTTATTTGGGCATAAGCTTTCGTGAGTAAAAACCTCACTTCTTCGGATGCATAGAGTGAAAGCTACAGATGCAGGCATTATATACAGACACATGGAGAGCAGGGCCCTGCTCTCCATGTGTCTGTATATAATGCCTGCATCTGTAGCTTTCACTCTATGCATCCGAAGAAGTGAGGTTTTTACTCACGAAAGCTTATGCCCAAATAAATCTGTTAGTCTTTAAGGTGCCACCAGACTCTTTGTTGTTTTTTTAGAGAAAATGAAGACTTTCTGGATAGAAGTCAGCATTTGGTACTGCAGGCACAGCATGCTGAAGAATCAGAGAGGGCAGTGCAGAACTGGGAAGAAATTTGGCAGCATGTGACCTCCAGAAGAAGAAAGAGGAGAACCCATGTACCCCCAATACAGATAGAGGTAAGAAACCGTTTTCAGGCTCTCTGCACAGGTACTACAGCAGAGAATTATTTGGAAGAGTCATCTGAGGGAAGGCATCAGAAGGAGACCCCCATTGACTGGAAGGCATGGGATGCATTGTCCTAGGGATAGGGGTTCCATGACCACCACTCCCAAGAGGAGAGATGGGTGGTGGTGGTCGGGGACTCCCTCCTAAGGGGGACGGAGTCATCCATCTGCTGTCCAGACCGGGAAACTCCAGAAGTGTGCTGCTTGCCTGGAGCTACAATATAGGATGTGACAGAGTGTCTGCCGAGACTGATCAAGTCCTCAGACTGCTACCCCTTCCTACTTCTCCATGTTGGCACCAATGATACTGACAAGAATGACCTTGAGTGAGTCACTGGAGACTACGTGACTCTGGGAAGAAAGATAAAGGAGTTTGAGGCGCAAGTCGTGTTCTTGTCCATCCTCCCTGTTTAAGGAAAAGGCCCAGGTAGGGACCATCGAATTGTGGAGGTAAATGCGTGGTTGCGCAGGTAGTGTTGGCGCATAGGCGTGCGCACGGGGTGTGCCCAGGCACACCCTAATGCAGAGGTGAGCAAATGGCTCCACTCTCCCGGCGCGGCAAGCCACAGGGTCCGCACTCCCGGGCCAGAGTGCCCGGCCGAGCGCAGCAAGCCACCAGCCCCTCCCCTGCCTTCCCCCCTCCCCTGGAGCCATACCGCCGTGCATGTAGCACTCTGGGGGCTGGGGCTGCGCGCTCCCACGAGGCGATGTTTGGCTCCGCAGGGAGGCTAGGAGCCTCATCTCATGGTAAGGGGTCTGGGGCCAGGGGGGGTTGGATAAGGGGTGGCAGCAGTCAGGGGACAGGGTGGGTTGGATGGGGGTGGGATCCCGGGGGGTGGTGGTTAGGGGCGGGGGGTTTCTGGACGGGGCAGTCAGGGAGCAGGGGAGATTGGATGGGGCATGGGAGTCCCGGGTCTCTCAGGGGGCGGGGGGTGGATAGGGGTCAGGGCAGTCAGGGGACAGGGAGCAAGGAGGGTCCTGGGGGGCAGGTAGTGGGGGGGTCTCTGGAGGGGGCGATCAGGGGACAAGGAGCTGCGGGGGTTGGATGAGTCAGGAGTTCTGGGGGGGCTGTCAGGATGCAGGGGTGTGGACAGGGGTTGGGGGAGGCAGGGAGCAGGGGGGATTTATGGGTCGGGAGTTCTGAGGGTCCTGTCAGGGGGTGGGGAGCGGTTGGATAGGCATGGGAGTCCCAGGGGTCTGTATGGGGGCCGGGTTGTGGATAATGGTCGGGGCAGTCAGGGGACAGGTAGGGGAGAGGGTCCTAGGGGGACAGTCAGGGGACAAGGAGCAGAGAGGCTTAGGTAGGGGGCGGGGTCCTGGGGGGCAGTTAGGGACAGGGGTCCCAGGAGGGGGAAGTCAGGGGACAAGGAGCAGGGGGGAAGTCAGGGGGCGGGAAGTAGGATGGAGTGGATGGGGCGGGACTAGGGCAGGGCAGGGGCGGGGCTAGGGACGGGCTCCCTGAGTGCACACCCTAATGAAATGGGCTGCGCACACCTATATGTTGGAGATAGGGCTTTGGATTCTTCTACCATGGGCTGTTGTTCCAGGAAGAAGGATTGCTAGGAAGAGATGGAATCCACCTAACTAAGAGAGGGAAGAGCATCTTCGCAGGCAGGCTGGCTAACCTAGTGAGGAGGGCTTTAAACTAGGTTCACCAGGGGATGGTGACCTAAGCCCAGAGGTAAGTGGGGAAGTGGGATACCGGGAGGAAACACAAGGAGGAGGATGCAATAGGGGAAGCTTCCTGATTCATACTGAGAAAGTAGGGCAATCAGCTAGTTATCTTAGGTGCCTGTACAAGAATGCAAGAATCCTGGGAAACAAGCAGGAAGAACTGGAGTCCTGGCACAGTCAAGGAACTATGATGTGATTGGAATAACAGAGACTTGGTGGGGTAACTCACATGACTGGAGCACTGTCATTGATGGGTATAAACTGTTCAGGAAGGACAGGTGAGGGAGAAAAGATGGAGGAGTTGCACTGTATGGAAGAGAGCAGTATGATTGCTCAGAGCTCCAGTATGAAACTGGAGAAAAGCCTGTTGAGAGTTTTTGGGTTAAGTTTAGAGGCAAGAGCAACAAGGGTGATGTTATGGTGGGCATCTGCTATAGACCACCAGCCCAGGAGGATGAGGTAGACGATTCTTTCTTCAGACAACTAACAGAAGTTTCCAGATCACAGGCCTTGGTTCTCATGGGGGACTTCAATCACCCTGACATCTGCTGGAAGAGTAATACAGCAGTGCACAGACAATCCAGGAAGTTTTTGGAGAGTGTTGGGGACAAATTCCTGCTGCAAGTGCTAGAGGAACCAACTAGGGGCTGTGCTTCTCTTGAACTGCTGCTCACAAACAGGGAAGAATTGGTAGGGGAAGTAGAAGTGAGTGGCAACCTGGGCAGCAGTGATCATGAGATGGTTGAGTTCAGGATCCTGACAAAAGGAAGAAAGGAGGGCAGCAGAATATGGACCCTGGACTTCAGAAAAGCAGACTTTGACTCCCTCGGGAAACTGATGGGCAGGATCCCCTGGGAGGCTAATATAAGGGGGAAAAGAGTCCCGGAGAGCTGGCTGTATTTTAAAGAAGCCTTATTGAGGGTGCAGGAACAAACTATACCAATGTGCAGAAAGAATAGCAAATATGGCACATTACCAGCTTGGCTTAACAGAGAAATTTTCGGTGAGCTTAAACAAAAAAAGGAAGCTTACAAGAAGTGGAAACTTGGACCGATGACTAGGGAGGAGTATAAAAATATTGCTCGAGTATGCAGGGGTGTAATCAGGAAGGCCAAAGCTCAATTGGAATTGCAGCTAGCAAGGGATGTGACGGTAACAAGAAGGGTTTCTACAGGTATGTTAGCAACAAGAAGAAGGTCAGGGAAAGTGTGGGACCCTTACTGAATGGGGGAGGCAACCTAGTGACACATGATGTAGAAAAAGCTGAAGTACTTAATGCTTTTTTTGCCTCTCCCAGTCTGCTGCACTGGGCAGCACAGTAGGGGAGGAGCTGAGCAGCCCTCAGTGGGGAAAGAACAGGTTAAGGACTATTTAGAAAAGCTGGACATGCACAAGTCCATAGGTCCGGATCTAATGCATTCGAGGGTGCTGAGGGAGTTGGCATTCATTCCATAATAATAATTAACTTCATTCATAATAGCCAGAGTATTCAAAGTTAAGGTCAACACACCATGCCTACATCATTATGTTATAGCATTCATCATGTCAGTAAGATATAAAGGTGACTTAAATGTATCTTTCTTGGCATTCATCAGTTAAGGCAGATCCTTAAGATTTTTTTTAAATACAGGATTTTTAAATGCCATTTGTATTAAATAGCATGTTCTAGCTAAACCCTCTGCAGTTTTAGTAAGTGTATGAATGTCAAAGAGACTCAACATTCCAGGAATACCATAATGAAATAAACATGAAGGCAGATGGAAAAAGAACACATCAAAGGTGAAGTATGTTTTCAATCAATCTCTGCAGAGGATTCAGGTCAGAATGTTGAGATTGTGCAGTAACGTACAAAGCCAATTCCCATGCATAGCTGTATAAAATAATGTATATGAACTAACAGTGTGTGAGAATTGCACTGCTTCCTGCAAATCTAAGCAACACAATGCAATTTTTAGTTGATGCCTTATCAATAAGAGAGACAGGCTATTTAGAAGGAGAAGGCAAGTCCATGGGATTGTTTTGGTTTATTAATTCTCTCTGCAGTGTTGAATGAGAATTTGTTCTTCTTTGAAAATCTTGCAAAAATTTGAAATAATTTCATGCCATAGCATACTGGTAAAGAATGTCTTTGTCTTGAAAGCAAAGTGGAATGGATTTCTATTTATAAAAAGTACCTCTTTGTATTCAACCTGGGAATTAGGTGAAAGTAGTGGTTTCTCACTAAGACTACTATGGGCTCATTTTTTTTTACAGCTAAAAAAAATAAATTATGACACGGAATCATCATAATTTCTCTTTACAAATGGCACTGCTTAGGCCTCCACCCAGCAATTGACTGTGTAGAGCTGTGTGACATTCTGTTACAAAACCTGAAACCAATTAAAGCTTGCCCAGTTTGGGGAGTTGTTACTAGCTCGAAAGTCAACCCTAGGTCATCAAAAAGTTTGTGTGACCTTTTGGAGTAAATCTGGATTCTGGGTTCAGTTCTAAGCGAATGAACCTAGGCTGATTTATAGGTTATGTCAAACAAGATCAAAATTAGTTTGGCATGGGCTAGACAAGAGCTGGGAAAATACACAAAAAAGTATTTGTAAATGTTTGTTCAAACAAAAATAGAGAATTCAGATGGATAATACTCGTGATCCCTTCTGTTCAGTAGCTGTTTGTATCAGAACATTTTGTTTGCAAAATGATCACATAAAGAGAGATTGACTTATGCAAATATTTATGCACAAGTATTTGTGCTGGAACTGTTTGTGGGCCTAGCTTGAAAGCTCTTTTCATGGGAATTTATCCAATAAGGAACGAAACAATACTATGTGGCATAGGTGACCAATCACAGAGGACACATAGAAAATTGTAAACATAGTAAATACTCAGAATAATAGTCAATCATTTATAGTAATATTATCATTTATACTATAATAGCACCACTAGGGTGACCAGACAGCAAGTGTGAAAAATCAGGACAGGGTGGGGGGGTAATAGGCACCTATATAAGACAAGCCCCAAATATCAGGACTGTCCCTATAAAATCAGGACATCTGGTCCCCCTAAGCACCACTCAGGAATGGGGCCTTATTGTGCTGGGCAGTGTACGCAGATGAAGATGGCTTCAGTCCCAGAAGGCTTCGGGCATGTCTACACAGCAGCTCAGCCCAGTGTGGTAGACAGACACACTAGCTCTGCTCAAGCTATGGCAGTCAAAATAGCCGTGTGGCCACGGAGGTATATACCCTGTAGGTATGTACGCGGGTGGTTAGCCTGAGCCACCACCAGGGCTGGCTCCAGGCACCAGGCAACCAAGTACATGCTTGGGGCGGCACCTGGTAAGGGGCGGCCAATCTTGGGGTGGCGGGGGGCAACGCGGCGTGGCATTCCGCGGGGGGGGGTGCTCCGGCAGCGCGGCACTCGGTGGGGGGGGGCGGGCTCCGGCGGTGCGGCGCTCGGCAGGGGGCAGCGTGAGGCGCGGCGCTCGGGGGGGGGGTGTTCCGGCGGCGCGGCGCTCAGCGGGGCGGCGCTTTTTTTTGCTGCTTGGGGCAGCAAAACAGTTAGAGCTGGCCCTGGCCACCACCCATGCTGCCACAGCCAACCTGCTATTTTTAGTGCATTAGCTTGAGCAGAACTAGCACATCTGTCTACCTGCACTAGGAAGCACGCTTCCAGCTGCTGTGTAGACATACCCATACTGTGAACAGTTCACATTCAATCCATAGACTGAAACCTGTCCACATGAACCATTTGTCAAATAATATCAAATAATAAACATATGGGCGGGGGGGGGGAGGAGAAAGTCTTTTTGCATATGATTCACAGAGCGATAAGGGAGATATGTTTGCTGAATAAATTATTTTCCTGTGAATAGTTCATTCAGCTCCATTTTTGACATGACTCCAAAGGAAACTTGATGGTTCCCTCAGTTTTCCCTTTAATTTTTCCAAGTTTCTTCAAACCTATAACTTACTGGCGGTGAACCCAGGAGAAATGAAACCACAGGAAAGATTCACTCCGTGAACAAAACCACTGTATTTCATATAAGTGTATAAATAAGCCACCAGATGACATTATTCAGCCTGGGTCTGATAAGGGCCTCTGATCCTTAGCTCCCACCAATTTAAGGAAACTCCTTAGACTGCTTGGCTGAATTAGCTATGCATAACAGTGATATTTCTTTCGCTTGAGGTTGACCTCACTTTAACCCCAGATTTAAATAGGTGCAAATGACATATTAATTATTGGGCCAGCTATATAGCATGATAAGTAAAGTTATATGGAATACAGTGGGGTTACACCAAATAGTTTTATGGCATACTAGACAGCCCACCCCCTCCAGCCCCCCGCATGCAAAGTGAGTACTGTTACTACACTGCATTCCTTTCCCATTTAGCTCAGGTCAATACAGTGTTTGTGTTAAGATTAAAAACACTTAATACTTACAGAGCTTGGTGTGCTTTTCTATTTATTTATTTTAACATTTCCAATATGCAGTACAAATATTAACTCAAAGATTTCTCTTATATGGAGTCTGATGGGGAAGCTTAATAGCTTTATCTGAGATATGATTATCCTCTAGTTCTACAACTGATAAACCTTGTGTGATGTGCAGCTTCTGTGTAGGTGCCTTGATGTGGCTTTTTATTACAGATACTGTAATTTATGGTATTCCTCTCCCTGGTTTTCCTGTTCAACACAGTAATTACACCTCATCTGTAAATTAAGAGGCCCTGGAAACTGTATCAACATGTCTCAGTTTGTTCTGATACTATGATGATGAATATAATGCACAGACAGACAGACTTATCTGACTAGTTATAGTCTCTTGTATGTGTTTATCAGTGAGACTACTTAAAAGCACCCTGGTTTTCCTGTGTTTGCACAGAAAATCTGTTCGGGTACAGTATCTGAAACTCAAAAGCCATAGGAATGATGAATATTTAGCCCTAGTCTTCTCATTTATTTATTTATTTATTTTTGTATAAGAATGACTGACAAATCTCACTGCAGCAAGAAATAATTCTTCACTGACAGTTTGCTTACACTTCTAGAAGATCTGAGATGAACTGAAGTAGACATTTTAATCATACTAGTTCTTTTGTAATAATAAGATGGCATAAAATCCATCCTCACCTGCATGTGTCAAATAGCAGTGCTAGACCTAATTCATAAATATTTATTTACAAAGCACCTTATGCCCAAAGCCTCCTGACTGACTAACATAATATGTAAATATCATAGATGTGTCTGCCAGGAGAAGCCTTGTTGCTGTCTATATGATATGTGCTCATTTGTCTGGTGCAGCCTGAGGGCCAGCCAAACGATGGCCACCAGCAGCACAATCTTTCCAGCTTGCCTTGGAATGAGCAAATGTTTTCTTTATGTTCTGCGTTTCAAATGCTCTCTTGTCTGCTCAGCAAATAAGGTCAGAAAAGTTCCATCCATAATAGGTAGGCACAGGGTCTGCTGGGTCACCTGTCTCGAAGAGATGCTCTGAAAAGTTATTATTTATTTTTACAGTTCCCAAAAGGGTGCTGGGCACTTCACATGACAAACACGAAGGGAAAGGCTTTGCCCCAAGGAGCTTATAATCGAACATTAGATGCAATTCAGCAAGTGGAGTAACACACATTATGAGAGAGAGGGGAAGGAGGACGAGTGTTACAATAAGATCACCTGAAAGGCTGTCATGATGGTCCACTGCAGGCTGCAGTCACAGGAAAGAGATGCAGGCTTGAAGACAAAGCGACAGGACCTCAGCTGGTGTCAATCAGAATAGCTCCAGTGGCTTCAGTGGACCTACCTTGATTTACACTAACTGGTTTCTTATCTGTGCATAACCTAGCAATTGGAGGATCAGTAGGCCAACAGCCTGTCAAAGCTTAAAATCAGTCATTCACTTGCCTAGATCCAGTGAAGATGTAAACAACTATGGATGTAGCATTTTCAAGTAGCTGTTACAGATGGGAAAATTAAAACACTTGATGAAATTATTCCAGGAATCCATAAAGCATGTTTGCGCCTCAGCAAGTTATCTAGAAATACACAAGAATGCCAGTGTGCCCGCCTGCAATGCTCAACCATAACCAACATACTGCATGCAGAAACCAAGTGAAATGATTACCGTATATCACGCTGGATGGTGACTGATTGAGCCATTTTCAACAACCTGACAAAATCAGATTGTTAAATCTAGAGGTAATCTCATGGGCCCTCAAAGTCACATACACTACATTGGTTCTTCTTCTTAGCGTATGCACAACGTGCCTCGAGTGGCAGGTGACCAGGATTCACCTTAGGATGTGTAACAGGGTGTGATGAGTCAGGCGCTAACTCAGCACCCTGTCACTCAAATCCCCACCAGTTTACACTCCTTGAGTTCTGATTGAAAGACAAGCAGTTGGCAGAGGAGGCTAATTAACTGAGTGGGGGTACAGCTGAGCGGCTAATTGGGTGGACGTAGCCCCCAAGAGCTAGGCGTACATAATCATTTAGGAAGGAAATGTAGGAAGGGAAGACGGGAGCCTAAAAGTGGGCAGAAGTAGAGGGGACTGGTTGCTGCATTACCACTCTTCCCAGAAACAAGAGGGCAAGCTGGCTACTGATTGTGAATAAAGGATGGTGGTTAAGAAGGCCTGGAGTGGCTGTAGTCTGTTAGGCTGGAAAGGACTCTCAGGGTACTACCTGGGTAGCATAAGATTATTCATATGAGATTACATAAATCCAACCCAATCTCATCCAGCCAGTTTTGCTAATCTTTGACTGTGATACCTCATGGCAAATCTGTAACTGAAGAAGGGCTACCTCTATATTCGAATCATCCTAAATAGAGGAGAGACGATAGCTCTTGGAGAGAGGTTCCTGGCTAGACCCCTGGATTCCCAGAGATAAGGATTCAGTGGTATATGTCTGGTGAAGATGCCTGAAATGGTTTTAAATTATCTGGCTAGTGGTTAATCTTATTATCTCATACTTGGACTGGTATGCAATAACAAACTGTAAATACCTCGATTTTTTCCACGGTGCACGTCAGACCTTTATTTCTTAATGCATGGGATCGAATCATTGCTCTTCACATATTTGTACAAATTAGACTGAGATTAAATGAAGGGGTTGCAACGATTCTAGGACCCTTCCAGATTCAATCCTGATGCCTCCTAAGGGTCTGCTACTCCTCCGGAAACCTATTTTTTTCCAGTTGGAGCTGATAATATTGAAATTTATTTATAAGCAGATAATTTTGATTTTTAAACAAATATCTTTAACCTATTTTCAAGAAAACTGCTTTTCCTGTTTCTAACCACTCCTGTTCCTGTGCTGCTAGAAACAAGCAGCCGTCCACACACTCCAGTGTCTGTGTTCTGTTGCAGGTCTGCTGGCATCAGAGAATTTGCACTCGCTTTTTGCTAGAAAATTACCCATTTTCGCCTGCCAATGCAAACAGCACTTAGTGAGGAAAGATGGCACAGTGGTTAGAGCACTAGCCTAGGACCTTCGAGATATGGGTTTAATTCCCTGCTGTGCTACAGCCTGTCTGTATGACAGCAGGCAAGTTACTTAGCCTTCTGTACTTCAATTCCCTATCTGAAAAACAGGGCTAATAGCACACGTGGGTGCTGTGTGAGGAAAAATACACAAAGGATTGTGAGGTGCTTGGATGCTATAGTAATGGAAGCCTTATAATGGGAGCGAATATACATCCAATTCTCTCTCTCGTTCTGGTTTGGTTTGAACGTCTATTATCTTATCTGCTTTGTGCTTTTAGATCAGAGCTCTTCCTGGATTATTTTAAGCATAGGTCCTTCTCTTTAACATTCATTTTAGCCATTTATCAAGATTTTGTCCAGAACAATATGTAGCTTAGCCATTTGCACTACAGCACCTTAATGAGACAGTCCCTGAGAGCAGATCACCCTAGTTCCACTCTCTCTGATGCACTGCTGAATCAATGCTAGTGCTGATGCCACATTTCTACTGAAACAAGACAGAAGTATTTCAGTGGACTGATTTGCCACAGGCTAGCATATGCTTCCTAGAACTGAAACCATAATATGACTTACAAAGATGTTTATAAAACTCTGAAGTCCAGATCCTCAGCTGGTATAAATCAGTGTTGCCCCACTGAAGTCAATGGAGCTATGCCAACTTATAGCACCTTCTGATCTGGCTGTATAAGTTTAAAAGGTTCCACTTTAGCAAAGCAGTAAGGGCCCGATGTGCTGGGGAACTAAGTCTTCTTTACACTAAAGGAATGACTTAAATCTAGTATATAATGCCACTGGAGCATTCCCCTTGTATGAGAAAATCCTCAAGTGGCATAGAACAATCATAACAGAAACTACACAAATCCCCTTCATGGGCCCCCAGGTGTGAACTTAAGTTAAAATCATAGAGTTCTTGGTTCTCCAGTACCTAGAGAGGACCAGAGTGTTATGTGAGGAACTCAGTGCAGTGAAGGACTTCTGGGTAGGGGTCATTCGCTAGTCCTCTATTAAAGATGGTGGTGCTTGTGTCTGATGTCTCTCTACTCCCAGGATACAGGATGCAACTGGGGAAAAGGCAGTGTGACTGTGGTTGCCCTATCTCTGGCTGAACCCCTGGGTCTGTGATAATCAGTACAAGAATGAAGCATCCTGAAGGCTGTTTTAATTTGCATCATGGTCCAAGGGGGTTCTCCAGGACTGAGGATGTACAAGGGCATTTAAAGCCCCCTCCAGACTTGTGTCAGTCAGGAAAGAATTTGGCTCTTGCTCCTTCATGTCCCCTCCCCTCCCCCCCCCCCCCACACACACACAAGGAAGTAGTTAAAGTAGGCTGCATAGTGAGAAGCCTGTGATTGTCCATTTCTAATCTAAGCTGGGTACAAAATTATGCCCTGCAATACACATAGGGCCAAACACTCATCCCAGCACCCAGCCTGAGTAGGCTGGACTGAGCACATGGGGAGGTGTGGTGGGGACAAAGGGAGAGAACTTCTCTCATTCAGCCTCTGGAACAACTATGGTGCCACTCCACAGTGGCCACTGCAGCCTGTTGTAGTGCTCGATGACTGCAGCATGACCTTTGAAGGAGCAAGCCCTGGAGCATCTATGCAGTGGCAAATTCTCCATTCCTGACTTTTCCATGAGCAATGATTGATGCAGCAATTGTGTTCAGAATGCATAAAGGCCAGTGTTACATGCTGAGAGGCCTGTCTTCATCCAGTAGCTACCCGCACTCCAGAGCCCCTGGCATCCCATCAAAGTCCCTCCTGAAAACTGACGCTCTTTCCGCTCCTCATGCAACACTGCACAGAGAGCCTCAACAAAACCAGGCTGCTCAGGACTCCCAGAATGCACACCCACTCCAAATCTTCCTCCTTTAATGCCACAGAAAAGGTCCTGCCTCAAGAAATTGCCTCTACAGCCAATTTGCCCCTTAATTAACAAACTTTGAAGTAAAGAAGAGAAGCCTCCTGAAGCAGTTGGATGAAGTGGAAATCTGGCAGAAGGCTGTTTCTTCCCTAGCTTGGGAAAACCATGAGTAACTTGAAAATAAACCTACAGAGGAAACTCAAAACACGAGGAGATATCACAGCCAGGAAAAAACAGGAGATCAATTTAAACGGTAAATATCAAATACTGTGTGTTAAATAATAAAACAACTTCCATGCTAACAAAAGCCAAATAGCAGGGGTTGCATACAAGGGACTCGTGCTCTTCATCGCGTAGGTACTTGTGTGGAAGTCAATGGGACAATTCACATGAGTAAAGCCTGCAAGATCAGGCTCTAATTCTGTCATCATAAAAATGGCATAATATTTAAAACACATTGTAAAATGCACATATTGATACACAATGTAGTTCAGTAGTCAATAGATTCACAAAGCTGCAGATCTGAAGAGTCTCAGCTGGTGTAAATCAACACAGTTTCTTTGACTATTTGTTAGTCTCTAAGGTGCCACAAGTACTCCTGTTCTTCTTTTTGCGGATACAGACTAACACGGCTGTTACTCTGAAACAGAGCAAATACTGTTTTTCACCAGTTGAGACTCTGACCCTTTAATTCCAACACTCTCAGGTAGGGTAACCAGATGTCCCAATTTTATAGGGACAGTCCTGATTGTGGGAGTCTTTTTCTCACATAGGCACCTATTACCCCCCGCCTCCTGTCCTGATTTTTCACACTTGCTATCTGGTCAGCCTGGCCTCAGGTATTTGATTTTTAAGGAAATAAGTTTAGCTTAGCAAAGCAACATCTCTAAATTCTTCACAGTGCATACAGGATGCACTCAGAGTTTCAACTCTACAATGAAACACTGTCCAGAGTTCCAGATGGCCTCCATTTCATACATGCAGGGTCTGGCATGAGTGGAGTCCCGCCATGATATGTAGCAGGTCCCTAACAATTGAATCATGTCAGTGACAAACAAATCCACGCACAGGGTTGCTTTAACACAAGATCGGCATCTCAGTAGAGAAGTAAGCCTCGGGAACTTCTCTGTAACACACAGCAACAAGGGAGTTGCAAGCAAATATGAACACATGATGTCCCTCCCTTCAGCAAATATCAGAAACTTCAACACTGCTAAGTTATGTTTGGCTGAACTTCAGTCAGTGTTTGTTGAAGACGATGCCGTTCTTTGTGATTTTAAATTACTCTAATAAATGTTAAGAGAGCAAATCAAAATGCTATAGGCAGCATTTGAAAAATAAAACAATTTTCCTTCATATAGCAAAAAGCAGGGTGCTCTTTCCAGGTGTAAAACGAGAAAAGAGTAAACCTAATGACAACATACCAAGCTAGGCTGCAATTTCCATGATGATTTCGGATGGCACATTAAATAACTTAGGATTTAAAATACTTTGTGCTGCAATAATTGCTTGAAAGCTACCTGGGGGAAAAAAGCAGTTGAACAAGAGCAAAACACACAAAAGAAACTGATATAATCATGCCAGCATCAGGTTATCTTTAGGACTGGCACTGTAATATCAGTCCTGGCTTTGTGATACAGTGTCCCAGATAAAGAAGCAGAACAGCTTCTCTCTTTCTTTAATTTTTTTTTCATTCATATTAGAAAGAATGGACACCAAGTGAACTATCAAGAGTGTCTTGGCAACCTACATACAAACATTTAGGAGCATTTCACAAGCTATTTTATGACAAAAAGCATAAATTGTCCTATGTGCTAGAAGGCTCATCCTCTGTTATACCATTAATGACACACTGTTTTTAAGATATCTTTTAATTAGTAAGTGTGGTTAAATAAATCCAGCCCTATTCAGAACCACCCAAACAGATTTCATAAAAACTCTCTTGATGACCGTATATTGTATTAACATCACTTTTGCCTCTCCCAGTCCAACAGATCCAACCCTGTGGCAAATGTGGGGCAGGTTTATTTTGTGGAAGGCTGAGTGTTTATATTGATAAGGGAGACTCTATACTGTTATGTAATGCATCAGATATGGAAAGAAAGAAAAGGAGTATTCTTTACCCTAGCTTTGTCACAGGTTGGCCACAAGTGCAGATTATTGGTAGGGGCTAATTTTTCTAAGAGGAAATTGTCTGTACTATTAGAGATTGTATAGAGAATAGATTAGTCTTAGTGTTATGGTTGGAATAAAAGGTTGTACTTAGAGGGAGATTGTCATATTTCATTACTGTAAATTGAATTTATTCCATTTAGGCCACAAGAAAGCTTCTTAAAGGAGAAATATTCAAGAGCAGGCTCAGTTTAGAGTGGAGGCCAAAGATATGAAATTTTAGCTTACTGGCTGCAGGCATGCTTCCTCCAAACACATTGGTGGCGGCCGGTGAAAACTGTTGTAATGCTGTATACAAATGAAAGAGCATGTATATGTTTGGGATGAATGCCACAACTATGTTCCTGCAAGCAGTCACTCAAATTTAAGAATTAATTTACTTTGACTTTGCTTGCACCTCTGTTGTATTCACTTCCTGCAAATATGGGACTGACTGAGTTTTATCATATGAATGCTCACAGAAAACAAGATTTAAGGTGTCAGGATAGCGTATTTGCACCAGAAATGGTATATTTCATATGGGATGGGACATGGCTTGATGTAATATGGGGACCTCAGAGCCCAGGCTCAGAGACAGTTAAACAAGCTCCACAAGCATCTGACTTTTCCCTTGTAAACCAGGGCAGTGCAATTACTTTTTGAGAGTGTGATGAAAGAAGACTAAATGTAAACTCTGCACCCAGCCAATAAATCTCACAGAAGCCTAATTGGTCGAGGAATGAGGCCTTGGGCTAAGTCTGTGTGGCCCAGAAAGGAAAAGATTTAATTTTTTTATAAAAGTTCCTCAGCTTACTTATCCACTACCTCTCCCTGAGAGAGACAAAATCCCAGGGCTTTCCTCAGACCCTTCTCTGGCTTAGAAATATGCTCATCCATTCAGGGAACAAAAGTGGAACTATGTGACTTATGACCAATCACAACTAAGAACCACAGAGTATATTTTGAATATCAAGTATCAAATACATGCAGCAAAATGTTCAGGATTAATCCATGCATGGGAAAATAACACACACACACACACACACACACAGCTGCAAAGCATGATACATCACTTGACAAGAGATTACAGTGCAGTTTTCTAAAACACAGAATGGAGACTTTACTGGATTAAAGCAAGCTATGTAGAACTCCCACCTCTTCATCCTTGGGAAAACAAAGCAGGAGGGAGAAGACATTGGTCTGACAGGGTGTTGATTCAGAATCCATAAATAAATTGAATTATAGAGACAAATGTCAAAAGAAAAAATCAAATTGAAGTCTGATATAGATCAGGACTGGAATTTTTCTTTTTAAAGGCTCTGCCTTGTACAACTACAGGAGGCTGTATAGCAAGCAAAATGGAAAGTGAGAATATTAAACAAAAGGTAGGTATACAATGGAGTGCGCTGGTCTCATGATGTAGTAAAAAAAATGAAAGATTATAATCTGTACCACAGAAAATGTGATACATGAAAGGCAGGTTTATATTAGAGAGGATTTATGAGATGAGATTAATATGTTGAATGATAATTGGCATAATAGCCATTCTACTGCTAGCACTAACTAGGATCTTTAAAATGTTGGAATTGTTAGAGTTATTGGACAATATGCTGAACTGACTTACATCCCATGCAATTCATTATCTGCCATGAAGTTGCACATGATGCCTTTCAATGGAGAATTTGTCCCATTGTTTTTAACATTTATAAACTGTGTTGGACTGATGTAGGGCTGAGACTAGGACGACATCTTCTACAAAGAAGAAATCTTGATATTCTTGATATTCTGACGGAGACTGAGGGCCACATTCTCCTCTCTCTTTATAATGGTGTAAATTGAGAGTAATGCCACTGATATCAGTGGTGACGCTGGACTGATGTAAAGCCAGAAGTAAGTGAAGAATTAGGCCCTAAAATCGTTAGATTCTATTCAATATGCCCTGGATCCTTTCAACAATGTAGAGAATTTTTCTTTGATCTTTTTGCCCCTATTCAGTTTATATTTTTATATATTTTAAGCATTCATTTTATCCTTTCAATGGATTTTTTTTTAATTTTTTGTTTTTCACTTCTATCCGATCATAAGAGCATGATCTCTCTCTCTCTTTCTCTCCCATTAAACTTGTGTACTTCTTTCTTTTCTAGAGTCTCTTCATAGGTATGCATAAGATGCCTGACTTAAAAAGAAGTCTCTATGATATTTTCCTATTTCATGAATAGTAAGGCAGTATATACAAGAAAAGCCTCCATAAAATCAAAAATTAGTGTCTAGTTTTTGGTGATAATTAAAACAAACAAACAAAAAACCACACAGAAGAGCCTCATGCAGATAAGAGGCAAAGATGGCACATGAAAGTAAAGCATTAGAAAATGGCATAATGACTATTTGACTTGTTAATAAATAATTATTTACTGAATCCCCCAAGGATATAATTTCTTTCAATAGATCTATACTCACACAGCTATGCTGCACCCCCTGCAGCAGGAAGCAAGTGGTGACACATCATAACCAATCAGGATCAACTCTAAAAGAACCCTATTACGTCAACATGGAGTCCTAGATCAAATTTTTTCCCCTCTATTGAGTTTTGATATATAGTCCTGTATATTGTATTCAAATTACCTCCTCATCCTTGCTCTGAATTGCTAAGCATAAAAAAATCTGTGTGAAGTGAAAAATACACGCTCTCCTTAAATCATCTTTTTTCTCATACTCCTTGATCTGGTTCTCAGTCAAATCCCTTGTCCCTGTAAAATGCACCGGGCCTACATGTTACACTTGCTTATGCAAACCTTGTGGGAATGAGGAAGAAGATTCTGTTGGATTGCATTCAAATATTACAAATATATTTACAAAATGCATATTGTACATACCTTGAGTTGCCTGAGCAATGAAAACAGGCCTGTGGGTATATTCAAATGATATGCGGAATTAATGCCAAGAAATTTAAATTCTGAAGGTGATTAAAGAATATTTTCCCCTGATCCTGATTTCAAGTTTCTTGGGGATTTTATATTACCCCTAATGAGTGCAAGTATTCCGATTTCACATGCGCTAGATTTTTACTAATTTACCCTCATTGTTTTGAATGGAATTATTCTTAATTTGCACAGCTGTTTTTACACAGGCTTAATCTTGTGGGCTGACAATAACTGCTTCTATTACTCTTTTGAACAGTTTGAGTTATCTGTAAGAAACCTCACTTAAAAACAACGACCTCCCCCCCCGCCGCCAAAATAACCCCTTCTAGCATCTTTTAAACTTATGAATGATCTTGCCCACATACAGTTAATAAATTGCTTGATTTTACATGTCTTCTTCATGGGCAGAGAATGGAATACAAGCTTAGCAGGGATAGCAAGAGGGGAAGAAATTAGATAAATTTTATCAGAATTGGTAAGAAAAGAAAGTCCAAGTATTACATTAGTAATGGGATAGATTAGAGCACAAACAGTGTATACATGTAACAATTCAAGTAAGTTCTTAATTTGCTCTAGCAAATAACCCCCTAGGGAGGTAGACTAGATCAGTGGTTCTCAACCTTTCCAGACTATTATACCCTTTCAGGAGCTTGATTTGTCTTGTGTACCCCAAGTTTCACCTCGCTTAAAAACTACTTGATTACAAAATCAGACATAAAAATACAAGTGTCACAGCACACTGTTACTGAATTGCTTATTTTCTCATTTTTTCTGTATGAAATTTTAATTTGCACTGACTTCACTACTGCTTTTTATATACCCTGTTGTAAAACTAGGCAAATATCTAGATGAGTTGATGTACCCCCTGGAAGATCTCTGTGTACCCCAAGGGGTACATGTACCCCTGGTTGAGAACCACTGGACTAGATGGTACATGAATTAATCAAAAATGGATTTAGAAACTTTCAGCTCTGGTTACTAGACCAAATTTGGCCTACAGAAATAAAAACCTATTAGTAACCTAGAAAAAACAATACCGCTAACTGGCACGCTCATTGACATTCATAGCTAAGCAGCTAAAGACAGAAGGAGCACACCAATATACTTAGTCTGCTTTCATTAAAAAACCCAATGTTAAGATATGTCTTAAATTGTTGCTGGGCTATGGAGATGGGACTCCCGTCTCCAGTATATGCACATTTATGCAACTGCACACCTAAATTGCTTTACACTAGCAGCATTGGATCCCTGATGATGGAAAGTGCATCTCTGGGGATGTACAGAGGGACTGTGATTGCCTGTGGAATTTGCATGAGAGAAACACCTGCAGCCACCCTTCTACTGAGGCACAATAAGCCAGTACAAGCCAAAAAAAATGAGTGGCACTGATCCAGGGAACATATAAAATTATTTAGCAATGGTGCCAGAGTGCACATGTGTAGGAGGGTGGCAAATGCAAAAAGGGCAAGTCTTGTGTGTAATTAAATTTCACTGGCCTGAATTTTCTTTCACTTAGATCAGTTTTATATCAGTGTGACTTCACTGACTTTGATAGTTACACCTGATTTACATCGGGGCAAGTCCGAGGAGACTCAGACATCATGAGTAGTCTGTCTTCAGAATTGTGAGTCCGTGGCTTTCACAATACCAGCATTTGCCAGTTGTAGAATACCATGTCAGGTTCTGCTTCATTACCACGCTGAGCCCATCCCTGATGATCTTGCTAAATTCTAAAGGGTCTGTGATGGGAAGTCCACTCCACATAAGGCCTACAGTGGTAAATCAGGCCAGTTAACCTAGAGGCCACACCTGGAGGAAAGCCAGGGAGTGCTAAGGCCTAATTTGCTGATGAAGTGCAGCTGGGAGAGGAGCGAGGCTGGATTTATAAAGACAGAAAGTTGGCAGCAGAAATGGCCTGCAGGGAAGTAGGGTGCAGTTGCTTCCTGGGAATAGGGAGGTGTGTTTGAGGCTACAAGGTTTGGTAGTCTGAAGTTACTTCCTGGGAAGAGGGAGTTTGAGCTGGTACACCCGATGGGGGGGATCAGAAGCTGTAGGAAGGAGCCCAACGAAGGAAAGCAGACCACAGTTGCCAGGTATAGGGTCCCTGGACTGGAACCCGAAGTAGCAGGCAGGCCTGGGTTGCCCTACCAGCCACTGGGGAAGTGGCACCATCAGGTCTGTGCTGGAGAAGACTGCCTGAGACCATTCATGTGGAAGGACTTTCCCTAGAAGGGGAAACTAGATAGTGACCTGGCTGGAGGGCCAAGTCATGAAGAGGAGGCTGCAGTTCCTGGAACAATGGAGGGGCCGCAGAGAAAGGAAGAGACAGAGTGTGACTGCCAGAAGGGGCATTGACCTTGAAGAGCTAATCCCCAGAACTGCCAGGAGTCAGCATGGGCAAGTGGTGAGCAGAGCCCCGTCACAGGGCCAATTCCATGAGGCGATCAGCACCCTCAACTCTATTGCCCTCTTATTGCTCAGTCCCTTTCAAGAAGCACTGTACTTCACAAGACAAAAGAGGAGGCTGATGAAGAATTTGAGCACTCTGCATGTGGCATCCCTTCATCCTGCTTCTATCTAGTATAAAAATACTTCCCACCCCCAGGAAACAATACTTAAAATACACTTGAAACAAGCTGTCATAGACTCAAAATTTCCTTATGAGCTAAGGAAATTCCCCCATTAGGCAGTGACAGACCCAGCACTTCTGAGAAACCACTGTCAGTTTTGACCACAAGCCAGGATATAATGTCAGCCAGGTTTTGTCTTAGGACGTACTGGAGGAAAGAATGTCATGAGAGCCTGTTCTCATCATATTTCCATGCCCATGCTTAGACCAAGTTTTTGGAGTCCTCCCTAAAACAAAACAAACCATAGAATCTTCTGAGGTTCTCTCATCAGTAATTGAACATCACTATATAAATCAGGCAGGGATAATGGAACAATGGGCTGGAGCAAAAATACAGAAAAAATGGTATGAGCATTTGCTAGGATTTTTGATAAGTATAATTTACGGAACATTTTCCAGAATGTGACAGGGTCTCATTAAATCCAGACACACATCCATTCAGGTTGTCTTTTATCATAACAGTGAATTCATTACAGAACCTTTGCATTACTGTCATTCAGGTTAGGTTAGCATTTTCATTATAAATAATATATACCAAAGGATCACAACATGGCTATAAAAATCCATTTGTTATTGAAACTTGGCATATGAAGGATTGGCATAAGCACTGCCTAGACACATCTTTTTCCCTCCCTAAATTTGAAAGACAAATAAACAGAGTAATTTGAGTTACTTATGTGTACAAGAAGACAACTCGTAATATTTTCAAACAGATTTTTGCACTTGTGTAACTCTAAAATGGGCTAGAGCCAAACAAAACAGCACAGAGTTCACTTTGATGCCTTTTAGTGGACTAGCTAAAAAAAAAATTTATACCTTCCCTTAACAAGGAAAAAAATCTCAAGGAGCCTTTTTATGGACTATATATGCCAAAGGAGCTATAATGCCTACAGAAGTGGCTATTACAGATTTTCCCCCAGCGGAATGGCTCTATGCCAATACCACTCACAGTAGATGTGTGGGGCAAATAGCCAAGGTACTGCTGAACTGTAGGTATTCCTGTGGGACCAGAGGTAGCTAAGAGCAAAGGAGAATGGCCCTGAGGCTACTCCAGCTTAAGGTGCAGACTGGACAGGACCCAGCTGGCCTGAGCACAGGGGTAGTGCAAATGTGGTTGAAAGCCACCTTCCCCTTTACCCCCACTCACTCCTATGCTGAGCGCAAGTCAGCCAAAACAGAGAACCAAGGCCATTGGTTTCAAGTAAGAAGGGCATGGTATATCGAAAAGTGTATCAGATCTGTAGGCTGTCACTTTAATAAGGAGTTTCATGGTCTTACTTGCAGGCTAGGGGAGTTGTGTAGGGGAAATGTGCAACCAGTCTTGAAAAAGTCAGCCTAGATCAAAGGTCGGGTGAGTTGTGCCCCTCCGCTTTAGGAAGCGGCCTGCTTTCTCTCTTTCTAGTTGTGTCTTAAAATATTGGAATCTAAGAAATAAAGTAGTGATACGTTGCAACGTTCCAACAAGAGTATAGTATGTTTTTATTTAACTCCTCTGTTTGTATGCCATGATCATAACAGAGGGACAGATCAGGCCTCTTGTCTTTTAGGCCATAGGCAAGCGCAAAAAGATCTAGACTGTATATACATATGTAAGGTGTTGCCTGAGGCAGTCAAACCCAGATTCTGGCTCCTAGATACATTTGCAACTCTCCATCTGCCCGTGCAAAAGGAAGATTTTCCATCTTCTTAGCACCAGTAATAGCACATGCCCAAGATGCTAATGAGGCCATGTTGCCAGGGAATCAATTGGTCCCAGAATCATTGAGGAGGCACAGAGCTTCAGAGCAGATGACCCTGGCCCCCAGCAGATCTCAGAGAGCCTCAGGATGTGCAAATGCAGTTGAAAGCCACTTTCCCCTTTCTCCCCAAACTCTTGCTTGTTCTATGGTGAGGAAGCTCCCACACACACACACCTCTAGTGATATGAGGGAAACCTCCCTGAATTGCTCTTCCCCTGGTCACTTACACAGATTTTTCTATAAAAGGGGCAATCTGTCCCCATATGCAGATCCCAGTAGGAGGAACAAGGTAAACAAAGCCAAGTAAAGAAGTGGACTAGACTTACTTTCTGTAGCAGAGGTGACCTTAGCAGTACCCTTTCATGGTCTACCGTGGCACTACTCATGCTGCCTCTGTTTCCCTTCAGATCTTTGGTGATCAGCATTTGCTTCCAACATGGTCCAGTGCTGCATTGACTCAGCCCTCCAGCTAAATCACACCAAAGTTCCACTCCTTCCAGCTATCTAAGTTCCAAAACAAATATAATGAACTCAAAAGGAAGGTCTTCCATCCCAGTCCATGGCTGGACACAGCCCTTCTACTCAGAATCTGTATTTTCTAGTAACCCTCAACTGCACTCCCTCCTTCAGACCTATTTTACATCAGGGAGGCTCTGACAGCCTGTCCTCCATCTCAGCACCAACAGGCAAGGCACTGGAAATGAACTCAACCAATGGTCCTACTTCAAGCTTATGTTCTCTAAGGGAGGCCTCAACTAGCAACAGCCCTTATTCCTGTTCCAGCTCGGCTTCTCTCACCAAGTAAGAGCTGGAGGTATGCTCCAATTCCCAGTCAGCTACTCACTGAACTGGGTTTGCCACATTCCAGGCCTGACACCTACATCAGGCGTAGCAGGGTGTGGCTGACTGAGCCCCCCATAGGCTCTTATTAATTCCTTCTTGTCCAGTGTGATATTTGTATATATTTGTATCACACTTTCCTTTAAAACTGTGTGGATTCTGGCAAGAGGCAATAGCTATCAGGAACAGAGAATGAGGCTAGGACAGAAGGCAAGTATGAAACAGAGATGAATCTCCATTAAACTAGAAGGGGCAATTTCTGCTGGATTCATGTCGGGTGTTAGGAAGTCCATTTTTGAGAGTTTTCAAAGCTGTGAAGCTGGATCCCTTTGAGTTCTATTGGAGATCAGTGTCGATTGTCATTTGCAGAGCACTTTCCTGCACATACGTTTTTTAAAGACTCCTGGAAATGCCAAGTTCCAGAGGCCCCATTTTCCCACCACAGGAGACTCCAGGTGATATTTCCCCTTAATTCTGAAAACTGCACATATTGGGCCAATCCTGTTCCCACTGAAGTCAATGGGAGTTATGTCACTGACTTCAGTGGCGATAGGATCAGATCTAGCTTGCAGTGGTAGAACTAAATTATCTTTTGCTTTTATGATGTTCTTGGAACTTTATACCTCTGTTCCACTCTAATCTGGATAGAACTTTTATAGAGAGAAATTCCAATCCAAACTTGTCCCTAGGTTTCATTAGTACAGCTTTCTGCTTTGATCTTTTTATCTGTTTAATCATGAAATCTGAATGATCATCCCCACGCTGGAATATCGTGAATCCCTGTTCCACTTCCCCATAGCCTAGTGAAGAAAAGACAGTTCTTGGCTGCTTGCCATTTTTAGCTTACATAGATGTTCCAACAAAAGGGAGCCACTTTATCTTTATGTTGTTTTGCATTTTTCAGTCTTTACCTTTGGTACTTGACTAAGATGACTGTAGCTCATATGTCCAGCTTACAGAACTCTTGGTAGTCCAAAAATGTGTGCATTACTGTGATGCTGTATGATTGAAATATGACCATTTATATCAACAATATCATTACATCATCACTACTGTTAGACAATTGCAACAAATCTTGTACAAAGCACGTCAATGGAGAAGTTATGATTTGCTAAGCATGATTATCCTGTTTATATGCATGTATCATTTTTGTATCTGAAGTTATGAATATTGGTCATATACCCGTATCACCATTGTGTTTGTTCCTGGGGTAACACCCACAAGGTACTTTACAGCCAGTCTAGCCAGCACATTGTGAATGAACTATTCAAGTTGATGGCCCATCAAAGATCCTTAACTCTCACAGCGGGCCATAGAAGCAACTCATTCCACCCAGATATCTCTTCCTGTGGATGCTTCAGCCATCAGTGGGACAACAGCTATCCCTTGTGAGTCATCAAGCCATGTGAGGATATATGATATGCTCACGTGACCCTGGACTCTATCTTGTGCCAGTAACTTTCCACTACAGAGTCTGTGAGCTATGTTTTGAACCAGTACATTGGGCACATGGCAAAGGGTATAAAAGACACCTGGAATAACTTCATTTTGTCTCTTTCCTTCTCTAATTCTCTGGATTTACAACTAAAAGGAGCATATTTGAACTATGGACTGATGAACTTCCAAAGATTGGAAGGTCATACCAGCAACTTTACAAGCCAGCAGTCTGATAACATCAGTGCTATAAACGTGATATAAGAACATTGCCACCATTGTATGTATATGATCTAGTCACCATTTTAACTCTCTTCTTCTTTTCTGTATTAATAAGCCTTTAGATTTTAGTTACTAAAGGATTGGCAGCAGCATGATTATTGGGTAAGATCTGAGTTATATATTGACCTGCCTGTGTGGCTTGATCTCTTGAGATCAGAAGAACCATTTGTTTGAAGAAATTGGTTTTCAATAACCACTCATCATAAATTCTAGTGTCTGGGTGCTGAATTAAAGGCTGGAATGCCTAAGGAGACTGCAATTTTGCCTTTTTGTTAACTAGTGTGGTGAGACAGAAGTTTACTTTTTTACTGGCTTGGTATAATATCATGATAAACTAATCACCAGTGCGGGGTGAGTCTGCCCTATTTTTCATCCATTTGTCCTGAATCTGGCATTCTCAGCTGTAACCCACTGAGGCACAGTGACAATTACCTACAAAAGACACCCGTTGTCTATACACAGTCAATTTATTTCATTACATTTGAGAAGGATTTTTGCAACATATAGTGCATTTGGCATCATTAAATAACTATACAATAAACCAGAAGGAGCCAGTTCCAGCCCATTATATGAGTGATAAACAGTTTTAAAAACATGGCCTAATTAAATAATTACTCAACAGACCACAACAATTCTGATCCATCATGTAGCTAATGTGCAATTTTCAAAAACTACCTAATTAAAGTAATTACCCAATAGAACTGATGGCTCTAAATGAGCACTTATTTTCTTGGGGTACTTGGTGCCTGCATTAAAACAACCTGATTACATAATTTCTTAAAGGAGCTACTTTGATCTATATGTAAATAATGTGCTTCTGTTTCTCTCACTTTTACTGCTTTTACATTGGTGTAAGCGCACCTACTTCATTGGAGTTGCCTGTGACATAAATTGGGAAGGGGGTGTAGGTTCTTTGAACCCACATGCAAACAACAGGGACAATCTACCTCAATATAATTCTTCCTTTTTTTCTTTTTTTTTCTTTTTCTTTTTTGTTTTCCATTTTTAACTTAACACTTTTATCATTCCCTCTCTTCACTTTCAATAAGCATCGTATCAGCTACTCACTAAGGAGCACAGAGAAACAACTTGGCTGACTACCTCAATGGAAAGTTTTCTGAGCTAGGAACAGGGTTCTTGTATTTTTCACCCTGTCGATGTGCAAATTAATCTGTGCATGTAAAGGCCCAAAATTTCAAACCCGGTTGAGATATTCAGTGTTGTCTAGGGGGGTTAGAAACATGGTTAAAATTCTCAAAAAAGCGCCTACATGACTTAGGAGCCTAAATCTCATTTAGGAACTTAGGAGCTGGACAACATTTTTCAGATGAATAGTTTAGCTTTACACAGGTGCTCTAAGCGTGAGGATTCCACAACCTCCCTTAGAAGCCGGTTCTCATGCTTGACTTACCCCTATGGTTAGGCATTTTTTCCTAATATCCAACCCAGATCTCCCTTGCTGCAGATTAAAAAAAAAAAAAAGCTTTTTTTTTTTTTAAAAAAGTCAAACCATTTTGTTTTGACATTTTTTAAATGAATGTTTTGACTTTTTGTTTTGAGAAGACAGTTGGTTAAGAAATTCAATGAGATTTAATTCAATAAACAAACACAAACGAAAAAAAGCATAGAAAAACACCAAAATGTGAGGATAAAACAAAAGTTGTTTCAGTTCAAACCAAAATGTTTTGCTTGACCCTAAAATGATTTTGTTGTTGTTGTTTCAGTGAGAAAAAACAAAAATGTTCCTTTCAGGTTGACCCAAAATGACATTTTTTTCAGTTCAGCCACCAAACAGAAAAATGAATTATTGGCTCAGTCCTTCTTAGGAGCCTAAGTTCAGGCCTACACCTGGTGCACTTTGCTGATAGGGCTATGCTGCTATACTATTCCAGCAAAGCATTCCTAGCATGGAAGCAGCAAATTCCAACCAAACTTTGCTTTTGCTGGCATGGTGTATTCTAGCCCCTGCCCCGCCCTTCCTTCTCCCCATTTAAATCAAACTATACCATCAGATGTGCAGTTTTGCCAGAATAACTGTATTTACCCAAGGGGCTTTTTGCTAGCACAGCTATTTCATTCCCAAATCACACTCCTGACTGACATAGCTAAGCTAGCAAAAGTTTGTGATGTCGAGCAGCCAGAGTCTCATGAAAATGTCCATGGGACGTAGGCTCCTAAGTCACTTAGGCACTTTTGAAATCTTTACCCACCTATTTTCCATTTAATTGAATCGCTATTGAATGTTATATTGATGGTTGATTTTTGTGGAATTTTTGACCCAAACTTTTCATGACAAATTTTGAAAAAAATTCACCAAAAAATGCACTATTTTTCACCCAGCTCTATTAATGGAACATATGTCCAAATCCTATTGATGGCTTTGAGATCTCAACGCTTAATTCTTATTTAGACCTCTAAATAGAAACAGCCTGATTTTTAGTCACCAAGCATGTACAACTTCCCTTTGACTTCAGTTATAGCGGCACATTAGACCACTTTTATTTAGGGGCCTAAAGAGGGCTTTCATTGTCCAACTATAGGCATGCAAGTGTGAAAATTGTGGGCTGACCTTTTAGGTGACCTGTTTAACTTACTGAAGCTCTTTGTACTGGTAGCTAAAACTAACACTGGCAGTGACATGTAGGGCACATGTAGATATATGCTGCAGTGAAAAGCAGGCTGTGTGTTCACTGTGGTACTGCTGGTAGCTGCTGGAGCCTTTCACTGTTGCCTCTCTTATTCCAGAGTCCTACCCCACTGCTGGAGTGTTTCACAATGGCAGGGAAAGACTCCAGGAGCAGGGAGGCAGTGGGACACTACACTGCTAAAAATAGCATTGTAGACATGGGAGGCCCTGCTTGGGCATGTAGAGAGCCGTGCTCGGTGTATACTCTAGGGTTCTGGCATGTCTGTACTCTATTTGCTGAATCAGTGCTTCACCATGTGTAACCCCTTTGGGATTTAGAGAGCATGGCCCCTTTAAATCTTTTTCCTAGGGGCGAGGGGGAGAGTAAAAAAAAAGGAGGGAAACTCCAGGGGGTGGCTCTGGAGCTCAGAGGGAGAGAGAGGCAGCAGCCCACAGGCCCTTGCAAAGGAAGCAGCAGAGAACCTGCCTGAAGCCTGGGAAGGCCAGGGCGGCCGATCGGGGACACCCCAGGACAGGAGCCAGGAGGAGCACTGCTCCAGGGAGGAATCGCCCGAGAAGGACAGGCCAGAGCTGGACCCAGTATCATGGCTGCCCAGAGCTGCATGGGGCTGTGAGTACTGGGGCTTGTGACTCTGCACTGGGAACAAGGATGGAGGCTGTAGCTGGTTAAGTGGGGAGGTGGTCGCTCTGTGTGGCTTTGCAGAGAGTGGCAGAAGAGAGCACCGGAGGAGTTTGTTGGGGGAAAGTTCACTGGCGCCGAAGATGACCAGGAGCACCCAAGACTCAACACTGGACTGGAACTTTGCTCAGGACTCCTGAACTCTGTGTGCAGACAGGGCCGGCTCTGGCTTTTTTGGCCACCCCAAGCAAAAAAAAAAAAAACACGGCTGGAGCGCGGGTGCAGGAGGACCGGCTGGGGGGGGGGAGGAGGAGGGAGTGGGAGAGAGAGAGAAGGGCTACGGCAGGAGCGCTGCCACGCCCGTACAGGGCGGCCGGAGTGGAACAAAAAAAAAAAAAGGCAGCCATGCCGCCCTAGGATTGGGCAGAATGCCGCCTCGAACAATCTGCCGCCCCAAGCACCAGCTTGCTCAGCTGGTGCCTGGAGCCGGCCCTGTGTGCAGACACATTGCTCGGTGTCTGCCCTTCCAGCCTGTGCTACCACTGGGCCTGTGGGGCCTTGGTTTGGATGCAACCCTGTTTTACTGCTCCCCCTATATTTCTCCTTGTTGTATTTCTCCTCTCATCCCTCCGTAAATAAATATTTCCCTTTCTTATATCCACTGTAGGTCTCCTGTGGGTGTGGGTGTTCACTCTGGGGGGTTTGGAACAGGTGCCCCTGGAGTGGAAGGGACTTTCCCTGCTGCGTTCCTGCGTGTGCCTTCTCTTGGCCAGAGCTGCCTGCAGAGCAGACTCCATCTTGGCCACGAGGGCGCTAAAGTTACACATGTACTGCTATTTATACCCCATGTTAGCAGGGCATGCAGTGTCTGTACTCAACACATCACCATAAGTGTTGACATACCTTAAAAGGCTTTTGTTATTCATTGTTCTGTTTCTGTCATCATAATGAAGTTAGTAACACCAGTGGTATTCTTGTAATGACCTAACTGACTTTGCAAACATAATGTGAACTAACCAAATAGTCTTCTAGCCATGGCAGAGTGAAATCCTTAGGCCTGGTCTACACTGCCACTTTACAGCGTTGCAACTTTCTTGCTCAGGGGTGCGAAAAAACACCCCTCTGAAAACTGTAAGTTTCAGCGCTGCAAAGTGGCAGTGAAGACAGTGCACCAGCCCTGGGAGCCACGATCCCACCACTGGTAGCTACTCCCCTCGTGGGGATGGGTTTTGTACAGCGTGGGGAGAGCTCTCTCCCAGCGCTGGTGCCATGACTACACAGCCATGTTAAAGCACTGCCATATCAGTGCTTTAACGTTGCTAGTGAAGACATACCCTTAATTCATAGATTCATAGAATCATAGAATATCAGGGTTGGAAGGGACCTCAGGAGGTCATCTAGTCCAACTCCCCTGCTCAAAGCAGGACCAATTCCCAACTAAATCATCCCAGCCAGGGCTTTGTCAAGCCGGGCCTTAAAAACCTGCAAGGAAGGAGACTCCACCACCTCCCTAAGTAACG
This sequence comes from Malaclemys terrapin pileata, assembly GCF_027887155.1. Classification (NCBI taxonomy): domain Eukaryota; kingdom Metazoa; phylum Chordata; order Testudines; family Emydidae; genus Malaclemys; species Malaclemys terrapin. The sequence continues at coordinate 261,638,236 of NC_071506.1, forward strand.
CATTCCAGTGCTTCATCACCCTCCTAGTGAAATAGTGTTTCCTAATATCCAACCTGGACCTCCCCCATTGCAACTTGAGACCATTGCTCCTTGTTCTGTCATCTGCCACCACTGAGAACAGCCGAGCTCCATCCTCTTTGGAATCCCCCTTCAGGTAGTTGAAGGCTGCTATCAAATCCACCCTCATTCTTCTCTTCTGGAGACTAAACAATCCCAGTTCCCTCAGCCTCTCCTCATAAGTCATGTGCTCCAGACCCCTAATCATTTTTGTTGCCCTCCGCTGGACTCTTTCCAATTTTTCCACATCCTTCTTGTAGTGTGGGGCCCAAACTGGACACAGTATTCCAGATGAGGCCTCACCAGTATCGAATAAAGGGGAACGATCACGTTCCTTGATCTACTGGCAATGCCCCTACTTATACAGCCCAAAATGCCGTTAGCCTTCTTGGCAACAAGAGCACACTGTTGACTCATATCCAGCTTCTTGTCCACTGAGACCCCCTAGGTCCTTTTCTGCAGAACTGCTACCTAGCCATTTGGTTCCTAGTCTGTAGCAGTGCATGGGATTCTTCCGTCCTAAATGCAGGACTCTGCACTTGTCCTTGTTGAACCTCATCAGGTTTTTTTTGGCCCAATCCTCTAATTTGTCTAGGTCCGTCTGTATCCGATCCCTACCCTCTAGTGTATCTACCACGCCTCCTAGTTTAGTGTCATCTGCAAACTTGCTGAGAGTGCAGTCCACACCATCTTCTAGATCATTAATAAAGATATTAAACAAAAGAGTTCTTACAAGAGTAACAGCTCTGCTGTTGGTAACAATGATAAGACATCCCACTTAATGCTAGGCAATTCACATAACTTCACAGAAGCTTTCGGTTTGGAATGGAGCTAACAGATTTCTGAAAAGCCAGCAGAGAGTCATGAGCTCTGAAACAAACACAAAAACAGGTCCATTAAAACATTGTCAATTTCCAGGATTTTTCCCTTGCTAAAGATGATCCCAAATGACAATATGCCAAAGGAAACAGTTTCGTTTCAGTCTGGAAAAAAAGCCACATTAGTTAATGCAAAGCTTATCCTTGTTTTTACAGTAACTGCTCATGAGGTAATAACATCCCAGTGCAGCAGATCTTAAAATGTTAATACTTCACAAACCAAAAAAAGCATCCTGGTATGATCCCAATTTGGCTTATCGTACACAGGGCTGTATTTTCTTTTCTTTTTTTTTTTAAATCTGTTTAGCCAAAGGTGAAATCAAACCAGATTTTCCCCCAAAAGACCAAACTTCAGTGTACTTTCTAACATTAATGTCTCTGTGACTTATTTATTTATTCATTCAATTATTAATTATTGTATTATCATAGAACCTAGGATCCCTGGTCATGGACCAGGACCACATTGTCTAGGCGCTGTACAAACACAAACGAAAACAACGGTTTCTTATACTACAGCCAACACCACGGTATCTGAGCACCTTCCAGAATTAAGAATAACGGCCATAATTTCTGTCCTGCTGTAGTTCATTGGTGGGTATTGGTGTTAAAAAAGACCATGTGTTTCTCAAAAGTATTTGCAGCTGCTATTTTAGAATTTGGGAAGTCTTCATAAATGTTTAATAGAATTTAAGACTCCATCATGAGCTGCTTTACACTTCTGAGTAAGGAAGCAAGGGGGCATACAGTTCTCCCTTGCATGGAGGGGAGAGCAGCTGACAATAGACCATGACCCTTCATTTTCTTCAATGTGGGTGAGCAGTGCTGTGATTGGGAGGAGCCTTGGCTTTGCTGAGCGGATGCAGTAGAGGAAGTCAGCGGCACTATACTGAAGCTTACTTCTCTGGAGTAAGGATGAAACAGATAATTTTGGTCCCTGGTCTGCTCTTAGGATATTGCAACTAGGTGCTGCCTCTTCTTCAGAGCTTGTGGAAACTCCACAATGTAGCCCCTAATCAGTATCTAAATAAACATCTCAGTGCAGATCTTTTGGCCCTTGTCAGTATCTGCTCTGTTTTCTATTTCATGGAGGTGGTTGTATTTCTGCTGAAAGTCTTCCAACAATAACAACCTACAATACTGTCCTTCCAAGGATTGTTTTCTACTACCATTCATTTATAAAAATATCATAGCTGCATAAGTGTACTGTTAAGCCACTAGGGCCCAAATCTGCCTCTCATTTACACAGATGCAACCTGTGACAGTCTGTACCACTATGCTCACCCATTTTACAAGACTATGATAAATTTTGATATGATAAAGTATGCCTTCTGAGGTATCATTTGAAAACTCATAATTTGCTGATAAATATTGTCCTGGGAAAATATATGTGGCAACACTGGATGTAACGTTATAAGATTCTAATGTATGACATTACTAAGGGCTGGTGTTCACTACAGGGAGATCAACATGGCTGAAATCGATGCAACAGGGATCGATTTAGTGGGTCTAGTGAAGACCCGCTAAATCAATGGCTGAGCAGTCTCCAGTCAACCCCACTACTCCAGCTCTCCAAGAAGAGTAAAGTGAGTCAACGGGAGAGCATCTCCCGTCAACACAACACAGTGAAGACACAAGGGTAAATCAACCTAAGCTACAATAACTCCAGCTATGTTATTCACGTAGCTGGAGTAGCATAACTTAGGTCGATTTACCCCTGTAGTGCAAGCAAGGAGTAAAGGGGGTAGGGATCACTCAGTGGTTTGAGCATTGGCCTGCTAAACCCAGGGTTGTGAGTTCAATCCTTGAGGGGGCCATTTAGGGATCTGGGGCAAAAATCTGTCTGGGGATTGGTCCTGCTTTGAGCAGGGGGTTGGACTAGATGACCTCCTGAGGTCCCTTCCAACCCTTATATTCTATGATCAAGCCATAAGACATGTTTGAAGTTTAGAAAAGCAGCCACAAACCACTGGTTAAGTGGCCATTCTTTGGCAGGAAAAAGATTGTGAGAAAGAAATTTACATGTTGGCAAAGAACATAAGAGCAGTCATACTGATTAAGACCAAAGGTCCATTTAACCCAGTATCCTGTCTTCCAACAGTGGCCAATGCCAGGTGCCCCACAGGGAATGAACAGATAATCATCAAGTGATCCATCCCCACTCCAAAGAAAGAACTGGAGGTTCCCATCCCCACAAACCTTCTGTCTCCTGAACTCCTGTGACATGTGGCCAGAAAGGATTAAGCATCCTGCAGGATAAATGACCCAAATTCAATCTTTAGGGATATATTGATTGATAGTTTTGGTGTGTTTACATATATATTGTTAGAGGTTAACAATGTAACCAAACTGTTCCTGTCTATGCTGTATTTTGTTAATTCAGGGATCAAAAGGAGATCTTAATATTTAAATAAAATGTAAATATAATGATATCACTGTATTGGATTACCCTGGATGTGAACATTGGACTGAATCTATGAACTAATTCTAAGAACTCTTTGCAACTCCAAAGCTCACCATCTCTACTATGAAACTAATCTCAGAACTGTACTCATGTCTGTATGTATACTGATCTTTTAATAATTTTAGTTTAGTTAATAAGAATTGGCTGTAAGCATGTATTTGTGTAAGATCTGAAATAGTCTTTAACTTGGGAGGTAATGCGTCTGATCCTTTGGGATTGGGAGAACTTTCTAATATGATGAATACTATTTTCAGTAATCCTTGTCATATTTGACTTGGGTGTGTGGGTGGAAGCCCAAGGTTGGGTTGCTAAAAGGAACTGTGTTGGCTTCTGTGAAACCAAGAAGGTATTATAGAAGCTATTTTGTGCTGGATTGGTAAATCTAAGTATTGGAATATCCACCAGTTTTCGGGATTGTCTGCCCTATTCTTTGCAGTTTGCCCTAATTGAGTCAATGTCACAACCCCCTTTGGAGATGATTCTCAAAGAAGAGGGAAAAAGTATAAGAATGGGGAACAGATGCCCCAAATGCTTCCTCCCTTTCTCTCAACCCCCGGCAGCCATCTAAGGAACAAAGAAACAGCTTAGGACTGAGGGAGGGATCCTGCCTGAAAGGAATTCAGCCAGTAAGACTCTGAAGCATGTGGTGAGAGAGACTTTTGTTTTGAATTCACTTAGCTTGTTAAATTAGGTATTAGTTGTGTTTATTTTTATTTTCTTGTAATCAACTCTGATTTTTATGCCTCATTACTTGTAATCACTTAAAAACTATCTTTTTGTAGTTAATAAACTTGTTTTATTGTTTTATCTAAACCAGTGTGCTTGGATTGAATTGTTTGGGAAAATTCCATTTACGATAACAGGATTTGTGCATATCATATCATTAATAAAATGACATATTTTGTATAAGTTTTGTTGTCCAGGAGAGCTGGTCAGTACCAGATGCACATTTCTGGGAGAAGATATGGGACTGGGAAATTGCTGGTGTTGTTCTGCAATGTATTTCAAGGGTGGCTGATTGTAGCATTCTTACAGTATAGCTGGGAGTAATTTAGATGCTAGAGGATCTCAGAGCAAAGCAGTTTAAAAGGCACCTCAAGTTGGAGAATTGAGGGGACAAAGCTGTTCAACAGTCCAGATTGTATTCTGAGTAATGTCACACAACCCTACTGACATCAAAACATGTATATGCATTAGAGAGGTAATGACTTAAAGTGTAATATGCTGAACAATTTTCAAGGTTTATGGATATGGATTTTGCTATACTATATTGTAGAAGCCTGTCTGGCACAAGTGCAATGAACAATCTTCTTTCCTTGCATTTTTTGAACCCTAGTGAGACTGGCATCAAGATCCTAATCCAGCAAAAGCACTGAAATGCGTGTTTACCTTTTACAGAGGCCACTCTAGCTATAGGCAGACTAAGCAGCTTCCAAAGGCAGCAGATTTTTGGGAAGCTGCCTAGGATGGCAGATTTGGTCCAACTGCCCCCACAGGACAAAGGGTTGGACAGGCCAAATCTGCCACCCGAGGCCTATGAGGTGGGGGATTCTCACACTGAAGTTTTGCCTAGGGCCATAAATTGTATTGAGTGTCCTCTGTACCTTTAAACACATGACTATTCCCATTGAATTCAATTGGCCTCCTCATGTTAAGCACATGCTTAAAGGCATTTCTGGACTGAGACAAAATTTGCTCCCTGAACTCCTGGTGTTGCTGACTGGTTTTCTGCATGGAGGGAGTCGGAAAATTGAAGGGGACAGCAGATTTTGATGGCTGAGTTTGCATCCCATGACCTTTCTTTGATTTGCCCACTGTTTCCTCTCCCTGGGGATATATGATATCAGCTGGGAAGGGACAACATTCCTCATCCTTAGTCAGTGACTGTCACTCCTTGTCCTGCCTTCCCTCCCTTTGTTTTTTTTTTTTTTTTGTATCTTTTGTTTATGTGATTTAAGCCATTCTCCACTCCCTTGTACTTTGTTTCTTTACAGCAATGCAAAGTGGATGTAAAATGTCACCCGGTTAGAATGAGGGCATTTTATGTACACTTTGCACACATCCATATGCATACACAAGGTGTAAGATAGTGGTGAATCAATCCCAACATCTTTGCTTAAGTTAAAGTGATATTAGATTCTGGTTACAAACTGTTTTTAGACAAATAAATGTTGTTATACAACATTATAGGAACACAGGATGCTTTACATTACTTAGGGCAAATAAAGAGATCAGGTGGGTGAGATAATATTTTTTATTGGACCAACTTCTCTTGGTAAGATAGATAAGCTTTCAGACTTACACAGATGTCTTGGTTGGTCCAATAAAAGATACTATATGGCCCTGATGGATGCCCAGGCTAGAGACTATGACGCAGTGAAGGCAGCCATTTTGGACCGGCTGGGGCTTTCGTCGGAAAAATACCAGCAAAGGTTTTGGGCAGCCTGGTGGACAGGGGGTGTGCGGCCCCGGGCCTTCACCCAGAAATTGACGGACATGGTGGTTGAGGCCCAACACTCAAACAGTGGGGCAGATTATGGATCAGGTGCTCCTTGAACAGTTTGTGCAGCGCCTCCTCGATAGCATATGGGTCTGGATGTGGTGACATCAGCCGGCTACTGTCGAAGCCGCCATCGAAAGGATGGAGGAATATGCAGAGGCAGACCTCCCCCCGAGGGAGCATCGGACCCTGCGAGACACAGAGGGAGGCAAGAAACCCCATGAGCATCCCACTGGGAAGCTCGTAGACAAGCGATGGGAGGAGCACAAGGGAACCCCTAGCTGCCCGGAACAGCTTATATGCTGGCGCTGTGAACAGCCGGGGCATAAGAGCCGTGACTTCCCGTTGATGGACTGTGGGGCTTCCGAATTCTGTGGCTGGACCAACGTTGGGGGGGGTGGAAGAAGAGGTGTGGAATAGCCACCATCCCCATGCGGGTGGGGAGAAAACCCCAGAGGGGTCTAGTGGATATGGCCTCAGTCCACTCCCTTATACAGCGGCGCTTGATGAAGCTGCATTGGCTTATCCCTGGGGAAAGGATGCTGGTGGAATGCATCCACGGGGATGGGGAGTATTGTCCTGTGGCCAAGGTACCCCTGGAGGTGCAGGGAATGTTTGCCTGGAAGCGGGTGGGGTAATAGAGGGGTTGCCCTCAAGGCCGGCTTTAGGCCGATTCAGCCGATTCGGCTAAATTGGGCCCCACGCTAAGAGGGCCCCGCGCCACAGCTCTCCACCCCGACCCCAGCTCACTTCCCCCTCCTCCTCTCCCTTGAACGCTCCGCCCCCTGCTCCTCCCCCTCCCCTGCTTCCCGTGAATCAGAGGTTCGCAGGAAGTCTGAAAAGAAGCAGGGGCAGGCAGGCAGCACCAGGTAAGCTGGGGTAGCGGGGGGGGTGCGAGAAGGGCTCCGGGGGGGCGCGGCCCAGTCCAGCCCAGGTTCTGGCCGAGCGCACCGACCCCAGCGGCTCCGGCCCGGCTCAGCTCCAGCCCAGCTCCTGCGGCACGGCTTGGGTCCGGCTTGGCACAGCCCCTGCGGCTCGGGTCCAGCTCGGATTGGGCTTGGCCCCCATGGCTCAGGTCCGGCCCTGCCCCTGCGGCGTGGCTCGGGTCTGGCCTGGCCCGGCCCCCGTGGCGTGGTGTGGCTCCGGCCCCCCGGCCCGGCCTCCGCGGCTCGGCTCCGGCCGCTGAGCGGCTCCAGGCCGGACCTAAGCCCGGCGATCCCGGCTGGAGGCTTGCGGCAAGCCCTGCCCCCAGGAATCAGGCCCCACTCTTGCTAAAGCCGGCCCTGGTTGCCCTACCCCATGGTCCTGGGGTTGGACTGGAACCCTTCCCCAAAAGGGAAAGAGGGCACGGGGAGGAGACCAACAGAGAAAGCGAGAGGGAAGAACCTGGAGGGAGGGGGCAAGGCTCATACGGGGGTGGACCCTGAGAAAGGGGAGTCCCCACAACTTCAAGGGGAAAAGGATAGGAACTCTAGACAACATAGCCAGGATAGAGACCCTACGGAAGTGACCGATGAGGGAACAGAGGTCCCAGGACAGGACCACCCAGGGGAGGGAATCCCCATGATAGGGGAAGAGAAGCTGAAGAAAGTTCAGAGGGTAGGAACCCAAAAGGGGAGGCCCAAACTCCAATAGGCGGAGGCCCCAAATCGGAGACATGGGCAGCCTCGGGGCAGTTGGTGCCGATCCATCTCCCCCACTAGGGAAGGAAAGAGAACGTCCAGGGTGACCTGCCCAAGGTTGTGACTGGTGGCCCACCCCTAACCCACCCTAACCCAATGCACCTTTTGTGGGTGGGTCATGCCAGAACCCCACAGGGTTGAGCCCAGTGACCACCCTGATGGGCAGGGGGGCCGTCCCCAGAGAAAAACCTCAGGCCGAGGAACACGGGGCCAAGTAAGATCAGGCCCGGCATCAGCTTAAGGGGGGAGGTATGTAGCAGGGTGCTGGTGCCAAAGCACCTACTTAACCCCTGCTCAGTCAGCTCCGATCAGGAAAAGCAGACTGGGGCTGATGGAAAAAGCCTGATGCTGGCCTGAGGATTGGCAACACCTGCTGGTCTGACAAGCCAAGAACTGGGAGGAAGCCAGAAGGCTGGGGGCAGCCAAGGAGAAGTCAGTCAGGGAGGGAACTGGAGGCCTCCTAGCTGAAGGCTGACTCTGCCTGTAAAGAAGGTGACTAATCCTGTAAAGCTTGTATATTGATAGACACTGGTGGTGGGATAACCTTAAGTAAATAAAGCCTCTCTGAGCCTTATTGGGGGCAGCAAGCGGGCCCCAGAAAGAGGGGTGGGTCGTGGATCCTGTTGCAAGTTGTAATAATTCAAGAAGGAGCATAGGAGACTGAATTGGATAATTAAGTATGCTGTGTATTCCAAAATACAGGGCAAAATACTGGCCCCATTGAAGTCATTGGCAAAACTCCCATGGACTATAATAAGAGCAGGATTTCACACCTAAGATGTAATGTGTGTGATTCTCCATTCATTTGGAAACATCTTCATGAAAAATATATATTTGAGATCCCTTTGTCTCTTCATACTGAGTAATCAGAGTGCGAGCTTTGAGGACTGCATAATATCAGAAAAAACTCCACATACTAAGTCATTTCTCCTTCCTTTCCCACAGTCACACTGGCATAATCTACAAATGAAGTAACTGTACCGCTGAAAACCATTGGAAGAACGTCATCTACATTGTCATCCATGCTAATGGAGCTACTAACCAAAGGACAGAAAATTCAGGACTTCACCTATGCCGCATCCTTCTTTGCCTCAGGAAAGAAGCTCTTGATTCATTCTCTCAGTCTTGTAGCTACTTGTCTCTTCTTATTTATGAGTATTCATGCAAAATGTAGTAGTTGGTTAGCTACAAGCATCGGCAAAAATAAAGTCTGCATGAATATTCTATGAGAAATGAACTGTCTCTCACAAACAAACTCAAAGCAGGAAGGATGAGTAGTGATTTGTATGGTTCACCAGCTGACGGGCATTAACAACTTCAAGTTCTTCGAAGGTGTTTTTTTTTCCCAATTAGAAAGTAAAAGAATTGTAACTGAGGAAGAGTTTGATTTGAATTCCTTGATCTCATTTGTACACCAAAGATTCAGCCCATCCTTTCACAGGATAAAAGTACTTTGACGTACTTCAGGGATGGTTAAAACATGGCCGTAGGTAAAAAAGTGTGTGAGATGGACTCCTGGGTGCCTTTATCTTTTATATAAAAATAATCATAATACCACAGGTGTGTGTTTCGTGGGGTCCAGAAGGGATTGGTTCTTAGCCCAACACTATTTAATGTTTTTATCAATGAAGAAAACATAAAATCATCACTGATAAAGTTTGCAGATAAAAACCTGATGCTGGCCCCTTGTCAGCTGACTCAGACTCGCGGGGGCTCAGGCTAAGCGGATGTTTAATTGTGGTGTGGACATTTGAGCTCAGGCTGGAGCCTGGGCTCTGGGACCCTCCTTCCACACAGAGTCCCAGAGCTCAGGCTCCGGCCTGAGCCCAACCACCTATACCGCAATTAAACAGCCCCTTAGCCTGAATTAACAATGGGGTGTGATTGAAAACTGTTCCATATTATGGAAATGAAGAGTGGTTCCTGTTAAGCTAACAATGCAGCCTTCTGCTGGACAAAGTCCAGGGGCCCTTAGGTAACCCACTTGCCTGTAGTATTTGTGAGAGGGGACCCACATAGATGGTGCCAGTCTTAGGCACCTGAAGAAGTGAGCTGTAGCCCACGAAAGCTTATGCTGAAATAAATTTGTTAGTCTCTAAGGTGCCACAAGTACTCCTGTTCTTTTTGCGGATACAGACTAACACGGCTGCTACTTTGAAACCAGTTTTAGGAATATCGGTCTCATATAGATATGTGTTTGTGAGACTCATTGTGCCGAATATTTCCTTCTTATATTTATGGGCACTTTCAGTCATTCATTCAGGGAGCAAAACAATAACATGTGACTTAGGTCACTATAACATCATGAAGTGAACAATTCACTAACAACCCAATGTGCTCCAAGGGGTCATTGAACAATTTTGAATAATAAACTAATCTGTTAAAAAAATAAAACCTGTCAGTTTGCAGATAATTTGTGAACAGGGAAAGGAGTGAAATAAATCAAATGAATTATTCACTACAAACAGTTCTCCCAGCTCTCTCTTTTTTTCTCCTGCAAACTACAAAATCAACCATTGCCTTTCTGGGGATTTTATTAGTATGGGGTAGACTTATTGTAGAAAGCAAGTCCACTAGGGAAGCATTATCTTTTACTGGCAATCTGTGATTGCTACTGAAAAATGGCCTCTTACTATCAAAATATTAATGTCTTCATCTCAAGAAAGAATTTCAATTGTAAACTGTGGATTAAAATTGGATGCCATTTCTCTTTGCACTCTGTAGATATAGAAGTTTCATAATGACCTTATAATTCTAGGTTTTACATGCACCTTGTGCTGTATTACATGATATCTGAAGGTATTATATTTCATAAGGCTATTGTAGGATTTTTGCCATGTGTAATGAAAACTGTAGCCTTAATATGATTTATAGCTATCTCCAACATCTTTCTTTTCCTCTAACAGCTAGACAAGGATGGTGTGCAAAGAGAATTCAAATCTTCAGCAGTGTTGAAAAGAAACTGTGCTATGTGATTCTTCTCACCAAAGGCAAGCTTATAAGCTTGGGGTTGGTCCTGCTTTGAGCGGGTGGTTGGACTAGATGACCTCCTGAGGTGTCTTCCAACCCTAATCTATGATTCTATGATTTTATGACTCCTACTCCCAGGGAGTAGTACATTACTCCACATATACTACCACTGATTTGACAGAGACTATTCACAAAATTAGGTACTGCTCAACCTGAATAGGGGTGTCAGGATCTGGCCCAAGTGCAACAAATGCATCAGATTGTCAGCTGGTGTACATGGGCACAAGTCCATTGATTTCAACGGAGCTACACAGACTTCCTCTAGCTAAGAATCTGGCACAATTCAAAAGAAGATTAAACAATTGCTTTATTTGGATTGTTACTTTCATTACAGTACATAGAACCCTTCATGAACATAAGAGAGGAAGTAAGACTTGATGGAAAAATTACCTCCTGAACAGCACCAAGAATATGCACCCACTTAAGTTTTAGTCTACAGCTTCACTTGCCCCCGCAGAGAATTTCAGCTGAGGAAAAAAAGAAAGATAGAGATAAGCTGAACCACAAACTACAGGTTCAGTCCCAAACCCAAGGTGTTGGAATCATGGGTTTTGGCTTGGGCTCATCCCCATTATAACTAACCCCAAAGGAAAAAGAGGAATAGGTAAGAATGAAAAGGGCAGGGGTTGGTGGGAGAGAGAGTGATAGAGCTGCACTATATGTGTGGGATGGGGAAGGTGCCAGCTGAGGGCAAATACCACAGCAAGTAGGATCTGTGCTTGTAGAGTTGCCAACAATCCCTTACTACAAGAGACGTCCCTTATTTTTTCAGCAAGATCGGGAGTTGCTGAGTGCTGCAGAAAGCAGCAAGAAATCCCCCTGGCGAATGTAGGTGAGTACTGCTTACTATTATTATTATTATTGATTGATGATGATGATTATATTATTATTATTCACCCCATCCCTCCTCCTGATAATAATAATAATAATAATTAATTAATAATAATATCATCAACATCAGTCCCTTATTTTTGAAATACAATGTTGACAACCCTAGTGCAGACTGAGTAGGTTGAGCCATTAGGGATAGATCTTATCTTGCAAAAATTCTCATGATTCGTAATGACTCAATTACCTGTACTGCAGTGGGTGTTTTTTCCCCCTCCTTACCTGTGAAGAGACTAGTTGATTCTAACTGAGAGAGAGGAGGGAGTCAGGGCCTTTCCTTCCAGTGTCTACGGAGAAGTTTTTCAAATAGCATTAAAGCTGCCAGTATGCATTCCTTAAGGCATGCTGGAGTTGACTTTTCCAAATGTAACTTGGGTCAGGGTGAATGAGGGGCTCTGAGCTTTCAAATGAGAGGGAGGAGCTGATTAGAGGACCAAGCTAGCTGGTCGGGGAATACGATTACTATATTTTTAATGCACATATTTAACTTGCCACAAGGAAGAAAACAGAAATGAAAGAAACATTATTTGCACAACCACTATAAAAAGCATCTGCTATAACTGGAGAGGGCTCCAAGATGGAAAATTCAGAACCTGCCACAGAGGATGCCAAAAAGTCAGTGATGTTTGGATCCAGCTTTTTGCTTTGGCCTATTATTGGCCCCGATTCAGGAAAGCACGAGTCCCATTAACTTCAAGGGAACATAAGTATGCACATAAAGCTGAGCTACGATCCAAGCTTTCAGGAGTTAAAAAGAAGTGTAATGATTGTAAAATCTTGCAATTAGCACCATTGCCTAAGCCCATCAGCGTGGGAGTTAAGGAAACCAGCAACATTAACATTCTGCAGCACCGAGATTTTAGGTCAACCTCATTTAAAAAGGATAAATAAGGAATTTCAGTGCCAAATCATTTTGTGAAAACATGCTGTAATACAACCGTGCTTTAAAAAAATAGCATCCCAAGAAATAACAACAAAAAACTGTCTTTGGTGAGTCCACGGCAACTACGTTGTAATTTATCATAAATTTCTCCTTCCCCATTTAATCAATGACAATTGCTGCTTTTGTGGATTGACATGCCTTCCTTATTTAGGACTAATTCATGCCTCTTACAAAATGGGTATGGAAAGGGCACTGGTATCCTATACCCCACTAGTGCACCTGTATACTGGAACACATGTGAACACTGCACACTGAACTTGAATTCACTGAGACTACTCACAGGCTTAAGATTAAGCATGTGCTGAAGTTCTTTGCTGAACCAGGGCCTCAGTTCTACAAAATAGAGGCATGGCATTATTTTTTTCCTGTGGGAAATGTAAAGCCCCCTTGGCTTTTATTACAGGGGTTTTTATTTCTATTCCATTAACATATTTGTATAACAGCAGCAGTGTGAAACTGCAGAATCCACAACCAGCTATTAAATATACAGTGTCAGGAGGAGTCAAATAGAGCTGAGATAATGAGTTTTAGCATTCTGTTAACTCTCTTTCACAGGTATCATGAATGAGTATCTCTTCCTCAAACATTAAGCATCAATTCCTCCTTTCCAGAGCATTAGGCACAATAGTAAGACAATCATAATGGAGAGGACTTAAGACAAATAATAAACCACAAGCACAAGCCAATTACAGATGGTAAATGAAAAAGCAATAAATACATGAAAATTTTACAAAGTGTCAGGTACACTAATTCCTGAAAGAGATAAGGCAAACTCTCAGCTCTTCCAACAAATTTTAGCCAAGGGCAGAATAGGACAGATCTTAAGATCATTCTACTGGTATAAATCCTGAGTAACTCTGTTGAAATCAATGCATTTACTCCAAATTCAGACTAGGGTATTGGAGATTAGAATGTAGCCCAGTATCTCTGGGAAAATTCATCAAAGAACACAAACACATTCCTACTTTTAAACATATGGCCCTCAGCTATGTTGTAACGTAAAATATCTGTATTTTCAGAGTTCAGTTGATTTAGTGTCTTGCTTCCCTCAAGACAAGAATTTGCACCTGACTACGATGGCCAAAAAGACTGGGAGGAGCCCGATTTTGTATATTTTAGTCTACACAGGAAAATTGACCAGCATAACAATAGTGGAAAATTATTCCAAAATACAGACACTTTTATTCTGGAATACACTGTCCACACAAGGAGCTATAGTGGAAAAGCTGGAGCAGAATAATTATTCCACTGTAGTTGTGCTACTTAATTTCCCCATGTAGACACTTCCCACGAAGAAATGAAAGGTTTGCAGGATCTATTACTGTGCCTTAAAGCAGTGGCTCTCAACCTTTCAAACTACTGAACCCCTTTCAGGAGTCTTAATTGTTTTACATACCCAAGTTTCAGCTCACTTAAATCTACTGGCTTACAAAATCTGACATAAAAATACAAAAGTGTCACAGCACCCTATTACTGAAAAATTGCTGATTTTATCATTTTTACCATATAATTATAAAATAAATCAATTGGAATATAAATATTGTACTTACATTTCAGTGTATAGCTTATAGAGCAGTATAAACAAGTTGTCTGAATGAAATTTTAGTTTGTACTGACTTCACTAGTGCTTTTTATGTAGCCTGTTGTAAAAGTAGGCAATCTCAGTATCTATCTGAGTTGCTGTACCCCGTGGAAGATCTCTTTGTACCCCCAGGCGCACACTGCCTTAAAGAAACAAAACAATGTGTCTGCACTCCCATCTACTCATGACAATATGTACTTTCAGTCTGTGCAAAAGTGATCTCTCTAGAACAAGAGAGACCAGGGGGCTGAGGGCCAACTCTTCTTCAGGTCAAGCTCCGTGTAAGCTAGAAAGCTTGTCCCTCTCATGAACCAAAGTTGGTCCAATAAAAGACATTACTTCAGCCAACTTGTGTCTGTAATATTGGGGGACTGACACCTCATACTCTCTAGAAGTACGCAAATAAGAAAATGTTAGGCTCCTCAGTATTGCAATGAAATATAGGAATGATATTCCTCTGCACAGTGAACAGAGGAACTATCTAAAATTTCTAAATTATTATTTTGTAAAATGTTTTGGGACATCTTGAGTACAAAAGTCACAGTATAATTTTCTCCTATTAGCAGCCAAAAATCATGTTGCTATTGGTCGACGATTGCCTTCTAGGATATGTGGTATTTTTAAAAGATTCATGTCCAATTACTATATATTTGTTACTCTCTCTGATTCACCCTGTTTCATTATCTTCTCCTAACAGAAGTTCAGACAGGTCTAATAAAAACTGTAGTCCCCTTTAACATAGAGATGAAGGATTTTCTACAGAAGCTCAAATCAAATTCTAGACTTAATTTACTAGCAATTGTCGAGTGATACAAAGTCATCAGAGTTCCACTGACATGAGAAAAAATACACAGAGATTAATAAAGTTCAGGCATATGAACACATATCCCTGGCTGTTTGGAAACGTGCAAGGAAGGAAATGTGTTTATTTTGTCTTTCGTTATTTGCATTAAAGCACAAAGTAATATCAGCTGCTATCCTGACTCTAGAGTTTAACATGTGATTATAACTAGGGAAGTGTGCAGAGAATCCACAAGTAGCTTTCAGTTTCAGATAAGGCAAAATAAGATCATATCTTTGATTCAAAGACTATGTTAAATTTTTGTTTATTAGGTCTCAGAAGGCTCCATTGTTGGCAGGGAAAGGCAATAACATAATCAAGTGAAAGTCATCTGACATAGCTGAAATCTGCACCACAATGCTGCTTTCGCATATAAAAGTACATTAGTTACTAGAAAACTTCTAATACTGAGTAGCAGAACTGGGGCAAAACATTTAGACCAGGAAGTACATCTATTTACACCAAGTGAGTATCCTGCTCTTCCTGTATCACCAAACAAGTTTAACCAGAAAACCTATCCAAACTCCACTTTTCCCCAAAGCTTTCAAAGTATTGTCACCTCTTCCACCTGCGGAGTGATATTCCTCCTCTATTTATGATGCTGTTTGTTTTTGCTAAGGACAAGGCCTCAGACAGACCTGAAAATACCTTTTCAAGCAAAGCATAATGGTTCCTCAAATATTGAATGAATCAGAGAACAAGAAACATGCGATCTCCTCCCATGTTGTCCTGTTCATGTGCTGAACTTCCTACCTGTG
The DNA here is from genome assembly GCF_027887155.1 of Malaclemys terrapin pileata. Classification (NCBI taxonomy): domain Eukaryota; kingdom Metazoa; phylum Chordata; order Testudines; family Emydidae; genus Malaclemys; species Malaclemys terrapin. Next base: position 261,653,856 of record NC_071506.1, read on the forward strand.
TATATCCCCAAGTTGATAATCTAATCTATCTCTCTATGTATCTATCCATCCTGTGCTTAGCATCATGGTATCTGAATCTTTGCGTTCCAAACAGTGATGGTCATACGCCCTAAAACTAAGCTACATTAGGCAAATTTTCATGGTTCCTTTAGTGCAAAAATGCTCTAACGCTGGCATAACTGGACACTAGAGATTCTCCCATGATTTGGGTGATGCAGAGCCATCATAAGGTCATGCCTTTCCTACGACTGGTGCAATTATGTGATTAGAGGAAAGGAAGTGTGCCAGGGTGCAATGGTGCTGGAACTTTTTTAGTAGTGAGGGTGCTGAAAGCTAGCCCCCTTACTACCACCCCCCACCCTCCTGAGCTGCGGCTGAGAGCAGGGCTGTGCCTCGGGGGTGCGGGGGGGAGACTCAGACAGGGATAAGGGGACCGAGGCTGTGGCCACAGTTGGGGGTGTGCATGGGGCCAGGAGCAGAGCCCTGGGCACAGGGCTGGGGAGCAGAGTCCCGGGCAGAGGGCCGGGAGCAGGGCCCTGGCACAGAGCCAGCAGCTGGGGAGCGGGGCACGGGGTCGCCCCCTGGGACCCACACCGGGAAGTGGAGCCCTGGGCACATCCCCACATAAAACCTGGGGATGCTGCAGCACCCCCCACACCTCTACTTCCCACACCTATGCCAGTGTGTCCCTGTGCCTTGGAGAACCCCCCCACACCCCACCACCATAATGGCCTCTTTGAAACATTAGCAGCCACAGCAACTGAGAGCAGCCATCAAGTTACTCTCTATGGGACTGGTCTGATGATTCCTCCTCAGCTATGCTGGGTGCTTTTTGGCTACAATTTAGGATGTGGCCCATTGTCCCCATAGGAGGACACACTACCTATCCCACTTCACCACTGGTTTCCCTGTGAGAATGATCCCATGCACCTCCAAAGGGCATGGCGTTGAGGCTTGGATAGGGAAGATGGCTAAAATCACACCTTCAAACAAGAGACCTTCTCTTCACATGGTTTTGTAGAAGTCCCCAGATTTGATTGAACCAGCCCAGTCCAAGGTTGAAGATTATCTATTTAACAAGTCTGAGGCTGGCATTGCCCCACTATGGGCCTGATCCAACTCCCACTAAAATATTCAGGAGTCTCCCCAGTGTGTTTGTGGGAATTGAACTGGTCCCTATGTGAGCGGGGCCCACAGGCCAATTTATGGTTTTGAATTTGTATGATGAGTTGATTTTCTGTCTGTGACAAAAGCTAAATCCAAAACTGATTAACAAGGAGCAAGACATTATCCCAACGGAGCAATAAAGTGACTTTAGTCACCGAAAGCATTTTCTAAGGCAGCCTGGTTATGAGGTCTTGTCTTTCTAAGGATATTATCACCAGAGATGCGCCTGATCTGAATATATACAAACTATGGGAAGTCCAGAAAATAACCTCCCAGATGACTCATCTCTATAGTGGGTGGAATCAAAACCATGGATTCAAACCCCCTTTCTTTGCTCAACTTAGGAGACAGATTCTCCATTTGGATCCAGATGCCAACAATACAACTTGAATCTATCTATTTATTATTAGTGCTGAGCAAATCTCATTATGAACTCAGTCCTGCAAGGGACCAAGCACTCTGGCCCCAGTGCAGCAAATCACTTAAGCATGTACTAAAAGTTAAGCATGGGAGTAGTGCCATTAACTTTAATGAGACTACTTATGCAGATAAAGTTAAGCTCAGTTAAAGTTAAGTGTTTTGCTGGACCGGGGCCAGAGTGCTCAGTGCTCTGAAAGATCAATCCCAAGATTTGAAGATCTGGGGCTAGAATTCCCAGGTGCCCCAGACTAGCACTCAGTATGACCAGGATTGGAATATAGAGGGCTTTATACCACCTTTCCACCCTTTGTGATCCTGGGGGCTGAACTGGCTCCTGGTGCAAGTGATAGGAGCAGGGCCGGCTCCAGGCACCAGCCCAGCAAGCAGGTGCTTGGGGCAGCCAAGGGGAAGGGGCGGCACGTCGGGCTCTTCGGCGGCAATTCGGCGCGGGTCCCTCTCGGAGGGAAGCACCTGCTGCCGAATTCCCGCTGAAGAAGAAAGTGGCATAGTGGAGCTGCCGCCAGAGTGCTGCCGATCGCAATTGTGATGGCGGGTTTTTTTTTTTCCGCTGCTTGGGGCAGCAAAAACTCTGGAGCCAGTCCTGGATAGGAGCTGCTCTAACTTGCACTAGACGATAACAGCCCTAAAGGGACCTTGCTGCCAATCAGGATCAATGGCGTATGTCATGCACCAGACCTGACATGTCCCTTCCCTGCCCTTGCCCCTTATGCTGGAAGGAAGGGGTAGCAAAACAGGGATAGTGTAGGGCTGGCTATGCTTGGGGATCTTTTGCTGCTGCTTTAAGTCCCCTTTCTATCAAAAGGTCACTGCAAAAGAATCTCAAGAGGGGCTGAAAATCCAACTGCATTTTGAACTTGGGGTCAAAGTTTGGCCAGTACTGACTTTATGTGTCAAATTCCCATCTCAAACAATTGCAAGAGGCTGCAGTCCTGAGCAGCTCTCGAACTGTGACCGCCATGCTCTAGAGGCCAGGTGAGGCCAAAGAAAATGGAATTAATAGCTTTGAATTGCAAATTATATCTCAGTCTGTTAAAATGACCACCACTAGAAATAATACAGAGGTCACATAGAATTGGACGGTGCCCCTTGTGCCAGGGGCTTGGTGTTGGAATTATGGGGTGAAATTCTAGGGCCTGTGTTATGCAAGGGGTCAGACTAGAAGGTCATGATGGTTTCTTTGGACCTTAACATCTATTAATCATTTAATTTTTAATGTTATCACAGAAACACAGAGATTTATACCAATGCACTGTGCTATTTTTGAAAGGTGTATATGAGTAAATATTTGTGAGGGGGATATTAACATACTAACTTTTCAGTGCAAAGATATGTAACTTTATGGGAGTGGTAGGTCTAGGCAATGTTGTTGTGACAGAATGTACCCTTATATTCACACCCTACACGCTATTGTAATAATCTTTGTACAAAGTATGTCTTATGAGGTATCATTTAAAAACTCAAGTATCAGAGGGGTAGCCGTGTTAGTCTGAATCTGTAAAAAGCAACAGAGGGTCCTTTGGCACCTTTAAGACTAACAGAAGTATTGGGAGCATAAGCTTTCGTGGGTAAGAACCTCACTTCTGTCTTGCATCTCATAATTATTTGCTGATCGGTATCTTCCTGATAAAATATGTGTGGCAACATTGTATGTGAAGCTATAAGATTCCACTGTATGGTGTTATTAACACATGTTCCAAACAGAACTTGGCAAACAGGTCTGTTCTAAACAGAGCAATGTGTGCTCTGCTTAATTTGCATTTAAGCTGTAAACAGAGTAATCAAGCAGGAAGGAAAACAAACGCAGTTCAAATAGGTCAGGAAAAAGCAGCGGGGAACATCTTTCCCCATAGATTTTTTTGTCTCCTGGTACCCAGCTGGAGATGTTTTTTTCAAGAGGGGGACTGAATCTATAAAAAGGAGGGACAAACACCCCAAGATACCCCTTTCGCTCTCTCTGCCCATTCGCTGCACCTGAAGGGACAAAGTAATCAGCCAATGGACTGGAGAATGGGTCCTGACTTAAAAAATTTGGTCAGTAAGATTGCTGAAAGCATATGGTGAGAAAACCTGGCTTTGAATTTAACATAGTTTGTTAAGTTAGGCATCATTTGAGTTTTATCTTTATTTTTCTTGTAACCATTTCTGACTTTTATGCCTCATTACTTATTCTCACTTAACCTCTATCTCTTTGTAGTTAATAAACGTGTTTTGTTATTTTAGCTAATCCAGTCTGCTTAAATTGAAGTATCGGGCAACTCCACTTGAACTGGCAAGTTGTGCGCCTATTATTATTTCTACTAAAGAAATAACCGACTTCATAGAACTTCTATTTCCCAGGAGAGGGCAGGGCAGTATAGGACATATATTTCTGGGGGGAAATCTGAGATTGAAGGTGTGTTGGGGTCACCCTTCAGTATAACCAGATAAAAGCCAGGGGGTAACTGGCAGTCTTCAGTTACACCCAGATGCTCAGGGTATGGCTTGCCTGCTGGAAGGCTGTTTGTGAGCAGCCCAGGTGGGATCTGCTCCAACCAAAGCACTGTAAGGCACCGAAGGTTGCTGGGCAGGAGCGACAACGTCTCTTTGATCACATTGAGACATAGTTTCCTGTTTGATCTGTCAGCCCATTCATATTGTCAATAGCTAAGCTACAGAAGCTGGTCAGAAAATGGATTTTCTGTCCAGTGGGAAATTCCAATATTTTCACATTTGTGTGCATCCCAGACTGGGAAAAGAAGTCAAAATATCAAACATTTAAACTGAACAAAAATTTCCACAGCATTTCAATTTGGAAATGTGAAAACAAACAATTTCAACCTTTTATTTTTCATCAAAATTAAACATTTGGACATTTCAAAAAGAAGCAATGAAACAAAATAGTTTGACATGGAACATGTTCTAATGCATCATTTTGAAACACATTAAAAAATCGTCATTGAAATCAACATTCTCCAGCAGAAATTGTCAATTTATACAAAACCACAACTTCCAATAAAAAAAAGTTTCATTGGAAAATTTCCCTCCAGAGATATATGTATGTTCTGGTTTAGGACTGAGGCATTCTTTGTCTGCGCCAGCTCTGCCCAGCACTCCCCCTGGGATGAAGCAGGCAAGCCTGCTGGCTTCTCACTGGTGAGTGTCTCTTCCCAGCCCTTCTAGAACCCTGAACCCTATGCCTAGCACCCCACTTGACCAGGGAAGCTCTGGTGGCCTACATGGATCAAAGTGATGAGTGAGCATAGGACTATGATGTGCTTAAGGCAGCCAGCCTAGATCAAGTGGGCTTATCTACTGAAAAGTATCAGCAAAAGTTTTAGAACAGTTCTCTCAGTGCATCCCTGAGAGTATCTGGGTATGGGACAGGAAGCATCAGCTAGTGTCCCTAGGCACTGCGGTTAAGCTCACAGAACAACTTGTACAGGCTGACATCCTCAGGAAAGAAGATTGACAGGGCAAGGGGCCAGAGCTGGAGATGTGAGTCAGAGAATCACTGACAGAATGGTCACAAAGAAGAAGAGAGAAGAACATAGGGGACCCCAGCTAGGACTAAGGGTATTGTCTGTTATTGGTGAGGGCATCAAGGACACATAAACAGAGACTGAACTGACATGGAATGTGGGTTTGCAGAGTTATGCATTTGGGCAGGGACAGAAAAAGAAACTACCCAACTGTTTCTGTAAAGGTGGAAAGGAGGTGTCGAAAGATTCTAGTGGATTCTAGTGCCTCAGCCTGTTCACTAGTCAAGAAGGAACTGGTGAAGGTCCACTGGATGCTCCCAGGAGCAAGGCTGTGACTTGAATGCATCCACAAGGATAAGAAATTCTGTCCTATGACTAAGGTACCCCTGGAGGTGTGGGGGAAGTTTAAATGGTAATGGGTTGGGGGGTAGTAAACCCATTGTCCAACCTTATCATATTAGACATGGACTGAAGCCCCTTCCCACTAGGGAAGCAGGCTGGGGTCCAGAACCCCCGGCAGGGAGGGATAAAACCCTCAGGAAAGCAAAAAGAGAAAGCTAGACATGAAGAGGTTAAAAAACACTAGACAAAGGAACACAAGCCAGGAGGAAAGTAAAGAAAAGGGAGGCCCCCAAGAAAAAGAGTGGGAAAGGAAGAAGGCACAAAATTACTCTTGCAGGATATGTGTTGGGTGGTTATTGGAACCCCGGTCACCTGAACAACAGGAGGAGGTACCCCAAGGAGCTGTTTGGAGACTTCAGAGAACCTGAAACCCTCAGTAACCAGGAGGGCAAGGGGTGCCAGTGGTCCCTGCCACACAACAAAGTGGGCAAGAATGGGTCGCCCATGGTGTGAAAACCTATGAGCCAAGACAGAACTATGGGGGTGACCTCTACCCACAAATATGATTTTTGTGGATGGAGAATGGGTGAACACCATACGGGGATAATAGAGGGCCACCCTGGGGATGATGAAGGACTCCAGGAGAGCAGCACTTCCAGTAAATGAGAGAAAGCCCATAAAGGAGAAACTTTTTCACCAGATAAGCAAGGAAGGATTGTGACAGAGTGCTGAGAACCAGCAGCTGAATTAGCACTCTGGTCACTGTAAATCCAGTTAGTTCCCATGGAGAGGACCTGCTTGAGGGATGGAATGGCTAATTATTAGACCAGTGTGGTCCAGAGAGAGCTAAGAAACTAATTAGCCCGTTAATTGCAAGAGTAGAAAAGGAAGGCAGTGCAAGGCAAGGAGAAGGGAGGGAAGGAGGGAGAAAGGCCAGCCAGACAGGGTAAAAGGAAATCTCTGCATTGAGAAATCTTGCTCCTCTCTTATAGTTGTATAACACTGTAAATAGGAATTGTTGTACTGGGCTGTAAGAGAGTGGTAAAATGCAAATAGAGAAACAAGATGTTATTTATCACAGGTAAAACTGGTCTAGTTTGGGGAGAAACAGTGAGGAGGTGAAAGGAGTGGGTTATTATTGTATGTTGTAGAATGATTCCAGCATCTGATCTTTTTACATTTCTGTGTCATTTCATTATTCCATGGGAATATTATGCATCGGGATGGGGTGTGTTCAGCAAAGCTGAAAAGGATGTTGTGGAGAGAGGCAAAGGAATTTGGTTTTGGTGCACCTTCCCCCATGAATACAGCTAGTGTCTTCTGTGGAATAAATCACAAAGCTGTTAGTTGCTTATAGAACTTGCTGTGAATTGAGATGCAATACACTACCATGCTAGTGTAGAATCACAAGGAAAGTAACTTTCCTTTTTCCCCCTGGTGACACCTCAATGAATGATTTTATTTTGAGACTTATAAAAGGATTAATTGCCCTAATAAAAGTTAAAGGGCCCTTTAGTTTAAAGTTCAACTCACAAGCTGATATCAAGTCATTTCAAGTGACTCATTTAACAGCAATATCTTTAAAAGGGCCTGCCTGGGTTGTCAAGGCATCTCTTTGGCTGCACCCTAAGCTCCAGCAATAATCAGATGAGGTTTCATCTTCAGTGTGAAACTGAAAGAGCCTGTGCTGCTAAATCCAAGAGGGACAGCTCATATGGAAACTATGTCCAGGTATTACAATAGTCAATTTACATTCAATATATTTGCTCTTCTTTGGGGGTGTTTCCCACTGTAATTACAATTTTAATTCTGTCCTGTATTTGTACCTGCTCTATAGTTAACTTCTGACACACTTCAGTGTATGTAGCACACAAACCTGTGAGCCTAGGTGGCCCATTGTAATGTCACTTTATTGTATATGCTATAAAGGCTCTCATCCTGTCCTCTGGGGGCCTGATCCAAAGCCCACTGAAGTCAGTGGAAAGAACCTTTGGAGCAGGAACTGGGTGCCTAGCCCATAAATTAAAAACACACAACATGATCTGATAAAAGGACTGTCCCCATATAAATAAAATTTTACACTAAATCCTTCCAACCTCCCTTTCATCAGCAGATACGGTCTGTTGTATGCTGGGAATAAATAAATCTAGGCTCTCCAAAGTGGAGAGTGAGTTCTGAAGTTTTGGACACCTTTTGCAAGACACTATCCTTGCATCTCCCCCTCATTAATATCAATGGGATTCCAGTGTTTACATCTCTGCTGATCTCAGCAGCATCAGTATGATTCACTGTGAGAGGCAGTCTCTCAAGCAGGCAGGTCTTTAGCCTTTTAGAAATTACTTTGGACTGGGTGAGTCATCAAAGAAACATGTGTAGTATTGAGTAAAGAAACCTTGATGGCCCTAAACAGATCAACACAGTGGGGCAATGCCTGCTGTTCTCAAATTGTCTCCATATCAAGGGAAACAAGGACTATCTGTCAGATGACATGATTACCACAGATTAAGCCTTCTGTTGTGCTTTTGTGTTTTGTCCCAATGTCCAGAAGATTCTGGGTATGCAGATTTTGCGATTGGGTCCTGATGCCATATTTTTATTTACTTAAAATGTCTTTCCATGCACCTGAAGAACTCTGTGGAGCTTGAACGTTTGTCTCTTTCACCAACAGAAGTTGGTCCAATAAAAGATATTTCCTCACCCACCTTGTCTCTCCCTAATAATATACTTTTCCCCAATACTAATTTCTCTCTGAGTTTCCACCTCACCCCCAGGGTCACATCCCCAGCTGGTATCCATCAGTGTAGCTTCAATTAAGTCTCTTTATTGGAGACATTAAAATATAACATTGGAGATATTAAAATACAACATTTATTATTAGAAGCAATTTGTTTGGCATCAACAACGGGCTGGGGCTATACAGGACAGTAAACAGGTCAGTGCCTGCTCCGAAGAACTAACAGTCTGAATCTATTATATTAACCACTGTGTATGTTAGATCACAAAACTATTCCTGTGTTTGAAATCACAGTGCACTATACATGGTTAAGGTTTTGTTTGCTTCTGTGTTCCTTTTGCAGGCTACAGGGAATGGGGATGGCAGAGGATTTTGACTGAAGCTGTCTGCTACTGGAGTCACTGGGTTGATCCTCACAGGTTTAGGGCCGGTTTGAGCTACTGTCGGTAGTGGTACAAAATCATAGTGCAGAGGAGAGTTAGCCAGAATGAACATGCATTACTCTTTCCATAGCAAATGTGCATTAAACAAATGGTTTCTGCCTGTGTTTCCTCTGCTGTATCATAAAATAAATACATCTTGTGGTTGGAGAAATCCATTTTTACCGTCCTTGGGGGATGTTGCTTATCTGTCCTGAAATTAGATAGTAGAAAAAAAGGGGAACTGATTCTTGACTTGCTGATATGGCAACAGTATTTCTAACTCCAAACATTCAAAAATCAGGCCCACAAAAAATCATGAGGTTTTTTGTTTGATTTCTGAGCCTTTAAGGTGCACTTAGATCATGTTTTCAAGCTTTTTTTCTGCAGCCATCAGAACTAAAATGTTTTTGTTTGTTTGTCTTTTTCACTTACCGAAAGCTGAGATTTTCATCTAATCACGTGTCTCCAGGAGTTGGAGCTTTAAGTAAAACATCACATATTACGAGACCATGATTAATTTAGGAGAGTTGGTGTCAGGAAGCAGGGCCTGCAGCACAGCCACTCTCGGGGCAACCTTATGAGCATAGCTGGCCTGCAGTAGGCTGTCTGCCAGGTTGTAAGAGTCAGCAGATTGGCTCTTAAGCCCAGCAATGGCAATAGTTCAGTGGCTGCTCAAACCAACTATCCATGGCTACACTAGCTCCTGCACATGCTTGTTCCAGTCATGCCCCAGCCCTATTCCTGTCCTGTCTCACTCCAGGTAACATGGTTCTGAACCTTAGCTCTGATTTTCTGACTTTGGTGCTGACCGTGGGCTTTGACATCGGCCTCTGACTCTGGTTCTGACCCTGGGCTACAATTTCTGGCCAACAACTCCTGCTCCAACCACTAAGCATGACTGCCCACATCCCAGTCACATGACAGATGTCCACACTGACAAAGCTGGGCCATCCTCACAAGAACATTTTAGAAATGGAGGAAACAGAAGTGGAATATGTATCTGATAAAAATTGACAGGTTTCAGAGTAGCAGACGTGTTAGTCTGTATCCGCAAAAAGAAGAACAGGAGTACTTGTGGCACCTTAGAGACTAACAAATTTATTAGAGCATAAGCTTTCGTGGACTACAGCCCACTTCTTCGGATGCATCTGAAGAAGTGGGCTGTAGTCCACGAAAGCTTATGATAAAAATTGAAAGCCTTGATTCTTCCCTGATTCTTGCTGTTGGTGGAAGCACCCCTACATTGGTGCTATGACACTGAAGTATCATGTAGCACTGGAATGACCATTTGGGGGTTGCTTATATAGGTCCAGATTGCACTGGTAGCATGGCACAAAGTGAACTTGGTCCTAGAAAGGGTGGCAAAAATATTAGGTATCCAAACCACTAAAGAGCAGTATTAGGACCATCAGTGGTCTATGTTTAGGACTGTAAGCTCTGAGAGTCCTTCTCCCATTTTCCATAGCATTGTTCATTGAGGAAAGGGGTGGAAGAGCAGGGTTTGAGCTGGGGGTTCTGCCCTCCAAACCAGCAGATCACCAAGTTCCTGTGCCTTTGCACTAGCTTTTTCACCCCTGCACGCCACTCTAGCCTCCTTGGCACCATGGCTGCGATGAAATAACTCCCTGGCCAGCTGACACTCCTGCATCCTCCCATCCCACCCTGAAGAGGTTCTACGTTGCACAGGCAGCAAGTTCCGTGAACACCATTAACTGAGGTGAGGAAGCCCTATGGGATTGTTAAAGGGGACAGATACAGACAATGCCCATTTCCTCACTCCACCTCTGCTCCTTCCCCTACCAGAGACACAGTGCCCATTGAGGGCCATAGAAGGGTTCATCAGGGAAGGAAAGATGCTACAGAGATGGTCTTTAGTCAGCTCCCAAGCAAAGATATAAAGGGCTTTCCTCTCATTCACCCAAGGAATCTGAGGGGAAGATTGATGCTATACTAGTAAAATCACACTGTATTGTTCATTAACTTTAATACAAAAGAAGCAGGTAGAAAAGCATTATCTCAATAACCCAGGCTGGTTAGCATATGTCAATTCTATACATCCCTTGGTAAGCCTCAATATCCTTGCTCAGCAGTTCCTGTGTGATTTGTACTAAGAGCAGCTACTGGGGACGATGGTTTTGTCCCTGGTTCACAGGTGCTCTTCAATGTGCTTAGCTTCTAAACTCTGATTTAACATAAAGTTATTCACATAATAAAAAGATCTGATGATTGCTTGGTGGATTATTAGTTGAACTTCTAAGATCATTTTCACATTCCTGAATTACCAAGATAAATTCTTAACCTACACATTTTTACTAGTGCCACAATTCAAAATGCTCCTATTATTTGACTTCTCTTTCAGTACATGTTTAAATATAACCTCTTTCGTATTATCAGCAGGCATAAAGTTTATACTGCCCCAATGAACTGTATAGGCTTAAATCTAATTTTTCATAATACTTCCTCAAACCAAGTACAGAATTAGCCTGTCTTTTCACTTACTAGGTCAGTGTTTGCATATAGGACAGTGGGGACAGAACCATTTTAAAAATAGCTTTTCCTCATTATCTCAGATTGAAACTATTGAGGATTGCATCAGGGAATATGAACTGTTTTAAATGCAACTGGCTGGACTGCAGTGGGAATTAGGTGCATTTTCCAGGTAATATAAATAACAAACTTTTAAAAAGAACTTTTATACTATGTTTCAAGGGTTACGTCAGGACCTTATGTCGTATATTCTTTTTCAAACGTTTAAAATGTGAAGGCAGATGTTTGACGGATCTCAGAGATTTTGGGGCCATAAATAATTGGCTTGGCAGGCTAAATGCAAATGTAATTAGACACTATCATTATTTCAATGGTGCGATGAGGTAGATTGCATTGTCATAAATATTTATTTGGAAAAAACCCTCCATCTCAATAATAATAGTAATTACATGGTATATCATGTTTCATAATCAAAGTTCTTTAAATATATCTATTTCACACAACTGCTTTCAGCCTCATTCTATACCTGTGGAAACTGAGGCACGGTGGTTAAGTGATTTGGCTAAAGTCACAGACTAAATCTGTCATAGCTGGGATTGGAACTCAGGACTTCTTAATGTTCAAACAACTAGACAACACTTTCAAGGTTTGATGTAATAGACTTGCTAGATTTTGATATAAATATGTATTTAAATACCAAATAGGCTGTGCAATAAAAAATGCTACATATGGCTTACATCCCCTTTCAATTAATATTTAGACTTTGCTTCTAATAGCACAATAAGTTGACATTCAAACAAGGTTTAATGCTATACTGTTTGCTTGTTTATAATGCTCCATGTGTTGCCATGGAAACAGCCATACTATGTACCTATGGTAACAGTCACAGTGCTGTAAATAGCGATACCAAAAAGCGGAAGTTAGTAAGCCTAAATCATAAATTCTAAGAAACTAACTATTTCCTGTAAGCAGAAAGTATTTTAAGTCACTAGTTTATTTCATGAATTCTGGTTTCAACCTCAAGTTTGCTGGTTCCAAGCCTACAAAGGCTTATTAAAGTTGGAAATCCTTATTCACAAGTGTGGTCCCACCGATTTCATTGAGGCTGCTTGTGTGAATCAAGCTTTTCAGGATCAGGCCCATTATTTCTTTTGGTATAATGCTTCTTATTCTAAAGTCCACATGCATGGCTCCAGAATTCAAGATCTTTCTTCTTTGCTACTTTTGCACACAATGTATGATTAAACTGTCAAGCTTGTTACCACAGGAAGTTGAGTCTAAGACTTTAACAAGATTCAAATAGGGATCGGATATTTTAGTGTATATCAATAATATCCAGAGTTATGATAATTAATGACCAGAAAACCTGTGGAAGGGAGATTAAATCTTGTGTTTCAGGTTGAAAACCAATCTCTCACAGAGATCAGGATGAGATCTAATGGGGTGGTCAGATTATGCCCAGATCCGTGATTATGCCCAGATTGTAGGGTTCTTATACCATCCTCTGAATCATCTGGTGCTGCGCAGTCTGATCAACAGGATACTGGACTAGACGGACTGCGGATCTAATCCAGGAAGGCAATTCCTAAACTCCCATGTTTAGGCCAGGCCTCGATCCCCTGCTCCTCCTGTGTTCTTTTCATTGTCAATTTCACAGTTGTGGCATCTGCAGTAATGATCCCTGTGATTCTAGAGGCAATTGGCAAAGCTAGAGAAATCCTCTGCAAAAAAGGTGAGGGCCTGGTTCTGATTACACACCTGTGTAAATCAGGAGTAACTTCAATGAAATCAGTGGCCCAAATTCTCTGCTGGTATAAACTGATTCTGCTCCATAGACTTCAATGGAGTTTTGCCCATTTACACAAATAGGTACTGTGTGCCTCGGTTGGATTTACATCCATGTAAACTTGGTGTGAGAAGAGAATCAGGCACTGACTGGTGGGGGCATGTATGACTTAAATAAGTTTTGATTATAAAGCAATTACTAAGAACACTTTAATGTTAATTGCATGATTTTCTTTTTTTTAATTAGGGCAAAATTTTATTTAGCTCCAATTATCTGGACAAAAGGAATTCAATAGATGTAATGTGAGTCTCTGCTCTATTAAAATATTATGCAAGTGTAAATCTATTGAATTCGGTGGAGAGTGACAGAGTATACAATCAGATCCAGATGTTAAGATTTCAGAAAACTATTTGATACAGTATACCACAAAATCTTACCTCTCAAATAAAGATGGTTGAATATTTTCCATCAAAAATGTTTGAAAAACTACAGCTTTCATGAGGTACCATGGCAGCAGTTCTAGATCAAAATATGTCGGTTTTCAATTTTTTACCAGAAAGTTTAGCTTTTTCATGGAAAAATTTAATTTTTTTTTTTAACAAAAGACCATTTTCCCTTTTTTTTTTTCTTTTATGGTTATTTCAGATTGGCTTAGATAGGTGCACTGCACATGATTTGCAAGTAGCTGAAGCACTGTCAACAAAGGGTAACAATATAATACACTACAATCTATACAAGGGAAGGTGGTTGACTAGTGAAGTACTGCAGGGTTCTCTTTTAGTTTGTATTCTAGACAGTGTCTTTGTTAATACTCTGCAAGAACATGTTAATGAAATTTGAAGATAGTACTAAGTTAGGATTTATCGCCAACACCACGTAGGGAAAAAGGACCTTGGGATGTCAGAAGTTTTGGGTGGGAAAATAATAAAATGAGATTCCACTTGGATAATACAAGTGGGGGAGAATATTCCCAGGATAATTAGAAGGGAGATGTCTGGAGAGCAGCAGAGCCAAAAGAAAGAGGTTTAGGGATGACAGTGGACAATTAATCAGAAATGCGTTTGAGATACAATATGGCAGTTTTAAAAAACCAGTAGAGTTCTGGACTGCACATAGAGAGAAATTATTCCCCGAAGCTAGGCCAAGGTCCTGGGAGGTATTTAAGGATCTAATTTCCTTTGAAATCAATGGAAGTTATGAGCCTAAATACCTTTGTGGATTTGGGCCCAAGTAAATTGTCTCTCAGCATAGCTCTGGATCCACTGAACCTGGAATATTGTAGCCTGGTGTACAATGGGTTTGACTGCACAAGTGGAGCTACACCTTTGTAGCCACACTGGTTAAAAGGGCCTCAGTGTAGAATGGCCAGTGTACCTTTCTGGACACTACAATAAAGAATAATATGGAGAGAGTACAGAGAAGACCAAGCCAAGCAATTGGAGGGCAAGAGGGACTGACTTACAAAGAAAGGCAAACAGAGATAAATCTGTATAGCTTTGCACACCAACAACTTGGGTGAAGGTGGGTGACAGGATAGGAATCTACAAATACCTGAAGGATGTTGACATCAAAGAGAAAAGGGAATTATTGAGGCTGCTACAAAGAGGATGTAACTAGGAGTAATAGGAGGAAACATAGAATAGAGAAATATAATTTGAATGTCAGCAATAACTATTCTATTAGTCTCCCAAGAGATGCACTGTTGCACTGTAGTGGAAGCCCCAAAGCTTCAGACATGTACTGGCTAAACTCTTGAAAATAAACTACAGGGAAATTCTACCTTGGCAGGAGGTTGGTTTTAATGACTCAAAGAGTTCCTCTTTCTCAGGTTCCCTCGAATCACTCTGTTCATAAGTGATAAGTGGGGCTGCATGTGCAAAATCTGCTCTTTAAATTTCTCTACACTCCAAAAGGAAAGAACTGGAGGGCATAACAATTTCTTTCTGACTTGTAAAGATTTAATTTCCAGTGTCTGTTTTGGGTTTCTTTCTTTTATTCTTATGATTGCTTAGTTTTCTTGACACTTAAGAAGCTCAATCTGTTCAGTGTATCAGAAAGAAGATCAAGAGGTGACTTCATTATGGCATATAAGTACTTTCATGCAGAGAAAATAGCAGGTATTGAAGGGCTCTTTAATCTAACAGGGAAAAGCATATTAAGCACCAATGGCTAGAAGATAAAGCCAGACAAATTAAAATTAGAAATAAGACACACTTTTTAATGGTTAAGGTGATTAATCATTTGAACAAACTACCAACTATTCCATCTCCTGATGTCTTGACATCAAGACTGGACAACTTTTGGAAGACGTGCTTTGGTCCAGGGATCGGCAACCTTTGGCATGCGGCCCATCAGGGAAATCCACTGGCGGGCCAGGACGGTTTGTTTACCTGCTGCATCCGCAGGTTCGGCCGATCGCAGTTCCCACAGGCCGCGGTTTGCCGTTCCAGGCCAATGGGGGCTGTGGGAAGCACTTCCCTCTTCCCACGCCGCTTCCCTCAGCCCCCATTGGCTTGGAACGGTGAACCACGGCCAGTGGGAGCTGCGATCAGCCAAACCTGCGGAAGCTGCAGGTAAACAACCTGTCCCGTCCCGCCAGCGGATTTCCCTGATGGGCCGCATGCCAAAGGTTGCTGATCCCTGCTTTAGTCAAACACAACTTATTGGCTCAATATAGGAGTAACTGGCTTGAATTCCATGGCCTGTGTTAAACAGGAAATCAGACTCAAGGATCTAATGGTCCCTTCTGGTCTTAAAATCTATGAATCAGTATCATGGGTCCTATAAAGCTATCAAGAGTATAAAATTATTTGAATTAAAATGACACACTCAAACCTTTTTCTCCCTAATGCAGATGAATATTCAGAATAGGGGTCTGCCAACTTTGCTCTTCCTAATCTGTTATGGAGGTTTGTATATATGTAAACAATCTATTTGATACATTTGATGTCTTTTTATAGAGATCTGAAAAACTAATGAGTCTGATTTGTATTTGTATTTCAGGGGAACTATTGAACTCTGACTTGTTGTGTAAAGCCCAACCCATAGTGGCGGACAGCATGCAAGCACACAAACCAGATGACAGATTCAGTCTTCCTGGGATGGAGTGGGGGGAGGTTTGCAACTTGCATGGAACTTGGTGGGAGGAACACAAGTTGCAGTGGGGAAAGAGTTTGGAGGAAGCAACAATAAATCAATCTGTGTGCACACGGCCAACTATCTGCTATCTGCATGCTATCTGCTGTTGCAGCACTGCTGTAAATAATAATGAAGAGCCAATTTAGTTTTAGAAATGTGGAGTCCTCTTATGTTTCTACCCAGCACAGGGTACATGAAAGAGGGAGCTAGATAAGTTTGGTTGCTGCGCCATCCTTTAACACTAGACTTGTCGACCCAGATCCTGGCCCTGATATAGCTCATGAGCCTCCAGTGTTGTAAAGGGGCTATCAGGTGCTACCTGGGGTTTCTCCCAGAGCTAATCGATGGCTACATTCAGCCTTCACAAAAATTGTTCATGTGGGATGAAATCCTGGCCCCCATTGAAGTCAATGGGAGCCAGGATTTCACCCCATGATATTTGCACTCAGCTCGGAAACAACTTTGTTTTAAATATTTCTCCTTGGCAGGTATGGCATGTGGTCATGAATAGGGAATGTTTGCTGTGCCATATTTGAAGCCCATTTGTCTTTGAAATACCCATATTATGATTTTTTTAAAACTGTGCACTGAGCATGGGCAGTAGTTTATTTTCCTTAATGATTTAAGCAAACAAAAAAACCCTATTATTTTAAGAGAGGGGGGATCAGACACTCTGCTGGTCTATATCATCATAGTTTCACTGAGTACAATAGAGCTGTGCTGACTTACAACAGCTGAGAATCTGGCTTGGTATCTGGCTGACTTTTTCTTTCTGAATAACTTACCTGACCAATTTAATCCTCTCTTTTTGTTCTGTTCATTAAGCCAGTCCTGCTTTCTGTCAATGTATTTATAATCCACAAGTATTTGCTGAATAGTTTGGACAAGTGATTTTTTTCAGACAGTGGTTTGTTTGCAAACTGTTCACTCCAGCTATTCATAACCTGCAATGTGCAATTAGTCACCAAGGTCACATGGTGTTAAGCCGGTCCCCAAAAAAGAGAATATTTTGCCCAAAAAATCCAGATTTTTCATTAAAAATTATTGTTGATGTTTTTTTTTTAATTCTTCACATGCTTAAGATGGCCCAAACCCAGCAAAACATATTTTATACAACCACTTTTGACAGTGTCTACATGGAGTTCTTTCTGCTTCATGAATGGATAACTAAAACTTTTGCAACAGGAAAATAATGACTAGCATATAATACATGCATCTGAATATACTCTTGGACCAAGTCCTTTAAAATGGATCTGTATGGCCATTACGCCCATATGAAGTCCTATTGAAGTCATGGGTTATGTATGGGTGAGATTACAGGAGAACGTGGATGTGCTTTTGAAGAATAGAAACCTCTGAAATATTTTTGTGCATGATTACTTGTTTGCCTGAACATTCATGGAAAAATGGGGTGTGATCTTGGTTACTTGGAATTGAACTGAATGTTAGAGTACATGGCTTCGAAGTAACTGACCAGCTCTGAGAGTGACTGTAAAAGTGAAACTGTCCAGGTCTGAATATGCCTACTCTCATCTAGATTTAAAAGTTAAATGGGATCAGATTTGGTTGGATCCTTCCAAGAGTAAATGCAGCTTCCTGAATATCTCTGGTGCGCAGTAGACTATTCCTTAAAGTCCTCAAATAGCACTACTACCGACAGTAAAAGTTCAACAGTTACGGCTGCTGCTTTAGGATCCCCCATTCAATTTCTTACTGAAATGGATTTTTCATAAGTAAGGATAATCCTTCTTATGATGTTTAGTCACTTGGATACCTTGCTGTGGTCTCTGCTGTCCATATCAGGCTTGGCAATGTTTACTTATTCTTATCTGAATGAACTTATTTATTAGATGCTTTTATTATGAAGTCACAATAGAAATACCTAGAGTCACTCCATGGCCAAATACGTAAAACAGCTTCAAATATAAGCCCAATTTTGGCTCTTACACATGGCTTTTTTGAATAAAAGAAAGGAAGAAACAGAAAACAAAACAAACCAACAAAAATCCTACATTATATTTCTCATATATAGTGCACAGACTATGGTTTTTTTTTAAGTTAAAGTTAACCCTTTCTTTCCTGCTCTTTAAAACAAAATAAAATATGGGATGGGAGGGACAGAATTGGTGGCTGTGCTGAAGGGAGCTGAATTAGTGTGTGTGTGTGTGTGTGTGTGTGTGTGTGTGTGTGTAAAGAAAGGGATTGTGAAGGAGACGTAGTAAGGAAAGAAAAGAGGACATACAGGAAGGTAAGTTTATAGTGAACAGGACTCTGGGGATGCAAGAGGAAGGCCTTGTGGTTAAGTCACTGTGGTCACATGATGACATAATTGCACGGTACAAGGCAATGTGATGACATACTCTCTGAGTCCCACATTATGAAGGAAAGAAAATGGAGTTTTCCTCAAATAACACTAAGAGCAGGTTTTTGTTTGGCTGATCTGCCCATAGTACAGGTTGGAGGTGCAAAGATGGCATAAAGCTCACCTTTGCATTCTCCTGATCCTGGGACTGAACAGGTACAGGGCCAACCCCTTCATATAAGTTAGCAATCAGTGTAATTTAGAGCAGCCCTTAAGTGGCTCTAAACTTCCTTAGGAGCTGAAATTGCAGTTGGCGATGAGTGCAAGTTGGGAATATCCCAGCCACACATTCTCCAGCAGCAGGGACAGGGATGGGGTATATATGTTGTTTCCTGTACCACCTACTGGGTAATAACACAAGAAGGCTCCATGCTTCTAAAACTAAACTGGATTTTTATTAAGAAAACTATTTAAAGAGGTGCTACAATTGCAGCTACCATTCAGGCCATGTGCTGACTTCCTAGTGCTTCCTCCAAACTCTTCCCTCCTGCAACCTGTGCTCACTCCCCTTCCCCCAAGATCCATGCAGGTTGATGTATATTCTCTCTGTGTATCCAGGGATTTATATAGTCCTCACCACCAGAATATCTGACTTACATAGAAGCCTCTACTGGGAACCAATTGTACTGCTTTATGTTTAAGCTTCACTTTTCTCTATAGCATTAGATGCCATATATAGCATCCTGCATTAGTGGATTTTAGATGGCAGGGTCTGTGCGGATTTGATTCCCTGCCATATTGCACCTTTTATTTTGCAGTCATTTACTCCAGTTCAAAATGGGTATAAAATGCTACCTGCAGTGTGAATGGGTGGGGAATTCTGATTTGGTTGGATTGTACACCCACTTTGGAGAGATACAAGTGACTGCAAGATGTGCAAGACTGTAGGGAATTGGATTACCTGCCTTACGACTACATTAAAATAATTGTGTTCATTGTTGTATGCTAAGTTCAGCTAGGGTTATGATTATATTCAGTTATATTACCTACATGAATAATGAAAAACATTGCTTTCCTTCTACTGTATTTAGTAGGATTCGTGGTATACAGCTACATGCAAACGCCTTCCTCTCCTATGTTAAGGCAACATTAAGAATTATTTTCAAATCACAAAAAGCAAGGCAATTCAGAAACTGTAAAATGCTCCTAACAATCAGCAGTTTCTCTTGGGAGGTTATGGGACTATTCGATTTACATAATATAAAATATCAGATTTACTCCAGTTTCTCTCAGACTCTATCCAGGGGACAATGCAAGAATTCTAATTGGTCTTGGAAGTTTTAATTGATTGCAAGTTGGGGCAATGCATCATACACAGAAGTGTATATTGTAAGGCTGAAAGCTAACATGAAATGTCAATGTGAGAACAGGAAAATAGATTTAAATGAAATGTACTTCACTTGAGAAATGCAAGGGACCAGGGGGAATAACAAAATCATGATGACTAGGGAAGCTAAAAAGTTGAGCCTTCAGTGTGAAACCTAATTTCCAGTTATAGAAAAAAGAGAAACTCTAGTGCTAACAAGGCCAAAGGAAGGATTCACTCTTGTAGTTATACTGGCACTCTCTTCTAGTGGAGCTGCAGCTTAAACCTGCACAAGAGTTTGCAAGTATAGTTAATATCAGTTCCATGAATGAAATAAGCTATGTCGGCAAAAGGACTTTTTCTTGGTATAACTGCATCTACACTTGGGCTTTTTCCTGCATAGCTCTGTTACCTAGGGGTGTGCTATTTTCACAGTCTGAACCTATGCCAGCAAAACTTTTAAGGGCTTAGTTTTTTTAAACACAGGGATAGATCCTGCTGGTGTAAACACTGATTTCAGTATTCCCAAACCCAAGCATCCAAAAATCATGAGTCAGGCCCCAAAATATTGTGTGACTGACTTAGAAATCATGATGTTTTAAAATAATATAATTTGGGTTCTTCTTATATGCTTTCTAGTCTTGGCACATTCGAGTTATTGATTTCCAGCTTTTCTCTGCAGCCACTGGCACCAGAAACTTTCTTGTGTCGTTTGTTTGTTTTGTTTCTGTTTTTTAAATTGGAAGATGACAGTCTCACATAATAATCACATGACCACAAGAGCTGGGATTTTAAGAAATACATCACATGTGAATTTTACAATAAAATTGCTGGAGTGGGTAATCACTGTGATTTACACCAGTTGAGGATCCGGACTTCTCTTTTACCTCTTAGGAACTATGATACATTTTCAAAAGTACAAGGCCATATTTTATGGTGGGCTATGGCCCCTTTGATTTATTGTTTTACTTTTTCCCTGTATCCCTACTATCACTTTTTGCCTAATTAGGCCACTTCCTGGAGGCAGTGCAGCAAACATGAGTTTTTAAGGAGGAATTAAAAGAAGTAACAGACCATGTGATTAGTTTTGGGATGAACATTCCAAGCGTAGAGGGACAACATGAAAGGAGACATACAGAACCATGTGTGGGGCATATACAGGAACTGATGTACAACCTGTCTTGGAAGAAACTCACCATAATAAAGGTTAGTTATGCAGAAAGCTCCATCAAAACTTGTAAATTATGATAGGGAGGAAGGATGGACCAGTGGTTAGGATACTAGACAGAAAACTGGGTTCAATTTTTTGCTCCACCACTGACTTCTTGTGTGACCTTGACAGTCACTTAATCTTTATGTGCCTCAGTTTCCCATCTGTAAAATAGGGATAGAGAAATGCTATTATCTTTAATATATATATTTAAATAAAATACTGGGCTAGTTCCTCACGTGGTATAAATCAATCAGCAACACTCCAATGACTTCACAGGAGCTATGTTGACTGACACCTGCTGAGGATGCAGCCCTGACCTCTGGAAGGTAGATTATTGCTGTCAAGATGTCCTGCAGTGGCTTAAGAGCATGAGTACAAACCTCAAGGCAGACTGTTAAGAAGCAGGGCACAAACCCCAAATTGGCTGTGAGGTCTGTATTCAGAGCTCACTTACTAAGTATCAAGTGTAAACTCCTCAGGCACTATAACAGTCTAATCATGGAATCACAGACAGTCCCCCTGGGTACTCTGATCTATCTTGTCACCTAGACAAGCTTACCTTTGTGATAGATGGTCCCTTACACCAAAAATCACAAAGATATTCAGGTTACTACCAGTCCCAAAGCACCACTCACTTACCCCAGGTCAATTGCACCTTAGATCTCATACCTGTCTAAAGAATTATTAATTAGGAAAAGGGGGGGGGGAAGAGTTATTTACAAGGTTAAAGCAGGTAAACATATATACACACGCACAAATGGATTAGTCTTAAGTTTCAAAAGGTAATAGAATTTTCTATAATAAGCAAGCTCTATATGTCCTTTGGGGATAACCTGGGATAAACACTGGGGATCTCTTGCTTATTCCTAGAATCCCTCGAGAATCCAAGCAGCACAGAGACAAGACACACCATCTTTTCTTGTAGGCCAGCATTTCACACAAATTAATGTCCCTCTCCTGTCTGGTGATTTCCACAGCTACAGAGGCATGCAGTGTAACCACTTAAATATTACCTTACAATATGGGATACAGAGGTTACAAGTGAGATTAGTGCATACAGCAATTTACAAGCATTCAATTAAGTCTAAAAGTTTTATAACCCTAATACTTATTTTAACAATACTGACACACAGGTGAGCCAGATTAATTCCAGCTATGTATTGTTCAGTATTCAGTTGAGACATGGGGACCTTGGCATGAGCTGGCACCTGATTTGCCAGCATCACAATCACTGAAAGGCCTCCTGGAGGAAATGTATTTTAAGAAGGTTGTTGGGTAAATCAGGAGAGTGGGAAATTCAAAGAGTAGGAAGCAAAATAGAGGGGATAAAGGTGGGAAAAGGATAATGGGCTAGATTCTGTGCTGGCCTGAGACTTGGCCCGGCAATGAGACAGAAAGGAGACTGCTGCTGGAGTCTAAGGAGTAGAGTAAGACATCTCACTTGTGCCTCCCACTGCCATTGCCTCTATATTCAGGCCCAAGAGAATATCACGCCAGTGGAGGATTTCCTGGGGGGGGGGGGTGCCCACTGTGGCCACACCTTCTTATACCCTTTCCTACATCTATCCCTGCCTGAAAAGGCCTCTGTGCCAGGGCTTCCACAGAGGTGGCACAGACCTGGAAAAGTGGGCTATGTGCTAGCATGGGGAATGCTTTAAGATGGGCGGGGGGGCTATGTGGCCAGGTGCAAAGTGGCCACGGGGATGTATGTTGGTTATTTGTTCACTATTAGGCAAGAGGGTGGGCCATGGCATCACGGCTCTTTGTCATGGCATTGCAGGGATTCTGGAATTAGAGTGATCAGACAGCAAATGTGAAAAATTGGGACAGGGGTGGAGGGTAATAGGAGCCTATATAAGAAACAGACCAAAAAATCGGGACTGTCCCTATAAAATCGGGACATCTGTTCACCCTATCTGGAATGAAGTGGAAAGCCACATGTGCTTGTCTGCTCACAACTCTTACACAGCAGGGCTGTTGTCTGTGCTTTGGCAACAAATTGAAAGGCTGCTGCCTACTTTGGCATTCACTGTGGTCTCTTCAGTATACGTCAGTGTTAAGAAAAGGCATAGTACATTCTTGTCCTAGTCAACAGGTCAAAACAAACAGTGAAACTGTGTGAGGAAGAAACCTTGAAAGCCATTCAGGCCTCTTGTATGACACAGAGCAATCATTGGCACCCAGGGCTGACATTTCACTGTTTCAGGGGAGTTCCCATTGCAGTTTTACACCATTAGCAGGTCTAATTATGTCAGACGCTTTCATTGTCATAGTGAAAGCTTCCTCTCAGGAAATTAAAACCTATGTTGATATTGAAGAGAACATAAATACTGAGAAAATAAGTGGGTTGGGAGGGAGGGGGGGAAGATGGTTGCTATGTTTAAAAAAATACAGATTTTTTTTGTTATGGTAACTGTGTAAGAATGACATGGCCAATATACACTGCAAAGAAGACCCTGGCAAGTTGCCAGGCCCACAGATATGAAATAAAAGATACAGCTAGTATAAATCAGCTGTCATTCAATGGAGCTATGTTGATTTTCACCAGCTGAGGATCAAGCCCATCATTTCTAGTACTAGAAAAGCAAAGAGGTAGAGAACTCTTGATAACATTGCCCTATTGCCATACACTGGACCAGATGAGGAGCTGCTCTTGCAGCATGGGCTTGCATGTGTGGGCTGTGTGAACAATAAGCACAAGGAACAGAGCACAAGAGGAATCTTTATTCTCATCAGGGAGAAATCAGTCTGTAAAGGAGTTGGGAGGAGGCAGCGCCATGACCCTGCTCCTTCTCTCCACTCCTTTTGACGTACTCTAGGGAGCCTAATGTGCACCAAGCAACCGTGGGACAGATTGAGCCTGGTGAAGTGTCTCCCGTGCTCTCCCACTCTCCTGAGTCATTCAGCTTCAAACCATCCATCTCTCTTCTGAGGGCCATATTCCCTGACCAAACTACACCTTCCATGAGCCACCACAGTGCATCCTGGGTGATGCAGTCCAGCTGGCGAACCCACTTCATAGAGGAGACTAGGGACATAAATTGGGAGCAATGCCCCCGAAACCAAAAGAGTTACATGTGTAAAGGCAGAATCAGGCCCTTTGAATCCCGAAGTAGTAAACCAAAAGCCCAAAGGCATTACCAATAGACTATTATGGTATGGCTTTCCATCGCAGAGTAAAACTCCAATGGGCTGTAAACTGTCACTCCAGCAGACAGCAACTCTGGGGCTCGTAGGAACCATGTGTGCAGTTTTGCTGCTGTTTGCTGCTAGTGCTCACTGAAATTCTTGACAACTGCCAAGAGCGCTGACTCATCATTCAGGGCTCCTGTAGCCTTCCTGCTAGAAACTAGACATGGCAAGGCTGGTCACACATTCAGCAAGAGATAATGGATTCCAATAACTTGTGAGTGGTGAGGAGTGGGGGGTAGGAGAAGGAACAATCTTAAAGGATATTAAATTCATGCAAACAGCGACAATGGAACAAATGCCAAAGAAACTGAGACTGAAACAGCTACTGACATACATAAAGAACAACGGCTGCTGCAGCTTTTTGTGAATACACCGAATGCCGTGTGCTGTTGACAGCTGAAGATGAGCAGCTTAGGCTGAAGGAGAAATCCTCTGGACTTACAGTAAGTCCTGTGACACTGTATCATTTGACTCAATTAGCTCAAATGACTGAGATGTAATTGGGCAAAAATATAACATGAGTTGTGACTCACACTGTGCCTCAAACTGCCCATGTCAGCCTGGTAAATTAATTCATATTCTGTTAAATGAAAGCTTAGTGTCAACAGCAATTCTTGGCATATCACATGGATATTTATTGCGGAAGATGGGGAAAAGGGGATTTGCAGAAACTGTTTATGTCCAATGATTTCAAAAACAAAAGTGAATGAGAGTTAAAAACAAGGGATCAAAGCTAGGGAATATGTCAGGTCAACAAATATAACTGAGACGTAAGTTATTTATACCATCTGGTAGCTATGTATGAAAGCTGATGATTAACTTACTAGTTATGTGTGTATGATGCAAGAGGTATGGTGAGTGGTTCACCTGCAAATTTAGTCCTCCAGCCCTGCTCCTTGTGCCCAGACAAAATCCACAGCATAAAAGGCTTATCTCACAAATTAGTCAACACAGTCATCCCAGATTTTATTTATTGTAAGCCATGGGCCCCAGGGTGACAATCTGAAGCACCCAGTGTGAAGCCCTGGTGCAATTTGCATTAGTTCTCACTAGAGATGGGCCTGGACTTATGAAGCTTGAATCCAGAGCCATACCTGAATCCTAATCTTCCATAAGTAGCAGAGGGTTGTTGGGTGCAGTGTTCTGGTTGGGCTGATAATAGAGCAAGGCATGAACCTGGCTTTGCTGGATATTGCTTACCCTCAGATGGGTTCCAGAGATGGTGTTCAGGGGCAAACTGGCCGTGTGTGAAGGGACCCACTGGGGCAAACACGGGGTGAGAGGAAGTGTTGGGGAAAATTGGGGGTAAGACAGAGCACTGGAGCAAACTAGAGAAGCAGTGGGGGAAATCTATGCAAGCAGTGGGACAATGTAAGGGTCAGAGGGGTAAACTTGGTGGCTGAGAAGGAGAACTCAGGAAAACTGAGGGGAAGCACTGAGGCAAATTTGGAGTTGGGGAATCACTGGGTTAAGGGATCACTGGAGATCAACGTGGGACATGGTTCTGTAGCTAACCCTGTAAAAAGCCCTGTGTAAAAGTGTTAAGGAAGTTGTAATTTAGATGCAAAATGTGTTAACCACTTTTAAAGCATGTTGCCTTCCTTAGCATGGTATCATAGTTTCAAACAAGCCAAAATGCATGACATGGTTATGAATCATGGCTCTTGTGGCAAATTTGTGGTAAGATGTGGTGCAAAAAATACTGTATTAAAGATAGAGTTTCTTAGAAGGTGAAAATGTTCCTTTAATTTACACTAGGGCTGCAAAAAGAGTTTGGAGACTGAAAAAAACCCAAACCCATTATCTGAAGGAGTTTGAACTCCATCCAATGTGCACTCTTTAGTTGCACAACTGTTCCATTGCATTAAACAAGGCGGCCTAGAGCGCAGCACTGTTACCATTCAAAATCTGTTGAAGGCCAAAAGAAAAATGGAACACATCATAAAGAACCACAGCTTCATTTATGAGTGAACATTTTTTCGTCTAGAGATAGAGGGTCATATCCTCAGCTGGCCTAAATTGGTGTAGCTCCACCCAAGTCAACTGAGTTACACCAGTTTACTCAAGTTGATTACCTGGCCCAGAATATTTCTCCAATATACGAGTGCCCACACCAAAGATCAGATATGCCAAGAATATCTGATTTTTGACATTAAGAGTTGAGGTGACATTTCTTACCCAGCAGAACCACACAATCTTAACCCGACTCCCGCTTCATCTCCACAGTAAGGAGTCTCTTAGGATGATCGCATCATCTTCCCCCTCAAGCTTGTTTGTCTGTTGTAATCTTTGCCAACCATTCTTTTGTGTCAGGCTCCTGACCTATCTATTCTGAGACTGATCTGATTATGGGGGTACATTTTTAGAGAGGATTCAAAATGCAGTTTTAAACCTATCCAATCTAAATTAAAATGGCAAATGGTAAATTCCATCCTGTGGAACCATAATATCCCCAATGTAGGTCAGCAGCAGAGTTTGCACATGGGACCTTCACATCCACACCACAGCCCTCTACCACTTCAGCTAACACATATTGCAAGCAGGATTCTTGGATTCTCTTTCTGGTTCTGCAAGGGAAGTGTGGTCTGGTATTTTTCCCAATCTCTTGCAAAAAAGCATTATAAGAAAGTTGACATTTAAAACAGCTCATGGGAGGTAGTGATTTATATCTCAGGAATTCATTAAGCCAATGACCTTCGATTTGCATCACTCTTTCTACCCCAGGCCACAAACTAGCATACCAATTTACAGGCCACTCTGACCTATGTGTGTGAATTTCAGAGAGGTTAGAAAATTCAGCTTCAGACAGTGACAGTGATTCAACCTTAACTATGGTGCAGTCACTTGCCTCCCGTAATGTCCAGTCTTGATTTTCATGGTCCTTCAAAACAGAGGACTGATGTACTGAAGTCTGACCTGGTTTCTTCAGTTTTTCAGTGGAGTTACACAGGTGTAAATCTGGAGTATCAGTGGGGAATTAGGCCCTATGTCTGACAAATCCAATCAGAATGTTAACCCAAACCGCCCTCCCCTTATCGTAGATTATTGAAGCACAACTCATTGGGTATAGTCTTGCTTAGTGCTTCTTACTACTTTTTTCAGCTAGCTTTTCAACTTCTGATTTCTCAAAAACAAGAAATAAGCATGATGTCTAGATGCTATGGGGAACATGAACTCATGCCTCCAAGGAACTGTTTTCACTGGGATTGAAACCATGCTGCCTACCTAGAAGGATTCTCATGCAGTTTCCTTGATAGTTGGAGAATTTGTTTCTATTCTATTCAGGTTCATATTATGCACCCATCACCATAGCCGTTGAGCACCTTCCAACAATTAATTAAGCAATGTACTTAAAATATGTCATGTGTTTTCTGCCTGCTGTTATAACTGGGCTGTGAAACTATGCTATAGACTATCTAGAAAAGTAGGACCTCAGCTGATATAAATTGGTGTAGCTCCATTGACATCAATTGATTTACACCACCGGTAGAACTGGCCTGTAGTCTACAGCATAGTGCGGTTTTCACTGTTTTCAGAATAAAACCCCCAAAACAATAACAACAATAAAAACTCCCCTGTCAATACTGGTCAGGAAAGTATGCTGGAATCTTGAGTACAACCACATTTATACATAGCTGTGGCTAGCATGTTTTGAATTCTAGTGTGGACAGGACCTAAATTAGGAAAGAGGCAAGAGAAACTGAATACAAATGTGTGTACGGGAATATTAATGACTGGTACCAGTGACACTTTCACTTTGTTATTTAAAGCAACATCGGTGCTTTGGAAGAATACAGACACCGGAGAAGTGAAACTGGTTGCTGCTTTTAGCTCAGGCACAGTGTTTCTCTAATTTTAACTGTTTATGAATGTAGGGCTGAGAGCAAAGGAGAATGGAATTTAGTTATCCACTGAATAGGGACAGCATAGGTTGTGACAGTGTGACCTTCCACATGTTTTTTTTGCTAATGCGCAGGAATAAAAATGTGGCCACTTTTGGAGGGGCACTTTCTGTGCCTCCTGTGGCTGGAGGAGCTGGCTCTCCGCCCCTCCCTTCCCCCGCCTCCCCCGCCCTGCAGCCAGAAGAGCTGTGTCTCCCTGCCACGGCCCCAGGGTGGTGGAGCTTGCTCTCCCCTGGCAGCCAGAGGAGCTGGATCTCCTCCCCCCACCACAGCCCCAAGGCCGGAGGAGCTGTCATCTCCTGTCCTAGCTGGGCTGGAGGAGCATGCTCTCCCCACCCCGGCTGAGTTCTGTGCCCCCATTGATTGCGAGGACATGCCCCTCCTTCAGCCCCTCCCCTTGTGCACACCCCTTCCTGGAGATACTCACTTAGGTTCCATACCATAGTCTTTACAGATGATGGGACAATTCATTTTCTATGCCCATTTAGTCCTAGGCTTGAATGCCGAGGCTGCCAACAAAGCTACCAGTGGACTGCAGTAATGGTTTTGTGATAGGGACTCCTGTCCACTAGGAACTGGACTGAGGCTCCCAGCTTGTTTCATAGAGGCCACCTCCATCCACTGGATGGTGATGCCTTTTGATGGCTGGCTACTTATTTGGTTGATTATTGTAGAATCTAACTGTGAAAGCCTTCACATCCCACAGCCTATTCCCTGAGCCATTCGGTCCACTGCTGCAACCCCAGCAGTTTCTGGCTATAGACCCGGCACAAACCAACCATGGGAGGATTATCCCAGTATGGTGGCACAAGACCAGTTTAGAGATTCTGACATGACCCCATCATCTTCCGATCATTTCAGGGACAAATTCAGAGACCATGTCCATGATATTCCAATGTGGCAATGATCCCCAACTGCCATTTACCACCAGCATCCAATGTAAGTTGGAGCAGCCCTGAAGCTGCTCTATCTTATGCTGAAGGACCAGTCTCACTCAGAGCCACACCAGAGTCAGAGGCACAAACAGGTAAACTCTATGCCTTTATTGTAGCCCTTGACTTGCCCAGTGTGTTCCTCCGTTTATAGCTGAGGATCTGGACCCATTTATTTCTAAAATACTCTAGTATTTTTTAATAGTATAAAAATATTTACAACTTAGCAAAATGTGCTTATTATCTGATTGTTTGGTCTATGTCAGTGTGTTAACAAACATACAGGCCTTCCTTGTTACTGCATCCCAAAGCAGCTCCAGGTTCTTTGTCAAAGCTTTTAATAGCCCTTTGGATTGGAAAAGTGCCTAGACAGTCATAGGATTGCATGACTCACTGGGCAACAGAAAACTAGCTAAACACAAAGTTAAAAGAATCAAAACAGCTACACTAGGTCATTTTGAAATATCGGTATCTGAGTTACACAGTTCATAGAGAGATTATTTTAGTAGCTTGCAAAGAACATCAAATTGCTGGAATTTCTGAAATGTTTGAGAAGTAAGTTCAAGGTCATATTTGAACACAAACATGTTGCACATGGTAATTATCATGAGTGTTATATTTACTGGTACAAAGTATTCAGAGGCATGCAGCAAGTAAACTAATGATCTGTCGCTGAGCAAAGTTTAACTTTGAGTACTGTGTTATGGATTTCAAAATGTTTTAATGTCAGGCTTTCTGAAATCACAACAAGAAAAATATTTTGATTGTGAAAGAAATGTGAAAGATTTACTTGAGACAGAAAGAGAAGTGAGGCAGTAGGCAGAAAGGCCTGCAAAAATATTTTCCCAATGCTACATATAGTGTTTAAATCCAGTCATATAGCCAGCATATGTAGTGTGACCAGATGTCCCCCTTTTAAAGGGACAGTCCCGTTTTTTGGGACTTTTTCGTATATAGGTGCCTATTACCCCCCACCCGCTGTCCCGTTTTTTCACAGTTGCTATCTGATCACCCTAAGCATATGAGAACAATGGGAACCAAGCCAAATCTTATGTGTACTCATATCTAAATTTTCACAAACAATTTAAACTGTCTCCTGATCATCTTGGAGCTGGTACATTTTGATACATTGTCAGAATGAAACTGCATTACCAAAAGTGAGATCAGCATTTACAGAAGGCCTTTGTGAGTAATACACAGGTCCCGTCTCTTGACACAGAATCCCTGTACTGGAGGCAGTTTCAGTATTAATCAGTCTGCTGTTGCTAAGGGCTACAATTTGCTAACAGAAAACTTGGATTGGTCACTGATTCATTGTAATGGGGCACTGTTAATTTGCAGTGTTTTAATTTACCCAACTGTGTTTCCTTCAAGATTATATTAACAAAAGAGTCATTAACAAAGAATTTCTGTTGCCATTGATGTGTGTGTGTGTGTGTGTGTGTGTGTGTGTGTGTGTGTGTGTTCTCTCTGGAAGGTTTCAAAGCACTGGTATATTTAGTTTATTAAAGGCATGATTTTGCTTCCATTGAAGTCAATGGCAAAACTTCCACTGACATCATGGGGAGAAGAATTGAGGCCTAAGGGTAAAATTCAGTTTTGTGCAGAGGGCCAGCACAACACCTATTTACCATTTAAGCCCCACAGGGTGGTGCATAAATTTGTGCTTGCCCTTGGCACATGGGTGATTTTCTCCCTAAAAGAGGAAATCAAGCTAATGGAGTAGCCTAAATAAGGTGAAACCAGCAATTGTTGGTAGTGAGTCCAAGCGGCGAGATTCAGATCTGAAGTCTTAAACCACCCCCATAAGAATCAGGGGGCGGACAGTTCTGCCAACTATAGAGATGGGG
Source organism: Malaclemys terrapin pileata (assembly GCF_027887155.1). NCBI lineage: Eukaryota > Metazoa > Chordata > Testudines > Emydidae > Malaclemys > Malaclemys terrapin. Next base: position 261,684,588 of record NC_071506.1, read on the forward strand.
GGGGCAGCTGTGAAATTCAGACCCAAATCTGGATTCAGAGGGGCGGAAGGATGTGCTCAGCACTAATTCTTAGCAAATAATCATTAAGGCCCCAGTTCACCAAAGCATTACAGCATGTGCTTAAGTGCTTTGCTGAATGAAAATCGCCTGATGGATCAGGAACTATACAAATAAAGCAAAACCCAGCAGCACTTCAGACATGGACAGAGTCAAATTTACTCCCAAGGGAGCTGCAATCGGCACTTTTTGCCCATAGGCAGCCCTACTCATGAGTGGATTCACCCCCAGGGAAAGGCCAAGGCCCATACCACCACCATCAGATCCTCAGGGTTCCTACATAATAACACTTAGTTCTTAGTATTTTTCATCCCTATCTCTCAAAGTAATTTACAAAGGAGTTCATCATTATTACCACCATTTTTACAGAAGGGGTAACTGAGGCAGAGAGAGGTGGAGTGACCTGCACAAGGTCACTCAGCAGGCAAATGGCATAGCTGGGAGTACAACTTACGTCTACCGAGTCCTAGTCCAGTACTCTGTCCTCTAGACTTCTGGGCTAACCCCGCCCACTTTTGTGACTGTATTTGCCAACTCTGGACCCCTGTTGGAACAGGGGTTACATTAAGCTTGCTCAAGCAACCATACCACTGCCAGGGAACTGCAATCACAAGCCAGTGGAAGCCAGGGATGAGTTGTCTGACTATACAGATAGTTTTATTTCCGCTCCCTTCCCCTACAAAAATCTGCTCATGATACTATGTGTTTTTATCTAATGCAAAAGTAGCAATGTTCATTTAAAAACACTTACATTTGCAAAACCTCTCAGAGGGCAAGATCCTGATCTCGGTGGCCTGGGTATAATTGTACAGTAACATATTCATAGTCAACAGCATTTCTCTGGATTTACGCAGTTGTCACCGAGTGTAGAATTAGGCTCGGTATTACCATTTCTTGTGATTTTACCATAAGTCTAGCAATATTGGGGGTTTTTCCCTTAATGCCTGCACTACTGGAATCATGTGAAAATGTGAGAATCTCAGTTTTCATTTTTTATGAATAAGTTTTTAACTCTTATGGTCGTGGAATAAAACTGGCAAATGTGAACTCTAAAGGCTCAAAAAACCAGAAGGCAATAAAAAGAAATCCATATGTACTTTTTTATTTAATCTCATGATTTTTTAAGTCCATCTCACAATTTGTGGGGCCTGACTCATATTTTTGAACATTTGGGGTTGCCAATACCGCAGGCCCAGAAGATAGCTTTTCCTATTTATTGGATCTCATATTTATATGAGTGACTCATGCAGTATCATGGGGACAGCAAGAAGGAATGTGCTGTGTTCACTGCATCATCCATTTAATATCCTGGGCACAACATTTTTAGAGTGACTGGGAGATTCTCTATCAGGCCTTTTATTAATATGCTTCTAGATTTGTCTACCTAACTTGCAACTGCACTAACAATCCTTCTGTATGGCCCTGGGTGAAAACTGAGAGGTAACATCAGCTGAAGGCAATGGACTGACCAGAGTGTGTCCCCATTTTGAATGGATAGTTACAACTCTGTGTAATACAGAACCATAAAATATGGGCTAGGTCAGATATGCTTTTAAAACATGAGCATAACTATTAATAATTAAATATAATAGCCAATATCATTCCCCTAGAAAGCAATTTCTCTCCCCACTAGCACACAGAGCAAAGACTACATCAATATTTGGAGATGGATAGATAGCTTAATTCATTTTGCAAATCCGGGGAAGTGATACTTCAGCACTTTTGCATAAACTGTCTCCAACACTGAAAATTAGCTAAGGGGGGTGAAAAGGGTGAAAATGTCAGGCATAGAAGGATTTAATTTTTCTCTTGTTTAAAATATCATCAGTTATCTGCAATCAATGTAATGAGACAGCTTTCCATACAATAATGATTTACAATATGTTTATAGGCAGAGATAGGAGTAATCATAAGGTTAGATTTGTCTCCATGTGAATTCTTTGAGCATCAGAAATGCTTAGTTCTGCAGTTCTCTCAGCCTAAGAATGCACAAGAGACAGACTTAGATCTACATAAGGTTTCTCTACTTCCCCACACAAATATGTGTAGTATACGCAGGCAATCTGGCCTTAACTTCATATAAACATATCCAATAACCAGATGCTTAAGACATGCAAAAATCAACGATCCCAATGAACGAAAAGCAATACAATCAGTGCTTAAATATCTAAACGTGTATTAAAGGAAACACACTCCTGGACTTAGTGTTTTAATTTTCTTAACTTTCCATTGTCTGGGATTTCCTGTTTTAAAGCTGGCGGGGAGTGGGGGTGGGGGAGAGTGAGGAATGCTTCCACTGCTGATGTCCTTTCCCAGTGGGTAATCTCTGCCCCAGTGTTTTAAGTGGAGCTGAGATCAATGTGGTTCTGCTATGTTTATTTCCTTGCATGTGCACCAGAATTGCTGATATCAGCAGATCTCTGCAAATGGTGCTTGACACAGGCTCTGCTGCTGTCACACAAGGAACACAAGCCTGTTTTTATGGGCATCACAAAAATCATATATTTAATATTTCTTAGCAACAGAATCTTTCTTAGGTACTTCTATAGTCCTTGTTAACAAAGTACCTCACAATCTATAATGTATTTATGCTCACAAAACCCCTCTGAGGTGGAGAAGTGACATTATTCCCATTCTACAGATGGTGATCTGAAGTATTGAGAGACTATGGGCTTTGTGCAGCATTGTGCACTGTGGGGTTGTGAATTCTAATGCACAGCAGCTAAACAAAATGTCCCTAGTGCACACCAGCAGGGTCTACGGGGGCCAGTTAGCAAGCAACAGAATTCATATTCTCATAGGTCACATTGTTGCACTCTATAGACAAGCTCTAAGTGACTTGTCCACACTCACATAGGAAATCTGTGGTGGAGCAGGACATTCTACTCAGGTCTCTGTAGTCCAAGGCTGGCACCTGAGCCATTGGACTATTCTTCCTCTCAGTGGGTGAGTGATGGTTTTAACAAATCAAATTATTCTGGAATCCTAATGCCTTTCCCCATTAGATTCCAGCTATAGTTTGTGTGAGGAGCTATGTAACATTTATATATGTATGCCATCCCTGAAATACTCAACTTTAACCCACCAAAAAATAACACTGCTCTACAGCCAAAACGCTTCTGAAATAAATGTAGTCAAACTTTACTAATTCTGGGTCACTGAGAACAAAAATGATGCTTAAAATTGTTGATTGGCTCTAGTTTTCAAGATATGCTATTGGGTCAGTATATACGACCCTTGACTTGGGAATGGCGGAGGATAAGTGAGTTATAAAGGGAAGGGATCTCAATTTAAACCAGAAATGACTAAAATACATCTTTGAGTGGATCTCTGAATAAATCTATGACTGGGTTTGGACAGTACTTGCTTTTTAGGCAAAACAATGAATGATGCAATCTGAAGCTGGTATTGCGTCATACATGATATGAATTGCATCATGTTATTCCTAGAAGTCATGGATGATGCAATCATAACGAAACTTACATCACTCTGCTGAACAAATTGCCCTATATCAGCTCTAGAAATCATATAGTGTCGTGCTCTCTTATTTGTCAGTGTTTGATTTTGCAAAGGAACACATTTCTGTTTAGCCAGAGTGAGCAGAGATGCCTCGTACTTGTGTGAACAGTGCAGATAACTTCTGCTATGTTTGTGGTGAAGTGACTTTTGCATCACAAAAGCGCAGTATAACCACTATGGTTAAGAAAGTCTATCACCTTTATTTCGTCTGCAAAATTGGAGATCAGGACAAGAGGTGGGCCTCACACATATGCTGCAACACTTGTGCAACAAATCTTGGCCAGTGGTTGAACAGGAAAAGGAAATCTGTGCCTTTTGCAGTGCCAATGATTTGGAGAGAGCCAACAGATCATACCAGCAATTGTTACTTCTGTATGGTGCCTCCAGTTGGGAAAGGTGTGTCAAAGAAGAAAAAGTGGACTGTGCATTATCCAAACATTCTATCAGCTATACGCCCAGTATCCCACAGAGAAGGACTGCCGGTTCCTGATGCACCAGAATCATTCTCACTTGAGTCAGACGAGGAAGAGGAAGAGTCTGAAACTTCTGGTCCTGAACCATCAATGTCGCAGGACCCACATTTTCTCCCATCCTCCTCCTCTGAACCACACCTCATAACACAAGGTGAACTGAATGACCTTGTCAGGGATTTGGAACTACCCAAGAGTAAGGCAGAGCTGTTGGGCTCCAGACTACAGCAGTGGAATCTCCTGGCAGGTGATGATGTTAGGGTTTCCATGTTCCGTGACTATCAAAAGGATCTTGTCCCATTCTTCATGGAAGGTGATCTTGTAGCCTGCAACAACATCGATGGTGTGATGGCAGCCCTCAACATCGTTCATGATCCAGATGAGTGGAGACTATTCATTGATTCATCGAAGATGAGTCTTAAAGCTGTTTTACTGCATAATGGCAATGTTTTGCCATCAATTCCAGTTGGTCATGCAGTCCATATGAAGGAAACCTATGACAACATGAAACAACTTTTGAGGTGCACAAACTATGACCAACATCAGTGGCAGCTTTGTGGCGATTTGAAGGTTGTTGCTCTCTTGCTTGGTCTGCAGACTGGATACACAAAGTACTGCTGTTTTCTCTGCGAATGGGATAGTCGTGCAAGAGATTCTCAGTACATGAAGAAAGACTGGCCACTCCGACAGTCATTGGAGCCTGGGAGGAAAAATGTTCAGCATCCACCACTTGTTGAATCAAGGAAGATTTTTTTTACCACCCTTACACATCAAGCTGGGTCTGATGAAGAACTTTGTCAAGGCCATTGACAAAACACAAGCAGCTTTCAAGTACCTCCGTGGAAAATTTCCAAGGTTAAGTGAAGTTAAGATAAAGGAAGGTGTCTTTGTTGGTCCTCAGATTCGTGAACTTCTTCGAGATGATGCATTTGATTATGCACTGCATGGCAAGGAAAAGACGGCATGGAAAGCCTTCCAGTTAGTGGCAATAAATATTCTCGGAAACAACAAGGCAGACAACTACAGGTTGTTGGTGGAAAACCTTCTCAAGGCATACAAAAGCCTTGGTTGCAACATGTCACTAAAGATACATTTTTTGCACTCTCATCTAGATTTTTTTCCACCGAACTGCGGAGCAGTGAGCGACGAGCACGGCGAGCGATTTCACCAGGACATTACAACAATGAAGAAACGCTATCAGGGCAAATGGAGCCCATCAATGCTTGCAGACTATTGCTGGACAGTGACAAGAGATGCTCCATTTAATGAATACAAGAGACAAGCCAAGAAGCGCCGAGTAGACACTGAATAGGACTAAACTATGTACAGAATAGTTTTTTGCCTTTTGTTTCATAATCAATTTTATTTATATAACCCTTTTGCTGATTTTTAAAGTGTTACATAAACAGGACAGGTGAAATATTATCATGTAAAGCAACCATAAACACATGAAAAGACCTAGGTTTACAATTTATGATTAAAACTCTACTATCTACACAATATGCATAGACATAAAATGTAAAAACTTAAATATCTTAGAAACAGTAGCCAATCAGTTGTTTTAATTGTCATATTTGAATTCAGCACATTAAAATACATAATAAATAGCACATTTTATCTCTGAAGCAGCCGACTTCTCAAAAATTGTAGACCAGTGTAACCTATATTTACCTAGCATAAAATATTAGAACTGTTCAAAAATTATTGTCAAAATATTTTTGTGCAAAGTGTTCATTTTCAGTTTTTCAATGCAAAATCTGAAAAAATGCAATTTTCTTTTATTGTTGAAAACCCAGAAAAATTCCACCCCAAAAAATTAATTAAAAACATAGAGACAAAAATTGAAAAATTTCCCAGAAAATATTTACCATTTTCCAACAGTTATCAAATATGGAAAGCTTAATGTGGGTCATTGTCTTTTCTCTAGCAGCTGTAATTCCAATCAGCACCCCTGTGCAGGAGTCACTCTAAAGTCTACGTTTCTCCAACAGCAGCCAGATAATGATCACCATATCCCCACATGCTGGTAAACTGTGGACCATTGCAGTACATAAATTATTACGTTGTGGACCTTAATGGCTCAACCTGGTCCATTTTACAAATGAAATCATTTAACAGTTCCCAAAATAATACACAGGCTTTAATCCTTTGCAGTGTCATAGTGTTCACCATCCAACTATCTCAAAGTACTTAACAATTCTATTCCCAACTCTACAACAGCTTACCTGCTGGCTGATATTGGGCAAGTCACTTCATTCCTCTGTACCTCTGCTCCACCGCCTGTCTTGTCTATTTAGACTGTAAGCTTTTCAAGACAGGGACTGTCCTGGAAAGAAACAAGTCACTTACTATGAGTCAAAATAGCACAAGGGCCTCGAGGTGGTATTGAAATGCAAATAAAAATAGTAATAATACTAATTATTAATAAATCAGTGGGAGGGATTATAAACAGGAAGTCTTGTCTTCCAGTCTCATGTTTATTCCACTAAGCCATACTGCCTTTGAGCTATTTTCTTAAGTATCATCCCCAAAAGTGTCAGATTAGAACAAATACAACTATTGAGGAAGCAAATATAAATATAGTATTTTACAGTATGCTTTTTATATATATGCTTCTTTCAAACTACAGATTGATAGTATCTCAACCCAGGTATTCACATTGCTGAAAGCTGCTCCTAGGCAAAGCAACTAATAAAGTACATCTTGAAGCTTGTATCTATGGCAATTGTGATGCACGTACAAATACTCAGCATAGTGACGTTTTTGGGAAACAACCCTTTAAGTGAGTGTATCAGTTTCTTCCTCCAGTTACAGTAAAAGCTTCAGGGTTCCTGTAGACATTAACAAAGCAAAGGCACCATGATTTCAGCTTGGTGAGTCACACTCTTGACAGAGCAGGTATGTGTGGGATATTAACAGACTATAATGCCTAGGTTTTCTCTGTCTCACTGGATTAAATCATTAATGACGAATTTTGCAGACAATGTTAAGGATCAAAAGACAGTGCTGCACTTCTCATCTCAATATCCCCTTATAAAATAAAATCCCCTTATATCAGTTACCCTGGGTAGCTTGTAATGAAAGGTGTAGGCCTGCTTCTCCTCTAACTTATAATGGGGTAAATCAGCAGTAACTATATTGAACTCATTGTAAAACTGGTATGAGTGAGGGGAGGAGCAAGTCCAGGGCATTTTTAGGAATGGGGGCCTGATCCTTCAAATTGCAACTCAAGTAGTCCATATTCAGCTGAATAGTCCCAGTGAAGCCAATAGTCAATGTGAGAGAAGGGGATGTTCATGGAACTACTTGAATGAACAAAGGCTACTTATACATATGAGGAAGGATAGAAGTAGAAAGCTTTTTTTTCTCTTGGGCAAGGGAAACACCCTCATACACAACAACCTGAATCCCTCCTAAAATCGGACTTACCCTTTGCCTCTCCGCTCTGTAGCCTTGGTCTGCCCTGAACCTCCTATATTTCCTTTGTCTTCTAATCTGCCTCTCACTTCCTCTGCCTCACTGCCTCATGAACGTCACTGATTTGTATCTATTGAAATTCTTATCCACGTCACTCTCCTCTCATCCAAACTTCCCCATGATCAGGGACGGCTCTATGTTTTTTGCCGCCTCAAGCATGGCAGTCAGGCAGCCTTCGGGGGTGATCACAGCTGGTCACTTGGATTCGGCGGCGTTTCTGTGGGTGATCTGCCAGTCCCGTGCCTTCGGCATACCCGCCGCCGAATTGCCGCCGAAGCCACAGGACCAGCGGACCTCCCGCAGGCATGCCGCCTGTCTGCCGCCCTCATAGCGATCGGCAGGCCGCCCCCCACTGGTGTCTGGAGCCACCTCTGCCCATGATGTCCCCAAGTCCCATCTCCCTAGCCTATACAATATTGCTGCCTGCCTTATCATATAGTCAAAAAGCTATGATCACATCCTCCAGTCACCAGACAAATCTACTTTAATATCCAATGCAAAATTGTCTTTCTTTTTATAAACTCAGTGATCTGGTTCATAGGTGTCACATCTCTTCACATCTTGTCCCAGACTCCAGTCATCTAGCACATGCCTCTCCTTTTATAGGCTAATATCATTATAGAAAATTCTTTTCTGCATATTCTACTGTGACACTGCACCCCGTATTCTTCACAGTGATATTATTATATGATGATATCATATTTATGATATATTTTATGCATGGTAAGGCATGTGAGGTGTCATTGGAAAGGTTATGATTTGCTGAATATGATTATGCTATTTGTATGCATGTATCATTTTTGTACCCAAGGTTATTAATATTGACTGTGTATTTATTTCACAAAGAGCTATTCCTGGGCAATGCCCATTAGGCAAAATGTTCTCAGTCAAGATGGCTGGCGGGGAAGGGCCCATTCAGGTTAATGAACAATTAGGGAAGAAATAATAGGCCTTAGGAGAAGCTTATCTCCCACCTGGCGAGCCTTCCTGTGAGCCAAACAGCCAGTGGAGCTGTGCTTATTTACACCAGATTTAAATCTGGTCCTCAAATCCCATATGAAGACATACATTTTCTCCCTGGCCTATTTCTCCCGCTCTGCAATTTTTGTATTTGTTATAACTTTATAACTCTACCTATTTCAATCTCTAAAGGGCTTTAGAGTAGAGTTCATATGAAAGATTTTACACAAAATAAAGTTGTATTGTATCTCAGCTCCTGTAAAATCCCATTGATATCTTTGGGTATATGATATATCTTAATAATGGAATCATACATGATAATTAATATTTGTACATGAAAGCTCTAAGGAATGCTACATTTCTTTTTTCCCCTTAGCTAGGCATGATATTAATTAATACACTGCAAAGTGATTAAAATCATTTTTAAATAATGAACAATACCGAGACAGACAAGTTAATTGATTGATTGGTGTATGAGCAGGATCCTAAGGGACTAGTATTTGCATATTAACACAGATCCTGTCTTAACGAGCTGCTTGCCACATTTTATCTTCCTTTGAGCAGCACTGTGCATGATAAAATAACACAAATAAGCCTATTGGATTGCTACGTCTCAAGGGAACATTGTGCAAACTTTAAAAATGCCCTTCACTAAATTTGACCTATGCACACATCACATACATCTGCAGAGAGAGCTATGTAGATGTATTGAACTTTTAGTGAAAGAGGCTTGTTAAAGTTAGCCATTCTGAAGAATTATTCGTAAAGACTAGAGCAATCTTCTCCATGTTGATCTGACATTTGCCTCAACCCTGATCTGGTGGGTAGGAGGAGAGGAGAGTCCAGTGTCCAAGCTCATTCAATCCATGGCCTCTTTGCTGTGACTGCCAACAAGAAGCAGTATGCCAACTAGTTCTAATTGTCCACAAGAATGGGGCTGCGATCACCAACTCATTTCACACAGGCCATCAGGCAGTAACATTCAATCACTAGAGTCCAATCCTGCATCCACCGAAGACAGATGCAAAACTTCCAGCATCTTCAATAGTGTAGGACTAGATGTGGAAGAGTGTCCTAGAGGCAGTGACAGTCAACATGTCCACAACTGGACACATGACAACATGTGACCAATTCCCCCTCTTTTGTCAATATAGTCAAACCTTGCTTACCTAAATGCTAATGAAATGAAATTCTTAATGTTGTTAAGGCTGGATATGAAGCCCAAGTTTTGACTTCATCTCATAAGTCTGCTTGACTTACAGTCCTTGAGCCAGATCCTGAAATGGTATAAACTTCTGGGCAAGCTCCCAAAGTACCCGGGTGCTCCTTGAGATCAACAGATAATTGAGTTTCTATTGTTTTACTGAATTTTGAACAAATATAATGGCACTATACAAATGGAGTAATCATCATTGGTGTAAGCAAGGACAACTTCACTCATCCCAAGGATCCAGCTGTCTCAGGGATTTATCAGTGAAGACAGTACCTGGAACTGAATCCAGAGCAGGAATAGGAACCAGTGACAACTGTGTAGCACTGATAGGATATGCTGTCTTCAGGGTGAATTGCCACATGAACCAGCTGCAGATTTTGAATGAAGTCTGTCATCAGTCCTTAAGAGACAGTACTGCCATTTTGATTGCTATAGTTTGTAGAATATCTAGAGTATTTTCATCTAGAGAATACAGGTTAAAGCAACCTTAGAAACTGTAATAGTTTATGATTACTATACTGAGCAGATTTAAGTCCATATTGTGTACAGGGATAATTAATCTACTTAGGGAATTTTTGACTCAAATGGATTGTTTCAAATAGGTTGTCTTAAATTAATTTAAGACAGAGCTTAGGCCAATCCTTCTTCTCATGATATGAATTTGTTCTCTCTTTAGATTTGGATGTCATTTGCTAATCCTTTTATTTCTAATGGAAACAAAACTAAAAATCTCAGAAAAATCATCTCTTTAATGCTATTCTAATAATTTATACTGTATATTAATAATTACAGGTTGTTCCTGGCTGTAATAGAGGCCATCAAGATTTTTTAGAAATCAGCACTGAAATATTTTGTTAGTCTTATAGTCTTTGCTAATATCTGTCACTTTTTACCATAGAATAAATATGCCATGTCTGTCTACCTTTCCGTCAATCACCTATCTATCTGTGTCTCTTAAATGGAAAAAATAAAGCCATGTTAATGCAATATTAAGGTTGTACTGTTAACATCACAAAGAGTCAGATTGCAATACTCTTACTAGAGCTGAATAATATCTTATAAGCAGACTAATTGAAGTCAATACATCTATTTGCAGAGTAGAGGACTATTTAATAAGTGAAATACTGGATCCATTGATGTCAATGCAGGTTTTGCCACAGACACTAATGGAATCAGGAATTCACCCAATGTGAGCATGAGAATCACAATCGGAGCCAAGGTAAAGAAATGCAAAAGTTATGTTTCTAACAGTAACATCTATCTTGCACATCCTGTACTTATATTTTAAATACATTTTGCCAAAACAAAACAGACATATACTAAGCAAAACTGATTAAAATTAAATGTCAACTTTGAAATTTGGAGGGGAAAAAAAAGGAAAAAATTGTAAAACTTTTTCTTCCATTTTTTGACCACTGAGTGAGCTAATAAAGTTATTTCAATACTTGAAATGCTGATCGAATCTTTTTCAACATTTTGAACATCAGAGCGAAAAGCAAAAAAAAAAAAAAAGGTGCAAAAATACTTATACCTTGTACTTCCCACCCCCTTTGTTTTTGACCTGCTCTAATACTAAACTACTCATTTAACCCCAAAACAGGAAGAGGAAATATTACCTATGTGCGGCAAGGCTGAGATAATGTAGATGTAGGAGCCTTAGCTTTAACACTTCCTCAGTTCAGTGCCCAATGTTCATGTTAAATTACAGCTTTGTCTCACAAAGACTGGATTTTATTCATAAGAAAAACCTGTAACTCAAAAACAACATAAGAGATTTTGCTCCAAATTTAAAACAAAACAAAACAAACAAACAAACACAAATACTGCAGGAAACATGGAAAATGTTATTCTCTTTAGCCAGGCACTGATCCAAACCCTAAATAAGTTAACAGAAAGACTATCAAGTTTCAAGAGCTTTAGATCAGGTCGTAAATGAGTGTTTCAGAAAGGTACATGTATGTATAAAACAGAGATATAGTGGAAACAGTCTCAATTTTAAATATATTATTGTCATATTCCAGTAGCACCTAATATTCCCAGTCAGGATTGATGGTGCTAGGTATATATTTTGTATTATTCATTCAGGCTTTATTTCTTGTCTTCAATCAAGTGTAGTTCTTGTTTATCCTGCATGCTTCCACATTCTTTTAAATCTTATTTGGGATGTTTATTGAATTTTCAGTGGTTAGTCTCATGTTTAAGAAGCCCTCATTCAAGGCCCTTACTCTGTATATTTTTGTATTAGAGGATGTCAATGAGAGTTTATTTCAGTGGGATACAGGATGTTGGTCTGAGGTCTCTGGTTCCTCTTGCAGAAGAGAAAATGTGAATAGATTTTAATTTCAGACTGTAGAAATGCCAAAATTAATCCCCCAACTCAATAGCCTGATTCATAACATTCACTGTGGTTTAGTCACTTGTGGATTATGAAACACTTAATATTGCAGTGAATTACAAGGCTTTTACACAATTCACAAGTGAAAAAAACACCCATGATTAAGAGACTATGAGGCAGTTTAAAGAGGAGAATGTATTGGTTCAAGATGTAGTTCCATCCTGCTGGTTCTACCTACTATCCCTACACTGGAAAAAAAAAAAAGGAAACAAATGCAATCGATTGTATCTCTCTGAAGGGAGCTCATAAGACCCTCCTCTAGGTGTATAGAGGTCTTTTTGTGGTTTGGGAGATAGCAGAATGCCTCCAATGCATAGGCAAGAGCCCTCATAACAGAAATCCATGGATGCAAAAATATGTGAATTCCAGTGTTAGGAGTATTCGGATGGAAAACAACTACTAAGATCATCTTCCTTGCCAACCCGTCTAGCATCACACACATCTTTCAAGCCCTCCGCTGGTTCCTCCTTCTCCACAGCATCAAGTTCAAGCTTCTTGTCATTATCTTCAAGGCACTACATAGTTCTGCCCTTTTCTACTTGGCAAACCTTATTGCTTATTATATCACTACACTCCCGCCACCCCCATAATGACAGTCTAAAAGCCCTATTTGTCCACTTTTCCCACAACCATATCTACACTTTCTCCTATATATACCCAACGTGCTGCTCTCTGCATTGTGATTATTCACATACATTATAGATTTATTTGGACTTCTGTGTATGTGATTATTATTTTGTCGTACTGTAGTGCCTAGGAACCCAAGTCAGGACCAGGATCTCAGTGTGCTAGGTGTTGTACAAACACAGAACTAAAAAAGGGGTCCCTGCCCCAAAGAAGTTAGAATCTAGACAAGAGCCAACAGATGGATACAGACAGACTGATGAGAGAGTAGAAGGAAAGAATGTGAAGCTTTCCACCCCAGCGATGTTGTATTTCAGTGGAATATTTTCTCTCTCTCTCTCTATATATATATATACAGGGAGAGATCCTCAGCAGGCATAAATCAGTGTAGCTCCACTGGAGCCACTTTTACTCTAGCCCATATTTTGCTGAGTACTTGAGAATCTCCTGAAAGGTAGACATTAGACCCTGTTCCAAAGAGCTTACAATCCAATTAGATCACTGTTGATAGGGCAGTATATAAACTTATGCCTCTGTGCCTCCTATTTAAACCTATGGGGCACAGGTTTATATCCTACCCTGTCCGTGATCTAATTGGACTGTAAACTCTTTGGGACGGGGTCTAATGTCTTACAATCCAATTAGATCACGGGCATGGCAGGATATAAACCCATGCCTCATAAGTTTAAATAGGAGGCATAGAAGCATGGGTTTATATCCTATCATGCCCGTGATCTAATTGGATTGTAAACTCTTTGGGACAGCATCTATATCATTTCTTCAGATCCTCAGATGGTGTAAATTGGCATAGCTGCATTGATTTGAGTGGAGTTATGCTGCTTTACATCAGAAGGAGATCTGGCCCCCTTTCCTCAAATTCTTTTCTTTTGAATAGATATGTAGATGTCCTCGTATGCCACCTGATTGCATCTCATGCCATTAGATAATGGGAATTGGATTCTCCATGTTACTCACGGTGCTACCCATTTTGTCACTTTCTGAGACTAGGACTCATCATCTCTTAAAACCTTCTTTGGGGGAAGCAGACAAGATTACAAACAACTGAAACAAACTGCAGAGACAAGCTGGCATTTTGTTCCTCTGCTGATGCTTACACTATGGTAGGGAATATGTCAGGGATAATTAGACAGGTTGGCTTATTTCCACCAGATTTTTTTAATTTATCTTTTTTTGCAAAAATAGTACAATATAAGCAAGTTAGAAAGAAACCAAAGTATCAGACAGAGCTATTTCACTATAACACATCACGTAGAACCGCCTTTTAAACCGTGTAATATAGTTCCTAATGCAAGAGTTGTTTATATTTGAATGTAAATGCTCGCAGAAGAGAAATATCATAAAGGTGATTTGGATCCTATTGGTCTCTTGAGCTTTCTGTGACTGGCATTTCTCCCTGGGGTAATTTATAAATGATTGTTCCCTGTTGCAAGAACATTGGCAGGCTTGAGGAAAAAATAGCTGCAATTTTCACTCTAATGTGGCTGGCTCATATCCAGAAATTGCAGAAAGCCTAATTGCTACAAAACTGAGATTGGAGGCTTATTCCTATGTCTATAGTTAATGACATAGTATGAAAAATGCAATATTTTATATTACACACGTGTGAAATTTTCCTATTCCCAGCAACAGAAGTGGTCCAGTAAAAAGGTACATTTAAACAGTAAAACGACACTAACTGGACATCAGAAGTTGTATAACTTACATAGTAAAACATGGAGAACTCTGATCTAGGTCAAAGGCCTTATCAGACACAAAGACCTAGTAGGTTTGAATATCTACTGGAAACCTTCAAATGTCTTAAAATAAAGCATCTGCTGAAAGAAGATACAGTGACATTAATGGCTGCCTAGACACCATTCTATTTCAGTGTCATGGACGCTTTGGGGCCTATCAAAAATAAATGGCAGTAACTAGGTAAGAAGCTAGGCTTCTGTGACTTCCAGCCAAATTGCAATGCAAACAAACTCCAGCAAAGTCTTCCACAACACCTTCTGAGTTATCTCTGCACCACTGTCTCCAGTCAAAAATTTATAAAATTGGATTTGCTGATTACACTTGTCTGGACAATAGACTTTGGCTGCTAATACTTTATATAACATGCCAGCCTTGGACAAGTGAATAACTAATTGACTAACTTTACCTTAACTAAAGTACTGTAGCAGGTTTGATTTAAAGGTCTTGATTGACCTTTTACATCAGTTTTACATCTGCAAAATTCCACTGACTTAAATGGAGTTATGCTTGATTTACTCTGCTATAAGTGTCAAGTATCAGGGGGTAGCCGTGTTAGTCTGTATCTACAAAAACAACAAGGAGTCTAGTGGCACCTTAAAGACTAACAGATTTATTTGGGCATAAGCTTTCATGGGTAAAAACCTCACTTCTTCAGATGCATAGAGTGAAAGTTACAGATGCAGGCATTATATACTGACACATGGAGAGCAAGGAGTTACTTCGCAAGTGGAGAACCAGTGTTGACAGGGCCAATTCAATCAGGGTGGATGTAGTCCACTCCCAATAATAGATGAGGAGGTGTCAATTCCAGGAGAGGAAAAGCTGCTTCTGTAATGAGCCAGCCACTCCCTGTCCCTATTCAAGCCCAGATTAATGGTGTTAAATTTGCAAATCAATTTTAGTTCTGCTGTTTCTCTTTGAAGTCTGTTTCTGAAGTTTTTTTGTTCAATGATAGTGACTTTTAAATCTGTAATAGAATGACCAGGGAGACTGAAGTGTTCACTTACTGGCTTATGTATGTTACCATTCCTGATGTCCGATTTGTGTCTGAGAGGCAAGAATTTAAAACAGTAGGCAAAGAGTTCCTTCCAAAATCCTCAGCATGTTCTGTTTTGGAAGCAGAGAAGTTCTTGTAGGCAGGGAAATCAGATCTTTTTTTCAGATATTGTCTCTCTATCCCTCCTCCACCCCCAAATCCACTTTGTGTCCCATTTCTGACAGAGAGAAAATAAAATCTTTCCGAAATGTTTAATCTTTCATATAAAACAAATACATTTAGCTACTTATTAATGTTTAATATCTTAAAACATCATTGCCAAATTGTTTACAGGGTTAATAAGCATTTGTATTTTAATTATTTAAACAAATTCTCAAATATTCAAAATGGAGTACAAGAAATTAATAATTTACACATTAGGCCCACAACCAGGAAACCTGCAATTGTTAGTGTGTGTGAGAGAAATTTTTCACACAAGAATAAAGCATTAAATATACAGTAAAAAAAATGCATTTTCAAGATGAAATCTTTATATAATTTAGTGGGGAGAGGTGATAGGGAAATTCTAGAAAAAAAACTCCATGATTGCCTAGAAATGGTTTAGGGTTTTTTTCAGTAGATTGGAAGGGATGATGTTACAGAGAAGAGAAATGAACTCAGTTAAAATGTGAGGAGGGCTTCTTTGTGAAGCACTTTTGTTTCTAGCCATTTACATTAAAGCCATTTTAGGAGGGGGAAAAGGGTTGCTATAGTCAGAGACCAGCAAATCAAACTTTCTAATTAACTGCACTCTGCACTATTTGCACCAAGCTACGTGTGCTGGTTGACAAAAATGGCCTTCAGTGCTTGTTTGCAAACAAATTTAAATATTCAGTGCATCACTTCTGGGAAGGAGGCCATCTTTTTCATACTATAAATCTGGGATGGAACATTTATTAGTGACCTATGCTTAGTTCCACTGGCTTCTGGATACCAGGGAGAGTCAGTATCATGCTGTAGCCTGCAAAATCCCAGAACTATAATATAATAATAGTCAGAGGGGGACAAAATTGAAGGACACAACAGGAAAACAGCTGAAGGAATAGATGCACACTTAATGTTGGTTGGCAACCGGCAACCCCTGTTAGTCAGGGAAGGCCATGTAGGCCACCCTTTTTGTCTCCCACCAGAGGAAACAATGAGGAAGCTCTGGTTTTTCCAGGGCCTGAGAAAAAATTGTATGCAGTCAAGCATGGGAAAGAAATAACTTCTGTTGGCCATTTGTTGTGGGAAGTCACAAGGTGCAGTGACTGGCATGAGCTCTCTCTATCCCACGCTGCAAGAAGGGTCCATAGTGTGAACTCAAATTAAATATTTTTCCCTCTTATACATTTGCTTGTTGGCTGATTTCTTGCTGGATCTTCATACTGGCGATACCAGGAATTCCAGCTCAATGGAAACCATCAAATATATGGAAACAGGCCAAGTTAGAGCAAACCTAGGCAAGGTGATGTAGGGATGAAGTATCAGTGCTTCATTGGGAATTTGGCCCTATTGCAGGGAGTACAATGTCATACCAAGAGCTGGCCACAGGCTGACTCTTAGCAAGGTGAAGCAATACTTTATATATTTACAGTCTCTTTCCTTCTCTCCCTGGTTACCTAGAGCTCCAACAGACTCTTTCTCACTCAGGCCTATGCTGATCAGATGGCAGTTTCTACTCCTTGAACTCCCACCGTGATTCTCCCACATGGATGCCCGTCCAACTAGTCTGTTCTGATGGTTGATACTGTGATCGGATTGGTCCTTCCTGACAACACTTGTGGGGGATGATGGTAGGGCTACAAGATTATGTGAGCCCAGCTGTGACTGTAGTTCAGAGGTGGGTGAAGTGATTTTTACAGCATGGAAAGTACTTTGGCAGCCCTTCAAAATGACACGGTGGGTGTATATAAATGCACTGTGGCATTATATGCTTTCCTAGGCCAGGAAGGCCATTTCTGTTCTTTAGTGCCTAATATAATTTGACCCTAATTTCCTCTACAGAAGGAATAAAAATGGAGGTTCTACCCACTTCCAGTTCCTAGTGCCTCTTGGAAGCATTTGATATGTGTTAATTTATTCTGTCTCATAATTAATCATTTTCCATCCCATTATAAAAATGTATAATGTCATTAACATTGCCTGTTTTCATTTTACCATCAATACAGCAAGTGATATTTCCTATAATTACGTAGAAATATTGCATTAAACAATTAAGATACACATTATATGACAGAAGGACCCATTTGAGAAGTGAAATTGACCCAATTTCCTGAGACAAGGTCAGGAGCAACCAAAGTATGGACTTTTTGATCCACATTCAAGCTGAAAATAATAAATAAAGGGCAAGATTTTCCAAAGTGACTGGTAACTTTGGGAGCCCAGCTTGACACTCCTTAAAGGGCCTGATTTTCAGCAGGAGCAAGCTCGGTGCCCTTTTAAGATGCCTCAAGTCTAAGATCACTAGTCACTTTTGAAAATGTTGGCCAAAGTAGAAAAGAGAATTTCCATGGCTCTACTTTAGTCTGTCAAGGAGCTAGCCCCCCTTTGCCTACCCTTAATCTCTCCTCACAGTGGAAATTAAATATATCTGAAGGGAGTAATATCCCTAATTTGAAACTACACTGGAAATGTTCTCCTTTACTTGAAATAGTAAAAGTCAAAGGGCGTAGAAATAAAATTGTATGAAAAAATAGGGTCACCAAGGCTGAAGACTTCAAAGCAGACAGGCCTGCCCAGCTGTGGGTTTTATAGTAGTGAATCAAAAAGAACGAAAGCCACACACAGCTCTTTCTCCTCCTTCACGCTCCCTTTTTTCTTTTTTTTTACTTTTTAAAATACAAGATTTTTTTTTAAATTCTCTAACAACTATATTCTGCAGAAATATAACTAAAATAATATACAGAATGTCACATTGAGTTCCATCCTCAGACAACACATTCCATATTCAAAATGTACATATTAATGCATACCATACATTAACATGAATACAGGAATTGCCATACTAGACGAGACCTATGGTCCATCTAGCCCATTATCCTGTCTCTGATAATGGCCATCATCTGATGTTTTAAAGGAAGATGTAAGAACCCCACAGTAGGTAGACATGGGATAATCTGTTCCCCCTCCACTCCAGATGAGGTGTCATCTTGATCTCTAATAGTTAGACATTAGCCTAAACCCTGAAGCACAAGGTTTAATATCCCTTTAAATTTTAGCTATCATTAATTATAACTCTAGATATTCTTGATAGCCATATAAATGTCCAATCTCTTTTTGAATCTTAATAAATTATTGACTCCAATGACTTCCTGTGGCAGTGAGTTCCACAGTCCAATTACAGTCTAATTTTTTCTATCTGTTTGCAGTTAGCCATTTTCTTCAAATGTTCTTATGTTATTAGATAAGGAGAAGAAGAAGCTCTCGATCTACCTTTTCTATGCTATTAATTAGTTATTGATGCCCTCTTATCCATCTCCTAAGGCAAACAATTCCCATCTTTTCAATCTGATATCATATAGTTTTTTTCCATGCCCTTGATCATTCTGTGAACACCCTCTCATTGAACAATAATATTATATACGTATACAAGGTTTGATCCTGCAAGATGTTGAGAACTCTGACCCTGATTCAGCAAAGCACTGAAGCACATGTCTAATTTAATGCACGTGAATGGTCCCATTGACTTCAAATATGGGCTTAAATGCTTTACTGGTTTAATGCTCAACACCTTGCAGGACTGAGGCCACTACATATATATGCATAATAATACGCACTATATATACACATGTATTATATATATTGGCGTAGACACTCCAAAATACCCACAGTACTACTAATATATCCTGTGTGAACATTTTGTGACTAATCTATCCAGAAACAAAATTGTATAACAAACCACCAAAATCCAAATCACAGCTAAGTGTTGCTACAATAAATACATCTCTCCACAGGCAATAAAATATACCGGTAGTATCTTTTTGTAACTTAATATAGTACCCTTTTAAAACTTAATATAGTATCCTTAATATAATATCCTTTTATAACTTAAATTCCTTTTATAACTTAAATTTATAACTTAAATTTTGTACAGTTCCGCTCTTATTGTTCGGTGCAGCACATTACACATTTCTCATACAATACAATTCCCGTCTGGCCCCTGCAGTCTTGAGTTATTGTGGTTTCAAGATATGGTGAATGAGGTAAATGGAAACTGATTTTTCGAGGATGAAATAATGCACTGATTCAGGACTGTAACAGTTTTAAAAGAAAGGCAGTTGAGACAGAGAAAAAATGGAGACTCAATGCGACTGAGATTAAGATTGCGATACTTTTCAATGTGGACTATAGAATGTGGAGACTAGGTTATGGGGCACATTTATACCAGTTGCCAGGGTTTTCCAGAAATTAACAAGCTATGAGTCTGTCATTGCCACTCATTATTGTTCCATCCAATTTTTCAGGGCTGTTCTTGACATTCCCAGGACTTCTACATCAATAGTGCCCCTATACCACAGCTTACACAGTGGATTCTGGGGTGTTATTTGGCAGTGAGGGAAGTATTGGAGAATTTTAAAAAGAGTCCTAAAGAAAGGTATGAATGTAGTATTCAAAGGTATCACTTGGTCCTATGAAAATCCAGAAAAATATTACTGATAAAGTCTCTGATTTGGGGAGAAAATGGGATGGGTAAGTGGATGAATGAGTGTGGAGGATTGGGTAGAGTGAGGCAGAGAGTGTGGAAATAGACTCATAGACTCATAGACTTTAAGGTCAGAAGGGACCATTATGATCATCTGGTCTGACCCCCTGCATGCTGCAGGCCACAAGACCCTTCCCTGGACTCTGCCGTTGAAGTCCCCAATCCTGTGTTTTAGTGACTTCAATCGGCAGAGACCCTCCTGCTAGTGATCCCTGCCCCATGCTGCGGAGGAAGGCGAAAAACCTCCAGAGGCTCAGCCAATCTACCCTGGAGGAAAATTCCTTCCCGACCCCAAATATGGCGATCAGTAATACCCCGAGCATGTAGGCAAGAGTCTCTAGCCTGACCCTTGTTGGCCATTATACTATTTACGTACCATTGCTTGGTTTTCCTTGGCTACTATGTTTTACCATTAAACCATTCCCTCCATAAACTTATCTAACTTAATCTTAAAACCAGACAGGTCCGTCGCCCCCACCGTTTCCCTCGGAAGGCCGTTCCAATATTTCACCCCTCTGACGGGCAACTTGCTCACCATGTACATGCCAGATCCTCAGTTTATGTAGCTCAACATAACTCCATGGATCTGAGCTTGGGATATGGTCCAATACATTTATTAGGAGCCCATAAGGGCAAGCACCAGCCCTGTAGATATTTATTAGTTTTGGTCAGGACCAAGCTGGAGGTATGTCTATTGAGTCTGTATTAAATGTAATGATATTGGGGTGGTTGAGGAAAAGGAACGAGCTGGAGACAAGACTTCTGGGGTAACAGAGTGTTGGATGAAGAAAAGAAGTTGTCCGAGAGTCTTAAGATATGCCTACACTGCATCTGGGAGTGACCCTCCCATGGGACCACAAACTTGTGTTAATGGGCTCATACTACCACTCAAAAAATAACTGCACAGACGTTGC
The DNA here is from genome assembly GCF_027887155.1 of Malaclemys terrapin pileata. Classification (NCBI taxonomy): domain Eukaryota; kingdom Metazoa; phylum Chordata; order Testudines; family Emydidae; genus Malaclemys; species Malaclemys terrapin. The sequence goes on from NC_071506.1 coordinate 261,705,692, forward strand.
TTTGGTGTTGTGGCTCAAGCTGGAGCTCAGGCTCTTAAATCTAATCCCCTCTCCCCACAGGCTCAGAGCCCAAGCTCCAGCCCAAGCCATGGTGTCTACATAGCTGTTTTTAGGCTGCTAGCCCAAGTCTGTGGAGCCATTCAGGGAGGCTCACTCGCAAATGCAGTGTAGACATACCCTTAGAGGTAGAGATACCAGTGGGACAAAAGAGAAAAAGGACTAAAGGACCAGAAAATGGGCCTTTTGATGCCTACCACAGGAACTCCCTTCTACTCACTTCAGAAACTGATCTGCACAAACTACCGTTCACACTCCACAAATCACCATCAGTGGAGAACCCCTGGAAAATGTGGACAATTTTCCATACCTGGGCAGCCACCTCTTCCAAACAGCCAGTGTGACATTCCCCTGGTGTTATCCAGACCGGTGATCTGCTCGGTCACTCCAATCCTTGACTCTGGGAGCCAGTCTTACCCTGCTCTGCTGTGAGAACCCCCACTCCTGGGCTGTTCACACACAGCCTCTGGCATGGAAGCTGCTCCTTGGATTGTGCAACCGAATGACACTAGCCAATATCTCCAGTCCCAGACACAACCCTAGGAACCTCCATCTTGAAGTGTCCATTTATGCCTGCTGGACATTGCAAGCTTATATGAGTTCACTAATTTAACAAAGAAATTGATATGTGCCAGGCTTGTTATCCCAAGGGGAATCTCTGACACGCTTCAAACCAAATGAACTGCTTCAGGTAGAATAAACAAACAGATTTATTAATTACAAAGATACATTTTAAGTGATTATAAATCAAAGCATAACAAGTCAGATTTGGTCAAATGAAATAAAAGCAAAACACATTCTAAGCTGATCTTAACACTTTCAATGTCCTTATAAACTTCAATGCTTCTCACCACAGCCTGGCTGGTTGCCCTTCAGCCAGGCTCTCCCCTTTGATCAGCGCTTCAGTCGCTTGGTGGTGGTGTCGGTCGATGAAGATGGAAGAGAGAGAGCATGGCAAACGTCTCTCCCTTTTATCATGTTCTTTCTTCCCTCTTGGCTTTGCCTCCCGCTCCCGCTTCAGAGTCAGGTGAGCATTACCTCATCGTAGTCCCAAACTGACCAAAGGAAGGGGGGTGACTCACTCTAGAGTCCAACAGATCCTTTGTTTCTGCCTAGGCCAGTGTCCATTGTTCCTGTGAGACTGGGCTGGGTTTGTCCCATACATGCCCTCTGCTCTTGGAGAGTTTTTGCCTGGGCTTATTTTAGGCCATGAGGACACATTTTCAGCCTCATAAATATATACATGAAATTACAGCCTATAACATTACTATAACAACAATGCTCAGTGCATCATGTGCCTTCTGAAGACACCCAACATGACAAACTTTGCATTACATACCACACAATCACATTATAAGGATAAACATGGGGGTGTAGGGTGTTCCCTCGAGGTACAGAACGTCACAGACAGCATTGACAAATAAATTGAATACAGGATCCACTGTGCCAGCACATCCTTTGGAAGACTACTCAAACGAGTCTTCAATTATTAGGATCTACAAACAGGATCTTGGTTTACAAGACAGTTCTCATCTCCACCCTTCTTTATGGTTATTAGAACTGGGTAACCTACAGATAACATTTCAAGCAGCGGGAATGGTTCCAACAGCGCTGCCCCAGAAGGATTCTCAGGATCAGCTGGAAAGAGCGACGCACTAACATCAGCATTCTCTCTGCAGCCAACATCAGCAGTATAGAAGAGCAGGTCATGAAACATCAACTTCGCTGGACTGGCCACTGTGTACGTATGCCTGACACTCACCTCCAGAAGCAAGTATTCTTCTCTCAGTTAAGTCAGGGAAGAAGGGCTCACAGAGGGCAGCAGAAGCGTTTCAAAGACACACTGAAAGTAAACATTAAAAAGAGAGGCATCAACCCAACAAACGGGGAGGACTCAGCGTAGAACAGAACACAGTGGCACCACACCATAAACCAAGCCACAGCTCACTTTGAGGAGAACAGACGTGCTCATGAGACAGAGAAGGGACAAATGAGGAAAGAAGAGGCACAACACTCCATCCAACAACTATGTCTCCTCCAAAATTACACCTGTCACTTCTGTTGGATAATCTGCAGGGCAAGAAATGGGCTCCCCAGTCAACTAAAAACCCACCAATGAACCCGCTTGACAGACATCTTCTCATCGAGGGATAGCCGAAGAGACTGCTAGCCCAAGTCTGTGGATCCAGGTAGGGAGTTTCACTCGCAAATGCAGTGTAGACATACCCTTAGAGGTAGAAATACCAGTGGGACAAAAGAGCAAAAGAATTAAAGGACTAGAAAATGGGCCTTTTGATGGCCTACCATGGGAACTCCCTTCTACTCACTTCAGAAACTGATCACTTCCTACCTAACCCTGTGTTTCCAGGAGTTCATAGTAATGCAATTTGAGACTGGTAGAGTCAGCATTGGTTTTGGTTTTATTTTGTGAGTGGGTCAGCAATGAAGTGACTCTTTTTTGTTATTTTATTGCTTTTACTTTCTTGTTCTATTATTTTTATGAGCGGGCACCATACATACAGCCTGGTGTAAACTGCAGTGTCGTTTACAATTTGTTTTTTCTAACATGTTTCATATTGAAACTGAGAACTTTGTTGTGGTGGATGAAATTCAATCTAGGGGGGAAATGGCTAAAAAAAAAAAAGAGAGAGATTCTTTAAAAATGGCAGAAGACAATACAATCTACCTATAAACTAAGTGGATAGGGATTCCTACAGGGCCTGATCTAGTGCTCACTGAAGTCAAAGGAAAAGCTACTATTGACTTGACCGGGCTTTGGATCAGGCCCATAAAGACTAGACTAGTCTCGTGTAGTCTTTACAAAAATAAATAAACAAAAACATTTTTAAATTGTCTTTCTAAGGCAAAAAGTTACTAGAATCTTTAGCATTCCCAAATGCAGAGATTAAATGAACGCATATAATTCTGTCTCTTCATTTTAAGATTATGTATCTGTGAATACATTAAATTCCAATTAAGACATTTTAAAACATTGCCAAACACCTAATGAAATTCCTGTATCATTAGGAACCACTACTATCTGGTTCCATCCTTCTGTACTTAAACTCTTATTATGAACTTTGATGCTTCTTTAGATCAGGAATGCTTCATGCCAGCAGTTTGAAGATCAAAAGGAAAGATTTATTATAAAGGTAAACAAATCCATATTCTACCAGATACAGCTGAACCCACCGAGGCTATACGTAGAAACATTCTTGTTTTGAGAAGAATTGTCTTAGCTAGGATTTTGTGTTCATTTTCTAGCTAATGTTCTCCTTATCAAAGGTGCTTAAATGTATCTTTTATAAGGCAGTGGAATCAAATTAAGGAATAGGTAATGTAATCTCTCTATGGTAGGGAATATTTCTTGTGCTTTCTTCCTGGCACAACTGGGGTCTTTAAGCACTACCATAACATAAGAGCCTGGTTCACCAAAGCACTCACGCATATGCTGAAGTCCATCCCTAGATTGCAAAGCACTTACACATATATTTAATTTTAAGTGTGTGCTTAAGTCCCTTTGAAATCAGTGGGACATAAGCATGTGCTTATAGCTAAGTAAGTGGTTTGCTGAATAAGCATGGACTTAAGCTTTAGGCTTTTACTCAGCAAAGTATTTAAGTGGGCTTTGCTGAATAAGAGCCTAAATGAATAATAATAGTAAGAAAATAGTAAGAAAAGTCTGTTAATAGAAAAACTGAATAATTCAGTTAGGGACAGATTTTTAAAGGTATTTAGATGCCTAACTCCCAGGCACCTCATACCTTTAAAAATGTCAATGTTAGTGCCTCATCCTGTCCCAATTAAATCAGTAGGGCTGTACCATATTGACATTTATTTACCAATATATCAGTACAGTCTTCAATTGGTAGGCTTTCCTACTAAATAATCTGATCTACTCCATTGGAATCAGATCTTTTGTATTAATACTTTGTGATATGTAAGGTAATGAATGTATATTTGTTTCTTATCATAGCAACAGAGCCCCAATGTTGTCCCTTCCCCCCCCATGAATAATCAAATATAAAAATGGTTTTCTGACTTAGTGCCTTATTCATTCCCTGTGAATTACAACTTTGTGATCTGAACAGTAACATGTTCATAGTCACCTTTCATCTTTTACTGGGGCTCAGTTTTAATGGTGGAGGGTTCTTCATATTTAATCAGATCTGATTTAAATAGTATTTGATATTTTTTTAAAACAACCTTCTGGGATAGAATGTCCCTGCTGTGGTAACCCTCACAAGAGAGAACTACTAGGGAAGAAATCTGCGTAAGGTTCCCATAGTAGAGTTCCTTCATCTGTTGGTGGGGAGGTATGGAGGACAAGGATTTGCCCCGCCACCACCATAGGATGAGTACTGTGACTGCCCTAAAACGCTCTGGATTTCTTTAATCCTTCCCAGATTATCTACAATGGTAGCAGCAGTCTACTACCTGTGCCTATCCAGTTAGTCAGACCCTCTTGCTGGATCAAATGTAATAGCTTTGCAAAATGAGCTGTCATTGTTTGCCTATTCACCCACTAATGACTGGCTAATATGCTCTGCTTGCCAACTAGAATTCTCATTGGCTTTCACAGCAGGGAAACCACCCTGTAATAAATGCTCTCACTCTTGTGCTGTGATGACCCTACTCCTGTTGATCCTAGAACACTCCCGAATGGCATTTTTTTACAGCTTTACAGGTAGACAAAGGCAGCATTCACAGGTAGCTATAAAATCAGCACAACGTGCAGCAAAAATTACTTACAGTGCCAGGGGAGAGGGGAATAATCTACGTATTATATAATTTATCTACCCAAACTGAACTAGCCCCCAAATGGCAGGCATAACTCAGATTCTTTGTTCAATCAGTAAAATGAACTCATGCAGCCAATGCGAATGTTGCTAAGATTCTAAAATGGTCAAAATACTGCTAGCTATGTACTGGTGCCTCCAGCTGTTTGCCTGAACTGTGACACTATTCTTTGGTCTCATTCCCAGAAGCTTCCAAGTGCTACTGTAATACAAATAACAAATAGTAATAATTCCTTAATGGGGAAATTCATTAGGCTGTGGATCAGCCTTTTAAGGAAACTGGAGGAGCAAAACTAAACAGGCAAAGCAGTAGAAAATATGGTTCAATGATTAAAAATATTGAATGTGATTAAAAGCAGCCCATAAAATAACTACTTGCTGCTGACTAAGCAAAAGTGACCAAACTTGTCCAAACCCTACATAAGTAAGTATCTGTTCCAGCTTAGTTTCTATTCCACATCCTGACATCACCATATGCAAGTGGTGCTGACATAGCAAGTAGAGTGAAATAAGGAAGCAAAACTGAAACGACGTTAATGCAGCCTTGCTTTATTTATCTATTTCTTATACAACAAAGCTTTTATTTCAGCAGCGATAATAAACTTTAATTATCGAAGCCAAAGTTTGTTTTCTACTGCTGGCTTCGTGTTAAAGACAGAGTTTGGTGTGAATGCATTAGGGGTAAGTCTGTCTTCTCTCAAGTTTCTTGTGCCAATAATACTTCGTTCTGATAAGTGTACAATGATATCCGTGGCTGAAGACCAAATTCCTCAGGACATCTCTTTACTATGGATCCTAAAAGAAAAAAACAAGCTATAAATCAGACACAAGATTAAATGCGGAAACAAATGTACATACTATCCTTAATTGAAAAATAAAAAAAAACATTTTTTTTTAATCATTGAAATGTAAAAGGGTAAATAAGTTTATATTTTAAATTACTTCATTCCTTGGAAGAATGTGTATTATCTGCCCAAAAGAATCTTCTTTTTTGTAAACATCATTACTTCCTACACTGCAGCCAGATTTCTAACTTGCATGCCTAAAGTTCAGTATCTAAATCAAAGTGCCCTGATTTTCAGTAGTGCTGGTAACCTGTAGCTTCTGCTGCCTTCAGTGTAAGTTTAAGGGGGTTGGAGCGTTTTTCTCTGTGGCTAAATAAGGATACATGTCTTACTTTAGGCACCCATATTTGATATTTGTGGCCTGTTTCTCATAAGAGGGTGCTCCATTACCTTACATGATCAGGCCCAAATGCAGTCTGATTAAAAGCCTACTGAAATTACTGAAAATACTTTAATGGGTTTTTGGATTAGGTCCTAGCAGTAAGGAAATCACAATGTTTCAGCCTGAAAACTGATGGCTAATATTCAACTGCCATCAGAGGGGAATGCAAAGACAAAGGTAATTTATGCATGGTCAAAATGCATCATGAGGGAATAGAGTCATCTAGAGATGACATCCTCAAGAGGAATAAAAGCATGCTAGGAAGAAAGCAGTACATCAGCATCTTTCAGACATTATTAAGGATTTTCCCTGAAATGCTTGCAGCAATGTCTGCAGCTTCAGTGTAACTAACAGCTGTCTCCCACAAGAGACTATTACAGGGGCAAGGGAGACAAACAAATCAGAGTAATAGAAGAGAGCCAATTACTGAAACCACTGAGAAGATATGATAAAACTCAACGCACAGCCAAAGGAATTTGTTTTGAGTAAGTCATTGACCCCATGCCAGGGCTTGTCTAATACTTAGATGAGGTCACAAAGATTACAGTAGGTTATGATGAGATAAGTGTGGAGCCATCGTAGGATCTCATTTAATAATACAAGGAGTAGAAAATTTAACATCTTCACTTTACCATTTTCTCTGTGACCACAGTGGCAAGATTGACAGAAAATGCCCCACTGTTATAAACAAAAATATAATCCGTGTGCAAAAGGAATGTCCTCTGTAGCAAACAATAAGGCCATGGCTACCTCCTCAAGACCCACTGCCTATAAGAAATTGGCCAACTAACAATGGACAGGCTGAGGAGCACACAGGTTTCAGTAGTCAAAGCTGGAGATAAAACCAAGATATGGGCTATTTATTTTATTTAGCGTTTGCATATTTGACAAACCAAGCAATAGCGACTTTAGTGTCCAAGTGGAACTCTCGGGGCCCACCACTGAATGGAGTTATCAGGCACTCCTCAACGATGTGTATCATTGTTTGATCTGTGCTGCAGCTGCAGCTTGGATTGTTTCAAAGACCTCGACGGTGCCAGTTGGCTGCACACAGGCCTTGCCCAGACCAGAATCGGGTAAGAATTGCCTACTGACAACATAGCAGGTCAGACCCGGGCAGGAGTACAGTAAGGTCTGTGACAAGGAACTGATTGGTGGTTGATGTTAAACACCAGTCTTCCCATCACAAGGACTCTACTGTCAGGTCCTGGCCTGGCAACCTGGACCACAACTGATGTCATGATGAAAGACACGTAGCTGGTAGTCTAAAAAGGTTGTTGAACAAGGACAAGCGTGGGTTGGCAAGTACTTTCTCAAGCAGCTTGTCAACTGTAACCTTCCACCTGATGTAAGGGGGAGCAATGTGGCTCAGAACTGGAAGCCAGTCAGAGAGTTCTTGTGATGATGCGCATTGTTGAGTTGAGTTGCACATCAACAAGTTTGGTGTGTGCTGACCGACTCCATACTGGCACACAGTGCTCTGCTATTGAGTAGGAAATGGCAAGGGCTGAATCCTTAGTATTGGAGCATCCGCTCCCCATAAAGTTCCTGCCTGTTTGCTGAGAAGGTTATTGCATGCCTTGATCTTCGCTGCTATCTTGCTTAGGTGACTTTTGTATTTCAATGTTCAGTCGAGGGTCATGCCTAAGTAAACTGGATATATTTCATGTTTCAGCCTCTGGCCATTCATTTAGGTCCCTCTTAGCATTGGCATGGTGGAGGTGGAATGTGCTTGAAACTGTCTTGCTGGTGCTAGGCTGAAGGCGCCATGTCTCGCAGTAGTCAGCCAGTTCTGCCGCATCGTCAATCAGGGTCTTCTCCAGCTCAGAGAAAGTCGGAGCCTGTAGCCCACAGCAGATGTTGACTGCATAAATTAACTTCTGTGGCAGAGTTGGTGCAGGTCACTGATGTATAAATTGGGGCTAGAACATACCCCTGGGGTAACCCATTCATCTGTTTTTTCCAAGTACTTGTTTTTTCACCCACATGTAACATGAACCATCTGTCTCAGAGTAGCAGTTCAATGACATCAGTAAACCATGATGGGAGGACTTTTGATATTTTAACAAGTAGACCTGTGTGCCGCACCATATCATCTGCTGCAGTGAGGTCAAGCTCAGTGGTTTGAGCATTGGCCTGCTAAACCCAGGGTTGTGAGTTCAATCCTTGAGGGGGCCACCTAGGGATCTGGGGCAAAAATCAGTACTTTGTCCTGCTAGTGAAGGCAGGGGGCTGGACTCGATGACCTTTGAGGTCCCTTCCAGTTCTATGAGATAGGTATATCTCCATATAGATAAGCAAAGTAGCAAAATCATTTTTGATTAATGTGATTAGCTCAAGTATTTGGTCGCACATGCTTCAACCTTATTGAAAGCTTGCTTGCTTCTTGTTCAAGATGTTCTTCACCTCCAGTGTTACTTGCTGTAAAATTAGGTGCTCTAGGACCTTGAGACACACAGAAAGCAGTGATATCGGGCAGTAGCTTGATGCTTGGTTTGGATTTTTACCAGGTTTTGGGAAGCTGATGACTTTTGATATGCGCCAGATCTTTGGCAGGTCTTCCTTCATTGCTGGCCTTTGTGAAGAACTGACATGCCTAACCACTTAATTGAAGATATGGATTGAGGTACTCAGATTACAGACAGCTGGCCTACACTAGCTACATCACTCAGAGATATGAAAAAATCACACCCCTGAGAGACTTAGCTAAGTCAATCTAAGCCGTAGCCTAGTCAGCGCTAGGTCAATGCAATAATTCTTCCATTGACCTACCTACCACCCCTTGGAGAGTTGGATTTATGGCAGAAATGGAAGAATCCCTTCTGTCACTATAGTAAGTGTCTACACTGGAGTGCTACAGTGGCACGGCATTTCTAGTGCAAATGTAGTTGGAGGTGATGGGTTAGGTCTTATTACACTGCTCTGATAGTGCAAAGGGGCCCTAAAGTGAGTGGAAACGTGATTTATGCCTATGGTAAGGCTTCTTTACACTTCCAGAGTGGTGTAAACGGGCCTTGCTGTAATAAGAATTGGGCCCAATGGCTCTGATATTAGGTGCATGCAAATAATACTAATAATCTCCTGATTGTAAACTGAGGCTGAGGTTTTCAAAGGGGCCTAAGGGAATATTTTATTTATTTTGCTTTATCTATTTATCTCAGTTTAAATAACTAAAAAGATGCATGGCCAAGTTCTAGACCATTAACACACCATTAACAATACTGTTACAGCTCAGCACCATTAAATGATCAGTTCAACAGGAACTCAGCCCCTTACAAAAACTCCTTTCCACCCCTTCATCATCTAAGAAGCACGCTCTCAACCACTGTAGGTCCATCAGAGCTAGGCACCTAACTCCCTTAGTCCCCTTTGAAAATTCCAGCCTAGACAGGAAACAATGGACAGATTCATGGGTATCCAAATCCCCTCTTTATATAGAATCATAGAACTGGAAGGGACCTCAAGAGGTCATCTAGTCCAGCCCCCTTCACTCAAGGCAGGACTAAGTATTATCTAGACCATCCCTGACAGGTGTTTGTCCAACCTGCTCTTAAAAATCCCCAATGATGGAGATTCCACAACCTCCCTAGGCAATTTATTCCAGTGCTTAACTACCCTTACAGTTAGGAAGTTTTTCTTAATGGCCAACCTAAACTGCTCTTGCTACAAATTAAGCCCATTGCTTCTTGTCCTATCCTCAGAGGTTAAGAAGAACAATTTTTCTCCCTCCTCCTTGTAACAACCTTTTATGTACTTGAAAACTGTTATCATGTTCCCTCTCAGTCTTTTCTTCTCCAGACTAAACAAACTCAATGTTTTCAATCTTCCCTCATAGGTCATGTTTTCTAGTCCTTTAATCATTTTTTAAGGGAACATGTTAAGGTAATGACTGTGACTCACCCAATGCAGCTGCAGAGAAGTGCAGGGTACTGTAAGGGTATGTCTACACTGCAATTAAAAACCTGCTGCTGGCATGTGCCAGCTGACGCTGGCTCATGGGACTCGACATAGGCGCCGACTCCGTAGATGCTCTGTAGCTACAGGGCTGGAGCACCCACAGAGGAAAATTAGTGGGTGCTTAGCACCCACTGACAGCTAGCTCCCTCTCTCTCCCCTCCACTCCCATCTGCCGGTGGCCCCATCCTCCCAGCGCCTCCTGAACACTGAGGAACAGCTGTTTTGCGGCGTGCAGGAGGTGCTGGGGAAGAGGAGGAGGAGTGGGGATGGGATGCACTTGGGGGGAGGGGCTGTAAATAGGCAGGGGGTGGAGCGAGGGTGGGAATAGGGCCTTGGGGGAAAAGGGTGGAGTGTGGGTGGAGTGGGGGCTTAGGGCAAGGGATGGAGTGGGGGCAGGGCCTGGGACTGAGCAGGGGTTGAGCACTCACAGGGAAAATTAGAAGCCGGCGCCGGTGGGACTCAGGCTCAGGGGCTGTTTAATTGCGGTATAGCTGTTCGTGCTTGGGCTGGAGCCCAGGCTCTAGGACTGTGCAAGGTGGGATTGCTGCCTAGCTAGTGAACACATGCCAAATGGAATGGCACTTTCTGAATATTCCTGCTGCCTGGCTAGCACAGCTCCACTCTCACCCACTAACACAATCTCTGATGGAACTATAAATAACCTAAAGAATCCACTCGATGCTGACACAAAGACAATGCGCCAGATTCATTCCTGGGCATCTTCTGTTAAGTAAATGGAGTTACACCAGGGGCACATTGGCCCATTTGGTATTAGTCACACAATCTGATTGCAGCAATAGAACTATAGTTCTGTAACATACAGACTTCGCATCCCTGACAGTTCATCAGTGTCAGACAAATGTACAATCTGAACTCATAATTGGTAACTAGCAAAAAATATATATATTGCCCAGTTGCTATCGACAGCTTTAGTACTGACTTTTGACCCAGTTTCTTCTCAACTCACACAGCAGCTCTTCATTGCCATGGTGCCTTTCTTTTTTACTGTTGTATTCTTCCCCTTTGAAGATCACAGAACCATAATGTCAGCTTGATCTTTAACACATTTGGCCAACTATCTAATCAGTGTCAGAGATAATGCTTGCATCACCACTTTGATAAAGAAGATCCAAGGAAAGAATGGCAGATTTTCCTCCAAGAGAGACAGCAAAATAAAAATGCTTCACATTCCATCTCTTTAAACAATGCCTGCAGCCAAAGAGTGGGTGACATTTCGGAGAGGAACAACATCGATTGAAATTTGTAAAGCAAGCATTTGATAGACACACTTCACTCAACACAGTAACTTCACTGAATGAGCTGTTAGTTTATCTAGTTTCCACCCTTTGAAGGGTACCGTTTGAAAAAAGTCAAGCACATACTAGATTCAATTTTATTAGTTTAAGCAATGTTTTCAGTTTCACACTGTAAAGCAACCGAAAATGTGACACCTTTATTTTATTTTATTTTATTTCCGCTCTACTTTTGCTGATTGAAAGATGTGGTGGTGAACCTTAATTTACCATACAGTGGCAGGGAAATAAACCAAAGAGGCATGAATTTATTTTATAAAAAGACCCTCTATTAGCTTTCATTATATAATCTCATTCTTTGCAATTTTTACTACTCACATCATACTAATGCACTTAAATCCTAGGAAACATAGCTTAACATAGATGCTAAATGCAGACAAACTTAACTCATCAAAAACATTTCTCTAACTGATTTACCCTCTCTTTTTTAGACTCACAGCTGATAGCAATGTCATTAGAGACGATCTTATCAAGTCAGCCATTCAGGCATCACTAGCTATGAGAGATCTCAATTCTGAGAAGGTCCACTAAAGAAAAATCATTAAAAAAAAACCACGCATTTCTGGGCTCAAGAAAGTGTATTGGACCTCCCAGAAGCCACTGTCTGTGGATATTTGGGAAAACAAGGAAAGTTTTATTTGCAAGGTTTCTATTCATATATATATAACTATCCTCCAGACTTCTACAACTAGCCCATTAATTAAACAGCACAACGCTGCATTATTGAAGTCCATTAGAAATCCACTGAAGTCCACTGTAAATTTTCTGTTGATAACAAGTATTTTTCTGTAACACAAAGTCTTCAATTGAGGATGAGGTCCAGTAGCATAATGACAAAAGCGTCACTTACATTTGTAATCATCATTTAGTATAATAAAGCCCCAGAAAAATCAGCAAGCTGCTGTCTAGAATTCTGGGAGTTAACATAATTTATCCACTTTTTTTTCTCAGTTCACTAAAATCAGATTAAGTTAAGGATAGGGGGTGACAGTGTTGGTCTTTTCCCATATTAGAGTAAACTTTAACATACCACAGAAATAACTTACATCTTTTAACTAAATGGACATAAAGGAGATAATTTTAGGCAACTCTGCAGACTGGTCATTAAAATCTAACCACAGATTTCATATCTATATCAGGATACAAAAAACTCTGCACCAGTTTTAAATTATGTCAGTGCTATTTTTCTTGACTATGATGCAAAAAGCTTTCAACATGCCTGTAGATATGTTAGAAACTAATCACCATCCACACACAAAAGGTAAAGAACCATCTAAACCATGCAACTGTATATGATCCAAAGCTTTTGTTATCTATTCAACACTCAGTGATGTCATTGGGGAGCATCTTATCAAGTGAGTCAGCTGCTCAGGAAATAATGTTTCAGCTTAACCAATCTTTCAGAAAGGGGTGTCCTGCTCAGAAGTCGTGTTTGTTGAACTAATAAACTCATTACAGTATTAGAAAGGAAAGTCTTACTGCTCATTTTCCTTGTTTATATCTTCTTTAGGAAACATCTGTGAGCCATTCTGTTTTGTTTTATTTATTTATTTAGATTTCTGTAGATTCAAAGGTTGAAGGTTTAGGTAACCTCTTATTCCTTAAAACCTGGTAATTTGGGGTCACCAAAGCAATGCAGAAACTAACAATTGTTCATAGAAATGTGAAGGGGGGGGCGGGGGAGAAGGAAGGGATAATTTTTTCCCCAAAGGGACAGAACTCTTACCTGTTTACATGGTTTGAACAGAACAGAACTCTTCTTTAATGTTTGCTACTAATGTGACAGTGCTGGCATGCATATACCATGCCAGTCCATTGGGGAAAAAACGTGCCACCTGGCTGTTAAAAATCTGATAGTTTATTAGCAAGCATTAAGTTTGTGAGTGAGCTTTACATTGTAATTTAAAAGGTCATCACAGACATAGATTAAGACTTCAAACTTTTAAGACCCGCTGTGAAAGACTGGTATGGCACGCATAACTGCCACCAGGTGATAAGTATGAAGTGAATATTTTAGCAGTGAGCAGCCACTAATTAACACAACATTTATTTACTCTAAAGATAAATATGTTTGGAAATGATAAATGTTTTAGAAAGAATGTTTGGCCATCAATTGTTCAAGTGTTAGTTAGCATGCCTTGGCTGTATCGTGAAGCAGAGAGGCTGTCCGCTTTGAGAAGCTGAGATGTTATTTGGAGTTGATTCTGATTTTACACTGGTTTTATGGTGGTGTAAATCCATTAACTACCAGAGAGTGACTCCTGATTTATACCATTGTAAATAAAATCAAAATCAGATTCTCTGACAATAACACATATGTCCTTGACTCTGGTACTGCTTTGTGGACATTTTAAACTTAAGATTCTATGAAATATCAGATCCTATGGCCTTCAGATTATATGGACTGTCATCACTTCAAAAGTGTTACACTGCAGATTAATTTTGCCCAATGTACCACATATGTGAGGCACTAGGAAAAGTGTCTGTGCTGAATGTAGCTCTGATTCTATTTTCTCTGTTTTAAATAAAAGAAGCCTACCCTACTTTTCTGCTAGGTAGCAGGGCTGTGAGAGGATTGGAAAATCATGCAGAGGGAGGTACACACTCTGTGCTCTCTCTCCTGGAGATTTTCTATTTGTTCTTTGCTTGTTGTGTTTTTTAATTTCAGGCTATATCTACACTGAAAATGCTACAGTGGCTAGTGCTTCAGTGTAGACACTACAGAAATAGGAGGGTTTCTCCTGTCACTGTAATTAACCACCTCCCCAAGAAGAGGTAAGGTAGGTTGATGGAAGAATTATGCTGTTGACCTAGCACTGTCTAGGCCTGGGGATAGGATAGCATAGCTAGGTCTCTCAGGGGATGGATTTTTTACATCTCTAAATGACATATCTATGCTGATGTAAGTTTCTAGTGTAGACCAACCCTAAATGAAAAACACTTTAGACTGGAAGTGTGTTTTGTGATGTCCATGATGCTTAAAGCAGCAAAGCTCCTTCCTGTATGAAAATATTCAAAAACTAGGTTAATGTACAAGCAACTCATTTAGATTGTGAACTCCTGGGGGGTGGAGCCATGTCCTTCGCTATGATAGTACAGCACCAAGTACCCTACTGCAGATGAGTAATAAGTTAAGTAGCCTGACAAGAGGACCACACACTAGGAAGCTGTTTGCCAGGATACATCAGTCACACTTGTAAATTACTGTAGGTTTGCAGACAGCAGGAGGCAAGTCATTTTAAACTGGCTTGGTGTGCAGCACAGCCCTTGTTGAGAGACACTGAAAACCATATGTAATCAAGCCAGTGAAGCAGATGTGTTTTTTTATCAAGGTGCTGATTGAATGGATTCCATTGTTTCATCTAAGAATCTGTATGTATTTACCAGACGTGTCAAATGATTATTATCCATGGTTCAGGTGAACTGTATATATTTGCATGCCTATCACTAACTCAATGTAAGTGGCCGGGAACTGGGAACCACGGCCAATGGGAGCTTTGGGAGAGGTACCTGCAGGAGCAGCAAGAGCAGCACATGGTGCTGTTTCCCCTCCCCGCCAGGGACTCCGGCTGCTTCCTGTAGCGGAGCGGGGACAGGGACAGGGCAGGCAGGCATGGAGGCTGCCCTGGCTGTGGTGCGCGGCGCTGCCACCCCGGATCCGCTCTAGGTAAGCGGCGCCGGGCCGGAGCCCGTACCCCGCACCCCTTCTGCACCCCAGCCCCTGCCCGGAGCCCTCTGCCGCATCCCACACCCCTCCTGCACCCCGACTCCCTGCCCTGAGCCCCCTGCCACACCCTGCACCCCTCCTGCACCCAACCCCCTGCCTGCAGCCCCCTGCCACACACTGCACCCCAATCCCCCGCTGCACCCAGGGCCGGCTCCAGGGTTTTTGCCGCCTCAAACAGCAAAAAGAAGGGGGGAAGGGAAAAGCCGTGATCGTGATCTGCAGCACTTCGGCTCTACCACCGCCGCTTCAGTCTTTGGCGGCAATTCAGCTGCTGGTCCTTCACTCCGAGAGGGAGTGAGGGACCCGCCGCCGAATTGCCGCCAAAGAGTCGGACGTACCGCCCCTCTCCGTTGGCCGCCCCAAGCACCTGCTTTGTGCGCTGGTGCCTGGAGCTGGCCCTGCCCACACCCCAACTCCCTGCCCTGAGTCCCCTGCCGCACCCTGCAACCTCCTGCACTCCCTGCCCTGAGCCCCCGCTGCACCCCTCACCCCTCCTGCACCCCACACCCCAATTCCCTGCCATACCCTGCACACCTCCTGCACCTCAACTCCCTGCCCTGAGCCTCCGCCACACCCCGCACCCCTCCTGGACCCTCTGGGGGCAGGGAGGGGGCAGAGTTGGGGTGAGGACTTAGGGGAAGGGGTTGGAATGGGGGTGGGGAGGGATGGGAAGAGGCGGGGCAGGGGCAGGGCCTCATGGAAGGGATGGAGTGGGGGCGGGGCCAGAGGCAGCAAGTGGGGGGTGTCAGTGATGTGGCCCTCGGGCCAATGCACTAGTCCTCATGCGGCCCTCGAGGTCATCTGAGTTTGAGACCCGTGTTCTATATCATGACAAAGGATTTCCCTGTGGGCCAAATCTGGCTGGTTTATGACCCCTTTGTTCCTCTGGGATAATACAAAAAGAGATGGAGTGGAGCCATGAATTAATCTGTCTGCTTTTTCCCCTAACACATCTGAACCTCACAGCACATTCTATATAATATCATGAAACAACAGCAATAATACATGTTCTGTAGTATTGAAACATGGTGGGCAGGATCAGAATGGTTTTCTTTGTATTTGTCTAGGGCAGTTGGAATGACACATTCCACTCAAATTATGCTTTTTGTTTAGTTTCTAAAAGTGCAGAGATGCTGCCTAACCGATGTCTTCAGACGCCAGTCAGTGTTAAAAGCCTGAAGATGACGTACTGCCATGTCTCCTCAGTCTCATCAGATTGTGATCTAATCAGGACATAAATGTCATAGTGCCGGCTAGTCCTGGAGTAAAACTGTCTCATTAGTATCCCAGTCTCTACTTTCAAAAATGCTCAGAACCCAGTGGGTAAGTCCACAAAGATCAACACTCAGTGCAGGAAGAATTATTTTTTCGCAAAGACCACGGAGATTGCTAAAATGCAGTTATAATGCTGGGTTTCTTGCATAATTTGTGCAAGGGTTCAGAATCTAATTCTGGGAGATGCAGTGCACCTCCTATACAGCTCTGAGCACTCTCAGCTCACATTGGCTTTAATGACACTTGAGGGGTCTTTAATGTCCTGCCAGAGCAAACATGACTTCAACTTTTAACATCTCAGCCAAAACACACATAAAGCTGACAATAAACAACACAGAACATCCAGTAAATTGCAAAGGACTTGTGGAGTATCTTCACTAGCAAAATTAAAGCGCTACCATGGCAGCACTTTAACGTGGGCTTATGTGGTCGCGGCACCAGCACTGGGAGAGAGTTCTCCTAGCACTGCAAAAAAACCCACCCGCATGAGGGGAGTAGCTCCCAGCGCTGGTGCACTGTCTACACTGCTACCTTACAGCACTGAAACTTGCAGTGCTCAGGGGGGTGTTTTTTTACACCCCTGAGCGAGAAAGTTGCAGCACTGTAAAGTGGCAGTGTAGACAAGGCCTTGGAAAGATGCAGAACTGAGATGACCTTACCAAAAGACAGACCGTTTTTCAAAGGAATCTTAAGTATTTCAAACCTAAGGCTAAGAAGTAAAATCCTGGCTTTCTTGCAGGCAATGGGAGTTTTGTGATTAAATGGGACAGAATTTCACCCTAGACATCCAAGCTTTTGAGTTTATCCCATTTATACTGATTGAAGATGAGTGTAATGTGAGTTATTCCTTTTATATGCTGGGAAAGGGGAGAATAGCACAGGGGAGAATCACTGCATTTGTTGGAACATGCAGTGAATGACTACGGCCCCAAATGCTTAAGTTCATGAGTTTACTCACATGTCAATGGGACTACTCACATGCATATTACTGTTATTTATTTATTTCTATTATGACAGTGTTTAGGAACCCTAGGTCATGGACCAGGGCCCCACTGTGCTAGGCGCTGTACAAACACAGAACAGAAAGATTACCCATGCTCCAAAGAACTTACAGTCTAAATAAGAGTTTACAATCTAAGCAAGATAAGCCTTTGTAGGATTCAAGCCTCTAAGTATACACCCTTTGGGGCAGAAATGATGCCTACATTTATATTTGCATAGCACCTAACACACTGTGGGCACTAGTACAAACAGATAATAAACAACAATAACAATTACTCGAATTTCAAAGATTTTATGAAAAAAACAATCATCATATTGGTCATCTCCACTTCGTTCAGAAATACCATTGGTGGATGAAAGAACTTTAAGAAGAAGGTGGGGGAGAAAATGGGTCCATGTTAACCCTAACTTAATCTTTTCTAGTACACAAGATCTTTATGTGTCTTAAAAGTTATTTTCTTGACTTTCCTTTGTGTGTGTGTGTGTGTGTGTGTGTGTGTGTGTGTGTGTGTGTGTGCGCGCGCATGAACATTTTTTTGATGTAGAGGTTAATGTTACAATAAGGTAATTTAATGCTCATGAAGTCTACCCTACTTGATGACTAGAGATAAGAGAAAAATGTAAAAAAAAAGTAAAAAATAATCCCTCTGAAATATGAGTAAAACCCAAACCATGTATCAATAATTATGTTTTGTGACCAGACTATTTTCATTTTTCATGGTCTTTTTTTTTCCAGAATTGAACATTTCAAAACCAGAATTTCTGAGTTTTAAAATAATAAATTAAAAAAAAAAATCTGCTTTCAAAATTTGCTACTTTTGAAAATAATCCCATTGCATGACTAAGCTATTCAAGAAAAGGTCAGACAGTGTCAAACTAACCACAGAAAGAGAAAACAGAAATTTAAAAAAGATGTAGCAGAACAACCAATGAAACATATTTTTCTGTTTTTCAGAGACAATTTTGAAAAATATAAATTTACAATGTTCTGGTGAGATGCTGAGCACCAGAAGCCGCCACTGATTTTAACAGGACGTGTGAGCACTGTATCTATGAATATCAGGCTAATAATACAGCATAAATACTACTAATAAAGTTATGAGTGAGTGGGAAACAGTGGGTGTCATAGAAACCATTTTGCACCCTGACCTTGCAAACAGTTAAGCAAGTGCTTATCTTTAAGCAGATGAGTAGTCCCACTGATTTAACATTTAGCATGTGAATAGTCCTGTTTACTTCAATGTGTCAATATGCCTAAATCTTTGCAGGATCGGAGCCTTCATTTTCAGCGACCAACACCAAGTGCCTGCAATAAAGTATTATTTTAGTTCTGCTGATATGAATCACTGGGGTTGCAAGTTTTCAACACAGAGATGAGGTGTACAAAAGCAAAAGCAGTTCGCGTTTAAAGAAACAGATGGAGCTCTAAACATTGGACTGTACATTAGCCCCGTTCAGTACTGAGCAGCATTATTGACCTTTTTATGACAGCTGTTTTCCTTATCATCATATTGGTATAAACTCTTTCACTGTATGCTTCCTCCTTCATTCATCCTGTTGCTGTATCACTGCATGCCCTCCTTTCAAATATAAGACGTGTGTATTATCACAGATATTTCAGCCAGTGCAGCCATTAATCATTCTTCATTGCTGGTATTTCACCTTTGACTCATTGCTGTGGAACCTCCCCGGATACAAAGCTTACACTTTAACTTCAGCACTGACTAGAACCTGACAAACAGGTCATTACAATTGAAATACGTCACGGATAACATCATTGGTGTCTGTGTGTACATTGCAGACATTACTAAACACTATGTTGCTTCATTTATGATGACTCGGGAGATATTCAATTTTGTTAGGTAACCATTTTTTTTTTTAGTATCTATTTACTCAGGGAGTAATCAATATTTAAAAAAAAACCAATACACGGTATTCTGCACTACTGGTCTCAAATAATTCATCCTATTGTAGTGTAACTATCAGGGAAGGGCCAAATCTCCAAGTTGTTTATGTGGATTTCAAGTACCAGCTTTGTCAAGTCCTATGATTTTATCATGAGTCTTGCTATAATTAATGTTTTACATATAGCCTCTGCTCCAGAGTCATGAGATTATGTGAGAACCCCTGCTCCAGAGTCATGAGATTACGTGAGAATCTCTGTTTTCATTTAAAAAATAAAAGTAAGTTTCTAGCCCCCGTGGTTGTGAAGAAAGACTTTAAAAGATGAGTCTTAAAGGCTCAAAAACCAAAATGCAAATAAAAATAACCTCCAGGTATTTTTTTAATCTCATTATTTTGAGGGCCTGACTTCTGAGCTTTGAATGTTTGGGGTTGGTAACACTGCCATATATTGGGGTGTTTTCACCTGGGTGTTTGAGGTAGCCCCATTGCAAAAATATGAGCCATTTGCAAAATTCAGATCTAGACCTGTATTTAAGATTTCGAACATCCACAAAGTTCAAGGGTATTGGTGTGGGCCCATCTCTAGTTACTGGAGTATTTGTATTCAGTTTTATATCGTTTCTGGCCTTTTAAAAATCCATAGACTCAGTGAATGGAGAAAATACTTATATGCTGGGCTGTGCCTCATGGATACAGCATGTAGCCAAGAGGCAAGTGTAGAGCTACACACCATCAGAGGGAGTTCTCTGAGATGTTGTGGAGTTTGTGGGGCAAAGAGATCAGGTAACTACTGCTACTTGTTTACTACATGATTGGGTAGCTCTGCTGGCTGGTGTGCACAGGGGGAATAGAGCCCTGGCTCTTCCACCACCCACCCCACCCCCAGGGGAGTAGGAAGGGATTGGAATTCTGCCAAACCCTTATGTGGCCCCCACAAGTGGGAGAGTAATTTCCCTTTGCCCTCTCTCTCACACACAGATTGCACACCTATGAAAGTCAGATAACTCTTATCCTCAGTGTTTTCCTGAAGGTTGGCAAAATCACTGCCAATAACTTCTCATATTGTTATTACCAAATGATGTGCACACTTCACTGGAACTCAACAGATAACAATAATACTGGCACCTACCAATATTGCCCAGGTTCCTTCACTTTTGAGCATTTTTGTTTCTGCTGTTGTTTCCACTAGTGCTGCCAAAATTGTTTAGCCCTCACTTTCAACACGTTTCCTTAAAGAGCTCTGAACAAGAGTCATTTTCCCAAATGCCTTTTGTTTGCATTCTAGTTAAAGCAACAGTTATAGAGCAAACTGCAGTATAAATCTACAGAGAAAGAGACTACCTCTGTCTCAGCTGTGGTGAGGCACATTTTTCAGGTCTGAGAACACCCCAGAGAACTTTGAACACATCTACTAACTTCAAAGCAAGGTAATATCTTCTCAATGACATCATCTTCCCCCTCCTTGGAACTGAGAACTCACTGTTCTCTGAACTAGTCAGGAGAGTTTATGTGCCAAAGGTCTTATTCTGCAGTTTCACCTAGGTGTGCTCGGATTTTTAAACCATCCATGGCTGACCTGCTGCATAGAGTATAATTTGCTAGTGATAAAATTCTTCCCTTTCTACACATCAGTACCCAAGGGTTACTCATGTCAAATTGGAAGGCTTATTTTAAGATGGTCCTAAGAGGCTGGTATTTGTGTCAAAATTAAATGTTGCCTATTAAAAAATGCTTTTAAAAATGGTTTTTAATAGTCAGTTGAAATGTAGGGCTCAATTATATTTTCAGATGTACTCCAGGGGGAATCACTGTGTATAAAGAAAACTGCCCTTAGCAAAATGTTCAAGGTATGCAGCAGTATAACCTTCTAAGAAGTGAACTTTTAGATGGCAATGACAGCCTGGATATTTGATATTTAATTCTGACGACAGAGAGGATCTGAAACAATTATAAAGCCATTCCATACATACAGCCTGGAAAACTACCTATGCAAGTTACAGCCAACATTTGTTTGTATATAAGCAAACACCAGTAATTTTCCATTCCTGAAAGAATGGAATAATACATAACGGCTGCCATGCACTGTTGAATTTCTGACAGTGATCTCAACAGCTACTTACAAACCAACCTCAGCATTTACAACTTTTTAATTACAGAAACCCAGAGACTTGCAACACATCTTGCTTTCATGGCCTAAACAGTATAATCAGTGACTTTATCCAGGACTGCACAATAATGTTCCTGTTCACTGGGGAATAGAGCATAGCAATTTTTACACAGCAGCAACATCATGTTTTAATCCTGCATACTCCACAAATATCAGCCTAGGTCTTCTGCTTTTTTTATGCCAAGCAGAAAAAAGAAAGGAAGGAAAAGAAATTTGTTTTAAAATGCAGAAGGAAGAAAAATTCCAATAGCATCTTATTCCATAAGTAATGTCATTAAAGTTGTTTGGATTCCACACAAACAGAGGCACGGGGATGTAGGAGACTGAGACATCAATTAGGTGGCTATGGGATGCAACTAATGAAGATGACTCTGAGAGAATGAGACTGAACACAGTCAATATATACAGCAAAGGTAAATCCAGAATCAAGAGGAAGTGCAATTTTTGATTTCTCGGAAAACAATATTCTCTACTTATATGTTGCCATTTACTAAAGGCTCTGAGTGTGCTTTTCAAGGTATTATGTCCATTTCCCAGAAGGGGTAATAAAGGCACAGAGAAGTTATAGCCTTCATTTTCAACTATCCACTTATTTTAAGAGCCTAATTTGAGACATTTGGGGCCTAGTTTTCAGAGGTGTTGAGCACTCACAACTCCAGCTGAAGTCCATTGGAATTCTGGGTACTCACACCTCTGCAAATTGTAAAGGATTGTTGAAACATGTCCTTTACACTGGTGAAAGCACTTGAGGGTATGCTGAAGGAAATAGTCTTCCATGGGCAGGGGACACACAAGATGCCCTAATAGAGAGACAAGGTGAGTGAGGTAATATATTTTATTGGACCAAGATGTGTTGGTGAGAGAGACAAGCTTTCAAGCCACACAGAGCTCTTCTTCAGGTCTGGGAAATCCCAGCATCACAACAAAATGCAAGGTGGATCAGATTATTTTAGCACATATTGTAAGGGACCATTCAAAGTAGAGTGGCCCATTAATACTTCTGAAGTCATAGGACAAAAAGAGGAGGTTAGTGGGTTACAGAGTGTTGTAATAAACCATAAATCCTGTGTCTCTGTTCAGTCCATGATTTTTGGTGTCTTGCAGAGTAATGAAATTAAGCTCCCAGGCTCGTCTTTTGAAAGTGTTGTGCAGGTTTCCTTTGAGGATGAGGACTGATAGCTCAAATATAGAGAAATAGTTATTTTCTATATCTTATTTCTGAGAATAAAATACAACTGAAAGTAAGGCTCCAAGTTCCACCTCAGAGAGCTCTGATATTAGTACAGTCTGATGTGTGCAGAATCCCTTGCTGGAATTACAACATTATTATTCAGAGTTTGGGGGAATATTAAAAAATCAGAGTTTATAATACCAGCAATAAATTAGACAAACATTGACCACTAATGCCTTTTGATACAAAGATGATGTTTCCAAATTTAGTACAATATATTTTTCAACATTAACTTTCTAGCAACATGCACAAATAAAGCCATACACATACCAGCAAACTGTATGCTAGCTAGAAAAGTTTAGCTGATGACAGTCTTGTTATTGTAACAGGAAATGACTCAGCCCTGGCAACAAGAGATCAGATATTTTATTCAGTAGCATTAGGTCACTTCTTTTTTTTTTTTTCCCCCTCCCTAACCAACCAACTGTTTCACAAGGCAACTGGTTTTGTTTGAAAATAAATATCCATTTTAAAATCTATTTCAGGGAGGGGGAAAGTTACACATTTACAGTTTAGAATAATTACTTGGTTTAATCCACAACATCTGGAAATCTCTTGTCCCTTTAACTCTGCTCTTTGTACTTCAGCCTTGCAAAATTCCACTCCCTCAGGCAAGAATTCTCCTCCACTGGTGAGGAAAGTATGAGTTTATTTCATTATCATCATCATGTTACTGAGGATGAGAGAGTAGATTTTGTGCCTGGACTGGATAACTTTCCAAGACAATTCTGCAAGGCTGATGTCACTAGTAAAGCTAAACTAGAACTACTTCATATAGGCATTACAGCTGAATGAAATATGTGCTTCATTACAACAATACATTACATGATTTTGCATCAGTTATTTATAAATAGTATATGATCTTTTATTGGTTCTCTTAAAACCCAGGCACAATTCATTCTAAAATTTGAAATTCAACCGTACATTGTGCATTGTTTCTTGTAAACGCATAGACTTTTGCTTATTATATATATATATATATAAAATATATATATTCATACAACTAAAGGCAGAGAGTAAATGAGGTGCTAAAAGGAGCAGTATTACTCATTTTGGTTCAAACAGCTTTCAGCATAGTTAAAAGTTGCACAAATGCTACACTGAAAGGAACTCATTGTTCAAGTTAATTTAAAGCTCTATTTCTAATGACAAACACATCCCTAGCTGCAGCACCCCTAAAAAAGAACAGGATTTAATCATTTTCTGAACATGTTTCTGGTTCAGTTGTCAGAAGTTGTCAGTTTTGTAAATACCAAGGAAACTTAATGCTCCATATTATCACAATGACTCAAATATACCCTGCATATGTATATATAAATAACATATCTTGTCTGGAAGGGAGAGAAAGAAAGTTGCTGGTGGTATCTTTGAAAGCTTTGTAGCAACTGAGTTTATCAGTTGCCTCCATGCTGTGCAGAGCCTAAATTTAGGTATTAAAAATAATAATAATAATAATACTCCAGACAACATCCTGCATTGGCCATTGCAAGAACATGGCCTCCAGCAGTCTTCTTTGGTACCGGAACAAATTATTTTTGTAAATGTGTGAAAAGTACAACTTCTTTGAAAAACCGCTGCAGTGAATATGAATTTACCATTCACCATTAAATGAAATATATCCTGAGAAACCTCAGTGCCCTACATTATTTTGTTATCATTCTTGTGACAAGCAGTATTTTATAATTCTAGCTCACTAAAACAGTAGATGACATAAATTTACTGTTAAAGTAGCCTGGTCTTCTGTGCTCTGTCATATAGTATTTTACCCTTAAGCAGGGAGAAAAAATAGCAAGCTATCTTGTTCTCCCATCTGCCAAAAACTACGTAACTTGGGGTAGTGCTTCTGTGATTTCAAATTGCAGAAGCTTAAATAACTTCAGTGTTATACCTATTAAATATATTGACAGTCTTACCTTAACATTTTCACTGTACAATGGCATGTTATTTTAGAAATGCATTTCTGCCATAATGTTCCAGAGTTTAACTGCTAACAAGGAGCGTATTTCAGCAAGTTAACTGTGTAAAACATTGTTACATGTAACATTATTTTAACCATGTAGTAGCCTTTAGGTGCTGGGCAGAGGCTTGCTATTTATTCACTCCCTAACATTATTCCTTAAAATCCTTCTTGCACCTTTGCCCAGCAATATGTAGCCATTAACTACAATATCTTCACCATGTCTTTATCAATGTTGCCAACTCTTGCAATTTTATCTCATGGCTCACAATGTTTCATCTTCTTGCTAGAGCCCCAGCTTCTGGAATCAGATTACCACATGAGAAACTGAGAGCCTGTCTACACTTACGGGGATCAACGCATGGCGATTGATACATCAGCAGTCGATTTAGCGGGTCTAGTGAAGACCCGTTAAATCGACCACAGATCGCTCTCCCATTGACTCCTGTACTCAACCAGAACAAGAAGCGCAAGGGGAGTCGACGGGAGAATGTCTCCTGTCGACATAGCATAGTGTGGATCCCGCAGTAAGTAGATCTAAGTACATCGACTTCAGCTACGTTATTCACGTAGCTGAAGTTGCATAACTTAGATCGATCTCTCCCCGTAGTGTAGACAAGGCCTAAGCTTTCTCTTTTTTGTTTTTTTAAGTAAGTTCTAACACCTCATATCCACAGATAAAAGCTTGAAAGTGTGAACCTTAAATGTTCCAACACCAGAAGGCAAATAAAAAGAACCCAGAATTTATTATTTTCTAAATCTCAGGATTTTTAAGCCAATTTCATTAGTTGCTAAGGCTTGATTCACAATTTTTGAATGTTTGGGTTTTGGAATGCTGCCTCATAGAAAGCATACTAACAGTTTGTCATTACAAATCCTCCAATCTCACACGTGCTTTTCAAAAGCGAGTGCAAATTTTAGTGGGCTTCTCTCATATCTGAAGCCTGAAACTAGAAGCTGCCATATTAAGTTTCAACATTGATGTACTGTTCCCTTTTGAAGCAGAGAGCATACACCTTTCCAGAGGGCACATTTAATGCATTCAATCAGAAGTAGCAATTGGCAGGAACAGATAAACTCCCGAATGCTCTGTACAACTCTAAACCTCATCTCAGGGACAGACTGACCCAGGACATTTGGGAAATAGAAAACCTGTTGGTTTGTCAGGTAATGGCTTGATTTTGTGTGTCTTTAGGGATCGGTGATCATTGTGTGTTATGGTAGTATGAGAACAACAAAACACAGTAGAAACCGATGCTATACAACATTTGGAAAACTGGGAAGCCTATGCAGTTCACATTTTTATACATGCACAATATTCTTTCCAGCAGTGTTCATTTGTGACATGGGGGCTTATGCACTTCAGCTGTACTGAAAGAGACTGTCAAGTTTTACAATTAATCTCTGAGAACTCATTTTGCCCATTCAAAAATTATATTTTTATAAAATGCAAAACTTGTGATCAGATAGGAGTATCTAGGCTATATTTTTAAATGAAAAGAAAATAACTTTTATGGGTCTGTTAAAGAAAATTTGCTGATGATATTTTGCTTGAACATATATTGCAGAGTATACAACAGGGAGAAAAAACAATGAAGGAACCACACAGAAAAAGGAAGTTGCATTGGACACAGGATTTCTATGGAACTAACCAAAGAAGCAGAAATCGTGGCTAGGAAATTTTTTTTCAAAGTTTGCCTCTTCATCCGCCAAACTCATTCTAAAAATGGACAAAGCTGCTGTGTCCGCAGAAGAAGCTGGCAAGAAAGAGAGCATAAGAAAACCATACCACTGATCCAAATGAACAGGGAGAGTGTGCTGGACTGAGATTATATCCTAACTGGCTGTAGACAACTGCTGCTTTTCCAAAAAGTACTCATTACACCTAGAAGCATTTAAAAGTCCCATTGCATGTGAATACAGCCTGTAACTTATTTAAATTGCATGTTTACTGCGCCAGCGAAGATACAATACCAGATATTTTACCAAGAAGGCAAGCTCTCTATCTAATCATTTGCACAATCAAGTAATAATGATGTCTTTTGTTTTCTCTGATACTTTATCATCTGTGTACATAAAACTTACCTTACTGCCTTCGGCTTCTAGAAGACTCTACAGCACTTAAATACTGTATAGGCCCTGCAGGACCTTTGCACTGGGATGAATTTCATCTTTTTTAAAACATCTGGTTGTTCTTTGGCTTATCAGTATTGAGCAGAGTTGGGTGGGAAGCTATTTTCCATTTCATGAGAATTTTCAAGAAGTGAAAATGTTTCCCAGCCCAAATAGAGACAAAAAGGTGCAATCTCGAAAATGTACACAAACCCAAAATAAAAAAATCCAATCAGATTGGGTCGTCTGCCATTTTGTTTCAATAATTTCAAAACATTTTGTTTTGATTCCATTTTTTTTTACAATAAATTAGCTTACATTTCAAAATGGAAAGTTTTGACCCAAGAAACAGAGCATTTTAATTTAGAAAGTGTCCAAATAGGACATTTCAACAATTTCAAAACTTTTTTTTTTAATTTCAAGATGGGAAATTATTTGAAACGGATCCTTTCCTGTGAATAGTATTGGTTTTGA
The DNA here is from genome assembly GCF_027887155.1 of Malaclemys terrapin pileata. Lineage (NCBI taxonomy): Eukaryota > Metazoa > Chordata > Testudines > Emydidae > Malaclemys > Malaclemys terrapin. Next base: position 261,732,895 of record NC_071506.1, read on the forward strand.
CAAATGAACATTTTTTAGTGAAAAAATTCCAACCAGCATTGGTCTTGAGTCCTAGCCAACCACAATCTTGCATTCACCAAGGCCCATGGCCAAATATGGCCTGATCCAATGCCCATTCAGGCAGCTTTCTAATGACTTCAATGGGAGTTTGGTCAGGGCCTTAATGATTAGTGAGGCATCTATGCAGCACCCCCAATGCAGGTACCTGTCTGAGTTGCATAATGTCTCCCAGAAGAACTGGGCAAATTAAAAAGAGAGAAGCACATCCATACTAAATGTCACCCTTGAAAGGGTTTCCCCTTCAACGGTTATATTTAGTAACTCTTTGGCCTGGTCCACACTAACCCCCCTCTTCGAACTAAGATACGCAACTTCAGCTACGTGAATAATGTAGCTGAAGTCGAAGTACCTTAGTTCAAACTTACCGCGGGTCCAGACGTGGCAGGCAGGCTCCCCCGTCGATGCCGCAGACTCCTCTCACCAAGTAGGAGTACCAGCGTCGACGGCGAGCACTTCTGGGATTGATTGCTTACTGCTGGACCTGGAGGTAAGTATAGACCTACCCTTTGAGTTTATGCATGGTGCTTAACCCAGGGGGAGAGGCCAGAAGAGACTGATGCAGAGCAGATATTTTGCGGGGTAAGGTCTGTAGCTGGACAGACTCTGACAAAAAGGGTCTGTGGGATTCTTACAGAGTCCAGAGGGGCAGAAGGGAACAATTCAGACTGAGTCCAGAAAGGCTCTGAGGGAGATTTTGGCTGAGTCCAGAAGGGGCCTGAAAAACACTAACAGGAAGGGTCTGAGAGACACTCTGAGTCCTCAGAACTAACTGGGAGCCTCAAGTCTGTGTGTTTAAGAGAGTCATGTTGTGAGTTAGCTATGGGACTGGGTCTGAGAGGCAAAGTCGGTAAGTCTACATTGCAACTGGGACCATGCCTCCCAGCCTGGCTAGTCAGACATGCACTAGCATCTTGGGCTTAGCCACGCCAGTACAAGCCTGCCTGACCCCCTGGGTCCCGAACAACCAGACTGCTATTTTTAGTGTGCTACTTCTACTTGAGCTAGCACATGTCTGCCTTCCGGGGCTGGGAGGCACACTCCCAGCTACACTGTAGACCAGGGATAGGCAACCTATGGCACACGTGCCAAAGGCGGCACACAAGCTGATTTTTCAGTGGCACTCACACTGCTCGCGTCCTGGCCACCGGTCCGGGGGGCTCTGCATTTTAATTTAATTTTAAATGAAGCTTCTTAAATATTTTAAAAACCTTATTTACTTTACATACAACAATAATTTAGTTATATATTTATAGACTTATGGAAAGAGACCTTCTAAAAACGTTAAAATGTATTACTGGCACGCGAAACCTTAAATTAGAGTGAATAAATGAAGACTCGGCACACCACTTCTGAAAGGTTGCCGACCCCTGCTGTAGACATATCCACTCTGAGTCCAGACAACTGACTAGGCGTCTCAGGCCTGTGTACTTAGGAGGGTCATGTTGTGGGTTAGCTATGGGATTGAACTTGGATGATTTTAGGTTATGTTCATGAACTATATGTAACCATTATTAAATATATATATTTGCAGTCTGGCCAACTAATCCCAGTCTTGCCTTGATTACTGATGTGAATTAATTTTGATTCATGGCTAAGTGCTGCATATTCAGGAAGAGGTAACTAGCTCTTCCATACCTAGCTGTGAGCAAAAGAGACTTCAATTCTTTGTCAAGGGGAGCAGGGCTTAGAGAGAGGAGTCCCAAAGGTATAAAGTCCAAGGTGATATATCAGTTAAGTGCCCTTCCTTGGGTTCTGAAAAATAAATACTAAGGCCAAAATGTTCAAACTTAGGTACATAAAGCAGAAATCAATGGGAGATGTGGGAGTTCAGCACCTATGAAAATCATGCAAATTATGTAGGCACCTATATATGGATTTAGATCCTGTTGATTCTACAGCCAGGTGGAAGTTTTAGAGGAATAGGAGATTCCAATCTCATTTTTGATTCCTCGTATGCAATTCATTAACCCTTTTGTACTCACATTACTGAAAAGCCTTCTCTCTGGCTAGGTCATTTTGGTCAAAACTTATTTACATTTTTCTCTTTTAAGTGAATCTTGTGCTTGGGAAATGAGGCAAAATAGGCAGACCTGAAGAATGAAGTCCTTTATTTATCCACAGAACATTTACAGTATGGACACAGCATTTCAATATGACCTGTATTGTAGCACCAATATGCTTCAGTTCTGACCACCTCAATAGAAAGATGTTAGTTTATTTTTCATGTCCCTTTAACCCTTGCAATCTCCTGAGATTCCCAAGATGGGTTTCAGATAGAGTGGAGGTTCTGTGATATGGACTCCTAGCCAGTATAAGCTGGACTGAGATCACCAATTCATTCCAGACAGTCCACCAAGAAGACATCAGATATTAGCAACTTTCAGTCACTGCCAAAAGGGGCTGGATTATAGAACAGGCACTAGGAGCTTCTGTTTTGAACCATTCATTCCTTATTCTGCACTTTATACACATTTTCTATCACAGCAATAATTATGGAGAAAGGGCAATAACCTTGTACAGCTTTTAATGACAATGATGTGCTTCCACCACTGGAGAGAGAGAGAGAAGAAACTCCACATTATATCACTTTAGGAACAGTGGAATTTACATTATGATTCAGTAATAAATACTGTTGCTACTAATGGCATCACAACAGAGGATTCTGAATTATTTGCAGAAGTGAAACTAGACAACCTTTCAGGCCATTTATCAGTATATTATGGAAAGTGAAACAACAGTACAGATTGAACAAAGAAAGTGAATCTGCACTCAGAAACTTTAACTACATAAATGATGAATGAAAAGGAAACCAGCTCAGACTGTTGGGTTCTTGACAAATCTTGGAAAGGTTCATAGATTCATAGATTCTAGGACTGGAAGGGACCTCGAGAGGTCATCGAGTCCAATCCCCTGCCCGCATGGCAGGACCAAATACTGTCTAGACCATCCCTGATAAACATTTATTTAACCTACTCTTAAATATCTCCAGAGATGGAGATTCCACAACCTCCCTAGGCAATTTATTCTAGTGTTTAACTACCCTGACGGTTAGGAACTTCTTCCTAATGTCCAACCTAGACCTCCCTTGATGCAGTTTAAACCCATTGCTTCTTGTTCTATCCTTAGAGGCTAAGGTGAACAAGTTTTCTCCCTCCTCCTTATGACACCCTTTTAAATACCTGAAAACTGCTATCATGTCCCCTCTCAGTCTTCTCTTTTCCAAACTAAACAAACCCAATTCTTTCAGCCTTCCTTCATAGGTCATGTTCTCAAGACCTTTAATCATTCTTGTTGCTCTTCTCTGGACCCTTTCCAATTTCTCCACATCTTTTTTAAAATGCGGTGCCCAGAACTGGACACAATACTCCAGCTGAGGCCTAACCAGAGCAGAGTAGAGCGGAAGAATGACTTCTCGTGTCTTGCTCACAACACACCTGTTAATACATCCCAGAATCATGTTTGCTTTTTTTGCAACAGCATCACACTGTTGACTCATATTTAGCTTGTGGTCCACTATAACCCCTAGATCCCTTTCTGCTGTACTTCTTCCTAGACAGTCTCTTCCCATTCTGTATGTGTGAAACTGATTTTTTCTTCCTAAGTGGAGCACTTTGCATTTGTCTTTGTTAAACTTCATCCTGTTTAACTCAGACCATTTCTCCAATTTGTCCAGATCATTTTGAATTATGACCCTGTCCTCCAAAGCAGTTGCAATCCCTCCCAGTTTGGTATCATCCGCAAACTTAATAAGCCTACTTTCTATGCCAATATCTAAGTCGTTGATGAAGATATTGAACAGAGCCGGTCCCAAAACAGACCCCTGCGGTACCCCACTCGTTATGCCTTTCCAGCAGGATTGGGAACCATTAATAACAACTCTCTGAGTACGGTTATCCAGCCAGTTATGCACCCACCTTATAGTAGCCCCATCTAAATTGTATTTGCCTAGTTTATCGATAAGAATATCATGCGAGACCGTATCAAATGCCTTACTAAAGTCTAGGTATACCACATCCACAGCTTCACCCTTATCCACAAGGCTTGTTATCCTATCAAAGAAAGCTATCAGATTGGTTTGACATGATTTGCTCTTCACAAATCCATGCTGGCTATTCCCTATCACCTTACCACCTTCCAAGTGTTTGCAGATGATTTCCTTAATTACTTGCTCCATTATCTTCCCTGGCACAGAAGTTAAACTAACTGGTCTGTAGTTTCCTGGGTTGTTTTTATTTCCCTTTTTATAGATGGGCACTATATTTGCCCTTTTCCAGTCTTCTGGAATCTCTCCCGTCTCCCATGATTTTCCAAAGATAATAGCTAGAGGCTCAGATACCTCCTCTATTAGCTCCTTGAGTATTCTAGGATGTATTTCATCAGGCCCTGGTGACTTGCAGGCATCTAACTTTTCTAAGTGAATTTTAACTTGTTCTTTTTTTATTTTATCTGCTAAACCTACCCCCTTCCCATTAGCATTCACTATGTTAGGCATTCCTTCAGACTTCTCGGTGAAGACCGAAACAAAGAAGTCATTAAGCATCTCTGCCATTTCCAAGTTTCCTGTTACTGTTTCTCCCTCTTCACTAAACAGTGGGCCTACCCTGTCTTTGGTCTTCCTCTTGCTTCTAATGTATTGATAAAAAGTCTTCTTGTTTCCCTTTATTCCCGTAGCTAGTTTGAGCTCATTTTGTGCCTTTGCCTTTCTAATCTTGCCCCTGCATTCCTGTGTTGTTTGCCTATATTCATCCTTTGTAATCTGTCCTAGTTTCCATTTTTTATATGACTCCTTTTTATTTTTTAGATCATGCAAGAACTCGTGGTTAAGCCAAGGTGGTCTTTTGCCACATTTTCTATCTTTCTTAACCAGCGGAATAGCTTGCTTTTGGGCCCTTAATAGTGTCCCTTTGAAAAACTGCCAACTCTCCTCAGTTGTTTTTCCCCTCAGTCTTGATTCCCATGGGACCTTACCTATCAGCTCTCTGAGCTTACCAAAATCCGCCTTCCTGAAATCCATTGTCTCTATTTTGCTGTTCTCCCTTCTACCCTTCCTTAGAATTGCAAACTCTATGATTTCATGATCACTTTCACCCAGGCTGCCTTCTACTTTCAAATTCTCAACGAGTTCCTCCCTATTTGTTAAAATCAAGTCTAGAACAGCTTCCCCCCTAGTAGCTTTTTCAACCTTCTGAAATAAAAAGTTGTCTGCAATGCAGTCCAAGAATTTGTTGGATAGTCTGTGCCCCGCTGTGTTATTTTCCCTGTGTTCTTAAGACACATTTCCTAGGTTATTTATGATTGTTTGAATCTCACTTGGTTTATGAATACGGTAAGGGCCAAATTAATGCTCCTACAGTAGGAGTTTCATGAATAGAGATCATGACACTTACCACCTGAGCTATGATGCCAGGGAGTATAGGACAGGTGCTGCCATAATGCTATTGAGGATGCAGAACAGTGTCCTCTGCCATACCAGTGCCCCCAGTATGAAAGCAATTCCTGACAAAGAGGGTTCTGCTATGTCATTTGAAAAGATGAAGTATCCACTCCCACAATGTAGCCTTCCAGACACTTTCTGGTGTGTTGGAGGGGGGACTGATGCCAGTCACGTCCCCACTGGGGTATTCAGCATTGCCAAGAAGCGCTGCTCTCTGCGTGTAGTTATTGTAGGCAGCCAAATTATGGCTGCCATTGGTGAAGAGGTACTGGAATGAGGGATATGGTCCCTGTCTTCTCTCTGCCATATGCTGGAGAAATGCGAGGGTAATCATAATTTGTCCATAAATCTTTGAGTGATGAGATTAAGAACTGTGCTAACAACTCTAGTCAAGTGATCATTTTCAAGAGGCAAGAATCAATTGAATATACCTTATTGAAAGTCCAAACTATGTCTGCTGTGTAACTTAGAAAGTGAACATAGGTAGATTGGCACAGTAGTTCTCAACCAGGAGTCCAAGGCCCCCTTGGGGGCTGTGAGCAGGTTTCAGGGGGTCCGCCAAGCAGGGCCTGCATTAGACTCACTGGGGTTCAGGGCAGAAAGCCGAAGCCCCACCACCCCAAGTCCCACCACCCCAAGTCCCACCACTGGGGCTGAAGCCTGAGCACCTTAGCTTCACTGGGCTCCCTGTGGTGTGGAGCCCGAGGCAATTGCCCTGCTTGGCGGACCCCCTGATGCTGGCCCTGGCTTTTATATGCAGAAAAACAGTTGTTGTAGCACAGATGGACCATGGAGTTTTTATAGCATGTTGGGGGAGGGGTGGGCTCAGAAAGAAAAAGGTTGAGAACTCCTGAATTAGCAGTTTTTCAATTATCCTTTAATCCATTTACATTAAAAAAGTGATTGTTTAAAAGACGTGACAGAACCAGAAAATTAGTTTCTTTGATACCTAAACTGAACACCATGTTATCAAGAAGGAGGATACATCCTAATGTTAAAATAGTGGTGGTTTTTCATTACGCAGAGACTAAACCACACTTAACCATATGAGCTGAGCATAAGCAGACCCTTGCATCTGCTTAGAGCCTCAGTGACTTCAACAGGGATCTGTATATGTGCAGACTGACAGCAGCAGGACTGGGGCCTTACGTTCTTTCAGTCTGATCCAAGGCCCACTGAAGTCTGAAAAGACTCCCATTGTCTTCAGTGGGTATAGAATGGTGTCCCTTGGCATTATTTTTTAAAAACTCCTAAATACAACAAACTGTGTAAAATCCCATGGACATAAGTAAGTACACGGGGTATATTCAGTATTGCCAACCCCAAATGTTCAAAAATCATAAGTTTGACTTAAAATCACGACATTTAATAAAGAACCATAATAAATGTCAGGGTTCTTTTTATTTGTTTTCTGGCTTTAAGTCTTTAGGGTACACTCAGTTTCAGGTTTTTCTCCACCCTCAGGAGGACTAGAAAACTACATTGTTGTGGGTTTTTGTTTTTTTAATGAAAGCTAAAATTCTCACCTAATCACATGCCTCCAGGACCCAGGGCTTCAAGAAAACCACCACAAATTGCAATTTTTGTGATGAAATCATGAGAGTTGGCAACATGGCATGTTAGTATCAGGGTGTGGTTAAGTGCGTGTAGAATTTGTTGTGGGCCTTCTGAATAAGTATGTTTTATAAATAATTAAATAAATATGTAAAATGAGTGAATGTTACCATCGTATGTGAAGGTTATTTCAGATAGTGATGGTTGAGATAAGAATACACCCATTGAGATTACTATGAAAGTGTAGATAATAACGTGTGATGTATTTACTCAACTCCATGCCACATTTGAGGCAGCTGTGTAGGAGAATGGATGCCCCATATGTCAGTATGAGATTGGAGCTTGGATAAGGAGTATCTGGAGGGGTCTTACGCCTGAGAAAATTAAGGTAATGCTGGTAGGATGTCAGAAGTAACCAGATGACTTAGCAAGGACCCTGATTATGGGAATGTCTGCTTTTTGACACCCAGATTCACTGCTTGGGGGTCCTATTAGATCGTGAGTTGCTCTTGGATGATCATGTAGCAGCTGTGTCCAAGATAGTTTTATTTCATCTGTGCATGGTGAGGATCTTGTTACAACTACCCAGCCCCTTGAAACCTCAAGACTAGACTACTGTGACAGTGCACTCTACTTGGAGCTACACTATGGATTGTTCAGAAGCAAGAGCTAGTGTAGAATGCTGCTGCCTGATTATTAAGCAGGGTTTCATGAAGGGAACACATGACACCAGTACTCCACGATCTGTAGAGGCTCTCTATTTCTGGTGGAAGTGCATGGTATTGTTTTCAGTGGTGGAGGTAGCCGCTATTAAAGAGACCCTGTCTCACCTGTGTGTGATACTGCTGTAGTTATAACTCACACAGGTGCCCAAACTAGTGCTCTCTTATTTTAAACTAGAGGAAGCTGACGGCAGGACATTGTCCGTGAGGGGTCCTTCACATTGACCTCCTAGCCACGCTACAAGGCCTAGCTTGTGTCTCAGGCATTTGATAAACGGGAAGGTTAAAGGTGACTGGGTTAAGTGATATTTTACTTGGGCAATTATTATTTTTATTGTTGATTTGCAAAGTCCCAGCATTTATTTGTATTTAGGAATTTTCTATTTTTGTCTCATTTTAAGCCACGGAACAGCCCCTATAGCATTGTCTGCTACTGTATAAATCTCATGGGAAAAAAGACGAACAAATTATGCATTGAGGTTGAAGGAGGCAGGGCAATGACCTTATTTTAATCACTTGTATACAAACACCATTAGTTTACCGATCTCTGAGAACATGTAATCATGAACTCTCTTGCTGCACGTTCCCATTTTCTCCAGACAATTCCTTGCAATACCTTTAAATATGTAGATAGTGTTAAGACGCTGCTATGGAAAAGAATTAGTTCCTCCATGTTTCTTAGGTGCATGTATTTCCTGGGAGCTATCTTGTGGTTAAGATACTGGACTGGGACTTAGGAGTTCTGGGTTCAGTTCCAAGCTCAGCCACTGACCACCTAGGTGACCTTGAGAAAGTAACTTAATTTCTTGGTGTTTCAGATCCCCATCCATAACATGAGGATAATAGTATTTCCTTTTTCCTGCCTTTTGTCTGTTTTGTCCATTTAGAATGCAAGACTTGTCAGGGAAGGGACTGTCTGGCAACATATTTTTACAGTGCCTAACACAATGGCCTTCCCTGTCAGTTGAGGGCTCTAGGTCTAGATTCTCCTGTTATAAAAAATAAATATTAAAAACTAGCCACTGAATATACTTAGGGAAACATTTATAAAACTGAGACATGCATAATAATAATTAGTTTTTTGGACCTTGAAATAATTAGCAGCAGAAATACACTCTACGGGGCCCACTTAGCCCTAACTAACGTCCTGTTTAACATAAGCTTTTTGGATCAGGGACTGTTGTTTATTATATGTTCATACAGCACCTAGCACAATGGGGCCCCAACGTGGTTGTGGCTTATAGATGCAAACATAATATAAACATTCAGCAAGCACTTAGCTCCACTGAAACTACTCACAAATCAAGTTACTCGCGTGTGTAATGAGTGTTTGCAGGGCTTGTGGCTAGTCTTTTTCATATGTGAAATGTTTTGGATCAGATAAGTTCCATAGTAATTTTGATAGATTCAGGCTTCAGGTGGAGAATACACAAGAAGTGCAGATAAACTCTTGAAACAAAGATCCCATTTTCCTGAATATATCCCCAATTAAAAAAAAAAATGTACCAAAAATACAGACAGAGCTAGAGCATATAGGCAGAATTATCTCTAAATAGTGTGTTCTTTCCCAATAGCCATCAGCAATCTTTCAGAACAGAAGTGTGATTTAGCCACTGTATATTAAATCAGATGATACTAGAAAAACATCAGCTGGTTAAAGTTTTTTATTATTATTTTTTTCCCCTGAATTTAAAGCAACAAGGGAATGCATTTATGCTTCAAACAATCTAATTTTCTATTTCCATCATGCTTCTCAATCCATGATTTCTAAATTAAGGCCAAGTGACATTAAAACATATCTCCACATGAATCATTTTCATAAGCCCACAGAGTAAAGGATAGATTTAGGTTTTTATATATGAATATTAAACTAATTGTTTCCTCTTGAAAATAATCACTTGCCCTGTGTATTTTCTCCAGTGTTTACTCTCAACAAACACTCACTTAAAATGCAGTGAATTTCCACCTGTCAAAAACCATCTAGACATTGTTTCTTCTAACAATGAAGGGGAGGGCGGGAAACATATACCCAGTGCAGGCTGGTGACAGCTGAAAGTGGGTAGGCAAAACTGACATGTAAAGTTACTGTACACTCACAGCCAATTTATAGCAGCAGGTGAAGATCATATAGCATCTAACTCAAAAGAAGGTAGGCAACGCTTTCCCGAGGATCCTCTAAGGAACCCATGCCCTTCTGAGAAATTATCTACAGGGAAAAGGATGCAGCTTTAAGAAGGCTCATGAAATTGCCAACTAGGAAATGAAAAATAAAATAAATAAAGGCTCCATAAGACTGTAGATTCAAATGAAGAGGGTTAGTAGTCTGGTTGTATTCAAAAGCCAGTCACGATGGTTTTATGATTAAGGCACTCAACTAGGAGTCAGGAGATCTGCGTACATTTCTTGCCTCTGCGACTTTGAGCCAGTCACTTGATATTTCTTTGCCTCAATTCCCCATCTATATAACAGGTTTCAGAGTAGCAGCCGTGTTAGTCTGTATCCGCAAAAAGAAGAACAGGAGTACTTGTGGCACCTTAGAGACTAACAAATTTATTAGAGCATAAGCTTTCGTGGACTACAGCCCACTTCTTCGGATAACGAGGATAATAACCCACACACACACACACACCTTCTGCAGAATGTAAGCTCTTTGGGGAAGGAACTGTCTCCTGGAATGTGTCGGTACAGTGTCTAGCACCATGGGGCTTCAAGGTCAGTTGAGGACTCTAAGTGCTACTGTAATAAAAATAAATAATAATACTAGACACTATATATATTTAGGGAAGCATCCATCTCTCGCATGTATTTACGAAGATTAGAAGTGCATCATAATAGCAATAATTAATACATTAATTGGGACCTTAATCTCAGTTGGGGAATCCAGGTGCTACCATAACACAAATAATAATACTTTACTCACAGTAACCATGCAGTGGGCATTTTACCTGTAAATCCAGAATAATTCCACCACCCTTTCTATTTCTTTTTTCCCTCTTGAGCTTTTGAAGCCAACGGAGTTGCTCTGCATTTACACCAGTGTAAATGAGATCAGAAGCATCTACTCTAACATCAACTGTGTTTGTTCCTTATCGCCCAAAGAAGGGAATGTTATTAAAAGGACACATTTTATTTTACATCTACACTAGAATTTGTATTTCAATTTTGCAGCTTTTGTTGAGAGGGGAAAAACCAGAGCTGCCGCACGCTTTGCATAATGAGGAGTGACACAGCCAGAATGCTCTGTGGTGTGCTGTGATGCAAAAGCCACAAGCAAAGTTGTGAGGACAAGGAAGGCCATCTCATACCTTGTGAATATGAAGGATCTCTATTGCTGCAGCAGCAGTTTTTTAACCTGTTATGAAAAGGTGTATTGCATCACAAGGAATTTACTCATGAAAAAAATTATAATCCTCATCTTGAGGGGTCATAGTCATAGACATCAGAGTTGTAAAATATCTCTTGGGTCACGTAGTTCATCCCCTGTGTATAACTATGTGACTCTAGTCAGAGATGTCCACACAGTCTTCATTGCTTCCCTGTCTAGTCTTGCCTTGACTACTTTCCAGTGACGGCAATTTCACAATCACCCCAAGCAAATAATTCCATTGTGTAATTGGCGTCACTGGCATGAAATATTTCTTTACATTCTTCTTTTGGTGATCCAGGCTATGGTCTAACTCAACAAGCTTTCACTAAGCCTCCCTTGGACAGGCGCAAGCAACTAGTGAGACAGTCCAGGTGTCCTCAGCTCTCAGTAGTCTTCCGGTCTCACACTGCTTAGGAAAACAATCAACCTGACTTCTGGCTCCCTCACTCACTGTTTGCAGAATTTTCCTGTATTTCCATTCTCAGTTTAGTGGTTTATTAACTAGGGGGCATTAATAGTAGCTTGCGAAAGCATAAGGGAAAAAGCAGCTGCACTAAAATTCAATAAATAATCCGTATGGGTGAAGAGCCAGTGCAACCCAGGGTCTCCAGTTCCCTCTGTCTGTCAGGCCAAACTTTTTAACCCTCATTTTGCAGTGGTTCCAAACTCTTCTGAAAGCAGTCTGAGAGGACTGTATTATTGAAGCATCAGTGTCCTGTCATCAGGAAGGTTCCAGCTGCACACATTCTATATTTCTTTAGGGAATGTTCGCTTATCTTGAGGCTAATGCCTCCTCTAAAGGTGATTTGCAAAGAAAGTTTGCTTTCTTTTCTTTTCTTTTTTAAACTCATTGCTGCATCCAAAAAACTGAAAGTCTCCCCTGACCCACTGAAAACTATTTTCACATTAGAAATGTAGGTCTTATCTACACTGGAAGAATCTAGGGACAACTGGAGAACTAGTAGGATTATGACATCACAGATATTAAGGAAGTAGAAGCTCATAAATTTAAAGAAGATATGATTTTTATTCATATTGTTTAAATCTTTAAAATAGTTTCTGAGTCAACTACTGAGCTCACTGTTCTGTGTTTTAGAAGCTGCCAGAAACCCACCAGAGTAGCCGTATATATGTAGTTAGGCTTTACATGTTTATATTTATTTAGGGCTATTGGTATTTATTTAGGGTTATTTGATACCCAGCCGTGCCCTTGTGATTTCTTCATATTAATCTTGTTGTGTAAAGGGAAAAAGACACAACAGGTTTGTTTTTGTTAACATCTATTTCATTCAACACGTAGACGAAATCCTCTCATTGTTAAGTAATCAACACCCTAAATCCTTCAATTAAGCTCCTAAACCACATTTCTGAATCATCCAAAAGAGATCTACAGAAAAACAAGTCAGATGTGCGATTTGACATTCCTGAGATTTCAAATAAAAAATGCAGAAAACAACAAAGTAAATAAATAACTGGACTTTTCAGTTCATCTTTATCCACCATAAAGTACTAAAAAAGGCACATCCCCTTTTTTTCTTTTCCTTTACACGTCACTTTCAAAGCAAAACTCAACAATTTTTTTCTCTGTTCTAGCTAATCACAGAAAACCACCTATACTGAGAAGGAAAAGCTATTCTGGCACATCTTCACTGCACAGTTAACCTAAGCTCTTACCCATGCTTTAGCCCAACTCCTCCTACCATCCACACAGACAAACCTCAGGGGTAGTCGATAGGCGGATCACGGGCCAAATCCAGACTGCCAGATGCTTTTGAATGGACCGTGAAATCCTTTTATTTACGCACTATTATCATTATTGTTATTATTTTTGTATTCTTTTCTCTGGAGTCTGGACCTTGACCAAGGAATTTGGACCCTGACCAAAAATAATTGATTACCCCTACCATGTTTGAATGCTTTAAACCCTGGCTAGATTACTTGGCTAGAGCTCAGGTGCTGCTTTCACTCAGGCTGGGACCCGCCTGCTTTGCAGGGAGGATGTATTCAGAAATCACTCGAGTGTTGGCATTCCTCTCATGACCTTCCAACAATTCTCTCGAAAGGACTAACAAAATCTCACACAATTGACAGAGAAAGAATCCTAGAGCATCTCAGCACCAAGAACCTTGGGATAGGCCCCTAGACATACACGGGCAACAGTGAAGGAGGACACAATAATGGGTATGGTTTTGTTATGGGAATACTTGCATCCTGGCTAGCAGATGTGGATTAAGGTTTCCTGGGGCCCTGGGCCAGAGCAAATGGAGGGCACCTCCCCACCTCACCCCTTCTGCCTGTTGCCCCGCCCCCATTCTGCCCCTTCTGCCTGTGGCCATGCCCACAGCCCCACTCCTTTCTGCCCCTTCCCCGAGGACTACCCCTGTTCACCCAGGATCCCCCCCACTGCAGCCCCACAACCCTTTTTGCTCCTTTCTGCTCTCCCCCTGCTGCAGTCCCAAGACAGGAGAAAGTTCTGTACCCGCACCACAGCCCCGGGGCCACAACGAGGAGTGAGAGCTCCTCCAGTTGCAGGACCACAGCAGGGGTGTGGATGCTGGGGCTTCTCCTGCCACCCCCATGTTTCTGCAGGGGACCAGGGTTGGGGCACTGGGGCTTTTCCCGCCTTGCCTGGTGCTTCTGCTGGAGAGCGGCGTTGAGTACGGGGGCTTCCCCTGCTGCCCCACAGCTTCTGCTGAGTCGGGGGCCGCTGGGGAAGGGGAGGCTTCCCCTGTTCCATGCCTCCTGCCAGGAACGGGTCAGGGACCGCTGGTGACAGGGGACCTTCCCCCGCCCAGTGCTGCTGCTGTGGAGTGGGGTCAGGGCACGGGGGCTTCCCCCGCGCCACCCGCCTGGCGGCCGGGGCTCCCAGTTTCTGCCACTGGTGGCAAAAAAAATTTCAGGACCCCCCCAGCTGGCCATGGCCCCTGGACACAGGCCCTGCGGGCCCAGTGGCTAATCCAACGCTATTGGGTAGGCTAATCGCATGCCAGTCACCCGAGTTGGCTGTGCCATGAAGACATACCTATCGTTACATTTCTACCGGACAAGGTTAGATTGAGTGCTCAGCTCTGTCACAGGAGTTTGGCAGAAGATAAGCCAGTTAATACTAGTTTCAGATTGCTGCTTGAGCTGTCCAACAATGCTGACCCTCATCTGTATACACTAAGATCTGAAAAGTGGGCCATGGAAACTCTATGTTGACAGATCTCAATTTTTCAGACTGATGAGTATTTCTTTCTTTTTTTAATCCAACAAGGAGTCTAACACCTACAAGACTATATTTTCCAAATCGATTTAAATGTGTTTCAAAATTTAATGCACATGACCAGAATCAGACTTCCTAACCTGGGTTTGGGATTCAAACTCACTAGCATAGCTTTTTGCATGAGCTGCCCATTGAACTTGGCAGAGGATCAGGCCCTCTGTCTCTAAGTATTTTCAGTTTTAGTGCTATAACTGGGATGCTAGTTAAGTCTCAAGGACACCCGGACTGGCTCCCAAAAGTGTTGCTTTCTCTTTGGTTACTTGTGCATGTCCAAATGTGGCAAAATAAGAATCTAATTATAGGTGCAAATGAGAGCAAAATTTGCAAACTCACATTTTTGGGCTCAATACAGAGTAACAGGGTGAAATTCTCTGGCTTATGTTACACAAGGTCAGACCTGAAGATCTAATGGTCCCTTCTGGCCTTACAATCTGTGAATTTGGACCATACTTTAAAACAAATGTCTATTTCTCCTTAGTTTTAGGTTACTACTTCCTGTTCTACTTACAATAGCTAATAAAATACTTTCCTTCCCTTTGGTTAATCCTTAGAGGTATTTATAGCTTGTCATGTCACATACTTAGTCATCTTTTCTGTAAGCTTCCCAAAGTTAGGTCAGATTCACCAAACCTCTTCCTTACTCTCTTTTTGTTACTATTATTTGTAATCTCTGCAATTAAACTCTGTGGCATTTGTCTAAGGCCTAAAATGGCAAGCAATTCTCTAAATGTGAGCTCCCTGATGTGACATAGCAAGAATAACCCCATCTCTGGCCTACGTGTAACACTTCTATTTATGTATTCTAATAGAGCATTCACGCTAGCTGTGGTAGAATCACATTGCATGCTGGTTTTCAGTTTAGGGAATTACCATCCCTGCAGTAAGTCATATCTTTGCAACCAACCACCCTTTTTACGTATTCCCAATGAAATACCTGTACATTTATCTTGATCAAACTATAATGTATTAATTTCTGCCAATTTCTTCTAACCTCTTTGTATCCAGTTGTAGGTTAAGTATTTTCAGAAGTATCATCACCCCTAGCATTACATAGCGTACAAAGCAAGTATATATGTTCTCTATACATGTATGAACATACTGAGGACAGAACAGGTGCTCTTCCTGTGTCATGCACAACCAGCTGGAGAAACTGATTTGCTGACTGCAGTGCAAGATCAAAGAAAGTAATGCACCTCCCAATGAAAAGAAATTTTCCAGGTACAAAACTTTATCATTCCTATATTTGATGTGTTTGATGGAGCAATACCACCACCAAAATTTAATTTTAAAATAAATGTGAAGGCATATTAAGTCGTGGGACAAAAACTGAATCAGAATGCACAGAACATTGTTCTGCACATGCTTAAAAGTCCTCTAAGGTGAACTGTCAGTGTTGGCAGACCTATGGATTTTGTTCTGATTCCTAACTTTATCAACAGACATACCTACTTCACTATTGTGTGTCACTTTGAGCAAGGAACTGAAATTTGAAATAATTCTATGCCTTTTAATAGTCTTGATTACTGTTAGGAATGGCGCGACCGTAGTGGAGCAATGTGATGTGCACATTTGCACCACAAGAACAATCCTGTCCAGAAGTATGTGCAAATACTCACACATGGACTTTACACACTGCAGAGGTCATAGTCTGGAAAGTTATGCACTTGCCTAAGTCTGTGAGTTCAAGGATATACTTAGGAATGTTGAGCTCGCTGTTAGATCATTGCCCCAGCTAAAAACAATGTTGCGATCCTGATCAATTTTTTCAGTGAGAATGTTTTTTCCTTTCAAGTGTGTTTTTTAAGATAGGTTCACGTTTTGAACTCTACATTTTTATTATGTCCCTGTGATTTAAAAAACAACTATCTTTTTTTATGGCAACTGTCATCATGAAGAATGTCTTTTGGACCAAGCTGTAATAAAATTAAGCTACTTAAGATTCTTCCATCGTTCCCACCCTCAAACACCTCCATTAGCTCTGCATTCATGTCAAGAATATGGCATGATTTCAAAACTGCCCTCATTTTTAGTCTCTTCCCTGGACTTCCTCCGATTATCATGGACCTTGCCTCTCAGCTCCCGTCCCTGATATCCCAACACTTGCTTCTATTCTCTTACTCCACCCTAGACACTGTTGGCACAAGAGCCTTCTGATATTTGGAACAGCCTTAGTATATCGCTCCACCTCACTGACTCACCATCTCACTACAATTCTCATTTAAGAATGTATTGGGTAAAATTCTGACTCCTACTGATGTCAATGGAGCCATGATTTTACCCACTCTTTCTATCAATTGACCATACTGTTTACACTGTGTCTCCCTCTGCTATTTATGATTAAACTCTGTTAATAAAGTTGCAACCTGAAACCAAAATATTTAATGACAAACATGCCAATTTTTTGCAGGCATCTAATTTTTATAATGGCACAATAAAAGCCAACATTTTATTAAAGTGTAATTTAAGACAATTTTTACTGCAATACAGTTATGTCCATGCTGTGCCATTTTTTTTCACTTCTTGGCAGTGAACATAATACAGTTTGCACCAACCACCGGTTTGCAGATGAAGTGCATGCACATGGAAACTTTGTCAGCTACAAATATTTTTAATAGATTTTTTTTGTCCATTTTTTAAAGCACCTGTCTATCAATTTACCATTGCTCCCGCTCGCTGTGCTATATTTGGGGTTCAGTTTGTATAAAAACAGCTAAATAAAATAAGGCTCCAGTTCTGCGATGAGCAGTCCTCTACACCAAATTCCATTGATTTCCATGAGGTTTCATGAGGGCACAGGTCTCTGTGACATTCAGTGATTAGAAATTTAGCAAGATGCAAAGAGAGATTGAACATTCATATGGATAACATGAATATCTAGAGTTATAATTGCTAATGCTAATACATTTTGGAAGAAATACTAAACCTCTTGCTTCAGGCATTAAACTAATCTTATTTAAGGGGCAGATTATCCAACACCCATTTAATCCAAGGTTTCTTGCTCTTTCTTCTGAAGCATCTGGCCATATCTAGTACCTGTCACAATCAGAGGCAGGACTGAATGAACCCCAGGTCTGATCCAATATGGCATACTGGCTATATATTCATCTGAAGCACACAGGAGGATCAGAGCTTAAAGGTCCACAAGCATAGCTGCCCTCACTTAGATATGATATCATTCTTTTGTATTCACTTAACGTCCCTGAACACATAATAATACCTTAGTTCACTCTAAGTATTCCCGGTTTCCCTCAAGAAAAAACATTCTGATTATTTCAAGATCACCATTTGGCAATTTTTTTTTTCCTGGGATCACCAGATTGCTGGTTTATGAAGGGCTTGGTTGTTGGGAGGTTTTCTGAATTGTGGAGCTTTTGTACCTGAAGATCACTTTATCACCTGAAGAAGGAGAAAGAAACCTCAGTGACTTAAGTGCACATCTACAGCTAACTAGCCTGGCCACCAGCTACAGCAAAATTGGTGGAGAAATATTTGTTTAGACAAAAATGATAGATGGGAGATATCATAATAGGAACATCAGCGGAAATAAGCCACTTAGTTTTAGGAAAAAAAGACACTAAGTGCTCATCCCAAGCTTTGGACACCCCTTTAAATTTTAATATCCACATTTTTAAACACACACACATCAAGTCCTTTAAAATAACTACCACTGCACCCCCAATCATAAAATCTGGGCCTAAAAACAAAGCTGTTCCATACCAATAACTAACTATCATCCCCTGCCCCAAATATTACAGAAAAGAGATGCACCTTGTGCACAAGGCTAACATATCCAGGCTAAGGCAGAGCAAGTTGGAAACTTGTTCCATGGACAACAGACCCTTTCTGCAGAAAGGCCTGCCAGCAGCTCCCTCAGTTATATTCTGAAGGTAGGGTTGCCAATTTTGGTTGGCCATATTCCTGGAGGTTTCATCACACAACATAATCTTTAATTAGATTAATCTTTAATTACTGGAAACTCCAGGACAATCCTGGAGAGTTGGCAAATCTGACCAAAGGAGGGCCAACACCTGGGATGATTGCAATTACAGTAGTATGGCACCAGGGTTGGACAGAGAGGGAATCTTCCAGAGTGTTGCCACTGCTGGTGACAGCTGACACTTTTCTTCAAGACCCAGCTCCTGCTGTCAAGTGATTTCCTGAGACTCTCATATTTCATTTTTCTTTGTAAAGGGTCATGTCTTCAAGAGAAAAAAACGTGAATACCTGACCCCGGTGCAGCCTAAAGGTCCGGACACCAGAGGCAAATAAAAGGAACCTAACATTTATTTTAAAACCTCATCATTTTAGGGCCCTGCCTTAGCATTTCCCAGCACTTGGTGTGGCAATAGGGCTTTCAGGTGATCTACCCCAAGCCATTTAAGCCTCTAAACATCAAGGACCAACACCGGACATTACACCCCACAACCCCACGCCAGAGCAGCTCCCGCAGCAGGGGGTTGCGGGCTGCAAGCTCCACGCACACTAAGCGGGGGGGGGGGGGGCGCAATAGGCACAGCGGGCAGGTAAGACGCCATCAGGAGATGACTCGGAAGCGCCCCACTAGAGGGAAATTAACCCAACCCGGGCTCCGCTAGCAGAACGGGAACGCCAAGGGCTGGATGCTGCTGCCCAGGGGCTGCACCGCACCAGGCACGGCCGCCCGCGGGGAGCGCTAGAGAGCCAGCCCCGAGGATAGGACGGGCGGAACAGCCGCACCGCTACACAGGGCTCCGGGGGGGGCTGTTTTGCAATCTCGCTACAGCCTGGAGACCCCGTCGCGCCAGGGTCCCGGGGGGCTCCCACCCCATAAACGCTAGAGCGGGAGCGTCCCTGTCACTCGGGGCTCAGTGCACACACGAGCGGCCATCGCACGGGCATTGCTGGCTGCAGCTTCCCGCAGGCGGCTCTGCCTGCGCAGCTCAGCAGCGCCCCTAGCACCTATCGGCGGCACTAGACCATCCTCCCCACCCCCACCCAGCAGCACAAGCAAAACACTCCAGCCTGATATTCTCTCTCCAGCCCAGCACTTTCTGCTTTATATACCCTGCTAAAAATAGCCTGCCGCCTAGCCCACCAATCAGGACTGGGCAAATTTCGAATCGCGCCAATAGCATGAGCCGTCACGGAGAGGCTTGGTCACGCCAGGAGGGGCCGAGATGCCTCCTGCAAGGCGATTGGGCTGATCTGACATCATTGGAACGCGGTGTAACGAGTTGGTGGAAGAGATTGGGCAGCGCTCCGAGCCGGCGTAATAGGATCACGAGGGGAGGGGGGAGGGAGTAGAGGAGAGGGAGGGGGGAGAGGAGCGAGGAGGCGGAGGCTGTAGCTGTGACTGTGGCCAAGGAGAGCTTAGAACAGGGAAGTTTTGCAGGGGGTTACATTTGCAGTCAGCTCAGTGTTTGCAAATATTGTGCAGGCTCCTGAGCAAGTGTCCTCTGCGAGCCACAGGAGAGTAGAGCAGCGGCAGCATTTGGAGACTTTGTTAATTGCTGTGCAATTACATTTTGCATGAAACTTTGCTTTTTTTCCCTTCCCAATCTCCAAAAGGAATTAATATTTTTTTTGTATTTTTTTCTTCTCTGGAGTAAAGGGGGGTTTGGAAACAGACTATATATTGAGACCCCCCCCTCCCCTCACATACCTCCTCTGCCCATAGAGGAGGCATCTGTATTTTTGTAACCAGAATTGACTTTGTTGTTGCAATTTAGACATGGATGTTCTCCCAATGTGCAGCATCTTCCAGGAACTCCAGATTGTGCACGACACTGGTTACTTCTCAGCTTTACCATCTCTGGAGGAATATTGGCAACAGGTAAACGAGGATGTTGTTGTTGTTGTTGTTGGTTGTTAAGCCACATTAAAGGATGAGTGGATAAAAATGCCAAAGTGTCATCCGGGCATTTGGGGAGAATGCAATGGAGATGTTAACAAAAGTTTTGAAGCAGGTGTTTTGATTTTTTTTTTTAATTTTGAGGGGTTTTTAAATAAATATATTTCTCAATGCAACTGAGTTTCTCTTTTTTTTAATGCATTCCCCATTATGAAAGGGACTGTCAGTTGAGAAAACAGGGGCCGATGTGTTTGAATGCGTTTTCTGTGGTTTTTTTTTTTGTTTGTTTGTTTGTTTTTTTTTGAGCTCATCAAAAACAGCAACGACCAGAGTGAAATCCAAACTTCTGAGCTTTGCTTTCGCGTGATCCAGTACAGTCCCTGGCGAAAGTTTTATGGCTGTATCAGGTCCAAACTCTACAGCTGGATCTTGTCATCTGAACTCACCCTCCCCCTTATCTGCCAAGAATTGTTTTTCTCCCCATGGTGTGTTTTTGGGGTTTGTTTTGGTGGGGGGGGGGGCTACTAGTTTTGAAGACGTTGCTAATGTAGAGGATTCGCGAAGCTCTCAATCCTGCGTTACCTGCTGCCCTCGTTGTTGACTAGCCAAAAAAAAATTTTTTTTTTTTTTTTTTTTTTGCACAACCAATGAGTTGTCAGTCATATGACAGCGATCCTGTTTTGCTAATTGCCTCGAGTCTTAGTTTGGGAGGAGGAAGAACTGGGGCTTCTTGCCTTTAATGGACATGTTTTTTTCCCCCTCTGTCCCAGTAATTGGATTGCCTGAGATGAGATTGCCTTTGACATTTTTGCATTGTCTTGCTTTTTATTGGAGGGGAGGGGGTTGTTTACTATACTCCCTGCGGTGATGTTTGCTTTTAACAAATAGAATTACCAGATCAAATACTACTTGTTTGTATGAAAGACAAGAAACGCTTCAGGAAGGTTGAAATCCAAAGTGTTACAACCGTCACATGCCTACTAATTGTATGCAATTCCTCTCCCCCCTGCCCCCCCTCCCCAAAAGAAGCAGCTTCAATAGTACGTGATTGAAATTGATCTAAGTAGTTTCCTTCAAGCATTTGGGATTTTGGCAAAGAGCCAGAACTGGTTCCCAGTAGCTTTCAGACGCATTTAAACTCTCAGAGAGCTTCATTTTGGTCCCCATTGCTAATCTACATAATGAGAAATTTAAATTGGCCAGAAAAATATTAGTTTAACAAGATTTTAATAAATGCTCTTTTGTGTTTCCTTGGAGGATCAATACTTTGTTATGCTGTGTCTTAATGCCTTTTTAAAATGTGTACTGCAAAACTGTTGTCTAGTGATAGGCAAAGACATAAATATTGATTGTGTGGCTTTTCCTTCCATTTTTGACCACGCTATCAATGACATGCGACCCAGTTCAGCTGAGTGGTGTTGGTGAGGAACCTCCAGACCATAACAAACCGTCCTTAGGTGGAGAGTTGGAGGGGTAAAAATGTAGCATTTTGGATTGTCTGTGCTTGCAAGACTGTTTTGGGAGGGATAATCTTGATAAAATAAGTGCAGTTTTGAACAGAAACTTAGTAAGTAGGAACTGTCAATAAGGGTAGATCATAGTACTTCCACACGGATAACTAACTTATAGTGGAAAACAAAAACCCATGGGCACAAAATTTCCTACCACTTTCTTCCCCTCAGAACGGCTAGAAAGTTTGAAATTGTAAAAGGAGAATGCTGATGGCTGCAGATTTAATCACTTGGAAGATTCTTTTGCCCCCCTCCCCTTATTTTTTTTTTTTTTTTTGGTGGGGTAATTACATGTCCCATTGCATGTATATTTGAACAGAGTACTTTCTTGGCTGATGGTCAGAATTTTAAAAGGAAGTCTCTTTTGGCATTACGTGAAAGAAATAGAGATGACTCATACAGTTGCACTCTTGGCCAGTAGATAAAGTTCTTGTTCATTGTGGGACTCCCAGCAGGACTTTAGAGTAATTTCCCTTTCTCCTTTACAATAGCACATTGCTATTCTGGAACTTTTCCCCCTCCTTCTGTTATTGAAGTTCCTTATGTTATTCGGACCACTAATAGGAAGCAACTAAAGTTATGTGGTGTGCATGCCAGTGCACTTGGAATTGACATTCTTTGAAAGACTAGCAGGTCGAGTTCTCACACACAGGAAATGGGTGGTTATCTGCAGTTCCATTGATGTCCCCTGAATACGGATTGTCAGCTACTTGCAGCCATACTAGAATGTGGCTTTGTTTTGTGACACAGCACTTGGGTTTTTAACTGCGTGTCAGAGCACACTGTTGTATGCAGTGTTGTAACTGTGCTTGGTCCCAGATATAAGTTCGGTCACTTTACCCTTGTGTTTGTATGAGAGTGATACAAAATGACTTGATACAAAATGAAAAAAATTAATTAAAGCCCATTAGAAAGTGTAAAAAAGCCTGATTAAAATGTGCTACGTTTTAAAGTGATTTCAATACTAGCCTTCTTAAAATATGAATTTTGTGATGGGGATCATAATTTGACTGACTCATTAGAATACTATTTGGAAAATGTTGACTGACTTACACCTTTAGCTTAGTGTTTGAACTCTTGCCCAGTTCTTGAAAACTTCAGTTCGTTTTACTGCAACAATCACCTGGTTATGGCTGGAATATCCTCTAATTTGTAAGGCACCTAGCAATTTCAAATACCCTACTTTCTTGCATGCTGTTTGAAATTTAAAGCTCAACTCTCCTTTTGTAAAACTGTTTTGTAAAATGTTTTTCTTTCTCTTTTCTTTTTTTCTTTTGTAGACCTGTTTAGAGCTGGAACGATATCTTCAAAGTGAACCCTGTTATGTATCTGCATCTGAAATTAAATTTGATAGCCAAGAAGATCTCTGGACCAAAATTATTCTGGCACGTGAGAAAAAGGAGGAATCTGAACTGAAGAGTACATGTATTCCAAAAGAGGACAGTCCTAGTAGCCAGAACTTAGAGACCAACAGTTTGAATTCTGATGTAAGCAGTGAGTCTTCAGACAGCTCTGAGGAACTTTCACCTACTACTAAGTTTACCTCTGATCCTATAAGTGATGTTTTAGCCAATTCAGGAAACTTGAGTTCATCTGTCACTTCTACTCCTCCTTCTTCTCCTGAATTGAGCAAGGAAACTTCCTCTCAGCTATGGAATTGTATGCCAGGTGAATTGCATTCACCAGGTAAAATTCGTACCAGTACCATTGGAAAGACTGCAGAAAAAGGTACCCCAGTCAATGGCGACTCTTCACCGGATGGCCGGAGACGTGTCCACAGGTGTCACTTCAATGGTTGCAGGAAAGTTTACACCAAAAGTTCACATCTGAAAGCACATCAGCGCACTCATACAGGTTAGTAACCTTGTGTCTATTAGGAGTTGGAGACTACAGTAGGGAATACCCCGATGGCAGTGTTGTCATAACATTACATAATCACTGGGTGAAAGCCCAAGGATGGGAAGATGATTCAGTTATACAAGAGGCTTACCAGAATGAAAGACCTCACTTCCTCATTCTCTTCATAAGCTGAGTTGAAGCCTCTTGAGTACAAAGATACTTCAGTGTAGACTGGTCTTCTGTCACAGATGAATGGTTTCCATTTGCTAATTAGATAGTGCTGAAGAAGTTGCAGAATTATTTAATCTTTGAAAAACTCCTTAAATAATTTAGACAACAGATCTACTTTGCTGACAATTTTAAAAACAAAAGTAAATTTGAGACTCTCACAAAAGTAGGGATTTCATATAATATAACTGGAAGTGGGGGTAGATGCTTTCATAGGAAGAAGTGTTACTGGACTCTTCTACACCAAGGGCTATTAAGTTAATACAATCAAGGCCTGTGGCTGTTAAGTATAACTGCAAATGTGCACTGGTTGTATAATATTAAAAATACTTTTATGTGCACTAGTTTAAGCAAAAATCTTAGAAAACCAAACAATGTACCAGTCCTTCTGACATAAAACCAAACCAGACTTAGAAGTATGTATCACTTATTTCATGGTTTCACTTAAAATGCTATAGTGTTTTTTTTTGTTTTGTTTTGTTTTTTATTACTCTGAAACGTAGACTTAAAAAAATCAATATGTGAGGTTGTTATGAAAGAGAGTAAAGTGGATAGGCATTCCAGGGCCTGCATAATTTTTTTTTTTACGGTGGTAGTAACTGGCACAGTTACTTTTATTTTTTAGCATTAATATTCTACAGCCCTTGATGTCTGGAGTTAGAGATGTGTAGAGCAACTGGTTGGCTCACCAGTCACTGCTTAAGGAAAGGAGCAATGTTCTGCATCCTTAGTGTGCCAGTCAAGGGGTTATTCTCCAGAAATGCCAAATGTTTTTAATGAGGTGATGGAGAAGGGAGGAATTCAAAAGGAAGGACCTTACTCTGATTCACCAGCTCAGCATTCCTAATTTTTTTTCCATTTGTGGAAGTCATTTAGCTGACTCATGTGCTCCCATTCTCGTGTGGAAGTGAAATAAAACAAGGCACTTTCAAAAAAGAGGAAAGAGCAATTTCCACTGAAGTTCCAGTGAAGATTGTAAATAACTGCTAGCTACATAACTGTGTCAGAACTATTGCCGTGGTTGTTTTGTGACTGGAACTATTTCTATGAATTGCTGGTAGTATTTTCCTCAAATGTTAACTGAAATCAGCAGCATTCAAACTGGTCATTGTGATTTTTCCCTTGCTCTTCATCTAGTATAGTATAGGGTCAGCATGAAAAGGTTCCATTTTGTGCAGCTAATCTGTGGGACAGTGGACTTTGAAGCAAAACAGTAACCTAATTATATTGGTGAATCAAAACATTTCTGGGCCAGATTCTGCCATCCTGGCTCATCTTGACATGAAATTAATGGGACTACTTGTGGAGTGAAGTACTACTCTAGATGAACCAGGATGATAGTATCTGGCCCTTAACTAGCTTTCTTTTTATTCAATCTGTACTTATTAACTTCTTTCAGTTAGGGTACCTTTTGTTTTAAACATGGTGATGTTACTGCTAAGTAAGAATCTTAATGATTCTTCAAGCTTCTGCCACCTACATTGTCAAAAACACTGAATTGTTCTGACTGAAAATGGGTATTCTTGTTTTTTATATATAAACAATGAATATTGTCTCATTAATTTTGAGTGAAGTCATGGTTAATCTATAATATGTTTTATTTATAGGAGAAAAGCCTTACAGATGTTCATGGGAAGGGTGTGAATGGCGTTTTGCAAGAAGTGATGAGTTAACCAGACACTTCAGAAAGCACACTGGTGCCAAGCCTTTTAAATGTAGTCACTGTGACAGGTATGTGAATTAAATTGAGCTTTTTTTAAACAAAGTTATTTATAATGCTTGGTGAGAAGCAGGTCTAGGTGATATTTTTTGTTATAGAAGATTTATTCATAAAGAAACTGATGAACAAAATGCTTCAGTGAAAATTAATTCTATTCTCTTTTGAGGGACTGACATTTTCACAATTAAAAACATCCTGTTGCATGAATGACCTGGAATGTAGCTTGAGTAATGCACATCAATGAAAATGGAGTAACGTGAAACCCAACTTTCCTTCCTTTGCAGGTGTTTTTCCAGGTCTGACCACCTGGCCCTTCACATGAAGCGACACCTCTGAATGGGTCAAGAGGTGAATCCTGTGGGCTAAGCGGCTTCAAGGTTGAACAGCCTTGAAAGGAGGGATGCGTGTTCCAGCCAAAGCATGCCATTTTGCACCCTACCCAGTTGCCTCCAGGACCTCTTTCTTGAAGGTCTTTTGAGGGCTAATAAGTCACGTAAGAAACGGCATGGCAACCGTGGTGCGTGATGTTTGGGGTTTCCTGGACTCATACACTGGTACCTAACCTTCTGAGTGGCTCCTAAGCCTTTGCCGTGAGCATGTGCACTGAGAATGTTAATGATTGGGTGACTGTTTGTTACTGAGGATCTATTGATGACTGTATGCTGAGGCACATTTTTTTCTTCTGGTTGTTTTATAACTGTAAGAGAAAAAAGTAGTCTGAATGTTTTGTATGTGAGGAATATACTGCAAGATGGGACGACCACCAATCATTTCCAAGGGGTGGGGGGAGGGGTGTCTGCACCTTCTAGAGGGAAAAAATGGAGAGAAGGAAAAGACAAAAAAAAGTCAGGACGCCAGAGTGGAAATGGGGGAGCCCCCCTTTCCTGTGTGAGAGGAGCTTTAGGTGTCTGATGCAGCTATTAAACGTGCAATGTGTCAAGTAGCTTGTTTTACTTGCTACAGAGCTCATTTGTAATCCATTGTATAAGCTGTGTATTTACAAATATAACACAACTATAACTTTTCATTATAATACAAAGGTTATTGCATGGTTCTGGGGAACTATATGCTTTTCCATTCTTTAATCAGGACTGCAGTTTTGATTCCAGTTAAGAGCAGCTAAAATACAATTGGTCTAATGTTACATAATGTATGGAACCTGAATAATTTTTTCGGTTGGGTGGATAAAACCACTATAGGTTAGAAACTGATTTTTCTCATGCAGCTAATTTTTCTCTTATTTATGCCTTGAGGACTAATTTCTGGTTTTCTAGCTGTTTAATGCACTGTTGACCTTAATAATGGTGCCTTATGCAAGTGACCTTCTCTTGCAGGGGGTCTTATACAGGGGTATGGGTGATGCATGCTTTATTAAGGCTCCTTTTTCACCTGGCATTGTACTGTATCAAATGTATGATGGGGGGTGGTGGTGGGAAAAAGGCTACTTCCAGGGTCCTCCTTCACAAAGACAAATATAGATAAAAGTTCTTCATGTCAGTACAGTATTTGTTTAACTTAGACAATTTGACCGTGTTACAGTATAATGCATACAGCAATTGAATACCTGACCAGTTCTGCCACCTTGAGACTTTTTTTATATATTGACCTTGCACAACAATTGTGTATATACACACCCCAGCTGTACTTAATATGTAACGTTTCATGCATATTAAAGATACAGAAGTATTAAAAGATGTATTTGCTTAAATGGCACAAGTTTCACATCTATATATCTAGCTATCTGTTGGTAATACAGAAAGAAACTATAATACTTTTTTAAAGTGGGCAGAAAAATTCTTGTGTATGTATATTTGTGTGTACAGTCTGTGTATGTGTGTATATATAGATAATATATAAATATTTTTAAAGGAAAAAATTGGAACATGTAGCTAGAAAATACAACAGCCTGTGAAGATTTCCCCTTCCCCCCACCCCAATATGGCCATAAAGGAGGCAAAGAAATGAAAGATACAGCTATTTAAAATCTAGCATTTTTAGAGGCTTTACCTTTAGCATAATAGTTTACTAAAGGCTTTTTTGGCATTGAGTCCTTCTCAGACTGCTGACTGGGTTTTGTAGTTATTGGCTTGTCTGGAATAGCATATCTGTGGCCATTAAAATGGCATGGACTGAATATTGGCACACTAAAGGAATGCTAGCTGGGTTCAGATGACATACACTCAGATTTAGGCCTTCAAGTTTATTGGAGGATCTGAAAGTGAGCTAGTTACAGTAGGGGTTGAATTCTAATTTTAAATAGTTCAGCTAAAATGAAGACATAAGGCTATTTTCTCCTAGATTAGAAGTAGTTTGTCCAAAAGTAGTAAACTTTTTTAAAAACCAGCTCACCCTCCCACTGATGCAGTTAACCATGCAATTTTTTTTTTCCTTTTGGGGGGGGGGGTAGGTGGCTTGCTTACTATGCTAAAATTTTGGCAGATCTTCCAGGAAATGAGTATGTAGATAAGTGGTTTAAAAAAGAAAAGTATATGCAAATTATCTGTTTCTAAGGAACACACAGGCCTAAATTCTCATTTCATTTTTGTATTAAAATGCCTGAAAATGCACTTTTTTTTTCAAAAACAAAACAACAAAAATCCCAGAAAATGGATTTACTGTTTCTGTTTAAAAAAAAAAAAATCCTTGTTTGCAGTGCTCTATGCTTAGCCATAATAATTCTGATAAACAAGAAGGTAAACAAAAGTTAAAAAACAAAACAAAACAAAAAACCAACAACTTGCACTGGCTTGTCTCAATTGTGAAATACCATCAGACTTGTTTGGATGGGGTGGGGCTTTGTGCCATCTGTCAAATGCCTGTAATTTTTCCAAATAAGCAAGTACATTCTGTTCAGGTGATAACTGAGCCTCAATCAAGCTGAATAAATAAAAATAGAAAAAATATTGCTTGAAATTTAAGACAAAAACGTTTCTATTAGTGAAATTTCTTTTTTTGTTTTTGAAGCACCCTGTTATCTAAAGAATCTCTTTGTAAGATTTTTGTAAAAATGTTTTGTTTTACAAGATTTTATTTGAAATTGTTTTTTGCAAGATTGTTATATTTCTGTATGAATGTATTTTTTATTGGAATAACATAAAAAAGAAATTCTTATCAGCAGCACTCGTCTGGTTCTCTTTTTCTCTGATCTAAAGATAATCATACAATAAAATAAGTTATTACATTAACCTATTCGCTTCCCCTTGGGTCAGCTATTCTTGGGTACCTATGCCTTAAAGTCACATCATCCTATACTAAAAAGCAGGCAGAAGAACCTTGTTTAGCCCACAACCAGAAATTATTACATATCTTTTCTTGTCAAGTCCAGCAAAAATATATGCTTTAACTATATTTGGGAAAACTACGTTTGATTAATCATCTTCCCTCTGAATTGAAGGATTGGAGTAATTGGCTTAGGGTGCAGAACTTGTATGCATTTTACTCCAGTACTGTTGATAGAACTCTCTTGTATTCTATCATCTTCATTCTTGTTAAGTGAACACACAAAATACAGGCTCTGCTGTGTAAAGTAGGATAGAGTAGTGGTGACCTGATGAGATGGAACAATCTATGGGATGAACTCAGTGAGGGGAAGTGAACAAAAAGTTTTCCTTTCTCCTGGCCCTCTCACATAGGTTTATTTGCTGTATTGGTGGTTTGGCCCATCTGTCAGTGATCTTCAATCAATGAGACTTTTTATCTTTCCTATGAGCTACAGTCTTTCAAATGAATGGCTCTTTAGAGCATGTCAAACATGTACAGTTGCTTTGGATACATGCACAGTTCATTTTGATGTGTGTCTGGTGAAGCGGAGGTCACATACAATTTAAACTTAAACATAGAGTAAAACAAAGCAGGAAAGATTGCAAAGGTATGTGGGAAGGAACTGACTCTGAGTGCAGCCCAAACTGTCTGAATGTTTCTTACTTTTAAATTAGACATGGACTAAAACTTATACTGAGGAGAAATAGTATTTGCATATTGTGGGTAAAATAAGCTAAGGATGAGGTTAGGGTGTCCAGGCACACATACGGGACCCCACGCCAGTCCCAAACAGACTATGTAGCAATGGGTCTAGAAATAGACCTGAGAAGAGGTAGGAGATACCCCAATGGCAACTAGACCAATTTATGGCCTGAAATAGTATGTAGGGGCTGATGGTATTGGAATAATGAATTCCACCCCCACTCCATCTGTTTAGTGCCTTAAACAAATCCTGGTTGCTTAGGCTTTATGCAGGCTGGATTCATTTTACCGTACATTTTGTGAATGATCCTAAAGAGAGAAAGTATTGTTAAGACTTGAGAGCTAGCTTTGGGAGCTAGCTCTGTTCCATACTTTCAGTGTTACCTTGGGCAAATCACTTAATCTTTTTTGTTTTTTAACAACTTCCTTTCTCTCACCCTTGGTGTCCTGTCTATTTAGATCGTAAAATCTTCAGGTCTGGGGTTTCTCTCTGTGTTTGTACTGCGCCTATCGTAATGGGGGTCCTGATCTCAACTGGGGCTCCTCGGTGCTACTGCAATACAGTGCTCAAGTAGGGAATATGGAATTCCAAACTCTCCAGTAAGCAGTATAAATATAAAAGCAATTTTAAGAAACTTGGGCCTGACCCTGAAGCTTCTCTACCTAGGGACTTCAATAGAAGTTCAGCACAGAGGATCAAGTACAGGTTTTACAGATTTTTGCTATTTTTCCCTTGGTTTGTTTGGTTTCTGAGCTGTCTTACTATGACTAACAATTGAATTGCTATAACTGCACATTCTAAATAAAGGCTTTGATACTGTACCCTCTAGGCTGTTCTTAAGATTCCACCCCCTTATTTCATACAAAGTGTGCTAGAGAAGTAAGTTTTGTTGAGACAAGGCAGGCTGGTGGAAGAAGTATTGTGAAACAAGGAAGCAGCAAAGCAGAGAGCTTTGGGGTTAGTGCATTTCAGCATGTACATCTACTCCAAACTTACTTAACTCTAGATTTTGAAATACTGAACAGGGGGAAAGCGGAAGAGACTTCGGTGGAAAACATTCTTAAGTGTTTAATACGAAGAAGAATTTTGACCTTGGTTAGTATCCTCAGCAACTGCCGTCCAATATGAGGACTTCTAAACAGCGATGGTTAGGTATAGTTTTGTGTGTGTGTGCACACATGCATAGAATTGCTTTGAATTTAACATGAAACAAAGCACTCCTCTTTTTTTAAAATCATATGCTAAAAAGTTACTTTTTCATCTCTTCAAAAACCTGGTCTCACTGAATATTTTTGCTGGGCACATGTTGCTGCTTACTCTGCTTGTCAGAGTGTGTTGAAGGCAAACCATGTTTTATTGCTTTATCTTTAGAGCTTGTTTATAGTGCTGCTGCCTTTATCCTTGTTTTGACCTCTTCTGTTCCTTGAACTATTTTAGTTTTTTTTTTCTTCAATTGCATGAAAAGCCATGAAGAAAAAAAAAATAGTGCAAGAGCCCCTTTATAAATCTTACTAACAACACTATCAAGATTATAAATAGGGAAGAGGAGAAAACAGCATAACGATCCTTATTGTAATATATACAGCACCATATGAGTCCATTGTGCTATGCAGACACATAAAAGAGAGTCGGGAATCAGTCTCCCTTACTCCCAGGTGTAGTCAGTCCAGTTGGAGGCCTGATCACCCCTTGCACGTAACAGTGGTTAAGGTAAATTAGAACAGAAGGGGGAAGTTTTCAAAGCTAACAGGGAGCTAGGAGGATCTCTGTTTACTCAAGCCAGGGAGGGGAGGGGGATTTTCCCTCTGCTTTAAGAAAAGGAGAATATGATGTGCTTTTCCCTGCTCCCCCCTTACTTTAACCCCTTCATGGAAAATCCTACCTGTGGGGTAGGGGTTTGAGGGAGGAAATCTCCGCAAGGATTTCCATGTCAATGTTTATTCAACATTGTTCCATCAGGGAGCCAGTGTTCTCTCCCACATCCTGTGGAACAGGTCATGGGGCCAGTTCCAGAAATCCTGAATTCTGAACCTCAATGGGAGGTCACGGTAATCTGAACGATCTCAAGGTGCTAGCTGCTCCTCCACAATCTCCATTGGGAGATCAGTGTCAGGCTTCCCTTGCCAAGTGCCACCCACAGAACATTTCTCAAAATGAAGTGCACACTATGGAGAGAGGTAGTGGACAAATTTTACAGCCTAGACTTGTAATATCTTTTTGGGGGAATCTCTACAAGACTGAAGTGGGACAATGTGTATCGTCCCTCAGCCTCCTACTTCTCCATTACCAGCTTCCTCCTGACACCATGCCTAAACTCACCTATTGGATAGCAATGGTGCTTCAAAGGCAACTGAACACTGTTGTGAAAGTGAATAAAGATGTGGGTGGAGGGTTCTTCATACACATGGATGGCAGGAGGTTTAATCAGCGCAGAATTAAGTGGAACTACCCTGGGAAGTAAGGTTTGGCATGATCAAACTTAGAGGTTATATGTTTGGTCTGAAACCAAAGCCCATTGAAGTCAATGGAAAGACTCCCATCAAATGCAATTAGCTTTGGATCAGGTCCTTCACTATTAGAGCCAAGCAAGTAGTGGGGGGAAATTCTGCTAATAGTCATTCAAATTCAAAAGCAAGTTTTGATTCAATGACAGTCGCAATCCCATTGTGTCCATGTTCCACAAGCATTTGAGCACTTGAATTTTACTAGTATAAGCCCTTTTGAAAATGAATTTTTAATTGAAATATGTGAATATTTGTTGAAAACAAATTTTGCATTGTGGATTTGGTTAGGAAACTTGTGATTCACACTATAGTTTCAGTTACACATCAGCTACATAATTTACAGCAAGAATTGCAATATGCATATTCAATTGTAATGTTCTCAGTTTGATCGCTGTACAAGTCATTAGCTGAGAAATTATTAACTGAAGAAATTAGCTAGATATGCAGGATACCATAGCAACCAGGGTGGCCTATAGCTTAAAAAATTGCCACATCAGATAAGAGTTAAAATTAAAAAAAAAAAGAAAGCTATTCAAAATTTGGAATTAAGGCTTTAGACTGGTCATGTTCCTTCAACACAGTATTATAATTTGTCAGATGAAAAATAACTGTATAAAACAACACCAATGAGGTGCTGTAAGATGATCTATTATACCAAGGTGACTAGTGTAGCCATTTTGAATTGCCATCATGATATGAAACAAATGGTGTGTGTTTATGTTTAATGTTTGAGGGGGGGGGGGTATAGGAAAGCAACTGAGAGGTGATGTATTTTGTTAATGCGTAAGCAAAGGTTCATATATACAGTTAAAACAGGAAGTAAAAAAGCAGTATTTTTCCTGCACAAATTAGGCAATGCAAACACATATTCAAGTACATTTATTTGACTTGTTTCACTTTAAATATTTTTAATGAGAAATTCTCTGAATGTTTTTGAATGGAGATAATCTGGTTACCACATGTCTTGTTGTAAACCAAGCTGCTTTTTTAACAGCAGACTCTTTCAATGCAGCATAAATTTAGCTGGAATTAGCATTGCTGAATATTAGTCCCTCAGCTCTCTGCTTGCTAAACCTTCATCTTTTCTTTATCACCTCTGAGCTTTCGAGAAGCACGTTTGGTCAGCCCTGCACAAAAACAAACTGTCTATTGACCAAATACCCTGAAAATAATTCAGGAAGTCCATGGAGTCATGGAGAAGCCACTGCTGTATTCCCCCCACATCCTGCTTTGGAGTTCATGCTTACCAAATGTACTGAAAACCTGTATATGCCCTGGCATAGGCAAACCTCTTAATTTGTTACATTTCACATTATCACATTGTATTGAGTTGCAAAAGATTTGATTCTGAATCTACATAATAGCTAAAGAATATTGTTAATTATAGCTATTTACCAGACAGCAATCATCCAGTCTTCTAGGTTTTCCTTTATTTGTTTTTGCAAGGAGTGGAGAGGACAGTGAAGATAAATGGTGGCTGGAAATAGGCATCTACTATTATTATTAGCATTATTAATAATAAATCATAATAATTAATAGCAACAACAACAATTTACAGCAGTTGATAAAAGTCCCAGCTGAGATGGGAGCCGCATTGTGCTAGGAACTTGTGATGAAGTATAGACCATATCCTGGTTCTGAAAGGATTAAAGTGGGCCTGACAGACCAATTAATACACCTGATTGCACCTGGAGGATGGGCCAGGTCTAATTAAAGAAGAAACTCAGCTATGAAAGAGCTGAGTAGTTTCTATATAGAAAGGAAGCCCAAAATGGAAGGGGGCTGTATGGAGGGAATGGGGAGTACAGTTCCTCTCTGAATAATAGAGTAGAGGCTGGAGAGACACAAAGAAGCCATGAGGTGGAAGCACACTCTGGCGGTGAGCCCTGGCAAAATGGCATGTCCTTGACTTCTAGGAAAGAAACCCAGGAAGGCATTCAACTGAAGAGTAGCTTCAGGAAGGAGTTTAAACCGTGGGAAAAGCCCTGATGGTAGAGAGCAGCAGGGATGAAAGAGACTTCTGGAGGGGACCTGAAAGAAGACCACCCAACAGGCAGACAGCCTTCGGGGGATAGATAGGATTGGAGGATCCAGACTACAGGGTGGTAACTCTTATTTGTCAGCCTTCTGCTAAACAGTGGAGACCTGTGAGAGGATGCAGGATGGATTAAAAGTTCCCTCCCAAGGAAGGGGATAGAAGTTGCTTTTGTTGTGGCTTGTGTTTAATTTTGAGTTTGGTTGAAAGGCTCCAGAGAGAAGCCTTAAGGCCACTACTCTGACAGAAGAGTGGGATGAAAGAGGAGTAGAAGATGTCATATTGATGACCAGTGCATGTGGGATGTTGATACCCCAGAACGGGAGAGACTTTAAAGTGACCTGGCTGGAGGATGGCATCACAATGAGGGGAAGACCACCACAGGACTGGAGGTATTGTCAACAGGGGGCATGTGATGGGGCCTTGGAGGGCTAGGAGGCCTAAGGATTAGCACACCCAATTTCTGGCCTCTTGCCCCCCTGTCAGGGCAGTAGTGATATCTGTTCCTGACCTTAAGCCAGGAATCTTTTGCTTTCCACCTGCATCTGGTTCACCCCATCTCACCACTCCTTAAAGGGGAGTGGTAGAGGAACCAGGCTTTCTCTCTCCACTAGCTCCCAGCCCAGGGTCCTGTGGGTGGCAACACCAGCAGGGTCCTTCCTGCAATAAGTCTAAGTTCATGCCCCTCAGCTACTTCCTACCAATATATCCCTCAGTTTGGGGTGTGACCCCTATAATCTACCCAGTCTGTCTCTCAACAACAAAAAACTGATTCCAAAGGAACAGGGCCCTGCAGGTTCTCAAAGGGGATCATGGGTGGAAAAGGCACTGCCTAGTGAGCCTTACCTGTTCTGTGGTCCCCACGCAAACTCAACCTTCTCTCAGGTTCTGGAGAAGGATTCCTCTCTCGGCAGCCCATCTACCACCCTTTGTCTGGGCTTCTGAGTTCCTTTTAACCTGCTCCTCCAGTCAGAACATGCTCAGCAAGCCCAGAAGGGTGAGGCTACCTGGGCCCAGTATGGGGTTTGTATACCCCATCACAGGGCACTAGAAAAGGAGAGCCTGCTATGCCATACTCCGCCAAGAGGAGGTGCCCCAGGAGTGAGTCTCTGGTCTATAGTGCTCTAGGGCATAAGACAGTTCCTGCCTCAAAAAGCACATACTCTAATTAGATAAGATTCATTAGTATTATTATTTTTATTTCAGAAAAAGGAACTAATTAAGGGCCACCGTTTTCTAATATTTAGTACCTACAACTGGGTTGCATTTTCAAATGACCTCAGGCCCCATGCCTACAGCTATGTAATGACCAGACTTTCAAAAGTGTTCAGCACCTGACATGTGGAGCGCTTTGGAAATTCTGATCCCAATTGTTGGGGCTGTGCACTTGAGAAAATCTGGCCCTAAGTGACATTCTCAAGATCACACATGGAACCTACATCAATCAAGAATTTAACCCAGATCTCGAGTGCCAATCTAGACCCTTAACCTCAAGAGAATCCTTCCTGATCTGCTATAACTGGGATTTTGAATAATCATTTACCTATATGTTTTGGATCATATTTCACCCTGTCCAAGGTTCATGGTGAAATTCCCTCCCTATACAGAAGACTAGCATAAGCACAAGCTCTATGCACCACTTAACTGGCCTTGTGCTCGCCTTCTACACGAGTGAATTTCAACCACAGTGCATAAATCCAACAACTTCCTGAAGGCATAATAATAGTGTGTAGTACTACAAACAAAATAAGGTATCTCAAAAAGTAGTGGGGGAGAGAGAAGGTTAGATTTGTTCCAAAAGCATGGAAGGATTGAAAATTATGCTTTATAGTAAAGACTCAGAAAACTCATTCTGCTTAAGCTTAACAAAGAGGAGAGACTTTATCATAGTCTAGAACAGGGGTCGGCAACCTCTGGCATGCGGCTCACCAGGGTAAGCACCCTGGCGGGCCGGGCCAGTTTATTTACCTGCTGACGTGGCAGGTTCGGCCGATCGCTGGCCCCACTGGCCGCGGTTCGCCGTCCCTGCCAATGGGGCGGTGGGAGGCCACGGCCAGCACATCTCTCACCCACGCCGCTTCCCACCACCCCTATTGGTTTGGGATGGCAAACCGCGGCCAGTGGGGGCCGCAATCGGCCAAATCTGCCACGTCAGCAGGTAAATAAACTGGCCCGGCCTGCCAGGGTGCTTACCTTGGCGATCCGCGTGCCAGAGGTTGCCAACCCCTGGTCTAGAAGTACCAACACAGGAAGCAGAAGTTTGACAACAGAGCTCTTCAATCTAGCAGACAAAGGTATACCAAGATCCAATAGCAGGAAGTTGAAGCTAGACAAATTCAGACTAGAAATAAGGCACAAATTTTTAACAGTGAGAGTAACTGACCAGTAGAATACCTTACCACAAGTTCTGGTGGATTCTCC
This sequence comes from Malaclemys terrapin pileata, assembly GCF_027887155.1. NCBI lineage: Eukaryota > Metazoa > Chordata > Testudines > Emydidae > Malaclemys > Malaclemys terrapin. Next base: position 261,769,349 of record NC_071506.1, read on the forward strand.
ATCACTAAACATTTTTAAGTCAAGGTTGGAGCCTTTCCTAAAAAATCTGCTCTAGTTAAAAAAAAAAAAAAAAAAGAATCAAAGGAAGCCCTATGGCCTGTTATACAGGAGGCCAGACTAGATGGTCACAATGGTTCCTTCTGGCTTTACAATGTATGAGTCTCACTATAAAATTATGCAAGTTGGCAACACTGAGATAGGTATAAACACAGATGGGACCAGATCCTCAGCTGTTGTAAATCAGTTGAGCTCCATTTACTTCAGTGAATTTACAGCACCTGAGGATCTGGCCTATGATTTTGAGATTTACAATGTTCCTTTAACGTCTGATATTTTTTTCAAGGGAAAATAAAATTCTTAAAGCTGCAAAAAAAGACAACAGGGCTTGCTTCTTCTTAGCCTCAAATCCAAGAAAATGGTTGTGCATCTACCTTAGGCAATGATATTTTTATTTCACTGCAAAAAGCCTAGATAAGCATTGCTGTGAACTGACTTTGTTTGATTTTTTTTTTTTTTTTTACCCCTACTGTTGCTCCTAACATTTTTATCACTTAATCCTTAGCAGTAGTAAGTATGACAGGAGGTCAGAGCAGAAAATTAAGGCTTGTTAAGACTATTATGCTCCAAAAGGATCATGTCATAAATGGGATTTTAGTCTGCCCAGTTTGGGATTTAATTAAGTAATTATGTTCAAGGTGGATGAGTATGAGACAATAAAAGGCAATTGCATGTGATTAAATTCCAGAGTCAAATTTTCCCTGCTCATACGTCATGTATATGGCTTTGCACAGAGGTACACCATGCAGGATGCATACCTCATCCAGACCATTGAGTGCCTGTCACTCCTTCTGCACCCTTATGACTGCATTCGCCTCTTTAGCAGCTGCAGCTCCCCCTACATGGGAGTTTAGGTTGGTGGATTCATCTTTCTCCCAGGCTGAGTTTCCCTCCCAAACAACTCCCTGCACTAACTTAGATGGAGTGCTGTGGAGCACTGCTGCATGGCACAAAATGTGTAGACTACCTCCTCCTACTCCGTGGGCTCTTCCAGATGGCAGGATTTTATTCCTAGTGTTTATATCCCTGTAATTTCCCTGTGGGTCCAGGGACAGAATGGTCCCACTGTTCCTCCTGCATGTCTGTCGTAAGAGGCAACTAAAAGGGGGCTGCCTGGAGAGGGATGAGCTCCACCAGGTTAGAAATTTGCCCAAGAAACACCATATAATGAGCAAGTCAACAATGTCCATACTGGATTGATCGCAGCCCGGGTTAATAATGACCGCGCCATCCGTCTCCCACCAGGGCAGACGTGACAAGTATAATACTTGTTAACCCCAACAAAGAGGATCTGTGGAAGAGAAAATATCACCATAGCCACATGGAATGTAAGGACATTGAGACAAATAGGGAGGGTGAAAGAACTCATGTATGAAACGGAACAATACACCTGGCACCTCCTAGGAACCTCTGAGGTCAGATGGAAGAACTTCATAGAAACATAGAATATCAGAGTTGGAAGGGACCTCAGGAGGTCATCTACTCCAACCCCCTGCTCAAAGCAGGAACAATCTCCAGACAGATTTTTGCCCCAGATCCCTAAATGGCCCCCTGGGTTTAGCAGGCCAATGCTCAAACCACTGAGCTATCCCTTTGGAGAGGTACTAATGGAAGAAGGCCATGTACTCTATTACAGTGGAGAGGACAAACATGTCAACGGCGTAGGATTTCTTATGTACAAAGATATCAAGAATTCAGTACTAGGCTGCTTCCCAATGTCCAGCAGGCTTATTTCTGTCCATTTAAAGGTAGTACCGTTTAATATCACAGTGGTACAAGTCTGCGCCCCTACAACAGACTATGACAATGAGCAAATTGAAGATTTTTACAATGAGCTCCCAGACATCATCGATAAGGTACACAAGAAAGATATCCTGATTGTACAAGGAGATTTGAATGCTAAAGTGGGTACTGATGCACAGGCAGATTGGCAAGATTATGGTGGACCTTTCTGTAATGTGGTAACCAACGAGAGAAGATTGAGACTTTTGGAGTTTTCCAGCTCTAACAATCTGGTTCTTGCAAACACATTAGGAGCACATAAAGCATCCAGACGATCAACATGGCATGCACCTAATGGTCTACATCACAGCCAGATCAACTACATCATAATGCAAAATTGATTTTGTTCTGGGATTAACAGATCTAAAACAAGAAGCTTCCCCAGTACTGATATCGGAAGTGATCATGACCTTGTGATGCTAAATTTTTGGCTTCTGCTAAGGAAAATCGTCAGGCCAAAGGTCACCAGAACCAAGTTTGACTTAGAAAGACCGAAACTTTGCAGAGTCATTCCAACCTATGATAGGTGGAAAATTTTCCCCGCTGCTCGCTCTAGAGGAAGACAGAGAAACAATGACCAACAACTTCAATGTTGTAATGAATGAGGCAGCAATGGACATCCTTGGGAAACATCGTAAGAAGACAAAACCATGGGTCACAAATGAAATACTACAAAATGTGTGACATTAGAAGAGTACTTAAGATACAAGAACAACACTGAGTGACCTGATAAATACAGAGTGATTGGCAGAAAGATCAAGAAAGGAATGAAGGTGGCCAAGGAGATATGGATTGAAAAACAATGCTCTAAAATTGAAGTGTATCAATAATAAAAATATCAAACGAGCCTTCCAGGTTGTAAAAGATCTGATGAAGGAAAGATGGACCAAAGGTAATGCAATTCAAGACAAAGAAGGGAACAGTCTTACAGAAGAAAGGGATATCATCAATAGGTGGACAAACTACTGCTCTGATCTATACAACCACCAGACAAATGGAGATCCTAGTGTCTTAGACAGTCCAGATTCAACAGAGGAGGATGACTTTCCAATACTACGTGAAGAAGTGGAGACAGCTGTGAAATCACTCAAGAAAGGCTACAGGTATTGACAACATCCCAGCTGAGTTGATGAAATTAGGAGGAGAAATATTAATAGATGTAATCACCAAGATCTGGCAGACTGGTAAGTGGCCCTCCATGTGGACACAGTCATTAATCATCACTCTGCCAAAGAAAGGCAACCTGCAATTGTGTCAAAATTACCGGACCATAAGTTTAATTAGCCATCCCAGCAAAGTGATGTTGAAACTCCTATTGAACAGACTGAAGCCTTGGATCGCAAGTGGAGAATATCATTGCTGAAGAACAGGCTGTCTTTTGTGCTGGAATAAGTACCACAGAACAGATTTTCAACCTTTGTGTTCTATGTGAGAAGTACTTACAACACGAGTACTTACATCTACCACGTCTTTGACTTCAAGAAAGTGTTTGACAGAGTATGACATGAAGCTCTCTGGGCAAACATGAAGAAGTACAATGTTGGTCATCAGCTTATTCTTAACATTAAACTGCATACCAAGGCCAGCAGTGCAGTTCTCGTCAATGGCACAATAGGAGAGTGGTTTCGCACCACTGTTGGAGTCCGGCAAGGCTGCCTTATTTCACCCATGCTGTTCAACATCTACTTGGAGCACATAATGACTGATGCCCTAGAAGATCACATATGCACAGTCAGTATTAGGGGGCGAACAATCTCAAATCTTCGTTTCGCTTATGACATTGATGGCCTGGCAAGCAGTGAAGATGAACTTTCCAACCTTGTGAAACAATTGGATGAAACCTCCACAAAATATGGCATGGAAATCAGTGCACAGAAAACCAAGCTGATGACAGGCAAATGTGATGGGATCAGCTCACATATCACTGTCAGTGGATAAGAGCTGGAGACCGTGAAACAGTTCATGTATTGGAGGGCAATCATCACTGATGAAGGATCCAAGGCAGAAATCCAGGCAAAAACTATGCAAACAGGAGCAGCGGCAAAGCTAAAGCCAATTTGGAGGAGTAAGAACATCTCCCTGGAATCTGAACTAAAACTGCTGCACACATTGGTCATCTCCATTTTTCTGTATGCGTGTGAGACATGGACCCTTACGGCAGAACTTGAATGGAAAATACAGGTAGTAGAGATGAGATACTTCCGTAAAATCCTGGGCATCTCCTACTTCGACCACGTCACTAATGAAGAGGTCCACAACATCATCACCCAATGCACTGGGTCATATGAAGACCTCCTGACAACTGTGAAGAAGCACAAGCTGAAGTAGTACGGCCATGTAACAAGATAATTTGGCCTATCCAAGATCATCCTCCAAGGGACAGTACAGGGGAAGAGAAGAAGAAGGAGTAGACAGAAGGAGATGGATTGACAACATAAGAGTGGACAGGAATGGACTTCACAGAGACTCCAAGCACTGACACACAATCATCAGGGGTGGAGAGAGTTGGTTGATTGCAAGCTTCCTCATGCTGTCTCATGAGACCAATTCATCATCAGTCCCATAACCGCACTGGGGCACCATCATTGATGAGCAATGCCACTATCCATGCTGTACCATATCTAGCTATTTTATGCAGGTGCCTGTCACCATGGTATGTGAGCGCCTCCCAAGAATAAGAACAATGAAAAGCTGGACAGAGGATTTCATTCTCTAGGGATCCTATACCTAGTCCATTTCACAAGCACTAAATTCACCTTTAAGAATTAGAAATTCCAACGTGAAGTTGAAGTATTTCAAAACAAAACACTGAAGCTGTTTATCACAAATATATTCCAACACTAAGGAGACAGCATGGAAGTGTCAGCAAAACCATAACAAAAAACCAAACAGTGATGCTTTTCCTTGACCTTGGGAGAATATTGCTGTTTCTGTTGCTGTCTCATACTTCCCGTTGGCATGAGCATGAAAAGTTAGGCAGGGCTTAGATGAATCACTGTTCAGAAGCCAGTCCAAATGGTGAGTGCTTAAGAGGGTGGGGAATAAAGTCATGCAATTGTTTACATTTAGTGTCAGTAAAGATCTTAGTGCAAAACTTGGGATAATGGGTGGTTTTTCTGGACTGTGGGTAGCCACAATGCTTGTCTTATCATATGAATTGTTTAAGGCAATGGCCAAGATATTTAAAGCTATCATATCATAATGCTGCACTGCAGAATTTTTCATTGAGAACAGCAGCTCAGACTCTTTCACATAAAGGTGCAGAATGATACTTCATTGGCAGATATATACCTCTATATACACATATGTAGAGCATGTCAAAATTTTGTAGGAGCGGGAGAGAGGAAGTGGGGGATTGGCGAAACATTTGGAAAGAAAATAAACAGTTTTAATTGTATTTGAAATTTGTCATTCTCCCATTTTTTGACAAATATTCAAAATGCATGAATTTGGATTCTAATCTTTATATTTTAATCCTTTTCTCTCACTTATTCGTACTTTTTTATTTCTAATGAAAAATGGGGGGGGGGACCTTTATGCCATTCCCCCCCCCAAATCTTACACTTTTAAAATACTTTTTCACACTTCTTTTTAACCTTCCCCTTTTGCCCTAGAAAAAGTGGTTAAGTAAAAGTTAGAGAATGTAAGAAATTCTCTACTCCTGCTTACTTTTTTAAACTTCATTCCACTAACTTTTTTTATTTTTTTTTTTTCACCACTTTTTCCGGAGCAGATGGGGAAAGTTTAAAAAGCAAGAGACATTTTTCTCATCTAGTGAAATTAATGTTTTTGAAAACGATCAACATTTATTATAATGCAACCATTTTCTAAAACCAAAAATTAAGTCAAAATTTGTTTTCAAAAATTTGTTTTCAACAAAACCTTTTTTTTTAAAAAAAAAATATACATATATTTTTGTCAAAAAAAAATTCAGCCAGCCCTGCATCTAATGGGGAAATGTCATCCCCATATCCCTGTGTGGAAACCCCTGTGCAAGGAGTCTGTGAGGTTTGAGGGGAAGATCAGACCCTGAGACTAGCTGTTTTCCGTGGACCATGAACTGCAAACCTGCTTGACTTCCATATAGAAATTAAGCTGTATATTAATGTCTTATAGCTGTTAAATTCTAGCCAGTCTCCTCTGTGCCAGCTATTGAGTATCCAGCTAGTTATAGCACAGTGTCTGCAGAAGCTGGGAGGGGCAGGGCCGCCCAGAGGATTCAGGAGGACTGGGGCAAAGCAATATTGGGGGGCCCCTTCCATTTAAAACAAGTTGCAATACTATAGATTGCTGTATTCTCGTGGGGGCCCCCTGCGGGACCCAGGGCCTGGGGCAAAATTCCCCCCCCCCCCCCGGGCAGCCCTGGGGAGGGGTGGGAGTGAGAGGTAAAGGTTGAGTTGAGCAGGTGCCGTCCATTTATTTGTGTGTCCCCCCATAGGGCAGCCTCACCCTTGGTCTCTCCCAATAAACTGTGTGATTTACTGGAAACTCTGTGTTCCCCTTCTAGGATACCCTCTACTGGAAGGAACAACTTGTCCCAGTGTATTCTTTCCTAGTTACATTCCCTTAGGACTTTGACATTTCACTATGTCAGAGTTAAGTGTTTACATTTCCATTATAAAGCTGTTACATTATAATGGAATTCAGGTGCGATGATATTCTACCCTCATCAGTATTGCATCAAAGCTTCCTGATGGTTGGTGTCATAGACTACTTACTACCAGGGATTCCTAATGACTGGCCACCACTCTAGAAAGTGCTACAACAAATATACCTTTTTACCTTCAAATATTTTAAAGCCAAGGATGTCAAACATAATCAAACCCTTATCAGGAAGTAAAATTTGCCTGCCTGTGTCCCACTGTGCTGAATGGAATGTGGTTCTCAAGAAATGCTAGCTCAGCTAAGAACAGGTGGGGAAGGATCAGATCTTAACAGCAGGAGCTGCTAGCTTTCAAAGTTCAACCTGTCTCAAACCCTTTTCTTCAACACACACAGTTCTAAACTGTTGGTAAATATGTTAAACCAGGGGTAGGCAACCTATGGCACGGGTGCCAAAGGTGGCACGCGAGCTGATTTTCAGTGGCACTCACACTGCCCGGGTCCTGGCCACTGGTCCAAGGGGCTCTGCATTTTAATTTAATTTTAAATGAAGCTTCTTAAACATTTTAAAAACCTTATTTATTTTACATACAACAATAGTTTAGTTATATATTATAGACGTTTAGAAAGAGACCTTCTAAAAACATTAAAATGTATTACTGGCACGCAAAACCTTAAATTAGAGTGCATAAATGAAGACTCGGCACACCACTTCTGAAAGGTTGCCGACCCCTGCGTTAAACACATCTTCCCTAATGTTCTTTTTACAGTACAGTGAATGATGATGGCTGTTAAAGGATGCATGGTTTGGGTTTGGGCTTTGCATTTGAACACTGAAGTAAGCATTAGATTAGAATTGGCTTTTGCCTTCTGCAATTATGGCCAAAACCTAAAACCAAGCATCTGAAAACACAGTGGCATGTGATGTCAGGTAGAGGTGCACCACAGTACTCTCTAATGCCATCCATTGCCATAGAAATAGCTTGGTCCAGTTCCTCTTCCCCCTTACACCAGTGTAAACCCAGAGTAGCTCTATCAACATCAGTGGATCAGTATAATATCTATGTGACAGGAGAATCAGGTCCAGTGTATCTGTGTAACAGCTGCCATCTTGGCTGACATCAGGAACTGGGGGCCTCCAGAGCTGAAAGCACGAGTCTCTGCAGCTTATGCTAGAATCAAGCTCTCTAGCTAAGCTCAGTAAACAGACTCCTAGCCGCTGTGAATGGGGCACACAGGTGATCACAACGTACTGAACTGTGGGTTACATCTGCAATACATATGGAAGTTGGGCACCTAACTTTAAAAACCCCAACCTTTGACCATAAAATGCCACGGTGGGATTGCCCAGAGTTCTGGAAGTCTTACATCAGGGATTGGCAACCTTTGGCATGCGGCCTGCCAGGGTAAGCACCCTGACGGGATGGGCCAGTTTGTTTACCTGCCGTGTCCACAGGTTCGATGGCGGCTCCCACTGGCCGTGGTTCGTCACTCCAGGCCAATGCTGGTGGCAGGAAGAGGCGGCCAGTACATCCCTTGGCCTGCGCCGCTTCCCGCAGCCCCCATTGGCCTGGAGTGACAAACCGTGGCCAGTGGGAGCCGCGATTGGCTGAACCTGCGGATGTGGCAGGTAAACAAACCGGCCCGGCCCACCGGGTTGCTTACTCTGGCGGGCCGTGGGCCAAAGGTTGCCGATTCTTGCCTTAGATGTATACTGTACATTTATTTCCATAGCTTTTTTTTTATTATTTTTTTATTTATTTAATTTTTTATAAATTAAATGGCCTGCTTCTAAGGTCAATGAGTGCTTCCACTGGCAACCAAATTAGGCCTGTAATGAAGAGGAATGCAAGTACTGGTTTAAAAATCAAAATAAACCAAAAATCTTCCTTCATAGACATGAAGGTTGCTCAAGATGCTGAATGAATAATTATGTGGTGTCCAGGTATCTTAGCTCTAAACAATATCTTCATTCTATTGATGGGTCAAATGAGTCAGTTAACTGCGAACAAGATTTCAGACAGTGGATGACTAGTTGGGTGGTGAGTCAAGATGTGTATTACACTCCTTTTTGTCTACCGGTATTACTTTTTCTTTACCTGATGGCAGATTCATTTGATTGAAAATGACTCAGCTTATGCTATGGTAGCCCAGCCATCAACAAACTCAGCTCTGGGAAATTATATTTTCTCCATTGATGTACACGGAAGTGTAGTTGCAATAGATGATCAATCTCAAAGGTTGAACTCCATGTATATGAAGTACCTCTAAATATGAGGATGCTTGACTGCATAATTGAAAATGAAGGTGAGAGGGAAAAGGGGGTGTTCCTAGGAACAAAGGGAAAAACAATATAGAAGTATCTCCTATGAAGATGATACTTCCAAGAATCATGTCACAGTAGATAAAAATGATCAGGAAATACTTTGCTAAATTGGTGAAGGATCTTCCTCAATGTGCACTGACTCTTCTTCCTCCTTCAATCTTTTGCTGCTTCTCCTACTTCATCTCTAACAACTAAGGGATAGTCATATAGTTTGGGCCCATACTCATCTTGTTTAAATTGATGCAGGTCCATGGAAGCCAATTGAGAATCTGATCCAATTTTTAAAAAATCAATTTTACAATATTTTAAATGAATTATTCTGTGAATATTTTTAACTATATGGTAAAACACTGACTGATTATATGATGGTGAGATGCCACATTCTGGTCTATGAGCCATATCTTCAGTTAGAGTAAATCCAGCACAGATCCATTGACTCCAGGGGAGCAATGCTGATTTACACCACCGTTGAACCTGGCTCTATTAGCACTTTAGTGTTGCTGTAAGATAGTGCTTATAATTTTTCTTCTTTTGGACCATGTGTTTTATAATAATACCTAAGTCCTGAGCAATCCTGGAAAGTACAAAGAAGCTCAAAATATTACACTTACGTTGGGAATGAAAGTGAATCCTTGTACGGAGGAAGCCACTAAAGTGACTATTGATACACAATATTCTGGAAGAGCAGAGAAATGGTGCAAAACATGAATGCTTTAGTTGGTGAATTTTGCAGCAGGGAACCAAAAGTACTGACATTTTCTTTTCGTCTTAAACCTTAAAATTACATTAATTTGTTAGGTAAATTCAGGAAACCACAAGTGAAATACTATGGCTTGTGTTATGCAGCAGGTCAGCCTAGCTAGACATGGTGGGTGAGGTAATATCATTTATTGTTCCGACATCTACACTGCAAACAGACTAGAAAGTCATACTGTTCCCTTCTGGCCTTAATATATATGACTCTACGAAAGTTTGCTGATTGCATAGGGCCTGATCCATCTGTAGTCATGGGGAGCTTTCCCTTGATTTCAATAAACCTTAGATCATGCCCATAGATAATAGATAACATAAGACAGAAAATGCTCATTACATTGAGACTAAATTTGTTGTTTGCTGTTGCCTTCTTCATCACACCGACCCTATAATCTATAATATGTTTATTGCATTCTCAGTAAAAAAAAGTTGGGTATGTCTGTGTGTCTAGCATGATTTTGTGTCCTTTCATAGTATTTGAGTGCTGGCATCTTAAATTCAAACATTTATCTTGTTCAATTTAATTCTTGAGTACTCCACTCCTTGACCCTAGTGCTGAAAGGCTTGAGTGGAAAATGTTCCAACTACCAGCTGTTGCCTGGGAGCAAGGAGGAATGTTCTTGAGGTTCCTCTCTGCCCTCTATTTGTCTGAGCAATTTGATGATAATCCCAGTGCTTTTCCTTTTCTTTGCCTCTGTGTGTGCTTGAGATCAGTGGCATTCAACTTACAGTATTGGTAGGTACCGACATAGGGTGACCAGACAACAAATGCAAAAAATTGGGATGGGGGTGGGGGGTAATAGGAGCCTATATAAGAAAAAGAGCCAAAAAATGGGACTGTCCCTATAAAATCGGGACATTTGGTCACCCTATACCGACATATTACAAGATTCCTCTTTCTACCCGCAAATTCATAGTGGGATGCCCTATCAAAAATATAGCCCCGGACATCAGTCAATAATGTTGGCTGGCCTTCTGCTCTAGGCTTTTAAGTCTTTCTGACTAAAATTAGATTTTTCTCCTCTTGGAAAAGAAATAGGCCAATGTGTGATGCTCAAACTGTCAGTCATCTGTGGTGAAGCAGATAACTGATTTCCCTTGAAGCAGCAGAATTGAAAGATCCATCAATAAAAATAATTAATAATATGATTTTACATACTTCTCACATGATCATTAGTAGTCTTTAGTATGGTTGTTCTCTTTCTACCTGCTATTTAGAGGTGATTTCGGCCCATCGATAGGTACTTTGACTTAGTAGTGCATGAAAATCTGATTTAAAAAATTAGCATTCTACAAGAACTGGTTAACTGACAGATCTCAAAGTAGTCATCAATGGGGAATCATCATTGAATGGGGGTGTTTTTAGTGGGGTTCTTCAGGGATCAGTACTAGGCCTGATACTATTCAACATTATAGCAATGATTTGGATATGTGTATATATAAAAATCACTGATAAAATTTGTGGATGGTACACAGAGTGGCAGAATGGTAGATAATGATGGTATAAAAAAAATGGTGAAAAACTGAGGGGGAGGGATAGCTCAGTGGCTTGAGCATTGGCCTGTTAAACCCAGGGTTATAAATTCAATCCTTGAGGGGGCCACTTAGGGATCTGGGGCAAAATCTGTACTTGTTCCTGCTAGTGAAAGCAGGGGCTGAACTCAATGACTTTTCAGGGTCCCTTCCAGCTCTATGAGGTAGGTATCTATCTCCATATGTTATTATTATTAATGATGAGGACTGAGTAGTCATACAGAATGATCTGGATCACTTGATTATCTGGGCCCATTCAAAGAAAATGCATTTTTAATGCAATCAAATACAAAATTATACATATAGAAACAAGAAGGCACTATATCCCGGAAAACAGTGGCTCTGAAAAGGATCTAAGGGTCATAGTGGACAAGTAATTCAGCATGAGGTCCCTGGCAAAAAGGGCTAATGCGATCCTTGCATGTATGAACAGGGGAATAGCTAGTAGGAAGGTGATTTTTATCTTTTAGTGAGATTGATGCTAGAATTCTGTGTACAGTTCTCTTGTCAACATTTTAAAAAAGGTGAGACTTGAAAAAAAGAGCTAAATAGTTTTTCAGGATGGAGAAAGTGTCTTATAGTGAGAAATTCAAAGAGCTCAATCTGTTCCGTTTATCAAAACGAAGATAAGGAGGTGACCGGATAACAACATTATGAGTACCTTCACAAGCACCCCCCTGCTCCCCCAAAAAGAATACTGGGTACTAAAGAGTTTTTTAAACTAGACGAGACAGCCCTAACAAGAACCTATGGCTGGAAGCAGAAGTCAGACAAATCCAAGTTGGAAATAAGTTATGTTTTTAACTGTGATAAACCATTGGAACAAACTATGCCAGAGTAACTGTCTGACCTTAGAGAAGTCACTGTCTGTGCTTCACTTTCCTCATCTCTAAAACTGGGTAAATAATACTGATATTTATAAAGCATTTTAGGGTCTTGAGATGAAAGAGAAGTGCCCTGTTTTTCATAGAGTCATAGACTCTAAGGTCAGAAGGGACCATTATGATCATCTAGTCTGACCTCCCGCATGATGCGGGCCACAAAACCTGACCCACCCACTCCTGGAAGAACTCTCTCCCTTGACTCAGCTGTTGAACTCCCCAAATCATTATTTAAAGACTTTTAGTCGCTCAGAATCCTCCAGCAAGCGACCCCTGCCCCATGCTGCGGAGGAAGGCGAAAAACCTCCAGGGCCTCTGCCAATCTACCCTGGAGGAAAATTCCTTCCTGACCCCAAATATGGCGATCAGCTGAACCCCGAGCATGCGGGCAAGATTCTCTAGCCAGACTTTCTGGAAAAGTTCTCTGTAGTAACTTTTAATATCCCATCATTGACCATTGTTATCGACCTATTGACTAAAATCACTGTATCCCATCAAACCATCCCCTCCATAAACTTATTAAGCTTGATCTTAAAGCCAGAGAGGTCTTTCGCCCCCACTGTTTCCCTCGGAAGGCTGTTCCAAAATTTCACCCCTCTGATGGTTAGAAACCTTCATCTAATTTCAAGCCTAAACTTCCTGACAGCCAGTTTATATCCATTCATTCTAGTGTACACATTAGTACTGAGCTGAAATAATTCCTCTCCCTCCCTGATATTTATCCCTCTGATATATTTAAAGAGAGCAATCATATCCCCCCTCAGCCTTCTTTTGGTTAAGGTAAACAAACCGAGCTCCTCGAGTCTCCTTTCATACGACAGATTTTCCATTCCTCGGATCATCCTAGTGGCCCTTCTCTGTACCCGTTCCAGTTTGATTTAATCCTTTTTAAACATGGGAGACCAGAACTGTACACAGTACTCCAAATGAGGTCTCACCAGTGCCTTGTATAACAGAACCAGCACCTCCCTATCCCTACTAGAAATACCTCGCCTAATGCATCCCAAGACCACATTAGCTTTTTTCACGGCCATGTCACATTGCCGACTCATAGTAATCCTGCGATCTACCAGGACTCCGAGGTCCTTCTCCTCTTCCATTACTTCCAACCGATGCGTCCCCAGCTTATAACTAAAATTCTTGTTAGTTATCCCTAAATGCATAACCTTACACTTCTCACTATTAAATTTCATCTTATTACTATTACTCCAGTTTACAAGGTCATCTAAATCTCCCTGCAGGATATCCCGATCCTTCTCTGAATTAGCAATACCTCCCAACTTTGTGTCATCCGCAAACTTTATCAGCCCACTCCTACATTTGGTTCCGAGGTTAGTAATGAATAGATTAAATAAAATCGGACCCAAAACCGAACCTTGAGGAACTCCACTGGTAACCTCCCTCCAGCCTGACAGTTCACCTTTCAGTACAACCTGCTGCAGTCTCCCCTTTAACCAGTTCCTTATCCACCTCTTGATTTTCATATCGATCCCCATCTTTTTCAATTTAACCAATAATTCCTCATGCGGTACCATATCAAACGCTTTACTGAAATCGAGGTATATTAGATCCACCGCATTTCCTTTATCTAAGAAATCTGTTACTTTCTCAAAGAAGGAGATCAGGTTGGTTTGGCACGATCTACCTTTCGTAAAACCGTGGTGCTGCTGAACCAATCTGTCCCTCATTTTACTTATCTGTAAAATGGGTATCGTAATACCACCTCCTTGGAGTGTTGTAAGGCTGAATTAATTATATTTTGTAAAGCTCTTTGAGATCCTGGCCATATAAGGGGCAAAATGTTGTAATTTATTATGTTGTTACTTTTATTGTGTTTAAATGCATTCTGCACAAGGACTTGCGACTGTTGGGGCGCACCCAAGTTGGATAATTGTGAACCTAAGTACCCAGTCTATACGTTTCTGTGCTCAGTTCCATATGTAAGTACATGCTTTGCTGGCACACTTGGGTGGGCAGGCACAAATTCAGAGGCCGGGCTGAAGATGTGGCACACAGAGTTTTACAGAGAGAGGCAGCAATGTTTTTGGTAGTGATGGGCAAACTCATTTTGCCTCACTTCAGACCTTTTGAAGATTGTGCATTATGCAAATTCTGTCTTGAATGTTATCACATCCACATTTCACGTAGGAGAGACCAGGTGCAGAAGAGAAATACCACTGTGTTCCCCATTCCCTGGAGTTCCTGCATGCTGTAGCAGCTGCATATATGGCAGCAGAACCTTGGTAACGTTCTCTTCTACTCACACCTGCTGCTTTCGGAACCTTTGCATTTGTGCTCTTCTGTGTTACCAGGGCAAAATGTACTTTCACTCCTCTTTTCCCATGTTGTGCTGCCGGGGAACCCTTGTAGCACTCCTTTGTCTGAAGTTCAGAACAAAAAGGGTTGTCAGAACAAACCTCTCAAATTCCATTTTGGGTTTGGTCAATCCAAACTCCACTGAGTCTACCAATTCTTTAGTTGCTACCGAGTTTGTGAAGGGGCATAATGTATCCTCTCTAAATCCTCAGATTCTGAAATGGACTGGCAAAACGCTGACTTCAATGCTGATTTATGCCAGCTGAGAATCTGGCCCAATATTTTTAACCCTACTAAATTCTATTACTGGTCTGGTGTTAAAAATGAAAAGTCAGACAACTCTGGACCAATCCAGGCCAGTGAGGAGTAAAGATGAGGAAACATTTGTAAGTACTATGAGCATGATGGATTGACATCTCTTTATATTCCATGCAATTTTTAAAAGTTAAAAATGCTGAAAACCTACTTCAGTTTTTTTTTATTAGTTACCAAATATTTTATGCCACTTGCATATTATATTGAACAAGTGCATTAGGAGAGTGCTTTATACTTTGTAATTGCACTCACATTTCAGATTAGACTATTTAATATTATTCTCTCAAAATACACCAATTTGGCGTAATGTTCTTGAAACTGGATGTGATAATAATAACAAAATCTAATTTGTCTTTCCATACCCTCTATAGGAACACATAAAATACTGTGTGTTAATACCCAGGGTCTTTCATTTGAATAGAGCTATAGCTTGAGAGTGTTAGTACCGATCTAAGATAGTGAAATGGACAAAATAGAGGAATTATAATAAGATTTACTTGGCCAAACATGAACCTGAGGCACGTTTATTATCCAGCAAGAGAAGTGCAGGTTATGCTGATTCCTTTGCCACTTGGACTTTACAGTAAGTGCAATATATTCCTAGAGCATGTGACTTTTGCACTGGGAAGAAAGCTTATGACTCAGCACTGACTCTGAACATGTGGTCACATTCTTTATAAACAGATAATTTCCTATGTCCATATGCAATGTCTATATTTATTTGCAGTCTGCCTGAGGCCTGGCAAACAATGGGGCTGTGGAGTTTTATTTGTAATGAATTCAATGGGATTTCCACATGCAAAGGATTTGCAAGATTGGAATCTTAGCAGCAAATGGCAAATCCTGGTCCTAGTGAAGTAAATGAGAATTCTGCATATGGAGGATTTGAATATTGGGACCAAATTAATAAAGTGACAAATCATGGTGTCGTGAAAGTCACTGGGAATTCTGAATGTGGCGGGCTTGTAAAACTGAATTCTAAATAAAGGATCAAATCCTGATCCTTTTGAAGTCACTAGGAGTTCTGCATGCAGCTTGGTCCCTTAATTAGTGCAGGACTATAACCATAAGGCACAATCAAGCCCTTTATGAGGGTGGGTTCTGACCCTCACTGCCTCTTGGGGATGACAGAGTGCCTTACAGAGCTCCTGGGTGTGCAAAGGCAGCTCTATCCCTTTGAATGATACAGTTTAATTCCCCACTTCTGTGAGTGCAAAGAACATGCGAAGAAAGAGATGGTTTAGATTTGTGGCTAATTATTTTAGAGCCTTTCATTACTTGAACTTCTTATATCAAATTAAAGGCCAACTTAAAGGTAAGTCTACCAGCCCTCTGCTGATTAGATACCCAATAGATTTATTAAACACCCTTTAATTATATTCATGGGGAAAATTGATTCTGCTCTCTCGTGATTATCCATTACAGCTTAGATTTCTTTGAATCCTTTCACTGTCTTAGTGTTTTGGATGAGCACCACAGAATTTGTGAAAGTTATAGAAACTGAGAAATGAGGCAACGTAGTCTGAACTAGACAGCAACTGTGCGAATTTTCCTCCTCCTTCTCAGTGACCTCATTCCTGACCCCATTTAGGTGCTTCCACAGAACTGAGCTCTGAGGGCAACTGGCTGGCCTAAGTGGACCATTTTCTTAAATTGTTTTCTCTGTTGTTACTAAACTGCTGCTAAAGAGGTGCTTTAATAGAATTTTATCTCCGGTCTGAAACTCAAGGATTGTATCCAGTTTACCCTCATTTTATTTCTATCCCAGCAATATCTTTACAAATCTAATTAATAGGAAATCCACTGTCAAATTAATCTTTTAAAAATCAAATCTGGAGTGGCTGTATTTAATTGTGTTATGTTTTTCATGTTTCCGATCTTGTTCAATATAGTTCTCGCAGGTCTCAAAATAAGTTCTCACTGAGCACTGTTCAAATATTTGCTTTACACCCTCACTTAGAACATACGTGCTGGAACTAGGAGTGCTGGGGGCAGGGCCGGCTTTAGGCCAATTCCACCAATTCCCCCGAATTGGGCCCCGCGCCTAAGAGGGCCCCGCGCCCAGTGGCAGGGCTGCCGGGGTGGGGGCAAGTGGCTGAGAATCCCTTCCCTGGCTAGAGGCTCCTTTTTAATTTTTACTCACCCGGCAGCGCTCCGGGTCTTCGGCGGCACTTCAGCGGCGGGTCCTTCAGTGCCACCAAAGACCTGGAGCAAGTGAAGAACAAACCGCCGAAGACTATGAGTGCCGCCCGGTGAGTACAAGCCCCACATGTTTTTTTACGTGGGTTTTTTTTCAGTCATCCCTCCCGGGGCCCCGTCAAAACTGTTCGAATCGGGCCCCGCACTTCCTAAAGCCGGCTCTGGCTGGGGGTGCTGCCTCACCACCTAGCTTGAAGTGGTTTCCATCAGGTTTAAAGTTTGGTTCAGTGCTTCTCAGCACTGCCACTATACAAATTGTTCCTGCACCCCTAATTTAGCATCTGAGGAGAAAAAGATGGTGTTTGGCATTTAGATGGGTCATGAAGAGATAATAAATGTAGCCCAGCAGATTTCCTCACACTACCATTATATTTGCTTTGGTAGATTTATTTAAATGTAATACTTGTCCAAGGCTCGTGTGTGTGTGGGGGCGGGGGGGTGGAGGGAACAACCCTGGGATTTGTCACATACACATGCTCACATATAGAGTACAGCAATTATTTTTCCTTCAGTTTATTGTTTATAATAGGTGTTTTACAGCAAATGGAATCACTTTTGAATGTGTTTAATTTTAATTTAGCTGAATACTTTAAATCCCAAAGGGCTGAGGTAAATCCATCAGCTTTAATGGAATTACACTGATTTACACCAGCTGAGGATCTGACCCTTAGATTTTATTGTGTTCTATAAAGGTCTTGTCTTGTTTAATTTATCAGCTTCAATGGAATTTATTTTTTGTGATCAAAGATCTCACCTCTGCCTGCTTCATGTCTAATTCCATATTCTTACTCAGAGTAGCAAAGAGTGACTCTGACTATTATGGTTCTCCTCTGCTTGTAAAACTCATAGGTCATTATGCAATGTGGTTTTGTGTTGGGTACTTCTGCCTTTGAACTTGATCACCACTTTAATTAGAACAATTATTCCTGGCCAGGTCTCGTATTATTTTCCACTGCAATACGGAGAGTGGAGACCTAGGTTCGATCACTCATTCTAGTTCCTGGTCACATTCTTGGCTAAGGCTCGGCATTTAACATTCAACAAGGTCATTTAAGGGAAGGAAATACCTCTTGTTTCTCAATGCAGTCAATTCAAGGTCTGATTCTGCAATCCCTACTCCTATTGAGCAATTCCACTGAGTGCCATGGGATTATTTATGTTAGTTCATGCTTCTCATCATAAAAGCAATGCTGAACGGGGCCCGAGTAATCTGCTTTCCACTGTACTGCATTTGTCCAGAGGAAACTATCTTTCATGCAGAATTAGCTAAGGAAGATGGTCTTGTAACTGCACATACAAATAGCCACCCTCAGCTTGTTTGTTCAGCTTTGAGCAAGTTAGAGGTCAGCTCCCAGTTGTTGACAAGAGAAATGTAGTGAACAATGTGTCATTATCATTGCATAATATCTAGCAAAAACATTTACTACAGTGTAAATGTAAAACACCATGCTAGTAAAGTTGTGCTTTTCATGGCTGATCTCCATAAAGCATTCACTCTACGATATACATAGGCTTGGTACTATTCTTTCTTTCTTTCTTTCTATAGATGGATAATATCAATGTTTATTTTAAGCATTTTTTGTTTAAAAAAATCAATTTTTTAAATTTTCATAGCTGCAGGAAATTAGGGGATCAGACAATAGGGGTCAGACAATAATTATTTAATGACAGTAGACATTGAGGTTCAAGAAGTTAAAACTTTATAATCATTAAAACACAAATTATCAATCTCACATATCAAAATATGGGAAGTAAATATCCGTAAATCAAATGAATAAGTTCTCAAGCAGCATTTTTCTTACTTTGCCTGTTTGTAAATTTCGATTGGGGGTTTGTCGGTTTCTGTATGTACAAAGAAATCAATGTTTACTTTACTAATAAAAATCCAATCCTTCCAAGCCAAACTATACAGCAGTGTGGTTACAACCTGGGATCAGATACTGTTGTTATGCAGTAGTCATAGCTTGGCCTCGAATATCTCATCAGCATATAAATTATCAGTCTAGAAATGACTTTTTAAAAAAAATCCTTTGGGTTTCTGATGGGGGATCATAGTGGTAAACTATGCCTAAGTCCCTACTGATAGAAGCTCTCTGAGGATGTCCTGATAGAGCACATGCTTGAGGGTTGACTCTGTCATTGCCCCTCCTGGGTCAGCACCACCCTCTGTTATACTACTTGGCTGAGTCCTCTTGGCCTGCAGCAGGGTGGGATGCAGCCTCTGCAGCCTTATCTGGGATGGAGCTTTCGCCTCGGGGGCCTTGTGTGGTGGATTAGACTATCTGAATCAAGGCCTATTTTTTTTCTTTGTGAATTTCATTAGCTATTTCTACTGGCTGAATCAAGCTCTGTTTCTGCCTTTAGAAATTCCTGGAGCTTGTTATTTCTACCTTCTGGGTCAAATTTATCTCCTGGTATAAACTGGCATAGCTCCATTTATTTCAGTGGAGCTGTGTTGGTTTAAACCAGCAGAAACTTTGTCCCTCTGCGTTTTATACTATGATGTTTTATTGCAAATAGGGTTTTCAGTTAGCTGTGGAACACTGGAAAAGAAACCAAGAACATCCTGCTGATGGTGGTTGTGTGCGCCAGGGATCCAATTTCCAGAGACTCTAGAGATCTTCAGGGTTATACTGTCAATAAACTGTATTATGGGCAGTCGGACAATGCCAGACATTGCCCATAGAGGAGAGAAACTCCAACAGATCCTTTTATGAAGGTTTCCTCAAATCATTCTGCTAGGCAGGAGTGTGAGTGGTTTGAGCATTGGCCTGCTAAACCCAGGGTTGTGAGTTCAGTCCTTTTAGGGCTCTGGGGTAAAAATCTGTCTGGGGATTAGTCCTGCTTTGAGCAGGGGGTTGGACTAGATGACCTCCTGAGGTCCCTTCCAACCCTTACATTCTATGATTCCCATGGAACACCTGCCAATCCTTGACGTCCACCTCAAGCAGTGTACTGTGCTTGAACAGTGGCTCTGGCTCCAAACCTACTCCCATATTTCCCTCAGCTTCCTGGCAGTGCATGTTCTGTGGAATCTTGTTCCCAGTGCTCCTCGGACCATGGCTACTTGTGTGGTTCTGTTAAATACTCCGGGGGAATTTGGTGCCTAAAAATTGTGCACCAAATAATTAAAAAAATCTGCACACAATATTTTAAAATTCTGCAAATTTTATTTGTCAAAATAACACTATATAATCATGCCAGTTTCAATTGGTTTGGTAATTTATTTCAAAATGCCTATTAGCAACTCTGTCTGTAACAGTACAGACACAAGAAAATTCCTCCAGGAGTAGAGAGTTAAGGAAACCCCTATGACATCCCAGTTCCTGTTTCTCTGCCCCCTCCCCCTGGAGCCCAGTAGAGGGGCCAGACACCCTCCCTCTCCCCCTGAGTAGGGTTACCATATGTCCGGATTTTCCCGGACATGTCCAGCTTTTTGGTCCTCAAATCCCCGTCGGGGAGGAAATTCCAAAAAGCCGGACATGTCAGGGAAAATAGGGAGGGGTCATGGGGCTTGGGTCCGAGCCGAAGCCGCTGGGGCCGGCGGCGCTCAGCCGGGGCCGGGCCGGCGGCGCTCGGCCAGGGCCGGGGGCCGGGCCAAGCCGGGCCGGAGCCTCTGGGACCGGAGCTGGGGGTGCTTGGCCACCGGCCAGCCGGCGCCACTCGGTCAGGGCCGGGGCCGGAGCCGCTGGGGCCGGGGCAGGCCGGAGCCACTCGGCTGCGGCCGGCGCACTCGGCCGGAACCGGGGCTGGCGCCCCAGGGCCCAAGCCGAGCTGGGCTGGAGATGCTGAGGCCAGAGCCTCTTGGCCGGGGCCGGCCGCCGAAGGGAGCCGCTCAGCCGGGGGGGCCAGTCTGGGCCATGCCTTCTCGCGCACCGCCCCAGCCCCAGCTTACCTGCTGCCTGCCTGCCTGTTTCAGGCTTCCTGCGAACATTTGATTCGCAGGAAGCAGGGGAGAGGGAGCAGCAGGGGGCCGGAGTGTTTGGGGGAGGGGGCGGAGTTGGGGTGGGGCCGGGGCCCTGTGGAGTGTCCTCTTTTTGTTGTTTTAAAATATGGTAACCCTACCCCTGAGCCCCGCTGTGGCCTCCCTCTGCGCCAGACAATCGCACACACCCCCTCCCCACCAGAGCCCAGCTGCAGGGGCTCCCCTCTGTCCAGACACTTGCATGCATCCCCTACCTCCCACCCCGCAGAGCCCAGCTGCAGGGCACCCCCAGCCCAGACACCCACATGCACCCCCTCCGCTCCAGAGCCCAGATGTGCCCCCTCTTCCTGGCTAGACACTTGCACGCACCCCCCTCCCTCACCAGCCCAGCTGTGGGGGCTCCCTCCAGTCCAGACACCTGGATGCACCCCTAACCCTGCAACTCTCAGCCCAGCTGCCAGGACACTCCGGCTCCCTTCCCCTGCCTCCCTGGCAGTGTCTTCTACTTGCAAGCTGTGCTGTGTCAGGTCAAGTGGCCCCTAGTGGCGGCCAGCAGCTCTGCAGCCCATTTCTATGGAGGAAAAGGAAATTCTGCACAAAAAAACCCATTAATTTCTGCACAAATTCTTCATGCAGAGTGGCACAGAATTTCCCCAAGAGTAATTAAAGAGCAAGGTTCCCCAGCTCAGAAGAGTCAACAGCCAAGGTAATATAGCCTTGGGCTTTATTATTTTCTTTGACCAATGGCTGTGGGGTTGGTTGGGGGATGATATGTGTCCCTTCAGTTGACCCCTCCTGCCATAATTCCACCCACTCCATGTCCTCTCACCATCAGAGCACTATGCAGAGTCCCAGCATGTAAGGGATGGTGCTGTGGAAGAGCTAATCTTCCCTTCCACAAAGGGAATTCTCTGTGGTAGTGCCTGGGACCCCCAGTCATGGACCAGCCTCCATTGTGCTAGGCACTGTATATACTGGGGGGTGCAGGGAGGGAGAAGATGGTCATTATACCAAATAGCTTACAGAGGTTGGGTTACGATATGGGCCTCAGTCAGCCATGATACTTCCACTCTTGAATGGCTAATTTTTATATTTCTGGGCTGATTTTCTGAGCTAGAGGATGTTGCTGGGCATGAGGTTTTTCCCACTTTTTGATGCCATGTAATGTTTTGGATGGTATTTCCTGTAGTTTTCTCTTAAATTCTTTCCACATGAATCTGGGATTCCTTCAGATGATGTGCAGTCACAAACCAAAATGTCTTTTATTTCTAAATCTGCCTCCATTCTCATTTTGGATTTTTGCCCTTGTGTTTTCATTGTATGCATGCCTGATGCTGGCGTTCAGAATGCCTTTATTGTCTATTTTATGGTGATGGATTGGATGATTCATGGAATTTCAGCTGGAGCAGAGAGGCTGGGGAGGAAGAGTGTCATCACTCATCATTCTGTTTGCTCACCTCACCTGTGCTGTTTACTTTATTGAAGCATAACGAAAATGTGTTTGATTCTTTTTAGGAGAGCTAGGTCCTGGGCCATCAAACCTTTCTTTCCTCCAAGATTTATAAGGACATGTTCAAAATGCATCTTCAAGGAATCTGGAGATTCTTAAACGAATGGATTATAGGAAGAGTCTGATATAATTTATATAATTTACAACGGAACTTGCAGAAACCTTTAACCCCTTTTTCTCTTTACATCGATAGGCACTCAGATATATCACAGTGATGGATGTGTTATCAGAACTCATGAACTCTGCACTTCAGTCATTTACATCTTTACAAATTAGTGCAAATTGAGTGTACAACACTCTCAAATCAGACTAGTCAGAACTAGACCTGGCTTTCATAGAGCACTTTTCATCAGTAGATCTCAAAGTGCTTAAAAGTAGGTCAGGATCATTGTCCCCATTTTAGAGATGGGAAAAATGAGGCCTGGTCTTCAGCAAAAATTTAGGTCCACCTAGTTACATCACTCAAGTCTGTGAAAAATTTCACACCCTGTGCAATATAGTTTGACCGAATCTCCACTATAGACACCACTAGGTCGACGGAGGAATTCTTCCATTAACCTAACTACCGCCTTTTGAGGGGTGGATTTACTATAGTGATAGAAAAGCCCCTTCTGTTGCTGTAGTATGTGTCTACAGTACAGTGGTGTAGCCTCAGTACGGCAGCTGTGCCACTGTAGCACAGATATACTCTGAGGTACAGCAAGGGGAAGTGACTTGTCCAGGTCACCCTGTAAACCAGAAATTGAACCCAGGACTCCTGAGTACCTATTCCACTCTGCAGAAGTGTAAATAATTACAAAAGATGCAGGGCAGTGGAGTACTAGGCCCAAAATATTTAGAGGAGATTAACTGATGTATATCTTAAATGAGTAAGTATATTAAAATACACATCTTTTTCGGTTGGCTGCATGTGATGATTGTGTGTTCATATTCCTCCTCCCGCTCCTGCAGAATAATATGTATTCTGTGGTTACTTCAATGCTAAGGTTTGACTTATGCCATTTGATGGATGATTTTCTTTCTTGCTGTCTGACCTGTCATATACCTTTTCAGATCACACTCAAAATGGGTGGGAGTAGGAAAGCGATGATGGAGCTTATGCAGTTCCATGGGGTGGCTGTCCTTTACACCCAGGCTATCTTCATCCTCAACCCATGCTGTACTAATAGGGGTTTTGTTCCGTTTCATAGAGGTGTCGCCTTTGTAACTGCACATCCCTAAGCATATATCCTCCTTCCTTTTACTGACGTCTCTTACACACTGATAGCCAATTGCGTTGCTGTGCTCCTATTGAGCTTGGTGGGGGTAGGGGAAAAGCAACACCAATAATGATAATGGTTTTGTTCCCTGGCTCCTTAGCATTGGGAAGCCTATAGCAGGTGCCGGCTGCCTTCCTTTCAATACTAGCTCAGTCTGCCAATTATTTTCCCCTCCTCTCTAAACTTTTCTTTCTTTCCCTCCCATTCCTCCATCAGCCTCCACTCCCCCTGGAAGTTTAAAGCATGCCACTACATTTCTGGCTTTGTTTCCCCAAGCTCCAGCGTATCGTCATCACCTCCCCACTCCTTTTGTTGATAGTTGCTGCTTTTGGAGGAGGGGGTACAGGGAACCTCATGTATTAGACATTGTGCATGAAAATCTACTGTCTCATTGCAGCCATGCCGGATCCCTGTGACATCTGTCTCACACACTGCCCTTGAAGCTCACTTTTTTTTTTTCCTAGTCATGCTAACTGAATTTACATGCTGCAGCAGCATTTCCAGTACCATTACTGTCCTTCACTTGCACCAGTGGCACTACTTAGAGCAGGAGGAAATGGACATGTTACAGCTGTCAGAGCTGCCCTTGCCTGCTGTTTCTGAAAGAGGCAATAGCTTAGGCATTAATTATTCTTGTTTTCCTTTCCTGTTTCATCTTTTTTCTCCCTATGTCCTTTTTAAATGTTTGGGGATTCTTTTCCTCTGTTTGCAATCCGTTCCCAACCTCTCCCTGCACGAGGGATAAAAAAAAAAAAATCCCAGACCTGCCTCCATTTTTTGTCCAGCAGAAGACAAACAACATAATGGAACAGATTCTGGCCCCTGCAGTGGTGCCTTTATGGCACTGCTGTGGCATCAAGTGTCTGGAAAAATGCCACAATAGCACCCAGAGAAATTTTCATGTGCAGGGATGGCATGGCACCAATGTAGGCGTCCACCCTCAGCCGTGCTGCCTGGGCTGCACTTCCTGATGAATGCAGCACACAATTATTACTATTATTTATACTGTGGTAGTGCCAAGTTGTTCTAGGTGTTATACAGACTTTATAACAAAGAGATGTCCCTATCCCCAAAGAGCTTACAATTTAAATACAAGACAATATACAATGGACAGACTCGGAAAGTACAGGCAATAATGAAATGATACTAGTTAGCAAACGAGAGTTTTAGAGGGAGTTTGTAGGAGGGAGATGTAATATAATAGGTACCATTATAGTTACAATTTAAGGCCATTATTTCTTGTCCTGTCCTCAGTGGTTAAAGAGAATAATTTATCAGACTCTTTATAATAACCTTCTATGTACTTAAAGACTGATGTCATGTCCCCCTTCAATCTTCTTTTCTCCATACTAAACAAACCCATTTTTTTAAATCTTTCCTTGTAGGACATATTTTCTAGACCTTTTAATGATTTTTGTTGCTCTCCTCTGACCTTTCTCCAATTTGTCCACATCTTTCCTGATACAATACTCCAACTGAGGCCTTATCGGTCCTGAGAAGACTGGAAGAATTACTTCTCGTGTCTTGCTTACCACACTCCTGCCAACACTTATCACAATATTTGCTTTTTTTACAACAGTATTACATTGTTGACTCATAGTTAGTTTGTGATCCACCAGAACTCCGAGATCCCTTTTTTTCAGTTTTCCTTCCTACACAGTCATTTCCCATTTTCAGGGCCGGTGGAAGGATGTTTTGCGCCCTAGGTGAAACTTCCACCTTGCGCCCCTCTCCCCCCCGTCCCCGAGTCCCCGCCCTGAAGCGCCCCCCCAGCGGCAGCTCCCCACCCCGAGGCACACCCCCCCGCGGCAGCTCACCCCTGCCCCGCCTCCTCCCCGAGCACGCCGTGGCTGCTTCACTTCTCCCACCTCCCAGGCTTGCGGCGCCTAAGCTGATTGGCGCCGCAAGCCTGGGAGGCGGGAGCAGTGAAGCAGCCACGCATGCTCAGGGAGGAGGCGGGGCAGGGGTGAGCTGGGGCGAGGAGTTCCCCTGCATGCCGCCCGCTCCTTGCTGCAGGCTGCCCTCCCCATGCTCCACTGCCCCAGCTCCCTCCGCCTAAATGCTGGTGGTGACTGGGGCGGCCGAAGATCCGGCCGCCACGGTCGCTGCCGAAGAACGTGGCGCCCCCCCAAATCCTAGTGTCCTAGGCGACCGCTGAGGTCGCCTAAATGGTTGCACCGGCCCTGCCTATTTTGCATTTGTGCAATTGATTACTCCATCCTAAATGGAGTACTTTTGCATTTGTCCCTATTGAACTTCATCCTATTTATTTCAGACCATTTCTCCAATTTATCAAGATCATTTTGAATTCTAATCTTGTCCTCCAAAGCACTTGCAGCCCCTCCCAGCTTGGTATCATCCACAAACTTTATAAATATACTCTAAATCCAAATCATTTATGAAGATATTGAATAGACCCGGACCAAGGACACACCCCACTCGATATGCCCTTTCAACATGATTGTGAACATGATAACTACTCTTTGAGTACATTTTTCCAATCAGTTGTGCACCCACCTTATAGGAGGTTCGTCTAGACTACATTTCTCTAGTTTGTTTATGAGAAAGTCACGTGAGACAGTATCAAAGGCCTTACTAAAGTTAAGATATATCACATCTATTGCTTCCTTCCATCCACAAGGCTTGTTAACCTGTCAAAGAAGGATCTTAGGTAGGTTTGACATGATTTGTTCTTGATATATCCATGTTGACTGTTGTTTTTATTTTTATTTT
The DNA here is from genome assembly GCF_027887155.1 of Malaclemys terrapin pileata. Taxonomy (NCBI): domain Eukaryota; kingdom Metazoa; phylum Chordata; order Testudines; family Emydidae; genus Malaclemys; species Malaclemys terrapin. Next base: position 261,795,540 of record NC_071506.1, read on the forward strand.
TTGCCTTATTTTCTTCTAGGTGCTTACAAATCAATTGTTTGATTATTTACTCTGTTATCTTTCCAGGTACCAAAGTTAAGCTGACTGGTCTAGAAGTTAAGCCTTATTCCTTTTTCCAGTCCTCCCGGATCTCTCTAGTCCTTCACAAGTTCTCAAAGTTAATTGCTAATGGCTCAGAGGTCTTTTCAGACAATTTCTTAAGTATTCTAGGATGTATTTCATCAGGCCCTGCTGACTTAAAGACATCTTGTGTAAGTAATTCTTAACTTGTTCTTTCCCTATTTTAGCCTCAGATCCTACCCCATTTACACTGAGGTTCACTATGTTAGTCATCCAATCACTGCTAACTTTTTGGTGAAAACTGAAACAAAAGAGTCATTTAACACAGTGGTTCTCAAACTTTAGCAACCTGAGAACCCTCATTTTTATTTTAAAAATTTCACGGATCCCCATCTCCTCTTGTGCAGCCAAAGCAGTCTCTATGGAGACAGGTTTCAGAGTGGTAGCCGTGTTAGTCTGCATCAGCAAAAAGAACAGGAGTACTTGTGGCACCTTAGAGACTAACACATTTATTTGGGCATAAGCTTACGTGGGCTAAAACCCACTTCATCCGATGCATGCAGTGGAAAATACAGTAGGACGATATATATACACAGAGAACATGAAAAAATGGGTATTGCCATACCAATTCTAACAAGAGTTAGATTAAGAAGAGTCAATTAAGGTGGGCTTTTATAAGCAGGAGAAAAAAAATGTTTGTAGTGATAATCAGGATGGCCCATTTCAAACAGTTGACAAGAAGGTGTGAGTAACAGTAGGGGGAAAATTACCACGGGGAAATAGTTTTTACTTTGTGTAATGACCCATTCACTCCCAGTCTTTGTTCAGGCCTAATTTAATGGTGTCCATTTTGCAAATTAATTCCAGTTCTGCAGTTTCTCATTGAAGAGGTGGGGGTAGGGAGCATGTTTCCCAGGACACCAGGGTCATCCTCTAGTCTATTTAACAAGTACCATCAAATCTTTCATTGGCCCATGGATCCGAGAGACCTGGGTTTAGTGTCTCCTCTAAAGGACATAAAGCAAAACCTGCAAAATTGCCTTATGTAAGAAATTGTTCAAAAGAGCTGTTGCAATCTATCATGTCAATAATTTGCAGACGAAAGGTCCCTAATAATATGCATTGACACAACAGACTATAACTGCTGTGCAGAAGCCATTACAGTTTTATTATACCAATGACCCATAGAATATGGAAGTATTTCCTTTTCCCACAGAAATCTTTAGGTTTTGTTGTCCTATTTAGTCCCTACTCACATCCCTGGTAGTAGCAGTAATAGGAATATGCCAAGATATTTGAGCACGTGAGGCATATACAATGTTACTTGCTGTTCTCATGTCTCTTGAAATGGGGTGAATGAAGGATTGGGGCAAAGCACGTTTCTTTGACCTTGCCTTTGCTAGTATAATCACACAGCACATTGTACATAATATACTTAAAAAAAAAAAATCCTCACACAATTTTCCCCTGAGGAGAGGAAGGCAAACAGAGACACATAGTACAGGCACTAGTCATGTCCCACTCTGATGCTATGGTGACGATGGCTATAATATACAACCTTGAAAAGAATGGAACAGAACAGAATGGAGAAAGAGCCTAAACTCTGAACTTCCTGCCTTTTGTGGCTTTAAAGATGACTCTTTGCCTCATTTTCACATTGGTTTTGCTGTGCTAATATTTATACAGGGAGGTGTTAATAAACATTGCCTTTTGATAAGTAAGTATACAGTAGGTGAAACCTATTGCCATGCTTCAGTTGAAAAGGAAGCTGTAATAAGTTTGGGATTTTACAGTCAATATGCAACACAGTATATACATTTGTTTAATTTTCTCTGCTTCCCTAGAGGCCATCAGCATGGATTTATACATTCTTGTGGCAAGACTTCTTACATGACTGTAATACAGCCTGCTACCCAAATAAATAGAATAATGTATCAATTCTAAAAAAAACTAACATGTCTAAATAAAATAATTAGAGTCAAATGAGAACCAAGCTAACTTTAGTTCTGCCCCTTGTGTATAGGTGTTTGAGCCCAATCTTTAGTTAGATGATCTCGCATCAGGGTGCAGGTTGAGCAGTGCTTAGAGAAAACGGTTTCCTGCCCGATACTTGGCCAAATTCTCTTCAACATTACAACAGTGTAAATTCCTTGAGTGGAGGGCATAGGGAAGTGATAAGGGAGGCCTTGTCAGAGTGAGCTACAGTGGGACCCTAAGGTTTAACAGAGCCAAAAGGCCTCCATGCAGCTGGCTTGGCATCCTGCAGATTGTAGGGGATCATCAGTTTTTGGGGGAAGACCTACTACCCAATTGGGAGGAGGGGGACTCAGGCACTACCCTAGGATAATCCTAGGAAGATGGAATAACCCAATTGGGGGGAGGGATAGCTCAGTGGTTTGAGCATTGGCCTGCTAAACCCAGGGTTGTGAGTTCAATCCTTGAGGGGGCCACTTAGGGATCTCGGGCAAAAATCAGTACTTGGTCCTGCTAGTGAAGGCAGGGGGCTGGACTCGATGACCTTTCAAGGTCCCTTCCAGTTCTAGGAGATGGGATATCTCCATTAATTTTTAAAAAGATTGTGCAAGGTGATACATACAGATGTCCCTCCACCACAGTGACTTCCTCTCTGGAAGAGTGATCAGGACCCAGGCCAGCAGGGTTGGAGAGCTCTATGGGGGCTCTGATTGTCACAATGAGTGGCACTGTTAGGTTCCTTAGGACACTGAATATCCAGCTTGTCCCAGTTGAAGACATGCCACACTGTGGAGCCTGCGGGAGAAGAAGCCAGTAAAGAGAAGAGCAAATTGGTTGCTTTCCCGGGAAGAGAGTCTCACAAACAAATAGGAAAAAAAAAAACATATCCAATGTGTGACTCTCTCCAAGTGGGAATTCTGGGGCCTTCAGTGCATAGGAGCTATATGACAGCACTCAGTAAACATGCTGGCACTCTTCGTTAGTGATGATAATCTTTCTCTTTCATATGGCAACTAGTGATGACAATAATGTGTCAGAATATCTGTAGACTACGGGCTAAATCTTGCTCCCAATGAAGTCAAAGCCCAAATTGTATTATATTCAAGAAGGATGCCCAGTAAGTTTAGGCTTACTGTCAGCCCCTCAATTATAGACACTATCACTTCTAACTGGGATGGAACCTACAATTAAAATAAAACAGTGTGTCTAGTGGTCAGAGAAAGGAGCTGGAAAGTCCATTCATGTCACTACCGCTGATTTGCTTTTAACACTGAATAAATCATGGGTGCTACGCTCTGAAATGAATGTGTTACTGCCCCATGGGGTTGGTATTATTATCCTAAATTTATAGTGGTGAAACTGAGACACAGAGCAATAAAGTTACTTGCTTAAGGTCACACACCAAGTATGTGACAAAGCTGGGAAGAGCACCTTGGTCTCCTGACTTATAATGCTTTAATCAAAATAACCTCTTTTCCCTCCAGACAATTCTTCACCCCTTTAAGAGGCAGGTAACAATACTGATCTATCTCATAAGGTGTTATGAGGATTAATTAAGTGATTTTAGATCCTTAGGTAGAAGATGCTATATGAAAGCATAGCTGGGCAGAATAGTAAATGTAAGTAATCATGTATTTCTTTAATCTATATGAGAGTGAAAAGAATTATCTTTAGATTACCTATCACTCATCCCTAACTACATTTTTAACTAAGCAATAAAAACCATAGACTGTGGATTCTGCTACTTTTCTCATAGCTGAATCTGGGCAGAGATTAACATTTTTCTTCACTTCGTGGAACATAAAATCATGGCACATTTTCCAGAACCGTTTATGTCTTCACCAATTGACAGTCATGAGCTATAAATGCTCCCCACCTCCCTTCTACCTAGAAGCAATAATACCAGTGGCAAGAAAGAGAAAATATTAAGTGTTACTCTAAGGTTAATCCTCTCTAGAAGATAGATTGACTGTTTGGATCTGTAGATAAATGAACAGCATTCCATTGTCTAGCTGTCTGACAATGCTAATGATAAATGGAAATTTGCTTTTATTTTTGATGTAATTAAAATTTTCAGAGCATTAGAATGTTATGTCAGCAGCACTATGTGTTTCATTTAAAACATCGGGTTAGCTTCTGTACTGCAATTTTTCTTGCTTCGTCACAGTACATAATGCATCTTCCAGAAAGCACTTACAAGTAAATTCAATAGAGGCACGATATTTATTTTAAGATTGTGTGTGTGTGTGTGTGTGTGTGTGTGTGTGTATGTGTGTGTGTGTATAGATTTACCTTTTTTAACAGCTTTTTCTTCCATCCCTAACCCTGAAGATAAATGAAGAAAGGGGTCCTAGGAACGTGGGGCAAGAATTAACATTCATAAAGATCTAGGAGCTGCTGGTTTTTTTTAGAAAGACAGGTCCTCGCTGATATAGATTCTGTTGTGAGGATACTTAACTATCTTGCATTTTGTAATGCCACAAAATATCTGTAAAGATCATGCAAATCAGGCTCAGGCAAAACGGCACCCTTGAAAAGCTGGCCTTCTCTTACAGCCATTTGAGTTATACTAATCATTCACATCATTTTAATGAACTGGGTATTTCATGGTTTCCTACATGTCCCAGTCTATTCTCATTACAGTCTATGGGTATGTTTACACTGCAATGAGACACACATGGCTGGCCCACGCCAGCTGAGTCGGGCTCACAGATCTTGGGCTAAGGGGCTGTTTAATCGCAGTATAGATGTGTAGGCTCGGACTACAGCCTGAGCTCTGGGTCCTTCCCACCTCCCAGGGTCCTCGAGCGTGGTCTTCAGGCCTAGCCCGCACATCCACTCTGCAATTACACATCCCCTTAGCCCCAAACCCCGCAAGCACTAGTCAGATGGCAAGGGCCAACCGTGGTTTTTTAATTCCAGTGTAGACGTACCCTATGTCAGTTTTGCCTATGATTTCAATGAGTAGACAGTTATTATCATTACTATTTATTTGCCCCATTGTCTTAGACACTGTGCAAACATATGGTAGGAGACAGACCCTACCCTGAAGAACTAACAATCTAAAGAAACAAGACAGACAAAGCAAGTGTTGTTTAATTTATCCACGTTTACAGATGGAGGAAGAGTCAGAGAGAGATTGAGTGGCTTGCCAAGGATCAATCAGGAGGTCTGTATTAGGGCTGGGAATTATGCCCTGATCTCCTGAGTCCCAGTGCAGTGCCTTAACCACAACTCTCTACTTTCTAAATCTCGTGAGGTCCAGAGTGGTGAGGAAAATGTTGAGCTCCTATCAGCGAGACCCCACACTGCCCTCATCCTTGATCACCTTAACTGGCTTACTCTCTGAAGTTACTTAGTCTGCATGCTGGGAAGAGCATTCTCAAGGGATGGCTCATGTTCCAGGATTGGTCTCTCTAGAACCTGTTTAATTAGCTGTAGGGCCCAATGTAATACTTCCCTCTTTGGTCAAGTGTTTGAAAGATTTTTGATTTAGTTTAATAGCAAGAATTGAGGACTGGCAGGAGGTTGTTGCGGAGGAAAGGAAGCGGGGGAGTTTCGATTGCTGGCCTTTAAGTTGAAAGTTTGTGACATTTTATAGCTATGAGGTGCCTGAGGCTTGGCACCAGTATACATTTTGAATGTTTGTGTATGTGTGTGTTTGATGCTTTGTGTGTTTTAATTTCTAATCCAGTGTCATTTTGCCTCTTTTTCTCAGAACATCCATGGCCTAGTTTCACCCAGCACCCAGAATCCACCCATCCACTCCTTCAGTCTTGGCTCATTTCATTTCCTGTAAATGACTCGACGTAATGACTCTCACTGTTTCTGGCCATTTGTCTGGAAATCTCTCTCCCTGAATCATTTCCTCTCTTCAGAGCTGAAAACCTTTTGCATTAGCCTACTTAAAAACCCTCCTTTCCCATCCCCCGTTACTCCCTCCTCCCACACCTAGCTTCTTGTTAACTAAAGATGGGCCAAGCTGCAACAATCTGGTCTGGATCCAGATTTCAATTCCCCTGAAGCTTAGGGAGTGTTTGAAACTGTGGTCATAGTCTGAGCCCATGTCCGTATGTAATGAGAGGGAGGATGGTCTTGTGGTTAATGTACTGAACTGGGACTTTAGAAATAAATATTCAGTTCTCATCTCTGCCACAGATTTCCGGTGTGATCTTGGGGAAGGCATTTAATCTCTCTGTGCCTCATTTGCTGTATGTTGTACTTCGTTGTCTTTAAATTGTAAACCCATGGGGAGGGGACTGCCTCTTACTTTGTGTTTGTTCAGTGCCTAGAACAACAGTTTCTGTTGGAGCTACTATCATGCAGACAATAAGGAACTAAGAATATTTAAATATTTACTGCTTTTATATCTCAACTCTTATTTCCTCCATTCCATCCTACAACATTATCTTTCAATTTCTTCCTGCAAGACAATGATATACCCAAGTCTGTAACGCATTATTTCCTCATAAAAGGTTATGTAATATTTTATATGCAGGCCACTGTATGAAAATAAATTGCATGACTGTACTGTATTAGGAATTTTTATCATGGACAGAGGGCATATTGCATCCTGTTTTTCTTGAAGAGTGAAACAGTGAAATGGAAACAGCTTTAAGGATGGAGGAACACATCAGACAAATCATGAAAAGCACCCTGAATATTTGCCATTCCATAGTCTGAATCCGACCCCTTTTTAAAGGTCTGCATCAGATGAGTTAAACTCAAGTTGCTCTGCTACCCTTCCCACCTCTTCTTCTATGTAATTCACTTGGCACTGTGATGATTCCCTGCCTCAGCCCAATGTACTCCTCTCTCTTTGTCATGATGCTCTCTGGCTCCCCCTATCTGTAAAGCAGAGTTGGGAAATCAGCTACTTCTGTGCTCTGCTATGCCTAAGGGTTTAGTGTGCCACAAATCTCACTACACTGGGAAATGGGGCGCTCAGAAACCAGAGCCTTCTGTACAGATTGCTGCTTATCAGACATACAATGGGGAGGTGATACTTACAAACATTCAGTGCTCAAAGTGCACCTGGTCCAAAGGGGTCGCAGACCCTGCAAATAAAATGTCTACACTCAGAGCTGGGTCGTAAAGGGGTGCACCAGTTCCCCACCTTCTTCCTCCTCCCCTCAGCAGCCAAAGCTCTTCTCATGGTAGGGAAGGGAGAAGGAAAAGCTCAGCAACTCAGGGTGCCTCTGCTCCCTTCTCACCCTTCCTTCCTGTGAGCAACAGGACACTTCCTCTGATCTCCCTCCCTGCAACCCCCAGCTGGGGAAGGCTCTGAGGAGGCGAAAAAACCCTGGAGCTGCAGGAAGAACAGAGATCGGGGAGGGAGCAAAATTGTCAGGGGGCTGAGGGCAGAACAGATGTGGGTGCAGAGTTGATGTGATGCAGCTTTCATTTCTGTAGAAAATAATAGACTATCCCTCTTCATTCAGACCACTTTAAGCACTGCAAGTATCTTGAGTGTAACTCTTTTTTGTCTTTCTTTGCATGTAGGAAACTCTATGGAGTACTACAGTTATCTATCCTACCTGAGAGGAAAGTCTAAACCTAGCCTTACTGTAAGTGGGTGCAACTCCACTGCAATGGAATTGCACCTGCTTTCACTAGCACTGAAGTCATTAACCAAACTACAAATGTTTCCCTGCAGCTAACAGACAGCACACTATTAGGATGTATGTCACTCTCCTTTGAATTTGTCAACACAGTATAGCCTCCAATGCTAACAAAAGGCATATTTTTACCCCAGGTAGCAAACACATGTGAGCTATCCCCAGGTAAAAACATAATGGAGACAAAGCACTTTAGTTTTCCCTTGAGGCAAACTAGGTGAGGTTAATCCCAGGTTGGGATATTAGCACTAACCTTACCTAGTTTACCTTGCTGTAAAACTAACCTGCTTTGCCTTCACTCGAGATAGCTCACACACTTTCATCTCCAGGTGAAAAAAACACTTTTTTTTTTTTTTAGCAGTAAAGACAAAGTCTAATGCTATGCTAGACTTTAGAGCAGATTTAAACTATAAATAGAATTAGCTTCTGTTTTTTCCAGGCAGTCCATATATTAAGTCTGCTCAAAAATCGCCAAACTTTCTAATACAGTGTGTGCAAATAGGTATATCATGAGACCTTACAACAAACAACAAATTAAAGTGCCTTGCTAATTTGGTAGTTCCATGCAATTGAGCCACCACTGAACTAAAATATCTATGAGAATCAGTGCGACAAGGTGGGTGAGATAATTCCTTTTATTGGATCAACTTTTATTGGTGAAAGAAACAAGCTTTCGAGCTAATACAGACCTGAAGAAGAACTCTGTGTAGCTCAAAAATTTGTCCCTTTCACAAAAAGAAATTGGTCCAATAAGAGATATTACCTCCCCCACCTTGTCTTTCTAATATTCTGGGACAAACACTCCTACACCACTGCAAACAATAGTATGAGAATCAGTGGTATTTAACGGATCCTATAGAAAGGATAACAGCTGTAAAAGTGGGATGTCTTGCAGCCCTTGCTCCCATATAAACATCAGCATTCTAGCTAATTATATCTTCAGCCAGAAGCTGGGATTGTACAAGAGGGACTTGATAATTGCCCTGTTCTGTTCCTTCCCTCTGAAACATTTGGCCACTGTCAGAAGACAGGATACTGGGCTAAATGGACCATTGGTTTGACCTAGTATGACCATTCTTATGTCCTTATGTGATGTTGCTCTGAACTTTTAAACATCTTCTCCCTCACTCACTTTTTCCATGTCCCATCTACCTTATCCCATCTTCCTAACTCATACCTATTAGCCTGCTTCCTGATCCCTTCTCTCCATCCAACTTCAGCTAGTTCTCAGGCTGATCCTCTAGAGACACAGATTCCTGTTCCATACACACTCAACCCTGATGCTACTCTGTCCTCAATACTCCCCTCCTCCATTTTTCAACCCTGGTACTTACCATTAATATTTTGTTTTGTAGTCAAATTCTGCTCTTAGTTACTGCTGTGTACAGCTGGAGTAACTCTGTTTCGGTCAGTGGACTTACTCCAGATGACTGGTGTAACTGAGAACAGAATTGGGCCCTTGGTTTCTGGATTTTTTACTGATGACCTTGATAACTTGATAACTTTGAAGACATGACAACCCCAGTGTCAGGTATTACAGAGAGTGCAGTAATTCTTATTATGGTTAAAGTTGCAAAACAGTTTCAGTAATAAACATGCAAACAAAGAAATGGGTGAGGCCAGGAAGAAAGAAGGCATTTTACACTCTCGTCATAGCCCAAGCATCCTGACTCCCTAATCTGTACAGCTGATAAGCAAAAGAATTTATCCCAACAGACCTAGAATAGGTCCCATACAGGCTGCTGGAGAAGGGAGATGAGAGCCTCGAAGGCAGACCAGGGAGGGCTTGCATAGACGTCTGGTAGTGTGGGCTCTGGCGACTTCAAGCCAGTCATTAGAAGGACCCCTGGGACCAGGAAACATATGCCATGAATCATACAACAAGCAAAGTTATGTTTCCAGGAGACATTTTTGGTGCCAAAGGCCCAGAACTCACTCCTAATGTTCTGCATTAATTTTGATGGGCAATTCTGCCATTTGTCTCACTGATGCACACTTTTGCCAATGGAAGCAAGAATTTGGCCTTATATGTTGTAATCAATTGCTACATTTTCCTTTGCTTATTAATTTGATTATTTTTAGTCATCAAGGAGCTGTTCTAGAGGTTAAAGCACATGAATTAACCCAAGTCAGGAGATCTGGATTCTGTTCTATCTTCTATGTGTCACTGTAGTATCTAAGCATGCAATTGGTTTCTAGCTCTATTACTGACTTCCTTTGTGATTAGTTGGCCTTATCTTCCCTGTGGCCTCCTCATCTGTTCAGTAGTTTGCTCATCTGTAAAATGTGGGTAATAATATTTCCCTACTTCAGAGGTGTTGGGAGGCTTATTTTACTGAAGTTTGTAAAGTGTTTTGAGATCCTCAGATTGAGAGTGTTATAAAAATGCAAAGTATTATTAAGTCCCCTGGGCCTGCTATTATTCCAACGAGTTGGTTATTGCCTTGCACAATCTAGCCTCTTCCTTTGTTTGTTGTTTTGAATGCAATACCTTCGTTGCTACTTTACTATTACATAAATGTGACTTAAGAATTAATCTTTCAGTTCGGAATATTATTTACACTTAACACCACAAGTTTGGTGAATAGGATGTACTTGGCAACTGCACAGTAACTTGATTGCAATCAGTTGGCAGGCAGTAGCATTTGATAATGCCATTCCATTGATTCCTAACTTGCCCCATTTGATAATGTCCTATCACTACTGAATATCTTATGTTCAAATCAGCTAAACAAGTTCTTGTGACATCCTTAGAGTATTTAATACAAGGTAAGATTATTAGGAAATATACATGTATTCTGTACATATAAATATGGTTTGCTAAAAGCCCCAGCCAAAGTAGAATAAAAGTTCTTCCTTTTAAATTCTAATTGGAAGTTAACCTTTAGCTCACAAAATCCCAGCAAAGGAAATGGCCTTTCTAATCTTGTTTGGTCTCTCTGGTTTTACAACATCATGTTGTTGCTTCTGAATGTTGTAGGTTTTTTTTTTTCTTAATTGACATTAAGAATACAAAAATGGCATACAAGATGAGCAATAATTTAGGAATACAGGAATTGCCATAGCTGCAGATCAGTGGACCATCTAGTCTAATATCCTTTCTGAAAGTGAACACAAACAGATCCTTCAGATAGTTTCTCTCTCTAATTTTTTCATAGATTTTAAGACCAGAAGGGACTATTAGAATCATCTACTGTGACTTGTTGTAACTGTGTGAATAGCTAATGTAACTGTTTAAATTATCTTCATTACCTAGGAAAATGTCTAATCCTACTTATAAAAAGTTTTTAAAAAGTATTAACTCTTAAAGCTGTGGGTTTAGTTAGGAAGGGATCACCTAAATAAAAAGAAGGGAAGAGGGATTCATAGATTTGTACATTCAAAGGCAAGAAGGGACCATTATGATCATCCAGTCCGGGGTGGGGAACCTTTTTTCTATCAGGGGCCATTGACTCACAGGAAAAATCATTCATGGGCCACACACAGCCCCGCAGGGTGGGTTCAAGGCTTCCCCTAGGCTCTGGGGTGGGGCCAGAAATGAGGGGTTCAGGGTGCGGAAGATTGGGGTGCAGGAGGGGTGAGAGCTCCGGCTGAGGGATACAGGCTCTGGGGTGAGGCTGGGGACGAGGGGTTTGGGGTGCAGGAGTGATCTCCGGGCTGGAGCCAAGGGGGTTGGTGTGTGGGAGTGGGCTCAGGGCTGGGGTACGTGTTGGGGTACAGGTGGGGGTGCGGGGTATAGGAGGGGGTTCTGACCTGAGGCAGGGAGTTCAGAGTGTGAGCTCCGCCTGGGCGACACTTACCTCAGGCGGCTCCCGGTTGGCGGTGCAGCTGGGCTAAGTCAGGCTCCTTGCCTGCCCTGGCTCCATGCTGGTCCTGGAAGCTGCCGGCATGTCCGGTTCCTAGGTGGAGAAGCCATAGGGCTTGGTGCAGTGCACGCTGACCGCACCCGCAGGTGCTGTGCCTGCAGCTCCCATTGGCTGCAGTTCCCGGCCAATGGGAGCTGTGGAGCTGGCACTGGGGGCAGGGGCAGAGCACAGAGCTTCCCTGATTGCCCGTGCTCCTAGGGACCGCAGGGGCATGCCGGTCGCTTCTGGGAGCTGCACAGAATTGATCGGACTTTTAACAGCCTGGCAACCCTAGTTTCCCCCCTCAGTGGAGTGAGTCAGTGCTCGTGGCTCCAGCCCTGAGCGGAAGGGGGGCATGCCAGGGCTCGGGGCTTCCAGTCCACAGTGAGAAGACTTGCCGCAGGTCGGATGAAATGAAGCAGCAGGCCAGATCCGGCCCACCAGGCATAGGTTCCTCATTCCTGATCTAGTCAGACTTTCTGTGTAATACAGGCCATAGAACTTCCCCCCAAAAAGTTTCTAAAGCACATCTTTTAGAAAAAACATCCAATCTTGATTTTAAAGTTTTCAGTGATGGACAATTATCCCAATGATTAATTATCCTCACTGTAAAAATTTACACCTTGTTTCCAGTGTGAGTTTGTCTAGCTTCAACTTCCAGCTATTGGATCTTATTATACCATTCTCTGCTACACTGAACAGCCCATTCTCAAATATCTGTTGCACATGTAGATACTAATAGACTGTAACAAAGTCACCCCATAACCTTCTCTTTGTTAAGCTGAATAGAACGGGCTCCCTGATTCTATCATTCTAAGGTATGTTTTCAAATCTTTTAATCATTCTTACAGCTCTTCTCTGAACCCTCTCCAATTTATCAACAGTCTTCTTGAATTGCAAACACCAGAACTGGACACAGTATTCCACAGAGGTAAAGTAAACTCTCTACTCCCACTTGAGATTTCTCTGTTTATGCATCCCATAATTGCATTAGCCCTTTTGGCCACAGTGTTACATTGGGAGCTCATGCTCAGCTGATTAATCACCAAGACTCCCAAAGCTTTTCCAGAGTCGCTACTTCCCCCATAGAGTCCCCCCTATATTCTTTGTTCCTAGATGTACATATTTACATGCAGCCATATTAAAATGTATATTGTTTGCTTGGTAAACTGGGTGCAAGCAATCCAAGTCATTCTGAATCAGTGACCAGTCCTCTTCTTTATTTACGACTCCCCCAATTTTTATGTGATCTGCACACTTAATCAGTGATGATTTTATGTTTTTTTTTCCAGGTCAATGTTAGAAAAGTTAAATAGATTCTTTTTGTTCCTAATATACTTTACAAAACTCCTTTTTGTCCTTAACTCCATTACAAAAAAATACCAGGTACCGTGCTCACTTTAGTACCAACGACATCTGTGGGACTACTCATAGTAGTAAACACAATGCCTGGTAGTAAATATTTGCTGGATCACACCCTAAGATTGTAAGATCCTGAGGCAGAGGTAGGACCTGGCTTCCTACTCCACTGCCATTTATTGACTCCTAACTTACACTGTGAAAGACCGGGTCTACATTACAGAGTTTTGGCAGCGTAATGACATCAGTCAGAGGTGTGTAAAAAAACCCAGCAATCTGACAGCACAGCTGAGGCTATTGACATAGCTAATGCCATTCAGGGAGGTTTGGGTCACACCGATACAGCTATCCTGGCAATTTATAGGGGAGCTGATTTACACTGCTGTAAATGAGGGAAAAAAATCAAGCTCCTGAACTTGTGTTTCCTGGGTTTTTGCATGTTTAAATTCACTCAAGGGACCTATGCCAGATGAAAATAGCTGAGGATCTGGCCCTCCACCTTAATGTTCCATGCAGATAGCTTTTGCATTCGATATATTTATTTCATGGCCAGAGGATGCCGTGTGATTGGTTGATGAGTATTTCCAGCTATGCTATTCTGAAAAACAGTTGTCGCTTATTAAATATTAAGGTAATCATTTTATAATTACACACAGAACACTCCAGGGTACATGGAGTCAATGTCCTGCATTATATATACTGCTCTTGTCTCATAAGACACTGGAGGCATGAGTACTGAAGGTGACACAATAACCGCACACCCAGTTATGTGTTACTGATTACATCAATAATGATATTGTGCTGGCACAATCTTATCTACAGGAAGAAAATAAAAAAATTCATTATGGTAACATGAGATTTGTAAAATTTTTTAAACAGAGAATTATTTTCTTTTTATACACAAGAAAGAAGGAAAAAGGAAAGAGCTGATCCTGGTCTAAATGGGGGCAGCTGCAGAGAGTTGTTTCTGATGTTTGACCACATTGGCACTTGCCCCACTCCACAGTGCCACTTGATTGAAAGACAGGAAATGTCACCTATCCTCCAGATGATAGGTAGAGTGACACTGGCTCCTTACTCAGCTCTTGCGCTCTCATTTCCCCATGACTGCCCTATGATTTCTGGGAGTCTGCCAGTAGGACCTCAGGCTGGACTTCCTGAGTTCCAGGTAAGCAATAGGCTGCCCAAGGAGGGTTGGAGCATGGCTGCTCCAGTGGACCCAGGTTCAAGATTCGAGGGTCACAACAGCCACAGATTTCCTGTGTGACCTTGGGTACACTTAGGACATGTCTACACTTACCTCCAGAGCGATCGATCCAGCAGGGGTCAATTTATCGCATCTAGTGAAGATGCTATAAATCGACCGCCAAGCCCTCTTCCGTCGACTCTGGTACTCCACCGGAGTGAGAGGCACAGGCAGAGTCAACGGGGGAGCGTCAGCAGTCAACTTACTGCAGTGAAGACACCACAGTAAGTAGATCTAAGTACGTCTAAGTACCCCCCTACTGCACACCAGGCCTTAGTCTCACTTTGCCTCAGGTGTCCATCTGTAAAATGGAGGTTATGCTACTTTGCGTTACGGGAATATCATGAACAAAGTTCATAAATATCTGTGAGGTATTCAGACATGATGGTGATGAACTTCAGAAGACAGACAATAAATACATGAATCCTTGAGAGACAGTCCATCGCTGTTCTCACAAATACTAAAACCAAGAACTCCATTCTGTCTAACTTACACCTACTCCACTCGAGTCATTCCTGATTCACACCAGTGAAAGTGAGAGCAGAATTGGGATTGAAACTTTTAACCATAACATATTGTCAATAGGCATTTGCATTTAAGAGGACACAATTCAAAATAATGGCTGATGCTTGACAGCAGACTCAACCACAGTGCAATATTCAATAAGGTATGGATTTTTCATCAACTCTTTCAAATAAAGAAGTGCGGAAAGAAAATCAAAGATTGTTGTCAGATGAATTTTATTGCAACATGCTTAGAAAAATGTCAAATGAATGATCATTTTTATTTGACCATTTTGGTTTGGTTCCCTCCTTACTCTGTACTGTTTAAAAAGCTTCAAAGAACAGTCCTTATTTGCTCAATGTTTTAGAAACCTCTTATATGTTAAATCATTTGTATAAATGACCATTTATCAGAATTTGTAAAATGCTGGCTCATTATGTCACCTTCACCAGGGTTATGTGCTCGTGCAGTGATCATAAACACAAAAGGGTAGAGTTAAGGATGCTACGGCAGACCTGACATTTAACTCCCAGTCCTGGGTTTTCTGCTTTATGGGCCTGACCCAAAGACATTACAGCCTCATTAGTCCCCTTCGTTGCAAGGAGCATGGAGGCATCAGGAGGTAAATCAGACACTGATTTGGGGGTCTGGGGCAGCTGGACAACGGTCCATGTCCTAAGGAAGGGAGTCAGACAAGAGGTGTGACAAGACAAGCCTGGGGAGTGTGCCCTAGGGTTTCAGTGCTAGAAACAGTGATTAGACTGCACAGACCCATTTGACTTAGAAGCAAGTGGGACCCACTGACTGGCTCCACTCATGACAGGCTGGTGACCATACGGAGCAGTACTGGGCCAGGTTGTTACAACCCCTATTGCTCAGTCTGGCCAAACTCCATTCAGTGGAAGAT
Source organism: Malaclemys terrapin pileata (assembly GCF_027887155.1). NCBI lineage: Eukaryota > Metazoa > Chordata > Testudines > Emydidae > Malaclemys > Malaclemys terrapin. The sequence continues at coordinate 261,811,053 of NC_071506.1, forward strand.
GCACGTGGGGAGGTGATTTTACAACTCTTCTGACACCCATCCAATCCTGAGGCAACCATAGTCTGACTGGACCACTGGAGTAAATTAGAGCAACCTCTAGGAGCCATTAGCTTGGATAATTAAGCACAGCACCATCTTCCTCATCTCTCCCTTCCAGCCTGACCTCTACACTTCATGCATATAGAGTCAGATAATGGTATATTGAATACATTGAAATCAGTTAATCAATCAGTGACAGATGGAAGTTAATTACTCAGCAATCTAACTGAATAAATATGTTTAAATTAAACTTACTTTTCTTTTTTTGTTTCATTGCTAAAAACGTCTAATGAAAAGGGACATAGCTCTAACGTAACAATTTTTAAATAATGTCTAATTGAGAATCTTTGCCCTTGGGTCACCTTTTGCACACACACAAGCAGTGCTTAATTTGTGCTGGGGGCTTAGCAGTTCATAGCCCCAGCGCCTCGGGGCTCCCAGCCAGCAGTCACCGTGCTCTGGCTGCCCAGAATGAGCCCAGCTTGAACCTCGTTCATCACAAATTACGCACTGCACACTACTTTTACACCAGGTTAACTCCACTGACTTTAGTGATGATGCTTCTGATTTACGCCAGCATCGGGCCACCCGTCCTATGTGCAGTTCTATCTACCCCAAGAGATCAAAAAACCACTAGACAAACTTCAAAATATGAGATTGTCTCATTTCAGTGAGAACCAGGAGTGACTCCAATGAAGTCAATGGAGAAATGCTGGAGTTCTGCTGGTGTGTATGAGAGGAGAACCAGGCCTCATGGATTTTAAAAGCAATAAACTTCAGAGGTTTGAGTTTGACTGCTGATTCCTTAGAGCTTAGTGGAAATTCTCCTGGCCCCAACTGGTAAATAAATGCACATATTGCAGGATGAAAATTCACCCTGAAACCACACAAGATGCATAAACAAAAAAAAAAAAATGGAGTTATCCCTTTTCTGCCTCCTGAGGGAGACTGCACATGCCCTTTCCTAACCCCTGGCATCACATTTTGTCCCCTTCTGATTACTACTTCCCTTGGCACCCATAGCCTTCAAGCATGCTCCTGCTTCCCTAGTCACACTACAGACCCCCTTTGCAAGCCCATTCCTGTCAGACTCCTGTCTTGGCTCACTTATTATTTTCCACATTGGAAGTCTGGTCACTCTAGTGATGGTACATTACCATCATAGAGATCATAGAAACGCAGCCTGGTGATGTGGAAGGGGACTGTAGAGGTACATAGCTGTGGGGCCTGCTATAGTTCAGATAAGGTCAACAGAACTTGGAACATTTTGAGGGTCTTCCCCAAGAGATTTGTATAATTTTGCCATGTTGAGGATGGTTTAGTGCACAGGTTTTGCAATGGTGAACATGGCTTACTGCATGCTCTTCTGGGCAGTCTGGTTGTGAGAACACTGGGGCTCTAATGTTTACTTTTGTCCTCTTTTACTACAAGAAATAGGGCTAGAATTATTGAATGGGGATAAGACGATTCATGAGCGAAGTGGAAAATTATAGCTAGCTCTAGTCTAGTACAAGTATGTAAGCAGGCTGAACTCCAAGTTAATAGGGCACTTATAGTCTAATGGCACAATTGCCAACATTGGTTAGAGAGACAGAGAGGTAAGAAAAAAATGATATTTACTGAAGAATGATGTATTACATAAACTTGCTTTCAGACATCCTATCTAAAATATACACTATCATTTTCAATGGATACATTCTGTTACAAAGCAGAGTTTAATACTGAATGAAAAGGCTAAGCAGATTTGCAAAATCTGTAATGGAGAACATATGGATACAGTCCATTTGGAAAGAATGGTCAAAAACCTAACATAATTTAAGCCTATTCATTGTTTTGGCATGCAGAACATTCAGTGATAAAAAGCCCTGCTCTCTTACACTGACTATCTTTGTTTTCATGCTGGTTCCAAGAAAGCAACTGTAACAGACTCATCTGACATTTGTGATATTTGAATAAATTATAGAGAGAATAGTGGTAGCACCCCGCTGTAACCGCAAAGTGAGAATTTATTGAATTTCTCAGAAGAGCTGAGTCAGATCCTAGTTCCATTCAGCTGGACTATGATTTCCATAGCACCCACAGGGCATCATCCTAGTTCAGGGGACTGAAGACTTGTTTCTTCGGTCATAGATCTTTTATTCTTGGAGGTGGGTAAAATTTTCAAAAGTGCCTCCATGTCTTAGGAGTGCAAGTCCCATTTGCAAAAATCACCATGGATTTTAGGCTCCTAAGTCACTTAGGTGCCTTTGAATTTTTTTTACCTTTTGTCTTTTTCTCTGGGAACTGCTATAGAAAATGAACAACATCTCTCATTGTTGCTTTGGAAGGTGAGGCACCTTCCAAATACATACTCACAAAACAAAGTGATTAACCCTTCACGACTCCAACTCATCACTCTTATATGGAGATAGAGCTTAGTGCCTAATAGGGATATGTTCATAGGTATTGTCAGGCTCTTCTTCGTAACCTTTAAATCTAGTGGTCAGTCTTCTCTAACAAGACGGGGTGAAAGCAGTATGCAGAAGGTCTGTCTCATATGCTTTACTGGTTCTTCCCATATGAGAATTTGCAATACAGAGTAGGTTTTGTCATTTAAGGTTAGACACTTTGTTCAGCGCAGTAAGACTATATAAGGTACTTATATGGCCTCACCACCATACTTTGAATCTATTTATCTTCACAACACCCCAGTGAGGCAAAGCAGTGCTATTATCCCCATTTTACAGATGAAGAATTGAGGCATAGAGAGACTAAGTGACTTGCCCAAGGTCACACAGGAAATCACAGCAGTGCAGGGGAAACAAACCATGTTAATTATTTGAGTGGTCTCTTTTGGGTATTTCTACATGGCATTGAAAACCTGGGGCTGTGGGACCTGGGATTGTGGACTTGATGTTTCAAAGCCCATATTTGAGCAATTGTAACTCACATACCTCCTGAGTGTGGTGCTCTGTCTCCTCTAGTGGCACTGAGACCAGTTAGAAATTAATGAGTCTGCTACAGCCGTAGCTAAGGGCCATGTGGCTTTTAGCTCATGCAGTAGAGGCTCATTCACAAAGCGCTAGAGGTCCCAGGTTTGATCCTGCTCACTGATAACCAGGGTCTGTCGGCATTACAAGTGGGGGCTCATCCGGGATTTCAACTGGGAAATCTCTGAAGCTCAGGACATGCTTCCTCAGCTAGGGGAAGTATTTAATTCACACACCTCCTGTGTGTGGTGCTCTGTCCCCTCTAGCGGCATCAAGACCACTGAGAGATTAACAAGTCTGCTAAAGCCTTAGCTAAGGACCCTGTGGCTGTTGGCTCATTCATTTAGATCCAGAGATCCCAGGTTCGATCCTGCCTGCCAACAACCGGGGTCTGTCGGTCTTACATAATCACACTGTATTGTAAACCTGGGCTTACAATTGCTGGACCTGGGTCTCACAGCCATGCTGATGTGTCCCTACTGCACTTACACACTTACACAGACCTTCTGATTTGGATCTGTGGCTTGAGCTGCGTTCACACTGCAAAATGATAGGGCTTAGACCTGAGTCACTGCAGGACTCAGGCTCTGACCCACCCCTTTAGCAGGGTCCTAGGACCTAGGTCCTGAGTGCTTGCTGACCAAAGTCAGACTGATTTATGTGTGGACTTGGGCTTAAACCTGAGTCAGAACCCGGGTTTAGTGTGCAATGTAGACATACCCTGTGTGTCCTATCCTGCACAATCGTGATCGTGCTCAAGCCCCACTGAAGTCAATGGGTGTGGAGGGCAGTCAGTAGGACTTCAGAGTAGGCTCTCATCACCTTGGAGGATTGGCCCTTGCATGGTTGCAATTGTCCTGAGGACCATCACTACCAAAATGCAAGTTTGTTGCTTTCTCTATTCTCACCTTAAGAGTGACTTGCCATACATGTGAGAGAGATTAAGAGTGGCCAAGGAAGCAAATTTATTTATGGCTGTGATGGGGTGCTTATCCCACACCAAGCCCTGAAGGGGTTAAGGGAGCTATGTGGGCCCATTAACTGCCTAGATTGCATCTGGAGGAGGAACCAGGGAGCAATGTGAGGACTAATTAAAGAATGAAGCTCACCTGGACTGAAAGAGGCAGGGCTTGTACAAAGCCAGGCAGTGGAGGGCAGAAAGGGTATGCAAGGGTAAGGCCTTTCTGAGACTACAGAGAGAAGGGAGCTTGGCCTGGAGGGAAAAGCATACCTGGAGGAGTGTGGAGAAGGAGCCTGACAGAGGAAACATAGAGAGGAGGCCAGGGAAACAGCAGTAAGGTGTAGGACAATGCAGACCTTAGCTACTGGTTGTGGGATTCCTGGGCTGGAACCCAGAGCAGAGGGTGGGCCTCAGTTCTCCCATCAGCCACTCGGGAAGTGGCAGAGAATTGGGAGACTGCAGAGAATTGGGATGGTTGGTATGGATTCGATTACACGAACACCCCTGGCAGGAGAAAACTACAGTAACCTGACCAGAATATCAAGCCATGAAGAGGGAGCAAGAGAGAGTGCACTTGATGGACTGAGCACCCACAGGAAGGGTTGTCAGATGGGTAGAGCTAAGCCCCAGCTGTAACCACAAGGAGGCACTGGAGTGGTGAATGGAGGACAACATGTCAATGACCTTATTTATAACTAGAGCTGTGTGAACGATCAGTGTGTTGTGGGTTTTTTGTTTTGTTTTTGTTACTAGCCATGCTGAATGCTTTAAAATGAATTCAATTTGGGTCAACCTGAAACCAAATCTTCAAGCTATTGGGTGTTCTGGCTTAGGTCATTCTCAATCTTTGTTTCCTGTTGTTCCACTCTTTTATAAAATACTTACATATTAACTGGACCAGAGAGCGAGAGAATTACTCAATATAGCCTTGGGGGCTAGAGTCCTTCCAGAGTGGGGGCCACCTGGGTTCTGATCCCTCTCTAATGAATATTTAATGATGTAAACACAGTGAAAGGAGACTCATGCCCACTCTGCCCGCCTTTGTCATCATTAGGGATCCTGACAACTTACACACCCAGAACTTCAGCATAAATGAATTCAAACCCAAGAGGCGTCAGCTTTACAAAGGAGCTTTACTATCCCAGGTGGAGAACAAGGCATGTCCGCATCAGTAATGGAGCAAATGGTGGCCCCCATAAATAAATGAGGGGACTTTAAGTCTGAGGTTAGTCCCCTTTATTCTTACAGTGACACTAAGCATCCCTGTCTTCACATCCTACACAAAATATGCCTTGGGAGATATCATTTGAAAGCTAATATCTCACTGATCATTAATATTCTTGATGTATGTATGGGGTGTGTGTATTAAGATTTATGGATATGCTAGAATTGGACTAAAATGTGTTTAAACCAAGTGTGTCAGGGGAGTTGGCAAGCAGGGCTGTCTTAGACAAAGGAATGTGTATTTGATTCTGACCCTCCCAGTCTTCAGAAAAAAAGACAATGAAGGTCCCTTTTTACATGTTAGGTAAACAAAGCTATTAAACTAACAAGTGGGGGAAGAAAGGGCATGGAGCTTCCTTCTCCACCAGACTCCATGTTGCCTCCCTGGCAGTTTGAATAAACTTTACTTTGAGGGGCAACCCTCAGAAGAATCACTTCAAAGGTTTACTGGTGTATAACATGGGGTGCTGAACCTCAAGTGATAAGCAATTGAATCAACTGTATACAATATTGCTATATTATAAGAGCATATATAGTGAGGTCTTTTCTTAAAGCCTATGACATGCTTGTGATTAATATCACTGTGAAAATGTATGAACACTGAGGAATATGGATACTTAATTATATGTCTTAAAGTCTATGGCCAAATAAGGAGAAACGGGTTCTTTCCCAGACAGGAGAGAAAAAGGCTATTTACCCATCTCCTATGTAAATTAAACATAGTGTTACCAAACACAATGGAAGAAAATAGAAAATCCACAGGGGCAGGAGAATACCCCTGGAGGGGAAAAAAACAGCATGAGGTCATCCTGCATCTTGAAGCAAGGTCATTGAACTTTGGAAGACAGAAGCAAGGGCAGAAGCCACCTTTGGCATCCATCACTAGACAGACCCAAGGGAACAGAGCTCTTGCAAGATGAGAAAGATGGGTGCATCAGACAAGGCGGGGTTGAAGTCCCTGGAAACTGAATATAGGTAAGAAACCATCTTGAACAAAGTCTGTACCTTGCTAGATTGTTTTAGACTTTTAGATGTGTGCTTTCATTTTTATTTGCTTGTAACCCTTTCTAACTGTATTCCATTTACTTAAGTGGCATCACTTAATTAACTGTAGGACATGGGTTTTTTTTTCTATAAACCAACTCAGTGGTGCATTTAAATGGCAGGATGTATTTAAGCCAGTTAAGTTAATAAGCTGTGATGTGCTTTTGTCTCGTTACAAGAAAATAAAAGGACCTTATTATTTCCCTGAACTGTCCAGGAGAAAACTGGACACTACAGAGCACACAGTTATAGGAAAATTTAGGACTGGTGTGTGGTGCAAGTAGTAACCAAGGCTGGTGAAAGCCAGAGTGGGGCTGTAGACAGGCTGCTGAACCAGGGCTGTCTAGCACACCAACACTCTCGGTATGACCTTGCTGCTTGCAGCTGTGACTCCCAACCTGGGATGCTCACAAAGCATTGTAAGACACCCAGCATTACAGGGCAAGTGGTGACGTGGCTCCTTACTGGTCTGGATTGCACTTCCGGACCCCATAACACTTACTACATCCTAAATCCACTGTTGATAATCACCAGTAAAATTAATATAAATCCCTTTAAGTAAAGGATCTCTTGCTAGGTTTCTGTGTGACGTGCATCAGAGGAGAGGTTGCAGTATGAGATTCTGCACTGTATTCCTGTCAGTCATGTCAGTGTGTTACATAATAAGAATAAATAAAGCAAACACTTAATTTTCTGAACCCTCCCTTACCAAATACCACATGTATCATTATCTCCTCAAACACTGTTTTGGCACCCAGTTTGACTGTCTATTGCCTGAGGTTAAGAAAAAATTGGCAGCCTCTCAGAACTCCATCATTGAATCTCTCTGAGAAAGGTTCCCCCCCACCATCTCATGGGGCTCTTCAAAGATTGATCATCACTGAAGAAGCAAAAGGAGGAGCATTTGATATAATTATAGCATTAAAGAAGTTTAAAGCATGCTTCAAAAACCTTTCAAAGATTAGCCTATTTTGTTGGATAAAAAGCCATGCTTAGATGTAGCTCGTGAAGGATTAGCATAGCAAATGTGTGACAGAACCATATCAAGGTCTTCATTGAATCTGTTGAAAAAATGATTGTGCAATGCAGGAAGTGAGTCATGGGAAAGATGGAGAGAATCATAAAATACAATAAATTAGACATGGAAAGACCTTATAGGTCAGGAAGGATTTTTCCCTTCATTGTTCCTTGGTCAGTAAAGTTTTTTATGTCTCACCAAATGGCGACTTTGTCACTCTTCTTTCAATATTGTTACACAATCCGTTAAATTTCACTGTCCAAGGTAATTAGTTTTCCTGGTAATTAGTGTAAAAATCCTATTCCACTACTCCTAGCACCTTAAATAATTCTTCTCTAGATTTGATATGTACAACCTTCTAAAACTCAGAATAGAAATGGGCCAAACCCAAACCACCCAATCCATACCCTGAATCCACAGCTGGGTGTGGATTCAAGTTTGCCATTTGAACTTCTCATTGCAATGGACCACTCACCCTGAAAGGTGAGAATTTAGATTTACAGCCAGATTTACAACCTAAACAAGTTTTGCAGCATTTGGCTGTGGAGTTTTGCTTTGCTTCTTTATGGAGATCTAGAGGCTGATTCTCCTTTTAAACTGGAATAAGGCTATAGATTTGAGTTCATTTATTCCTGATTTAGACCACCGTAAGTGAGAGGAGAGTCAGGTGTTCCTAATACGTGCCTGATGTTCAGGTTTTTTAATTTGATTTGTGCCCATCTCTAGTTTGTAGATAATTGTGATGGTACCCATTACAAAATTGTTATTTGGCTCACCACATCCTCAAGTAGCCCCATGCAGATCTTGCCCAGCTATCTCCTTACAATCAGGAACCAGGCTACTATTTGCCCACTTACTACCAGCTAGAGTAGAAGCATCAGATAGTGGTCCTTCCAAAAATATATTGAGTATAGTTTTCATTTTGGGTTTTCTTAAGTCAGGTAGGGGACAGGTCCTCACCTGGTAAAACAAAGAGTGAGAGGCCAATATGGGTCTACTAGGAGCTCTTTAATTCCTCGAAAATCTAAAAAGAATCCTACAAGAAGTGGAAACATGGACAAATTACTAAGAAGAAGTAGAAAAGAATAGCACAAGGATGTAGGGACAATTCAGAAAGGCTAAGGCACGTAACAAGTTACACCATTTCATAAAGTCTAAACACAGTCTTATAAACCTAACCTCTGTTTTAACAATGCTGACACAGAGATGAGCCAGACTGGTTTCCAACTGTGCATTTGACAGCGTTCATATAAATGGCAAGAAGAAGTTCTATAAATACATTAGGAGCAGGAAAGATGAAGAAAAGTGTTGGTCCACTACTTAAAGGTGAAGGAGGGAGAGCTAATAAGGATGATATCAAGAAGGCTGAGGTGATTTATGCCTATTTTGCTTCAGTCCTCACAAAAGCTTAATGGTAACCAGATATACTTAAAAAGAAGAACAGGAGTACTTGTGGCACCTTAGAGACTAACAAATTTATTAGAGCATAAGCTTTTGTGGACTACAGCCCACATATATGTTCCATTCTATATGCATCCGAAGAAGTGGGCTGTAGTCCACGAAAGCTTATGCTCTAATAAATTTGTTAGTCTCTAAGGTGCCACAAGTACTCCTGTTCTTCTTTTTGCGGATACAGACTAACACGGCTGTTACTCTGAAACCTGTCAGATATACTTAATATTAACAGCAAGAGGGAAGGCACACAAGCCAAATAGAGAAAGAACAGGTTCAAGAATATTTAGATAAGTCTGATGCATTCAAGTTGACCGGGCCTGATGAAACTCATCCTATGATACTTAAGAAACTAGCTGAAGCAATCTTGGAATCATTAGAGATTATCTTCAAGAATGGATAGAGGTCCCAGAAAATTGGAGAATGGCAAACATAGTACCAATCTTTACAATGGAGAACAAAAAGGAGCCAGGGAATTAGAGACCAGTCAGCCTAACTTCAATACCTGGAAAGATACTGGAACAAATTATTAAACAATCAGTCTGTAAATACCTAGAAGATAACAGAGCAGAGTTCTAAGTAATAGCTAAAATGGATTCGTCAAGAATAAATCATACCAAACCAACCTAATTTCTTTCTTTGAAAGGGTCATTGATCTACTTCATTGGGGTAGGGAAGGGGGTAATTTTTTAGATGTGATATCTTGATTTTAGTAAGGCTCTTGATGTACTCCCACATGACTTCTCATAGGCAAACTAAGAAAATGCGGTCTAGATTACTATAGAGTGGTGCGAAACTGGTTGCAAGACCATACTCAGAGTAGTTATCAATAGTTCACTGTCAAACTGGGAGGCGGTATCTAGTGGGGTCCCACAAGGGTCTGTCCTAGGTCCAGTACTAGTTGATATTTTCATTAATGGCTTGGATAATGGAGTGAACAGTATGCTTATCAAATTTGAGGATGACACGCAAGCACTTCTGAGGATGGGATTAGAATTCAAAATAACTGACAAATAGAAAAATTGGCCTGAAATTAACATGATGAAATTCAGTAAAGATAAGGGCAAAGTACTATACTTAGGAAGGAAAAGTCAAATAAACAACAATAAAATGGGGAATAACTGGCTAGGCAATAGTACTGCTGAAAAGGATCTGGGGGATCAACAATATGAGCCAACAATATGATGCAGTTGTGAAACAGGCTAGTATTCTGTGGTTTATCAACAGAAGTGTTGTATGTAAGATGTGATGCTGGCAGACCAGGTGCCAGCTCATGCCAAGGTCTCTAGCCCTCAACTGAACGCTGTCAAATGCACAGTTGGAAATCAGTCTGGTTCATCTTTGTGTTAGCATTGTTAAAATAGAGGTTTGGTTTATAAGACTGTGTTTAGACTTAATGAAATGCTTGTAGGATGCTAAATGTATTACTCACTTATAACATCTGTATCCCATGTTAAGTTTATATTAAGTGTTTGCATTGTAATCCTCAAACAGGAAAGGAGCATTAGTTAATGTAAAATGCTGTCTTCCTACAGAATGCATTAGGTCCTGCCCACCAAGAAGGCCCATTGAAACCAAATGAGACATTGTGAAACATCCAAAGAACAAAGATTGTTAATTGCCTTCCACCCCACCTCCACAAAGGGGGAGACATGCACATGAACTCATCCCATCAGCTTTAACTCTGGGGAGGAGGGGATAAAAATACATAACAAGAAGAAACTGTACATTTATGTTGTTTGGATTCTGAGGGGAAAGGATTTTTAAGAATAAGCAAAAGATCCCCGCAGCTTAGCCCTCAAGGATATATAAAACTTGCTTATTATAGAAGCTTCTACCACCTTTTTGGAACCTAAGACTAACCCATTTTGTATGTATGTTTATCAGCTTTCACCTTGTAAATAACTAACTAAAGATTTATTAACTAAGAAAAATAAATTAGTTTATTATATGATTGGCTACAAGTATTGTCTTTCATGTAAGCTGTAGAGTGCAATTGACTTGTGGTAACTGACCAGTCCTTTGGGATTGGAAGGACCAGAATATTGTTGTTTTTTGGGGGGCGGAGGGGAGTTGCTTGTGTAAGGGAGCATCTATCACAAAGGCAAGCTTGCCCAGGTGCAAGATAGACTGAAGTTCCCAATGGGACTATCTGTGACTCCATGTAAAGTTAGCGTGCCTGAGGAGTTTATACTTGATACTTGGTTGGTAAAATCTAAGTATAGAATTCACCACCAGTTTGGTGTTTATGCCCTTCTTCTTAACAGTCTACCCTGAGGTTGGTACTCATGCTCTGGAGCCATTCCAGACAGCTTGACATAAGACACAGGAGGTAACTGTCCCACTCGACTCAGCATTTGGTGAGCCTCAGCTGGAGTTATGTGTCCAATTCTGGACACCATATTTTAAGAAAGAAGTGGGCAAATTGGAGAGTGTCCAGAGGACAGCAACAATAATGAGTAAAGGTTTAGATAATCTGGTCTATGAAGCAAGGTTAAAAAATGGGCATGTTTAGTTTTGAAAAAAAAAACTGAATGGGGGATCTGATAATATATTTCAAGACTGTTGAGAGCTGTTATAAAGAAGATGGTGAACAATTCTTCTCCTACAGTCAGTGTACATGGAGAACAAGCAACAGGCTTAATCTGCAGCAAGTGATATTTTATATTTAGGAAGTTTTTCCAAATAAGAATAGTTAAATACTAGGATAGGCTTCTAATACAAGGGAGGATATAGAATCCCCATCATTGGAGATTTTTAAGAACAGGTTAGACAAACACCTGTCAGGGGTGGTCTAAGTGTACTTGGTCCTGCCTCAGCGTGAGAGGTTGGACTAAATGACCTCTCAAGGTCCCCTCCAGTCCTACATTTATATGATTCTATAATTCCACTGAAATCAACTGATCTATGCCATGTTGTACCTCTTGAGGACATGATCCTAGAAAAGAATAACTCATCTCCTCTCCATCATCTGCTTAATCAGTTTCAATGGATGGTTCATGATCGATGCCTTCCTCAGAATTCCTGGCTATTACTCCACAACATAATCAAGTTCATAAACCATGTTGGTTTGTGTATTGGATTAAATTGATTCACTTTCTTAAAACTCCTGTAACCATTATCTTTTAATGCCTTTGTTTATCACTCTGCCTGTGTCTTTAGGACATCCATTGTCTTTCACTGCTGATACTTAGAGCTAATCACACAAGAATATCTTATGAACTATTGTCTTTCAAATAACCTTGTGATGCTTACTGTTCTCTGTGCTTAGTTTTTCCCAATTTCAGCCATGAAATCAGGGCGGAGGGCCTCCATTTTTCACTTTTTATCTACACAGATTCACACAACTAGTAGTACACCATATAAGAGTCTCATGTATACCGCTGGCAAATCAAATAAGACTATGCATAGATTCTATGTCCCACCAATTAGTCATTGTTTAGTCAAGCTGCACATATCTATCTCTTTTAATCTTTCTTTATATATTGCTCCCTTCAGCTTCCTGATCATTTTTGTTCCTCTTCTCCAAGCTCGCTTCATTTGTCTGCATGTTCCTGGTAATATTGTGCCCAGAAATGAATACAGCATTGCATAAGTGATCACATCTGAAAATCTACATCAAGCTATGTCTCTACAAAGCTACTCAGAAAGGAACCCTTGCCTTGCTATTCCAGGACTCTGAAGTCTAAAACAGCTCAACTTCTTGGCTAAACAATGTCAGGGACTCAATGACAGTCTGCAGCTATATGAAGTATAGTAATTACCCAAGACGGGAGAGGGACTAGCAGAGTTGTTCATAGAATTTTGGGTGGCCCTACCAGAAATATTTTTCAGACACACGTCTCCCCACAAAAAAAAATTGGACTACTGTTCACCAGTCTCACACTATTATACACATGGTTGGCCTTCAGATTTTGGGGAGGGTCAGTGAGAAGTGGTGGGTGACTGGTCCCCTCCACCCCACTGGGTCACCAGCAAATGGGGAGGACACGTGACCTCCACACGTGTCTCCCCGCCCCCATGTTACCTGTGTGTGTGTGGGGGGGGGGAGCTCTGTCCTCCCGCTGCACTGGCTCCCCTTCCCTTCCGTCCCCTGTCCCACGTTCAGCTGCTCTTCCTGGCAGCCAGACCCAGGCAGGGAGCGGGATGGAGCTGCTCTCAGATGCTCCTTGGTGCAGCGTGGCAGCTGCCTGGGAGGGTGCCTGGTTCCAGTGGAGGCAGCGGCAGGCTGCCTCCCGTCTGGAGTTGGTTTCCAGGACAGCAGCTGAGAGAGTCAAAGCCCCCCTGTTCCCCACCCTGGCATGCGCTGTGCACAGCAGCAGCTGGCTACAAGAGAGTCTGGCCTGGGAGGAGCGGCAGCAGCAACCCACTCCCTGCCCAGGCTTGGCTTCTGGGGACAGGAGCTGACTCCGAGTGTGCTGGGGGGGAAGGAGTCTCCGGCTCACTTGGTCTCTGTTCCCAAAAGCTGAGCCTGCCGGAGCAACCTGCTGCTGTGGCAGCCAGGCACTCTCCCAGTCAGCCACTGCGATGCACTAGGCAGCATCCCAGGCAGTGTGGCTGGAAGAGGCTCTGGCTCTGCCCCTTCTCTTCTGGCTTTGGCCACGCCCCTTCCACTCCCCGCCTGGACTGACTGCTGTGTATGGGGAGGGAGGGCTCGACCCTTCATGTCCCTCCAGCAAGTTGCCTTTTGGAAGGCACCCCTAACTTCAACTAGCACATTTGATATGAAGTTGGGGACCGCCAATTCCTGCTGCAGAAGCGGAACCTAGCTCTTTGTGCTGGGACTATGAAGACTCAAAAAGATTTATAAAAATGTTTTGCAAGGAAGAATTGTCCTAACAACCAGGAGACCTGAGATCCCTGAACAGTATTAGTTGCAGTCTGGTGAACTGTAGCACTTAAATAGCAATTTATCAAGGTTAATTAATTGGAAAGTGTTTAAAAGATAACCACTATTTCTCCCCACCATCTGACTGTGGAGCCAAAAAGTCAGAGGGGAGGAATGGATGCATCCAAGCTCCACTGAACAGGAGCCAACCCCAGAGAACCCAGAAGGGCATCCAAGTCCCTACACCACTCAATTCTCCCCTTCTGCCCAAGAGCAGGTATTGGTCTGCTCTGGTGACAGATACAGGACCAGACAGCTTTCTTCCTGGCTCTGGTGCTGCTGCTCCTTCCTCCGATGGAGGCTGGCTGCAGACATCATTGCAGCAGTAACACACCGGCCAGGCGGTATATGATCCTAAAAAAATAAAATAAAAACAAAAATCTTACTTTCTGATGTCATCACACGACGCTGGGATTTGAGGCTCCTGGCACTTGCTTAATGTGCTGTTCGTGTACCTGAACCCCACTAAGGGCGAGTGAAGCTTGAGGAGACCAGCAGAAGGTTTCGAAGGAATTTCTGTGTGTGGATGTTCAGGTCAGCAGGCCCAATTCTCATTTACCCTAAATCCCCCTTACACCATTGTGGCAGTGCAAAGAGGAATTCTGGGAGGCATAAATAGATGGAGACTGTGGGAGTCAAAACAGTTGTAGGTGTTCAAGGGCAGAATATGGCCCTTAAAAAGTCACATGTGATTTTGGAAGGTGGTCAGTAAAACTAACCTATTATTTAAATCCACAAATCAGTTGAATCCCCATTCGTGGCTGAATCTCATCCAATAAAGATTTTTGTTTCAGAGAGCAAATAATTCCAAGAGGAGTGTTACTGGCTGTGCCCCATTGTTTTTACCATGTTCAGAGGCACGAATGAGATCAAGAGCTAAACTGCTGGGTTTGTTTTGCAGCTGGAATGGTGAATACATCCGTGTGTGTCACTATCGTGGAACACATCATTTTATGATTCCCAGAGGTTATTTATACTTGAATTATAGGATGTTTCATGATTATTCAGAATGGTATTTAGAGGATGGCAACACTGAGCTAAGTAGCTCACTTGCTACCAACAATGTGAAGGAAACACCCTATAATTCACTTATAAGTACCCTCCAGAAATCATAATTATATTGCACAACAGTTTTCCCAAATAAAGAAATAGAGGTTTTTGAAGAAATTGTTTGCATTTTTGTTTATAATCAGCTCCCCCCCACCCCGCCCTCTCTCTCTCTCTCTCTCTCTCTCACACACACACACACACACACACACACACGTTTAATATCTATGGCCAGGTAGGTTAATTTAAAAATATAAACTCCTACTCTCATTTTTAGAAGTGATTTTGAACACAGCTTCTTTGATATTGTTGCACCCATACCGTTATACTCCCAATGCCTACTTTCAGTTCCCAGAACCAGGATCTGGAATAAGAAGTGTTAAAATAAAGTGAGAGCCTATTTCTGCAGTATTTCCATCCGGAACTGGAAGTGCTGAGAATCTTCTGGGCTCTCACTTAAGAACATAACTGTGCAGCCTTTGAAGACTAACTGCAGCATTATGGCCTATCTAGTGGGAGGCGACAGGCCCTGGTTTTTGCTCCAGTTCTGTTTTCAGCTCCCATTATAGACCGGTGTAGCAGGTACCTGCCCTCACAGTGTATGTATGCCAAATATACAGATCCTCCGCTACTGTAAATCGACACAGCTCATCAACTTTAGTAATCCCTATGGGACTATATCCATTAAATACAGATTAGAGAGACCAAGGGGCTGCTCTAAGAGAGGGAATCAGGGAGCAATGACAAGTCCCATCCCCACCAGACACCACAGAGAATCTGACACAACAAACCTAGATTTTAAACATTTCCAAAAACAAACAAATAAAATAAACTGCTGCTTCTCTGTGGGAAGACCTCACTGTTACAGAAAAAAAAATCAATTAAAATACAAATGGTCACTTCACAGGCTGTTGCATGAAATAAATGTCGAACTGAATGTTTTATTTCCCCTATTAGGTATAAACACTGAGACCTGGTCTATACTACAGGGTTAGGTTGAGGTAAGCTGCCTTGCATCGACCTAGCTGTGGAAGTAGCTTCACTTAAATTTGGCTCCCACCTATGTAAGTGCCTCTCTGCGCCTATTTAGTACATCACCTCCGCGATGAGTCATAGTCGATGTAATTAGGTTGACGCAGTGTCAGTGTAGACACTGTGTTCTTTATGTCCACTGTTACTGGGTCTCAGGAACCAACCCACAATGACAGTACAATTGACACAAGCGCTCCCAGTGAGGATGAGCACTCCTGACACAAGGAGCCAGGTGTGCGCACACACACGCGATTTAATAACTGGGGTGGCTGTATGCTGACATAAGTTAGGTTGACAATTTTGTGGTGTAGACATGGCCTACAAGAGAAGTGTGTACATATTGATCTCACAACAAAAATGTAATCCTATTCTACATATTAAAAAGGACCTAACCCTCAGCTGGTGTAAATTGGCATCATTTCTTGTATGTTATACCCTTTTCTCCTATGCTTTGTCTGTCTTGTCTATTTAGACTGTAAGCTCTTTGCGGCAGGGGCAGCCTTTATTCTGAACGTACATGCCTAGCGTGATGTTACCCTGACCTTGGCTGATCCCTCGGCATTACCATAATAAACATTAATGGGTCCACTCAAATCAATGGAGCTATACTGATTTACACCAGCTGAAGATCTAGCCAGACATCTGAAGTCAATGGAATTACTGTGGTGTAAAACCAGAGTGATGCAATGGGAATCAGGCCCACTGAGTCCACAAGCAAAGAATTAGAGAATGATTTTCTCAATGTCATATGACCTATTCCACCTGAAAGGAGAAATTGTAGAAGAGGTTCAAAGTCCTGAATTTTGGGGCATGATGACAGATTACTTTAGTGTCCTATTTGTGTTTGCCTTTGTTAATTGAGATTGATTACTCGTTAGTGTGCTACAGATCTCACAGGCAAGTCTTTCCATCCCTTTGCAGGGCCATGGATTAGATAAACTAACATTTGTAGAACAGAGCTATGAAGGCCTCGGTACAGTATCAGTTAGGTGTGATAGATGTACAGACCAGATTTGCTTAGTTTTACCTACATCTGCTGTCATTCTCACAGACTGAAGGAATTTTGTCCCTCTTAATATCATAATGGATATTAATGTTGCCAACACATTTTTCATCTTGTATGTGTTCATGAACAAGCCCTACAGTGCATGTGGCTTTAGTCTGACAATTGAACAGAATAAGAGTTTATTGGTTAGAGAGAATACCAACATCTGTCTGAAATAATGTGAGTGGGGGCAGAGGAAGGGAGTGAACAGTTTTAGTTTTTAGAGGGTGCTCAAGAAATCACAGAAAGACAGCCTAACTCTGCATTGGGAATTTTGTTTTTAGAACAAATTCCTCCTTCGCTGCTTTGTTACCAATTTGTGTTGTGTGAAATTTGTGTTTGCCCCTAAATAAATTCATAGCAGCAACAGCCACCATCATTGAGCTGTGCTGATGCAACTCAGCTTGTTAAGGAAATCTAAAATGAGTTAACTTCCATCCAATGGGAGCAGAGGTCACTCAGTGGACAAGGGTCCATGAGAGCAGTGCTCTGGCTGTACATCTGTGTAACTCTGGAATCAGAATGGCCTTTCAGTGGAAACACCCACTACAAGGAGCACAAGAAAATATTTTAGATGGTCCTCATCACCACAGTATCTGGGCTTCTCACAGTCATTAATGGATTTACCAGTAACCCCTGGAAGGTTGGGAAGTATTCTTCCCACTTTACAGACAGGAAACAGAGGGTATATTCAGTAAGACCCAAAGTCACACAGGGCCCTGGTCTTCACTAGGAAAAAAGGTATGTTCTTTCCTCATGTTAATGTGGTAACTATCATGAGGTAAATTTCTAGTGAAGACAAGGCAGTCTGTAGTTTTAACATGAGTCAGCAGGACAAGGTGAGCAGTAGTCTCCCCCAGAGTCTTTACACTGAAATGCTAACATGTGAAAGCTATACCCTGCCTTGTCTCCACTAACATTTTACCACATGCTAGTTACCACCTGTAGGCTAATACAAGGCAAGAATACACTTGTTTTTCTAGAGAAGACACAGCCAGAAGTTCTGTAGCTGAGCCTGGCATTGAATCCAAAGCTCTTGTGTCCCACTCAGATTTTGTAGCATTTTACTTGATTTGTGTTCACTTTGCACTGGTGTGGAAGAATACACAAGGTAAAGGCAATGAAGGAACAAGCCCTTTATAGAGGTGTCCTCAACTGGCAGGATGACCACATTGATACTGTCATGGTTTAAAGGCTAGCTGCACCTCTGTCCCCTTCTTGGTGTCTGACTGCAGCCCCTACCCTGTCAGACATTATGCCTTTATCTCTCCTGGGGCAGAATGAGATTTCTCACACTACTACTAGCTTTACAATAAACTGTGCTTACTCAGCAGGTCTGACACCTGCAGTGCTTCTCTTCAGGAGTCTGTGACCAGTGGTGAATCTAGTGTCCAATCATCTTCTTAAACCAAGTATTGTTTATTTTACCAGTAGGAACAAAGGATTGAGAGACAGTCTACATGCACATCTATCTTACCTAAAGCCCTACCATCCTGTGATAGTGGCCTAGGCAGACCTAGCTTCTTCAGGCACCATTGCAGGTACTTGTCTCAGTCTATTTTCCCCCAAACAGCTGCCCAGTAATCATCTCTGCTCTCAGATGGTGGGGAGGGGCAGTGAGAAGGAGACACACCCCAACCTTTTAACCCAGCCAGAGTTCCTTTGTTCTTCTAAGGTCCCAGGCTTTTGCAAACCAAATCTTTAGGTCTGCAGAAGGTCAAGCATTTATAAATTAATAAGATGATCAATGCATGAATTAACTTTATAACTGATTTTAAAAAGGTTGCATGAACATTTTCTAATGGAAAAATCCTTTTGACTTTTCCCCCTCTAAATTCTTTGGAAAATTGTCCATAATTTTCATGGGAGCATCTTTCACAATTTTACTTCCCCTTCTGGAAAAAGGGAAGGGGGGGGAGGTGGAGGAGTAAAAAGTGAGTTTTTTTTCTTTCCCTGAAGTATAAAAATTTTCCATGACATTTTTTGAATGGGGGGGGGGGAAAAAAACAGAAAATTACAAGAATTTTTACAAAACTTGCTCACCCTTCCTCAACCAGCTCTAATTAACATGGGGAAAAAACTTCATTGTAGAAAATAATAACTTGATGAGCATTTTAAAGATGCTGATGTTTCTGGTCACATATTGTTGCTTCTGTTGATTCAAAAGAGATCAATACCTTTTTATTAGTGATATTTCAGTTACACACAGGTAGTTAGATGTGGCAGAGAATCTTCATTAAAATGTTGAGGATTATTGTTTGCAGCTTGTTTTCTATGGGGTATTTTGTGTCTTTAAGGCATAGAGCTGCATGAGGGTGGTTTGGAACTGTACTACCTCAGGTAAACAGGGATGGTCTGGAGACTATGCCCCTCCTCCTTCTCCTCCAACTCCCTGCCCTTCTGGTCCATTCTGAGGCAATGGGCAGCCCTAAGGACACAGATGGAGCAGTCAATAGCAGGATTTCTGAAATTGTCCCTGATCCTTGCACTGGGGTGTGTGTGTGGAGAGAGAACACCTGGCATCCTCCCCTGACCCTATGCATACCTCCAGGCCCAGTTACAGTCTGATCATAAATATATCAAAGAGCCAGAAGAGATCCCAAATCTTGCTTGAATCTGTTTTGTAACTAACAGAGGAGGCTAAATTACTCAGCAAAGGCTTAGCTTTACAGGGAGTTCTCCAGTGGCCCCAAGACTGTTGGCTGTCTTCGGATGTGATAGATAATGTGCAGTGCTAATTACATACAATAAGACTGTACACCCACAGCTATCTGAATCCAGACTATCTGGACTTGAAATCTGAGTTTGAGAGGAATGGATCTCAAGAGGTGGCTGTAATTAAAGTTGAGCTGTCTCCCTAAATCACAAGCAGTGGATAGGCAGGCAGCTTGCTTCTGACAGCCCAGTTGGATGCACCAGGCAGTGGACACTGGGTTCTAGATGTCAATATTTAGTGCCTGTTTTATTTTGCATGAAGGAGACCAGCTGAATATTTGCATTTAAATAGGGCTGCAGTCCCAGCCAGACTTGGTAGGGGGAGAACTGCCAGTTGCTTGTTACCAGCTAGCATGAGTGCTCCTGCTCCCAGAGGTCAAACAGCATGTTCTGGTACATCTGGCTCAAAAAAACAATAATTCGATTTGGTGGGAAAAATTGTGAGATTTCAAGATTTATTTCCATTCTGATGCAGACAATAGACTATTCTGGGGTGGGTGTTGGTCTCTTTTTGTCTCGCTTGTTGGAGCTGGTCCACTCTGTATAAATAAGTATTTAGTGGACCAGAGAGGGACTGATCCTATAACATGCTGATTAGGTAACTTGCTTGGGATGTGGTATTCAGGTAGAGAAGGAACTTGAATCTAGGTTTTCTGCCTCCCAACTGAGTACCTAAACTGCAGGGCTATTGGCTATTCTGGGCTGGGTCCTTTTTTCTCCCTCCAAATATAACATTTTGAAGGGAAAAAGTTTAATTGAAATTATATATACACACAGCCACCTCTAGTTATGAGGTATATTCCCATCCCACTAGGGCATAGATCTCTGGTAAGCAACTGAATCTGGGGGATGAATTTCAGGGTTTGGCCCAATATTGCTAAGACCTCATGGGCCAGTCACTCAACTTTGATTTCTATGAAGCTGTTAATTTTACACCCACTGAGAATCTGGCCCTATTCACTTTGGGAGAATTCATTTTTAAGGGGGACATATAAATCTGAGGAAATAGAAATGAGAATATTTATACAAAAAAGTAACTTACATAAAAAAATTAGCTGAGTAATTGAATATTAAATTGCTAATTACTGAATACTAGCAATATGTCTAATCTAATTAGCATTGAACATTAACATTGTCAATGTTCAATATCACATTACTGAATTTTATGTTATCAATATTATTGGCTAAAGTAGGTTCATTGATTCTAGAAATGCTGTAATGATCCTGACTTGTGCAAAGCTGAACAAAGTATTTAATTCGGTCACACACAAAATTGATACAAGTAGGGTTGTGATTAAAATCCACAACAGAAAGTTAATTTGGAAGTCTGTTCTAGCCAACGGGGCCAGATGCTGATCTCACATATACTAGCATATGTCTGTAAGGCCTCAACTGAAATCAGTTGACTTGATCATCTTGCTCCTTAGGAAAATCTTGGTCAGGGCTAAAGGATCTCTCCCAGCAATCCCCTCAGAGCCCCAATTCAAAGCCCACTGAAGTCAATAGGAATCTTTCCACTGACTAATAGGCTTTGGAACAGATCCATCAAGATTTCCCTCTATCACTCCATTAGAAGGGTTGGTTGCAGTGCTGCTCTAGCTGCGTTCGTCCCAGGGTATTAGCGGGACAAGGTGGGTGAGGTAACAGTTCTTATTGAGCCAACCTCTGCTGGGGAAAGAAGTTTTCAAGCTATTGGAACTCTCCTTCATGTCTGGGCTGAAGAAAAGCTCAAAAGCTTATGCCTCTGTGGTGGTTCTCAGTCTCCAGAAGACTCCGATACCTCTCTGTAGCACATTTCCAGTGTGCCATGCTGGTAGGGTTTCATGACTCTGGGTTGGACTTGCAGCCCCCATTAAGAAGATTCCCCCACTACAGAGAGTGGACTAGAGAAGAACCCCTGAGTTCCACAGGTTCAGTGAAGCAGAAGCTTTCCTCTTGTCCAGCTTTCATCCAGACCACATCACACGATCCATTATCTACAGCCAAGCCCTAAAATACAACCGCATTTGCTCCAATCCCTCAGACAGAGACAAACACCTACAGGATCTCTATCAAGCATTCTTAAAACTACAATACCCACCTGGAGCAGTGAAGAAACAGATTGACAGAGCCAGAAGGGTATCCAGAAGTCACCTACTACAGGACAGGCCCAACAAAGAAAGTAACAGCACACCACTAGCCATCACCTTCAGCCCCCCAACTAAAACCTCTCCAGCGCATCAAGTATCTACAACCTATCCTGAAGGACAATCCCTCACTCTCACAGACCTTGGGAGTCAGGGCATTCCTTTCTTACAGACAGCCCCCCAACCTGAAGCAAATGCTCACCAGCAGCTACACACCACACAACAGAAACACTAACCCAGGAACCAATCCCTGTAAAAAAAAAAAAAAAACACAACACACCCACCACCCACTGCCAACTCTGTTCGCATATCTATTCAAGGGACACCATCATAGGACCTAACCACATCTGCCACACCATCAGGCGCTCATTCACCTGCACATCTACCAATGTGATATATGCCATCATGTGCCAGCAATGCCCCTCTGCCATGTACATTGGCCAAACTGGATAGTCTCTATGCAAAAGAATAAATGGACACTAATCAGACATCAAGAATTGTAACATTCAAAAACCAGTAGGAGAGCACTTCAATCCCTGGACACTCAGACTTTAAAGTGGCCACTCTTCAACCAAAAAACCTTCAAAAACAGACTGCAGTTTCTCATTGAAGAACTGGAATTAATTTGCAAACTTGACACCATGAAATTAGGCCAGAATAAAGAGTGGCTGGGTCACTAAAAAAAAAATAATTTCCCCCTCCGTTGATATTCACCCCTTCTTTACTGCTGGGAATGGGCCACATCCACCCTAACTGAATTGGCCTCGTTAGCCCTGACACCCCACTTCGTAAGGCAACTCCCATCTTTTCATGTGCTGTGTATTTATACCTGCTTACTGTATTTTTTACTCCATGCATCTGATGAAGTGGGTTATAGCCCATGAAAGCATATGCCCAAATAAATTTGTTAGTCTCTAAGGTGCCACAAGGATTCCTCATTGTTTTTACTGATACAGACTAACACCTCTACCCTGTGAAACCTGTCTCCTCCTTTGGCCTTCCCTCTCCTACACTAACCCACCACTTCCATCTAATTGGATTCCAGAACTTAAAGCACACTCTACAGAGCCTAGAGAAGGAGGAGAAAGAGATGCCTTCCATGCACAGATCTAAAGGGTGCAAATCAGGTCCAATAGTATTAAACTAGGGATGAATACAGTCCTTTATTCTTAGCATTCTCCACTGTACTTAATTATGGCAAGCAGGTGTGTGAGAACACAAATAGTACGCTAGAATATTAAACAAGGCAAGTGCTACAGAAGATGAGAAGAAAAATACCTACTCAATAATCTAATCCATTCTCTGCCAGTGCAGAATTTCCTCCTACAGGAGTAAATGTCCTAAGATGGACAAAGCACAACAAAGGAAAGTGATAATGCTATTTTCCAAACAGAGACCATGAACCTGCAAGGAATAATAATACCAATCCCTTCTATAGATCTCATATGCATTACAGTGACAGGTACATTAAAAATAGACAATAGAGCTGGTCAGGTTCAAAAGTTTCCATTCTGCAAGAAATTTGAGTTTTTTCATGCCATATCAGAACAAAAAGCTGAAATTTTGAAGTTTCCCACACAATAAAGTTTCTGAAAACATTTCAATTTGGGACCATCAAAGTGATTCATTTTGATCATGTCAAAACATGTTATTTTGAAGAGGTTGTTTCAAGGTTTAAATGAAATTAATCAAAATGACACCACTGATGGTTTCCCATTGAAGAGTTTTGTCAAAACTGACATATTCCCACAAAACTTTTTTTGATTTAAACACAACTGAATTATTCAATGGAAAAGCATGCTATTGAAATGTGTCCAACAAGCTCTACTGGACAGACACCTAGGTTGATTAAAGTGATGAAGTTCTCAGTGCTCTCAGAAGCCTGGATTCTGCACTTAGATTCTGATGGGCAGGCCCTTGCCTCCACATGTGGCCCCACTAAAGGCAGTCAGTAGGGCTGCAAACAGATGTAAAGATCACAAGAACATCTATCCAAACGTAATCAGAAAAGCATTGGGGCCTGTAATAGAACATCCTCTGCCCCCCATCCTCTCATGCCCCAGAAACTTCTCAGGCTACCCAGTAAATGATAACTTTGTATAACTTATTTATATCCCCACCTGCAACACCAATACAGTCTCATACAGCAAATTATTTACAGTGTTTATCTACACCACCAGAGAGAACAGAAATCTCCCTTTCAGTCATTCCCTAAACACACTAGGCTCTGCTAGCCCATGTCCTCTCTCCTGTTTTCTTCCTTGTGCCTTTCTTATACCCCTCAGCTGATGGGCTATTTAGTTCATCAATCTCCCAGCCTGATCAGCTAATTAGCTTGCCTATCTCCAAACAGCCTTCTTAAGGGGAGCTGATTGATGCCTAAGAGTAAGTCTACACTGCAATAAAAAAAAAAATCTGTGCTAGGCAAATGCTGACGTGTTTGTCTGAAGGACCCATTCTGCCACATTACTGGGGTTGGATTTACTTCTATTGTACCTTCCCTTTATATTTAGAAATTAGGGAGTTATCTCTCGCTAATGTTTCCCTTGTGGTGAAATCTAGGAACCCATGCAAAAACTGTAAGATTTTTTTCTCACTGGGGATGTAGATATGTAGGCATTGTCCTATGTTCTTTTAAGTTGAGATCACCTACTTTCTGATTAATTAGCTGGTTCATGTTATTGTTCCCCTTGATGTCTTTCAGTCTGGCACAAACATTTTAGCAAAACTGGTCATTTTTTAATCCTTCTGCTTAAATTAACACTGCTAACTTTGGCCCCTGTGCCAAAGGATGGTGAGCTACTTAACCTTCTGCTTCATGATGTGATGCTAACACAGCATGCTCATCCTGTAGGCACCAAACTCCTGTGTCCTTTCTTGTCTTTTGTAACCTCATAGGCTATTGTGTTAATATGCAGACCATTACTACTCTGCTGATGAGACAGACTGCTGAGGATCAATATGACTCTATATGTCAACCCTCTATACCCCAGAGTAAGTTGTCAGCTTCCCTGGCAGTGCTTATATCCTGCTGTGCAATCACAGGAAATAGTTGATTCCTTATACGGTGGCATGTCATGCTCCATGCTTGGTGTAGCATTTTGCAGAACTAGTGGGAAAGATCCAAATGCTGCATTTGTTTGGCTCATGCTGCTTGAGTAATAGTCAGTTCAGCCAGAATAGCAGAGTACAGCTTTCTGGCAGGGTCACTGCAGCTCTTCAGCTAACCATTGATGCTGTTAGGCAGACTTGGGGAAAATTCCCAAATACTATCAAGTAAAGGGCATTACTTTCAAAAAAAAAAAAAGAAAGAAAGAAAAGAAAAAAGAAAGAGAGGGAAAAAAATCAAATTAAAAAAAACAGAAAAAGGTAAAACTTCTGCTGAGATAGCATAAGTAACATTTTGCTTAACAGACACTATTGTTTTTACTATTCACTTTTCCCACGCTTTTTTCATGACACAGTCACTGTAGCTTTAGGAAAAACAGCATTGGGATTCATGGAATTGGAATTCAGTAGCATCAGCTGGCACTAAAACTCTTAATTATAGCTCAAGTCTTTAAGAGACAAAAGCCTGTTTCAGTGGAAGAACCAATGTGCTTGACATTTTAACACTGTCAGCATATGAAAAAAAGCAGGCTTCTTCTTCTGCTCTTTATTTATTTATTTGAAACATGCCTTTGTCCTAATTACAAATTCCTTGATTTTCTAGAAGTTGAAGCTTTTTCTGCATATGTTAAAAAATGCTAAGTGACTTGTGGTTCTTAACTTGGATTATCATAATGAGTTAAATTGTTCTTTTTTAAAGTCTGACAGCAATTATTAGCAGGAATTCAGAATATATATTAACACCTTTACCTCTTTCCCTAGTGGCTAAGTACTTGTGCACTATGATAATCTAAAATATTGTAAGATTAATGACATGAATATTTTGGTTGACTCGGTGTGAAATCTGCACATAGACTCCATATGTTTATAAAGAGAGCCTGTCTAGAAGAAACAATTTCTTAGAATAAAAGGCATTAAATGTAAATGTACCTATTTAAAAACATTTTTCACTCCTATCCCCATTTCTGATTATTGCATTGTGCAGAGATTGTATAAAAATAACTTCACAAGGCCTCCAGAGTCTAATCAGACAGATTCAGGGATCCAGTTCAGGTTGTTTTTCAATCAGCTGACAGGTGGCAAAATGACATTCAATTTGCAAACAAATTGACATGGGGTTGGGTCATGGCCATGGGAAAGTGATGGTGGATGGTGACAACAATCCATGTTCCAGATCCAAGGCCTTGGCTACACTTGCAGCTGTACAGTGCTGTGAGTTAAACCTGTTTTCGTACAGCTGAGTAGGGAAAGCACTGCAGTCTGTCCACACTGACAGCTGCCCAGCGCACTGTCGTGGCCACATTTGCAGCATTTGCTGCGCCATTGGGAACAGTGCATTATCGGCAGCTATCCCACAGAGCTCCTCTTCCCATTCTGGCGCCGTGGGTTGTGGGAAGTGGGCGTGGATGCGGGGCATTCTGGGTCCTGTCCCAACACCCCGTGATGCATCGCTTCGCATCCCAGAAATCCCTTGGTTTCCGTCCACCTTTGGCACCATCTTTCAACGGTTTCTGTGCAGTACGATCTGTCTGCGGGAAATGGAGCCCGAACTGCTGAGGTGTATGTTGACTTATCTCGCCAGCATGTCACGTTTGGCTGTCAAACTATTCCTTAAGATCCAAAGTGACAGTGAGAGTGAGGAGTCTGACGATGCTATCGCGCCTCGTAACGCGTACGACACAAAATTGCTTGTGGCATTCATGGACATGCTCAGCACCGTGGAAAGCCGCTTTTGGGCTCGGGAAACAAGCACTGAGTGGTGGGATCACATCGTCATGGAAGTCTGGGATGATGAGCAGTGGGCTAAGGAGTCTTTTACTTTATGCAATAATAAAGAATGTTTTCAAAGCCAAAAAATGCATTTATTGAAAAGGAAAAAAAATATTTATTGAAAAGAAACAGGGGGGTGGAGTGGGGAACAGTACAATTATAGATTCACGTATGTCCTGTCTGGTGTGCTGTGCAGTGAGTGCTGCACTTCAGGACAGCTATACTGCATGGTGATGGGGGTTGAGTGCAGAGGGTAAGGGTCGTAGTTTTCAGGGCTGAGTGTTGAAGATACTGGTGTTGGAGGCAGCTGGTGGCATGAAGAACACAGAAGTTGGGGAAAGTGGGTTGGAGGTGACAGTGGGGCACAACGGAAAGAGTTTTGGGACGAGGGCTGTGGGGGTGGTGGTGTTTGCGTTTGCAGTACTGCTCCTTCTGCATGGCTACGAGCTCCTAGATAGCGTCTGCTTGGCGCTCCAGGATGCTTATGAGCCGATCCATGCTTTGCTGCCGGTGCTCCGTGCTTTGCCGCCGGTGCGCTGCGTTTTCCTGGTGGATCCTGCTTTCTCTCTCCCTCCAGTTCTGTGCTTTCTCATTCTCTTTAATAGATTGCCACATCACTTCTTGCAGCATGTCTTCTTTGCTTTTTCGTGGTCTCTTCCTGAGTCTTTGCAGTCTCTGAGCAGGCGATAAGAGGGACGGCTGAGGTCTCATGGTTGATGCAGCTGTATAGGCAAAATGCAACATTTAACAGAGGCAGCATTGTTTATACCAGACAGAGTAATGATTCCCCCTGCACTTAAGGAGTAGAAAACATACAGGGTCTACACAATAGCATAATTTTCCCATCCGAAACAGAGCACATATATTCCACGGAGCCTCAAAATGGTGAGTAAGGGGGACTGATTGTTTCAGGGCTGCACTGTCCTCTGGGTTTCTGTGCCTTGGGGAGAGCCAACAGCTGCAGGAGGCACCTACACTGAACACTGTCCCAACATTTTCCACAGGAGTTTGTCCTGGACAATATCTCGCTGTTGAGAGTGACCTGGGAAGCAAGGGAGGTTCTTCTACTGCAATGCGGCTTCTGCCCTGGCCCATATGCAGCTTGTTTGTGTGCAGCAATGGTCCCCCTGCCCCTCGCGGCACAGTGGCGTGGACACGTTAGTCTGGCTGGGACAAGGACCATGGTGGCTCTCCCGATAAACCTGCGCAAGCGCATTGCACACGTTCTGAATGAGACATTCGAGGAGATTACCGAGGCCGATTACCGCGATGTGATAAACCACATCAATGCACTATTCTGCATCTAGGCACGCATGTCTAACCCTCCTCTCCCAAAGAGCCCGCACCGAAAAAATTCTTTCCCGAAAAAAAACCCGCTTACCGGGAACCTGCTCTTCTGTTTGTCTTCCACCAAGTACCGGCCACTGCGACTGGCTACCTTCCTCCTGGCTCGAGAAGATCTCCTGGCTGCATGGCTCCATGGATTCCGGGGTGTCTCCATCTGGCCCACCACCCTCACTCCTGTTTTTCTCCTCCACCTCCTCCTCCTTTCCCCCCCCCCGGCTCTGAAGTGTTCATGGTGGTGCTCGGAGTGGAGGTGGGGTTAACCCCAAGTATCGCATCCGGCTCTTTGTAGAATCGGCAGGTCACGGGGGGGAGCACCCGAGCGGCCATTTGCATCGCGGGCTTTGCGGTAGGCACTCCGCAGCTCCTTCACTTTAATACTGCACTGCAGGGCGTCCCGGTCATGGCCCCTTTCCATCATGTCCTTTGATACCTTCCCGAAGGTATCGTAATTCCTACGGCTGGAGCGCAGCTGGGACTGTACAGCTTCCTCCCCGCAAACACTGATGAGGTCCAGCAACTCGCCATTGCTCCATGCTGGGGCTCGCTTGGCGCGTGAAGCATGGTCATTTGGAAAGATTCGCTGATAGCACTCCATGCCACACCGGGCGGAGCAAACAGGAAGGGGATTTTTAAAATTCCTGGGGAATGTAAAGGGCGGGTCACATGGTTGGTTACCTGAGGTCAGGGCAGTAGAATTTGAACTGATGACCAGAGTGGCTAGAACAGGCATTGTGGGATACTGCCGAATACTTCTGGAGGCCAGTCACAGCGCATTGGCCACACTGGCGCCGCAGTGCTGCAGCGGCAGTGCAATACTCGCTATTCCTCTCGGGGATGTGGAGTACATGCAGCACTGCAACCACGGAGATACAGCACTGCAAATGCCTTGCCAGTGTGGACGGAGAGTGAGTTACAGCGCTGGGGGCGGCTTTACAGCGCTGTAACTCGCAAGTGTAGCCAAGGCCTAATTGTATGTTCCCCACAAAGCCTGAGGGCTGCAGGAGTGTTGAACACATTGGTGGACTAACCTGCTTTTCTCTGTTCATAGATCTGCACTGCCCTATTTGCATTTGCCACCTTTCCAGACAGAAGAGAAGTTCTGACTCACCGAAGAAAACAAAAAAACCCCAAACAAAGCAACAAAACAAAACCAAAAATCACAGAAGAATAGAGGCAAGAAGCAGCTGTCTCTTTATATGTCATTCTTTGTCTTTCTTAGTTTACATCCTCTTCTCATTAACAATTGAGAGTGCTGAGCCCCAGGTCATACAGTAGAATCAAAAGGGAATCTCCACTGAAAACATTTTTGCAACAGGTGGTGAATTTTAAGTGAATTCTTAACATGTGACCAGACACACTGGCTTCAAAGACCTTCTTTGTTTTCCTTTTGGATTGTATTAAAACCAGGGAATCCCGCCTACTCATACCCCATATCACCTGAGCTAGTACCACGAAGGATGCTCCAGGATTGGAAATGGCCCAGCTGCCAGGTGTATACTGGAGAGAGAGACAGCTGTACTCCAAAATCGTTTATGGCAGGGAGACTGAAAGATTAGTTGGAATCACAGTGGGAGATAAGATGTAGATCTCCATTATGCCCAAATTCCCCTCCAAGTTGTCAGTCTGGGCCAAATTTATTCAAAGCCACAGAGTTTAAGGCCACAAGGGACCACCAGCTCATCTAGTCTGACTCCTGTATGTCACAGGCCACCAACACCACCCGGCACACTCAACCCAACAACTGAAATTAGACCAAAGAATTACATCCCACAGAAAGCTAGACTATTACGTGCCAAGGCTGAGAATAGGAGGGACCAAGGTGCAGCCATGCCCTAGGCTCCTGGAATGGCAGGGAAATGATTAAATGAAATATATCAAGATAATCCTGGCAAGTGACCTGCATCCACATGCTATAGAGCAGTGCTTCTCAAAGCCGGTCCGCCGCTTGTTCAGGAAAAACCCCTGGCAGTCTGGACCAGTTTGTTTACCTGCTGCCTCCGCAGGTTCAGCCGATCGTGGCTCCCACTGGCCGCGGACGCGGCAGGTAAACAAACCGGCCTGGACCGCCAGGGGCTTTCCCTGAAGAAGTAGCGGCCCGACTTTGAGAAGCACTGCAATAGAGAAAGGTGAAAAACACTCACTGCCAATCTAACCTGAGATAAAATTCCTTCCGGACCCCATGATGACCAGTTAGACCCTGAGTATGTGAGCAAGAGCCATCCAGCCAGTCACCTGAGAGAGAGAATGCTCGGTGCCACCTCAGAGCCCTGGCCCTCCTCTTCCAATGTCCCATCTCCAGCAGTGGCCATCCCTGATGCTTTCGAGTAAGGAGATAAACAAATAGACAAACAAACATGTTGGGGGGGGGGAATCCTTTTTTGACCCCTCCTAGTGGCCTGCTGAAATCCCAAGCTTGAGACATGAACCAGAAGAGAGCCGCAGGGCTGTTGACCCCAGCCCGCTATCATCACAAGCAACCCCAGCATATTACTGCTCTCATAAATCTGTCCAGCTTTCTCTTAAAACTAATTAAGTTGTTCCTCGCCCCCCTGGGAGGCTATTCCAGAGCGTTATGCCTCTGATGGTAAGAAACCTTCTTCTACTTTCCCAGCTTATACCCATTTGCACATTTGTTCTTGTACCAACACTGTCCTTTAGCTTAAATAGTGCTTCACACTCCCTGGTACTTACTTTTGGAAATCCCATTAAACATCTGTCTGAATCTTTGAATGTTTAAATACCTTTGAAAATCTGACCCTGTGTCTCAAGAGCTGCTCCTGAGCCTCTTGATTTTTGACTGCCTGTCTGTCTGCCTAAAACGGGGTTGATAAAATAAGTTGTGACAGCATTACACCAGATTATGCACTGAGAGGGCTGCATTTACAATGAGGTTTTTCTCAAACTTTCCCCTTTGTTCTAGCTCCAATATTGCACCCGCAGTGGTACTACTCACGAGAAGATGAATGTAAACCGGCAGCAGGCATTTTAAGCACCGTGCCATCTCATCAAGTACAACTAGAATTTCCAAAGCAATTCTTTGTCATTCCTGCTGCCTCCCTTTCTATATCTGCCCTTGGTGAATGGGCTGTTGTCTCTCTCTCAGGGGGTTGCCATTTTACGTTTATACAGCATTGCACGTCCCCAAAGGAAGATGAGTTCATAAGGGAAATTAGTATTCCAAAAAATCTAGGCCCTTTTAAACTATTGGGAATCAGAGTATCAAAATATTTAAGGTAATTTCTATTTCTAAATGTTTATCTGCACCCCCTAATTTAACAATTGGTTTAGCCCATGTTAAAATAACAACTCCCTTTCCTTCCCCCCAATATGGGGCCAGATGAGCAGCTGGTGTAAATCACTGTTCTGGCATTATCTTGATTTTTACCAGCTGAAGATCTGAGCCATAGACATTACCTTAAGTCAACTTAGTCATTCTCATTTCCAATATTTTTTAGCAGGACCTGAATTTTAAAAGTTCCATTTTGTCTCAAGTGACTTTTAAAATGATGGCCTCCAGTTTGCTTGTTAATTATTCTTTTTTTAATTACCTTTAAGGCACTTGTAGGGCAGATTATGAATCCCTTACTCAAAGCAATAAGCAGCTACTCACATGAGTAATGCCATTATAGTTAATGGTACTACCTGTCCAAGTAATTGAGAAAGGAGTTTGCAATCTAGCCCATAGTGATTTACTCCTTTTTGTAATGAGAGGCAGCGATTCAAAAATGCATTTTGCATTACACTGTGTTTTCCCTTCCTTTACGATTTTCTCTGAGGACAAACTTAGGCTTTGTCTACACTGGCAAGTTTCTGCGCAGTAAAGCAGCTTTCTGTGCTGTAATTCCTGAGGTGTACACACTTAGTGCGCAGAAACTGTGCAGTTGCAGTGCTGTAAAAATACCACTCTGATGAGAGGTGTACACCTTTCTGCACTGGGGCTACAGCGCTGCGGTGCCAGTATAAATACCTTGGTCGATTACAGTGCTGCGATTGGCCTCCGGGAGGTGTCCCACAATGCCTATTCTCACCTCTCTGGTCATCAGTTTGAACTCTACTGCCCTGCCCTCATATGACCAACCGTGAACCCCACCCCTTAAATTCCTCGGGAATTTTGTAAGTCCCCTTCCAGTTTGCTCGGTGATGCGTGCAGTGGTCTCAGTGCATCTTTCCAGGTGACCATGCTTACTCCACACACCAGGTGATCCCTCACTTGGAGCAATGCCGAGCTGCTGGACCTCATCAGCATTTGGGCAGAGGAGGCTGTCCAGTCCCAGCTGCGCTCCAGCCTATAGGAATTATGTTACCTATTGACAGATTTCAGGAAGCGTAACAGAAATGGGCTATGACGAGGACACACTGCAGTGCAGGGTCAAAGTGAAGGAGCTGCGGGATGCCTACCACCAGGTGTGGGAGGCAAACCGCCACTTCAGTGCTGCGCCCACAAGCTACTGGTTCTACAAAGAGCTGGATGTGATAATCAGTGGGGCCAGTCAAGAGTGGACCAAGGCAGCAGGAGGAAATCTTGGAAAAGGATGTGGAGAGGGAGGTGGACCCAGAGGCAGAGGACGACTTGGAGGTCACAGATGCATGCAGCCAGGAGCTCTTCTCTACCCCGGAGGAGGCTAGCCAGTCACAGCAGTCAGAGCTTGGTGAAGCACAAACAGGAGAGGTGGCCCCTGGTAAGTGGCTTTAATTTTGGGAATCGCTGAAGCGAGTTGTTAGGGGCAGGAGGGTTGCAGAAAGCAGGCTTGTGTCTGTATGATGCACGTATCACCACATGCCTAGTCTGAGTGACAGAAAAGCGTGTTAATTGACTCTCTCACTTCATGGGAATCTGCCTCAGAGATCTCCATGAAACTCTCAGGGAGATACTGGGCAATCTCCTGCCACGGGTTCTTTGGAGGTGCTGCTTTGTTTCTTTCCCCATTAAGGGTAACTTTCCTGCACCATTCTTCCGTCATTGGGGGTGGGGGGACCATTGCTGCACACTGGCAAGGTACATAAGGGTCAGGGCAGAAGCCGCAGTCTTGGAGAAGACCCTCCCTTGAATCCCTGCTCAATCTCAGCAGCGAGATATCTTCCATAATGAACACATCCTGTGGAAAGTGTGGGGACAGGAATGATTATAAAGCCCCTCCTACAGTGCTGGCTCTCCCCAAGAGCCACGTGCCCAGTGTACAGTATGGTCCTGGAACACTGATTTCCCCTGCCCCTGCGGGTACTCACCATTTTAGGGGGTCTTGTGGCTCATGCGTGCTTGCCTGGGGTCAGCCAGTTAGTGACAGGTATGTGAATAGTGGTTGTGTTTTAAATCAGTGAACCAGTGGTCTGTGCGTTGCAAACAATACTGCTTCTGTAAAATGTTGCATTTTGGCTTCACAGATGACCTTGGGAGCCCAGTCTCCCTCTTTGTTATTGCCAGCTGAACAGCTGGGCAGAATTAGAAAATGGCCACGAAGAACTAAAGAGGACTTTCTGTGTGATGCCATGATTCACTCCACGTCCGAAAAACAAGAATTGAAGGAGTGGCAGGACAGCAAGAGGAGGGACCGAAAGGAGAACGGGGCATGCCAGACAGTGACGTAGCCAGGGTTGCTGCCGAGGAGGAGCGGTGGAGAAAAAAGGCGCATGTCCTTCGGCGGCATTTCGGCATCCCTGCACATGCGCCGAAATGCCACCATAAGACAGAGCGGCGCATGCGCAGGACTGCCGAAATTATTCTTATTTCGGCGGCCCTGTGCATGCGCCGCTCCGTCTTTTGGCGGCATTTTGGTGGCCCTGCGCATGCACCGAAATGCCGCCGAAAGATGGAGCGGCGCATGCGCAAGGCCACCGAAAGACGGAGTGGTGTGCCGCCGAAATCACGGACGAGTGGAAAAGGCGCCACTTGGGGAATTCTGGGCTCAGGGGAGCAGGCGCTCCCCCTGCTCCCCCCTAGCTACGCTCCTGATGCCAAAATGAAGCCACAGAGCGGCTCTTAAATGTTATGGACATGCGGACATGCTCCAGGCGCTACTAGGACTGCAAACCGAGCAGCTCTGCGCCCGCTCTCCCCTGCAGCCGCTGTCGCAAAACTCTTTCCCATATGCCCCCCAGACACCACCAACACACTCTTATCAACCTCCTGGCTCCAGTCTGTACCCACTGCATTCCACTCCTGCCCCGTCACAGTCCAGCCCTGCGGACTCCCAGTACCCACTGCACTCAACACCCATCCCTCTTCAATTTAGCCCTGCTGAAGAGCGGTACCCGCTGCAATGTACTCCAAAAGAGAAGGTTGGGTATGATACCACACATCTTTAAAAAGCAACAGAGGGTCCTGTGGCACCTTTAAGACTAACAGATGTATTGGAGCATCTTTAACCGTCCCAGGACCCCACCTCCTCCTGGGATCCTCCTTTCCCTCATCCCCCACAGTGCTGATGTGTTTTTTTGTCTCTCTCCTCAGGTTATTATTTTTTAATAAAATAATTGTTTTGGTTTGAAAGCAATCTTTATTCCATTAATTGAAAGCAAATAGAGCCCTGCAAAGCAACAGGCAATATTCTTAAACCTTCACAGTGCATCGTCTGCACCAACCAGAATCACCTCCTAGCATCACGGCACATTGGAACAGGACCCAGGATGTCCCGGGATCCCCTCCGACAACTCCGACACCTTCCGACAACTCTTAGTGGCAGAAGAGGAAGAGATGCTCTGTGGGATAGCTGCCCAGAGTGCAACGCTCCAAATGCCGCTGCAAGTGCCACAAGTGTGAACACGCTATTGTGCAGGAAGCTGACAGTGTGAACACACAACAGCGGTTTCCCTTTAGTGCTCTCTGAGTGGTGATGTAACTGCCAGTGTTGTAACTCTGCCAGTGTAGACATGCCCTTAGATACTGAAGGTGAGTGATTGCCTTCCCATGCAAACTGATGTCCCTGGAGAGGAGCTGCAAGAATGAGTAAGAATAAAAAAAGAAAAATGGTGCAAATACTTGGGAGAGAAGAAAAAGGTTGACACTGTGGGACTAGATTAAAGTGACAGCTAGTACAGGCATTTAGCATATTAGTTTAATGAGAATGGAAACACTGTGCTAAACATTGATAGTGGCACATGGAAGTAATGAATCAATCTGTTGCATCTCTATCCAATTAAGAATGATTATAATATAGTCTTGTCTTTTTCTCTGGTGATTAGGATTAGTGGATGCTCCTCAGGAAGAAGGCTAATAACTAAGGCTAATAACAGGATACTGTATGTCTTTATCTGGGGCTGCAGTTCTCAAACATTTTCCTTCAATCTCACCCAAAGTCCAGCCTCTCTCTCTCCAGTGAGTAATGCCTACGGCCAAGAACCTTTGGTACCGGTTTTCATGGTACCGCAGAAAAGGAGCTGATTACCTTGGCACTGCAAACAATTTCTGGCTAATCTGTGCTATTAGGATTGTAGAAGTTCCTTTTTCTCTCTCCCCCTCCCTCTTCCTCTCCCTTCTGTTTGACTGTTAGGTGCTTCATTTGCTCTCTCCCTCTCCCTCCTTTCTTCTTGGTGGCCTGTTCTCATACTGCAGGATTTGAGTAACTGCAAACAAGTAGCTTACATCCTACAGTTAGAGAATAGTGCTCCTGAGAATAGGAAGAGAAACTCTACCTTCTCCTTTCCTCTTGGCTGCTTGGAGCATGATGCCTTCATTGTCTCCCCCCTGCTGGGCTCTGAGAGGAAGAAAGCAAGCTCCCCTCTCTTATTCCCTTTTCCAGACTCCTGGGATGGGATGGGAGCAATGGT
Organism: Malaclemys terrapin pileata; assembly: GCF_027887155.1. NCBI lineage: Eukaryota > Metazoa > Chordata > Testudines > Emydidae > Malaclemys > Malaclemys terrapin. Next base: position 261,846,602 of record NC_071506.1, read on the forward strand.
CTCTTGAAAGACTCTGCCATTTCTTTCTTTTGTCTGTCTGCCCAGGGGGCAGGGCTGTTTCTTCTCTCTCCTGCTCTGCCCACAGATGACTGATGGAGAGGTTACTGGGCAGCTGCTAAAAGAAAGTAAGGAAGGAGTAGAGAATGGAGTTCTCAGTACTCTTGACCAGGGTCGCCGAGAGCGGGTTCGGGTCCCGGTGAAAAAAATGTTTCAGGCGCCCCCCAGCAAGGGCGGACCGGCTAAACAGGGCCAACGAGTTAGGGGGGAATCTGGGCCCCAGGCCCTCTTCCAGACCACCAGGCACCAGTAATTTGTACTGGCTTCCCCCCCGCCCCTCGTCGGCCCTGCTCTTGACCACCTTCCCTAATGGGCTTTGTGTGGAGATTCTTGCTGTTTCTTCTTCCAGGGAAAGAGACATTCTCAAGTGCTTCTCAGGTGTTGGTGCCCCACTCCCTGGGACAGGACTTGCATAGTTGTATCAGGGCTTCAGGCTTGTCTGCACTGTGACCAGTTATGCACCTAGAAGGGAAGCGCTGACTGTATGAAAATCAGAACAGTGCCAGGAATATTCTAAGCATTATTTGTTCTAAGCATTCACTGGATGCCTGTATTTCTGCCTTTCACCATCGTGTGTAGTAAAATGCATTATTCCTTTAATGTTCATCTCACTTTGAATTCTAAGTGAATGTTCAACCCAATTAGTGCTGTAGCTTAAAACAATAAAACCTTCCAGAATCTCTAGTGGGGGGAAAAATGCTTTTATCTATTTGGTAAATAATTTATTAATCCTACTGATGTATCCTCCCTGACAGCAACAGAGCCAGATAAGTGATGGTTCAAAATCAATTTGTCATGGTCCAGTGTGTGCTCAGTGACCTACTTGGTCTGTTATATAGGTCAAACCTGAATAGGATGCTCTGATAACAGACGTGCTTATTTAGAAACACACGATGGAGTTTGGTTCAGTCTGTTTTATGGCAGCATGCACTGCATTTCCATGCAGGAGACCCAGGTACAGGACAGGACTAGGGACAGTTTTGGTGGAGGTCACACTCTCATCCCTCGGGGAAGGCAAAATCTGCATTGCTTAATGAGCTCCCCCACAGTGACTAATCATGCAGCAGCACTATCTAGGAGGAGACTCTGTACTCTATTTTCTATGACCTTGTTATTATCACACTGCCCTCTGCCAGTGATGGCAGCCTTTGTTCCCCATTTGCCTGCCTCTCCCACAACTGCTTCAATGTGATTTCTTCCACCAAGTCTTCTACAGGTGGAGCTCCTTCCCTGAGCTAGTCCAGAAGCCACTACCTCTTCCCTTTTAAATCCCTGCTGAGATACCTTCTTCCCATCTTTAAAAAAGGGAAGAAGGATGATCCGGGGAAACTACAGGCCAGTCAACCTCACCTCAGTCTCTGGAAAAATCATGGAGCAGGTCCTCAAGGAATCAATTCTGAAGCACTTAGAGGAGAGGAAAGTAATCAGGAACAGTCAGCATGGATTCACCAAGGGCAAGTCATGCCTGACTAACCTAATTGCCTTCTATGAGGAGATAATTGGCTCTGTGGATGAGGGGAAAGCAGTGGATGTGTTATTCCTTGACTTTAGCAAAGCTTTTGATACGGTCTCCCACAGTATTCTTGCCGCCAAGTTAAAGAAGTATGGGCTGGATGAATGAACTATAAGGTGGATAGAAATCTGGCTAGATGGTCGGGCTGAACGGGTAGTGATCAATGGCTCCATGTCTAGTTGGCAGCCGGTATCAAGCAGAGTGCCCCAAGGGTCGGTCCTGGGGCCGGTTTTGTTCAATATCTTCATTAATGAGCTGGAGGATGGCATGGACTGCACTCTCAGCAAGGTTGCAGATGACACTAAACTGGGAGGAGTGGTAGATACGCTGGAGGGTAGGGATAGGATACAGTAGGACCTAGACAAATTAAAGGATTGGGCCAAAAGAAACTTGATGAGGTTCAACAAGGACAAGTGCAGAGTCCTGCACTTAGGACGGAAGAATCCCATTCACTGTTACAGACTAGGGACCGAATGACTAGGAAGCAGTTCTGCAGAAAAGGACCTAGGGGTTACAGTGGACGAGAAGCTGGATATGAGTCAACAGTGTGCCCTTGTTGCCAAGAAGGCTAACGGCATTTTGGGCTGTATAAGTAGGGGCATTGCCAGCAGATCGAGGGACGTGATCATTCCCCTCTATTTGACATTGGTGAGGCCTCATCTGGAGTACTGTGTCCTGTTTTGGGCCCCACACTACAAGAAGGATGTGGAAAAATTGGAAAGAGTCCAGCGGAGGGCAACAAAAATGATTAGGGGTCTGGAGCACATGACTTATGAGGAGAGGCTGAAGGAACTGGGATTGTTTAGTCTGTAGAAGAGAAGAATGGGGGGGGGGATTTGATAGCTGCTTTCAACTATCTGAAAGGGGGTTCCAAAGAGGATGGATCTAGACTGTTCTCAGTGGTACCCGATGACAGAACAAGGAGTCATGGTCTCAAGTTGCAGTGGGGGAGGTTTAGGTTGGATATTAGGAAAAACTTTTTCACTAGGAGGGTGGTGAAGCACTGGAATGGGTTACCTAGGGAGGTGGTGGAATCTCCTTCCTTAGAGGTTTTTAAGGTCAGGCTTGACAAAGCCCTGGCTGGGATGATTTAGTTGGGAATTGGTCCTGCTTTGAGCAGGGGGTTGGACTAGATGACCTCCTGAGGTCCCTTCCAACCCTGATATTCTATTATGCTGTGATTCTAAGAAACTTGCCAATTAAGCCTTTTAATTATTTATTCTAACCATCTACCTGAAAGGAAAACAAAAGGTTTGCTCTACCATGCCATGCACTAGTCTGGCCTAGTAACCAATGAAGCTGATCAATGTTGTCCCTGTCCTTCCACCCCACGGTCTGGCTACTCAGTCCCATTGCAGCATGTCCGATATGAGGCACTGATCCCATTAGGAGCTCTGCATGGGTGAATCCTTGTAACTGCCCACTGAAGTCAATGGGGCTCTGTGCAGATGCAGGGATCCATTCACATAAGGCATTGGTACACTGAGCATTGCCATGCCTAAGTGTTAGGAACCTAGCAAATCACTGGGATTCACAAAACCTGAGTTAAGCTTCTAGGCTCCCTATACAATGAATGGGGAGAGAGAAGTGTGTCTCTACTGCATGGTCCTTTTGGTGGTGCATAGAGTTCACATATTGTACGCCCCCACTCCTGCATGGCTATAAATAGCACTGTAGATGGTGAGGCAACTGCTTAGGCAAGTAGAGTTAAGACATGCCTGACCCCTGTGGGCATGTAACCCTGTATAAAGGAAAGGGCTCTCTGCTGGCCCAAGCCGTGCCTCCCCTGTCTATACTGCTATTCTTACCAGAGTGTCCTGCTGCCTCCCCTCACCAGAGCCTTTCACTGATGCATGTAGCTACACACCACAGCATGCATGCAGCTTGCTTTTCATTGTGGCATGTAGCTACACATACCCTACATGCCGCCACCAATGGTGTACAGCATAGATGTACCTAGAATAGGAAAACAGAAGCCAGCATGCTAGCCAGTTCCTTGCCTGAGCTAGCCAATAGGAGATGCCAAGCCAAGGGGTGGGTTCTAAGCCTTGCTCCTCTCTGAGACAGGTGCCTAAGTCCGGGCTTTAGGGAGAGGCCTCTCTGTGCTTGGGATTCTTAGCTGAAAACCCTCCCTTGGAGTTAGGTGCCTAAGTAGTTTTAGAAAGAAGCTGCGGGAAGGAAGAAGGTCCTCCCTCATAACTTTCAGCCCAGTACTCACCTGGGATGTGGAGACCCCCCATTCAAATTCCCCTTCTGCTTGAAGGAGAAAAAGGATTCGAACTAGGCTCTGCTACCTTTCAGTTGGGTGCACTAACCACTGGGCTATGGAACAGTCTCATGTGGGGTTCCCTCAGTCTCACTTGTGGAAGCTGTTCCAGTGTGGCTAAATAATGAAAGAATCACTGGGCCACTAAGACAGATAGAACATGACTCTGTAGCCGGGTGGTGAGAGCATTCACATAGGAGACCCAGGATCCAATCTCCCTGCTCCAATGAGTTTTTAAATTATTTACTCACAGTGGAATATGTCCAACAGGAGAGACTAAGGGAACCCTCACGTGAGAATATCCCATAGACCAGTGGTTAGAGCATGCCCCTGAGATGGTAACCCCTGTTCAAATTCCTTCTCTGACTCAGGCAGAGAATGGACTTGAACTGGGAGGGGGGTCTTCCACATCCCATGTGAGTACCCTACTGTGACACTCTTTACTTCAAAGTAGCAGCCTGGAACCCCCATATTCACCACTGTCACATGATTATGTTTTGTACAATGCATGCTGGTGAGGTATCATTTTAAAAGCCTTGATCTGTTGAACTTTAATATCCCATTGAATTGTATGTACTGTCATTGTATGTCAAATCATAGAGTATTGATGTATGTGTTACTGAATTATGTTGTGAGGTTGGTAGATGCCCACAGCTGGCCTTTCAGTAGGGACAAAGGAGCACCCATCACTGCCCAGGCAGGCACTGGGGCCCATCAAGAAGAATCTCTCCCAGGAGCTCCTTAGAGAAGGCATGTACGCAATGGAGACTGCCTGACCCCCACGTCACAGCAAGGATCTTTCTAGCTGTTGGAAGAAAATATAAAAGAGGGACAGTGATGTCATTATTTGGCCTCTCTCCTCCCACCATCTCAAAACCTGAAAGATCATCAGGAAGACAAAGACTTTGAAATGGGGAGATTGGTCCCAGCCTGGGAAGGGAATCAAGTCTGCGTACTGAGAACTGTGGACTGCCTGTAACATCTATAAGGGGAAGAGACTGCTTGATTCAAACCTTGCTTAGTATGTAGACTTTAGACTGCAAATTTATTCTTATTTTTTGTGTAACCAACTTTGATCTCTATGCCCGCTACTTGTAATCACTTAAAATCTATCTTTCTGTAGTTAATAAATCTGTTTTTTATATTTTGGGGAATCTTAGCTCAGCTTAACAAGGGCTGTTGCACATCCACTACCCTTTTGTTTGAGTGGTGAACTAATTAATGAGCTTGCACTGTCCATAGGAATCTTGAGCAGTGTAAGACAGTATATTTCAGAGGTGATTTGCCAGTTCCTGTCTGCGTATGATTAATGAGTAGCTCAGGGAGCATTCATGCAATTTAGCTGGGATGTAGGGCTCCACATGCTGATTGCTGAGTGATCACAGCTCCTGGAGAGGTTGGCTGCTTGTCACTGGCATATCATTGTGTGAGACAGCCAAGGCTGGAGAGTTAAGGAGGCACCGTGGTCCCACAGTTCCAGGTTGTACCCGGGATCTCATCACACTTACCCACTGGGCTAAAAGTTATGAGGGAGCTCCTCATTCCTCTCTCATCCCCTCCAGCCACTTTGTGAAGCTCGTCTATAGGCACCCAGTCTGGTAGGTAGGTGAGGTCTGAGCAGGCTTACCAGCTCAGGCCCCTCAGGTGAGTTAGGCAGAGCAACCCCTACCTTTCCCTGGTGCATGTATGGCTCTGGGGCTTAGGCCTCTGGACACCTGGCAAGGGGCTGCAATATGTATGTGCACAGAAAGAAACATAGGTGCCTAGTAACTTTTACCGCAAAAATGTAGATGCTGAGTGAGTTGAGATGCTTACAGAGTTCAGTGACAGTTTTGTGAATCACCTGATTTCTGAATTTAGGCATCTAAAGTGTTAGTTAGATGCCTAAATCCTTTTGTGAGTCTAGCCCTTAGTTTGTAAGCTCCCTGGAATTGGAATCTCTTCTTTCATCTGTCCTGGGAGGCATCTAGGATATTTTGGGACTATTTAATGATAATTAATGGAAACTATTTTAATGACTATGCATGTTACTTTCAAGGACTGGGGATCCTGGGAATGTAAAGTGAGGGGGAAAGGCATGTTAGGATGTACAGCCGGGGGAATCCTAGTCATGTAGCCCATGTCAACCTGACTTCCCTCTGTTTTTTCAGGGCATGTGAGAGCTACACAGTACATGCCTTTGGTCATTAAAGTGTCAGGGGTGGGAAGGAAATACTCACTCCAGCGCCTGGGATTCTCCTGGGAAACATAGCACATATTTAAAAAATTTTTGGCAATGCTTCTATTTACTACAATTAAAAATAAACTGAGCTGGACTTTTCCCTTTTTTTAATATTTTATCTTGGCTCAAGTTCCCTATGTGGAAACCCTGTTTGAATCTGAGCCAGAGCAATGATACCTTCCTTCTCTAAACAGAACCGCTGACTGACCCCATGGATTGGAAATCCATAAAACAAATCATAAAATCTCATTTTGGGTGTTGTGCAACCAGAGCCAGAATGTATCTATTTGCATGCACCTGCGATGGCTTCTCAATGACTGGTTAGAATATATATCCATCAAATGCAGGGACTGGCCAGACTATCTGGAAGGCTTTCAAACAGCAGTGATTTGCCATGTCTGCTGTTTTATAAGCACCAGGGGTGCCACTGAATATGCAGCACTGCCCTTTAGTACGACTGAAGAATTGTTTTGAACATAGTTATTTAGAAAATAGAGAAGCAAGGGGGTGTGAGAACTAAGTGGCATCACAGCTACAAAGCCAGGAATTAAACATTAGTGTTACACCTATTACTCTAATTTCTAAATAAACAGATGTCCAGTTACCTTTATGCATGCTTAAAACACTGATAAATGTGCTGTTATGAGAACACACACAGCCCTGGTAGATTCCTCCAGCTTTCCTAGGTATCTGTACACAATAAGTGTGTGGGTGGCAAGTAATGGAGGAGAGGGGAGGCTAGGCCTCCCCAAACCTCGCATCACCTGGTGGGGCAGTGGTGGATTTGGGGGCCCCTGAAAAATCTCCCCCCACAGTGGTCTGCAGCCACAGTGAGGACACAGAGCTTTTCTGGTCTTGGGGTTGCAGCGGGTGGGGGGCGGGGCCTCAAGGGAAGAAGCAGAGTGGGGGTGGAACAGGGGTGGGGCTGTCGAGTAGCTGTGTAGGCATGAGAAACCACTAGCCCTAAGTGACAGAGGCAGGAGATAGATATTTTAATAGTATGTTTTTTAAAGTTTTCCAGGAGGTGTCAGCAGTTCCTTAAGCCAAAGCAACAGTGGCAATAGATGGCTTTTCTTGCAGAGCATTCAAAAGGTTTGCTTTAAAGCCTGCAAACTGTCAGCTGGTTCCAATAGAGGAAGTGTTCTCAAGGTGTATTTATGCTGCTGTCTCTGTATCATTTCAAAGGATTCTGCCACTTTCAAGCATATGAGGCTGGATTTTCCATGGTGTTGTGCCTCTGCAGCTCTCCGTGGCAATGCTCTGCATTTCTGAAAACCACACATTAGGTCAGAAGCTGAGCAGCCAACAAATGAGGCACCCATTATTACAGGACATTTTTTTTAAATTTTCTCTGCTCACCTGTCTGTAAACAGTAGTAATTCTGACTTTGTAGCATTTGATGCCCATGTTGGAAAATGAGTAACCCAGGGTGTAATGCAATGGAGAATAGGATCTTTAAAAGCCAAAGGAGCAGATCAAACAAAAATCCTGTTTCCATACCTAATGAGGCAGGGAAGAAAAAAAAGTACCAAAACTATATCTGGATTTTTGTCATAATTGTTATAGAAGTCATCAGTTCCGTGACTTTCATATATGGATAGCAGAATAAAACACAAACAGTTGAATCCCTTTCACTGGGAACTTTGAGAACTGCAGATTTAAACTCTAGGCTTCATGGTAGGCTAAAGGAAAGCAGGAATTCCCAGACCTTGCAATAATGGTCTATTACAAGCGCATGATGCTGCTACTGTTCTGCTATGCTGATGCTGTTTGAAGAGGACATGGCAGCAAAATGAGGACAGACACATGCATGGCGCAACTTTATTAAAGTTATTAAACTTTAACAGAGGGGAGGAGAGCTACCCACCCATCACCCATATTCTCTTATTCCAGGCATTTAACTGGTTCCAGTGCAGGGCTCCTTACCACATAACCCATAACGGACACCAGAATTACAAGGCTCCTGGGGAAAGGGACCCTAGAATCCTTACCAGCCTCCCTCTGCCTCTTGAGGACTGCTGCTGCTGGAAGCTAGTGAGTAACCCTTTTTCTGCTGGAATGAAGTTGAAAGAGGCTCCACGTGACCCTTACACTGGGCTAATTCCAGGAGCTGGGGAATGCTGGCCAATCAGCACTTCCCTATCCTAGCTGGCCAATGGGTGCTAGAGACTCCCAGGGGGAGGAGCTACCTATTGTTCCTTGGTGAGTATCTCCCTCCCTTGATACTGGGACTGTCCCCATTTCACCACTGGCCCCATCACGTTCCCCCACTTGTCGATGCAGGTGGGTGGTATTCATCAGCTATGCATTGTTGCTGCTCTTGCTTCAGGCTAAGGCAGGACTATAGCGCTGAATTACAGGGCCAGAAGGGAATCTGGCACAGGCTCTGGGAGAAGGTGCAAGAAGCCGCCATCCTTTTGCACAGGAGAAAATCATAATAGCAGTCCCTTCTCATGGAGTCTGCTTCCCTCACCATCCCCATGGTGAATGGAACCAGCAGGCATGTAGCTGGCAATTTGCAGTGCTTTTAATCTTTTTGTTATATTTTATTAAATGGGTTTAAAATGGACATTTGGATAAAAATAAAGCGGCCTCAGACTTTTGATGTTGTTTTATTATAAATTCAGGATTTTTCTCTGGCCATGAACTCTGTTACCCCAATCTAAATCAGGAGTCGCTTTCATAAATTCAAAGGAGTTACAGCAGAGTGAGATCAGAATCTAGCTCATCACCGTGAGAAACCACTAACCCTAAGCGACAGAGAGTCAGGAGATAGATATTTTAATAGGATGTTTTTTAAAGTTTTCCAGGAGGTGTCAGCAGTTCTTTAAGCCAAGACAACAGTAGCAATAGATGGCTTTCCTTGCAGATGATTCAAAAGGTTTGCTTTAAAGCCTGCAAACTGTCAGCTAGTTTCAATAGAACAAGTGTTTTCAAGGTGTATTTATGTTGTCTTGTATCATTCCAAAAGGTTCTGCCAGCACATCCCATTACAATGAGTAATGTCTTCTTTAATTGCAATTGAAGAAGACTTAGATCTTTCTTAATTAAATATTCTTTTTAAATTTACACAGGGAGACAACACAAACCTTCCAGTTTCCCATCCCCTGGGACATTATCATATTTACCGTGATAAAGGCATAAGGGCGAAGTGTTGGTGTTATCTATCTCCCTGTAAATGAAAGAATAAAGAATGTCTAATTAAGCACAGATTAAGACTTCCATAAGATTAATTAAAAAATCCCCAACCTGTTTCCTCTGTGACTGGGATGTGCTGGCAGACATCTCCTGGAATAGTACTGCCAATTGACTATGGAGGAGCGATACCAGATGAGCTGTTCTTTCCATTTTTATTAATCTCCTGTGGAGGCTGGCAATTCCCCATGTGGAACTCTGTTTATGGGAGATTTATTTGTGGTGTATCAGAAGCACATTGGCATCATGAATGTCCATCTATCAAAAATACTGAAGCATCTCCCATGACGGAATGAGGATGTTTTTGCAGAATGCAAAGTAGAAAAGGGGAATGTAAACTCTCTCTGCAACAAGCAGCTAGGAAGTAGCCTTAAAACCAATTTATGCTAGTCAAGGATCTGTGACTAGGGTACCTGAAGTGTGATCAAGAACCAAGTTTTAATAATCTATCTAGACTGCCAGTCTCCATGGTGTTTAGACACCAAATGCAAGAATGAAAGTCTCTGTGTTGTCCCAACAGGACTGTTTTCTCTTCTCCATCCTGAGCTGGGTTGTACTCCATAGATTGTCTTTCTTGACATAAGATACATAAAGGATTATTATCTTGTGCTCCCCCATCTTTCTTTATCTCTTGTCCTTTAGATTGTAAACTCTTCTGGGCAGGGACTGTCTCTCTATTATATGCTTGTATATTATCTAGCATGTTGGAGCTGGAACCTAGGTTTTAAAGCAATATACATAATAAATAAATAATAACTGGGAAGACTTGCCAGCAAATGAGGTCACCGCATCTTGAAAGGAAAAGGTTTTGCAAGTAGCGGTGTCTTTTATCCTGTGCTCTAAAGAAGACAAGACCTCCTTATCTCCTGCAATTAAGAATTTCATGTCTGGGCAACTTTCATCAAAAATGCCTTGTCTCCATCTCCTACAAGCTTTGTCTTGGTGGTTGTCAGCTGTAGCATCTAAGATGACCATAGTATTCCTGCCAAGGTGCAGAGGAAGAAGCAGTCTTGTAAGTAGATGGGCCCTTTGGGATCGTTGCTGATCAGAATGCCGCAGTTGGCTGTGATGTGGATTTTCTGTGGCCTTCAGCAAATCATTAAGGCCCACTTTTCAGATGTGGCTACCGGTTTTGAGTGCCTCTATTTGTAGATGCCCACTATCCAGTACCTTGACACTGATTTTCAGAAATGCTGGACTTCTCCCTGTCCTATTGACTTCAGCTAGAGTTACGAGTGCTGAGAATCAGGCTTGAGGTGTCACAAATTGGACACCCAAAAACTAAACCCCCCTAGTCAATGACACCATCTGCAAATGCGGGCCTTACCTTATCTATGTGTCCATTTACCTCTCTGTAAAGCAGGAAGGATGATAGTCACCTACTACATAGCTGTGTTGTGAGGGCTAACTAGTTAATGTGTGTACATTTCTTTTGAGATGAATAGTGCTAAGTTTAATTGCTACTTTATTTAAAATAGGGCAGATAGCCAACCTCTCCCTGTAGCTGCAGGATAATGACAAAGCTGATCAAATGATGGATTTCACTGCTGGTGATCTCAAACAACACATATTTCTATGCCTGTATCAAAGAACAAGAAAATAATATGGCTGAGTGCATTTAAGTTTTCATTTGAAATGTCTGTAAGTATGGAGACAAATTAGGTAAGCCCTGTGGGCTCCTTTCAGTGCAGCCCTGCCTCAGACAGTCTTAATGAAACCTGTTTGCCAAAAAGAGTCTCCGCTCTCAGACAGCTAGCAAGGACTCCCTTATTCTTTACAGTAATGTATTACTTTTTTCACCTCTCACTATCTAAGGAAAGTGAGATCCCAAAGTAGCATTAATCACATAAGGCAAAATGATTCTTCCCAACAGTGGTTAAAGTAGATTGAAATAGAAGGGGCAGCTCTCAAAGTACCAGCTTTGAGGAGGAGGAGGAGGAGTATAAAGGAGAACTGCTTCGCCAGCTCAGGAAGGAATACTCACCCTGTTCCTTAAAGCAGAGAAAGAATTGTGTTTTCCTTACCTTGCCATCCTCTTTACTTTAACTCCGGATTACTGTATATACATATGCAGAAGTCCTACTGAAATCAACAGGAGCTGTATGCACATACCTAAATACAGAGGTTCACACTGTAGGGAACTTACATTCTTGCAGGAGCAGACCCATCTGCATACATGCTCACCAACATGGACAGGAGTCCATGACCTTGCCCAGAATTTAGCCACCACATAGCAACCTGAACACTAACCATAATTTTAATTTAGCAGACACTTGGTATTATGACTTCACTTTGTTAGACTGGATTCTGCTATTCATAGACAGGATGATATTTCACTCAGTTTTCACAGTGCGCACAAGAAATTAAATACAGTGTATTAATGAATAGCACTGGGTGAAACTTAGTTTCTGGAGAAAATGGAAATGTTTATGAACAATGGCTGCACTGTGAAGAGCTAGTTTAATCAGGTTTCTCAAATCTGGCATAATTTTGTCAACATTGCACACATCTCCCAATGAGGGCCCTGTTTTGTTTTGGAAAAGGGGATAGCAAATGTGTGGAGGAATGCGGGACTCCATATGTGTGATAGTTCACTATGTCCGGTAGTCCATGAGGTTCAAACCTAACCAGGGAACACAGTAGACTTGAATTATGCACTTGCACATGGGAGAAAGAGAAGTAAGAAAAGCACTTTGGAATCCTCCAAGTAGTAAGCAGTGAGTGCGAACAGCGTTATTTTGTTTTACTAGGAAATTGCCCATTTCCAGATTTATTAATTAGTCCTGTCTAAAGACTATACTGTATTGGTCAAACTCTGTTAATTGCACTACATCTGTGTTTCCTACTGAAATCAATGGGAGATATGTTCTCACGTCTCAGAACAGAATTTGGTCCTGTGTATTTCCTCCTTCTCTCTTTCTCTCTCCCCATTTTCCCCCAAGAGACAAGGTGGGTGAGGTAATATCTTTTTATTGGACCAACTTCTGTTGCTGAGAGGGACAAGCTTTCAAGCTTACACAGAGCTCCTGTTCAGGTCTGGGAAATGTATTCATAGTGTCATAGCCAAATACAAGGTCAAACAGATTGCTTAGCGCAAATAGTTAAGACACATTTCAAAGGACCATTCAAGGTTTCTTTCCTCCCTTCTTTAAGATTTTCTGTTTTCTAGATAACAAATATAGCAATATCTCAGGTATATCTAAAGGCGTCTACTGTTCAGTATATTATGAACATGATATTGTACTTGAATTCTATATACCTTTGGGGCATTATATTTTACTTGATCAAAAAGAAACAAATCCTAGCTTCTTCTGCCATAGGACACTACATGACATCTAGAAAAATAAATTAGTTAAAACTAATCAGATTGTTATTCCTGCGTTTTTATACACAGTTTTATTCAAAAGATGATAATAAAGCTCAGTCTTCAAATCTCTCTGCAGTCCCAAAACTCTCTTTAGTACAATTAGGGACAAATGGACCATCAATGCTGCAAGAGAAAGTCAGTTCTCTTAATGCCTTTTCATACACAAGCAGGTTTCACCAACTGGCCCCACTAATCTCATCACATCCACAGCAGGTAGAAGTACATGACATGAACACCCACTTTATCTAAGCATCCACACTGCTTTTTTCCCCAATTTGAGCTGAAAAGGAGATATTTAATATACAGACAATTAAGCACATTAATGGAGACTTCAATAAGAATAGGCTTGGCTCTTTTTTTTAATCCTTTCTGTAAGCAGGAAAAGTCACACATGAATCTTGATAGATATGTGCAAAACATCATATTATTTGTGTGATACTTAACACTAACCTGATACTTTGGAATCATGATCATGTACTACTTTTATTTAATAAAACTCTAATACTTAGATAAAACTATTGGGTTATGCTTGGCTATAGCTCCTCTATCCTTGAACTTAAAAGAAACATTGAAATTTTGCTCAATATTTAGGATTATGGGATAGGCTAGAAAGGAGCTCACTGGAAATCATAAATAATAGAATTGTAGAACTGGAAGGGACCCCAATAGGTCATCTAGTCCAGTTCCCTGCACCCAAGGCAGGACTACATAATAACTAAACCATTCCTGCCAGGTGTTTGTCTAACCTATTATTAAAAAACCTCCAATGACAGAGATTCCACAACCTCCCTATGCTATTTATTCCAGTGCTTAACTACCCTGACTGTTAGGAAGTTTTTCTTAATTGCCAACCTAAACTGCTCTTGCTCAGATTAAGCCCACTGCTTCTTCTCCTATCCTCAGGGGTTAAGGAGAACAATTTTTCACCCTCCTCTTTGTAACAACCTTTTATGTACTTGAAAACTGTTATTGTGTCCCCTCTCAGTCTTCTCTTCTCTACACTAAACAAACTCATTTTTTCCAATCTTTCCTTGTAGGTCATGTTTTCTAGATCTTTAATAATTTTTGTTGCTCGTCGGAACTTTCTCCAATTTGTCCACGTCTTTCCTGAAATGTGGTGCCCAGAATTGGACACAATACTCCAGTAGAGGCAAAGTAGAGTGGAAGAATTATTTCTCATGTCTTGCTTACAACACTCCTGCTAATACATCCCAGAATGATGTTTGCTCTTTTTGCAAAAGTGTTATGCTGTTGACTCAAATTTAGCTTGTGATCCACAAGTCCCCTTTCTGCAGTACTCCTTCCTAGGCAGTCATTTCCCATTTTGAATGGATGCAACTGTTTGTTCCTTCCTAAGTGGAGTACTTTGCATTTGTCCTTATTGAATTTCATCCTGTTTACTTCAGACCATTTCTCCAGTTTGTCCAGATCAGTTTGAATTTTAATCCTACCCTCCAAAGCACTTGCAACTTCTCTCAGCTTGGTATTATCTGCAAACTTTATAAGTGTACTCTCTATGCCATCATCTAAATCAGTGCTTCTCAAAGTTGGGCCACCGCTTGTTCAGGGAAAGCCCCTGGTGGTCCGGGCTGGTTTGTTTACCTGCCGCATATGCAGATTTGGCCAATTGCGGCTCCCACTGGTTTGCTGCTCCAGGCCAATGGGGGCTGCAGAAGGGCGGCCTGTGCCGCTTCCCGCAGCCCCCATTAGCCTGGGACGCTGAACCGCGGCCAGTGGGAGCCGCGATCATCCCAACCTGTGGACGCGGCAGGTAAACAAAGTGGCCCAGACCACCAGGAGCTTTCCCTGAACAAGCGGCGGACCGGCTTTGAGATGCACTGATCTAAATCATTAATGAACATATTGAACAGAACTGGACCCAGAACTGATCCCTGCGGGCTGGAGTGCCCTTCCAGTTTGACTGTGAACCACTGATAACTACTCTCTGGGAATGGTTTTCCAACCAGTTATGCACCCACCTTATAGGAGCTCCATCTAGGAGGTCCCTATGTTTCCTTGATATTTAAAACTAAATATTCCAGTGGGAACAGTGGGCCAGATTGACTGACTGGCCTGCTGCAGCTGCTTTGCTTTGCCTAATTGGTGGATTAAACTGGCTTTATGGTTGCTTTGCCTATAGGCGCTGAGTCTCTAAACTGCTCCCCCCGGCTCCACCCAGACCCTGCCTCCACTCCACCCCTGCCCTCAAAGCCCCACCCCATCCTGCTACTTCCCACCCCCGCTCCTCCCCGGCCCCACCTCTTCCCAACCCCAACCCACCCCTTCCTGTTCCGTCCCCTCCCTCGAGCATGCTGTACCCTCGCTCCTCCCCCCGCCCCCTCCCAGCGCCTCCTGACACTGCGAAACAGATGATTCGTGGCAGGTGGTAGACGGTGAGGATGGGGAGGCGCTGATCGGTGGGGCTGCCGGAAGGCAGAAGGCGTTGGGGGGAGGGGGAGGTTCTGGTAGGGGGGCTGCCAGTGGGTGCTCAGCACCCACCATTTTTTTCCCATGGATGCTCCAGCCCCAGAGCCCCCATGGAGTTGGTGCCTGTGGCTTTGCCTCACTGAAATGAAACTAAGGAACTAGAGCAAATTGGTAATAAATGTTCTTCTGCAGTGCCTGCAAGCTGGACATTGAAGCATTGTGCTGGTACATGAGATCCTGAAAGTGAAATTGACTATGAAAACAGTGCAATTTACTAGTCTGTTTTCATTGTCTAAACTGAGAGGCGGGCAAAAGGTCACCAAAGTGTAACAGTGATAAATACATCAGATTTTTAAAAATTATTTCAATTTTAATAAAGTAAAGGGGTTATTACTTAAAAGACATGATTATGATGAATCATTACAATAAATGAAGCTAACAGTAACCTATGAAATCTAAATTTCTCTGCAAGGTGCCTGAGCAAACCTCAAGGGATGTTTGGCATCAGGTGCCTTGCAATGTGCAGACAGTGATTCACAAATTGTGGGAGACCACTGTCTCAGCAGGGTCTTTTTGTCCTACTTAATCAACTTCTTAAGGATGTGACACAAATCCTGAGCTTAGTTGATATTGCTCTTACAAACAGTGAAATGTTCATGAAAGCACCAGGGAGATCCTCTTCTAACCACACTGATGCAATCATATGCTTGAATGCAATTAGCCACATGGTGCCAGTTTCCATTATAATCCAAAGAAGCTGACCTTTGAAATTAAGAACATACCTGTGGTGCAAAACAGAATTAACTACCTACTAGGCAAATATGTGTACAAGCAAAATGGGAAATATCAGTTGTCTGTATCGTAGGTATCCAAATAAATTCCTATAATAAAATGTAGATTTTGAAAACATTTCACTTTTCTTTTTGTCTCCACGATCAGAGAGGAGTAATATTGATATCTCTGATTTTGCCATGATTTACTCTAGTTTAAACACTATAATATGATGTATGGAGTTTGAGAGTAGTACTAATGTAGCAGTAGAAGGGCAGGGTACTTTGTTAAAATAAATCCTTGCAACAGAAAAAGTAAAACTACAGCACAAGAAGGGGAGAAAGTAAGACCTTCATACAGGAAGTCATTTGGAAGTCAGACTGTTTGATTGTCATAATCATTATGGAAAGATAAAATACTTTGTGGTAAATACAGGTTACTATGGCCAATTTAGTATGCTATGGGTAAAATTCTGGCCCATTAGAGTCAATAGCAAAACTCCCATTGACTTGAATAGAGTCAGGATTTCACCCTATATTTTGTTTTGCAGAAGTCTGGCTTTACTATGCATCTTAAGCTTGGACAGTTACTCAATGTCCTTTTAAATTAAGTCTATTAGACTATCCAGAAAATTGTTAGGAGTACAGATGGAGGTGTACCTATAAGATCCATCCCAGACATCTCCCCTGTTCCTATGACATAAACCAAAACTCATTTTGTTTCAGATGAAGTACTTCTATTACGCATTCTGTTGAAGAGACTGATTTCTGCACATCAATAGTACAATGCTATTCTTCACTATTTCTTCGTGAATGCCAATGAATTGTGTATCTTTCTTATGAGTATATTTACTAATTTTTGGAGGTGGTCACATAACATGGATGAATCTAATATCAGACAGATCTGTGCTCAGCAACCCTTAACTCAGGTTGAGTACTAATTAACTTCACAGGGATTGTTTGTGTAAGCAAGTGATAGTCAAGTTTGCTTTAAATGTTGTGGAATCTGGTCTTTCCTAAGGAGAAAACCAAGCACTAAAGTAATTTGTTCACTTTTATGACATTGCATTTTGTCAATAGTTTTTACCAGCAATAAATAAAACTAAAGCAAAAGAGTAAAAGTTCAGCATTCCTATAAGGCATAAAACTGTATCGAATAAGGGGTCAACAATAATACTGGCCATAATCTATGCTGCTGAAGAATTTAGGACAATCTATATTGCTATAAAAATATCACATAGCAACAGTGTCAAAATTCCCATACAGATTTATTTGGGTAGATTTCCAACTCCAGGTTTTCTGTTCCAGCTGGAGATAGAAGAAAAAGATGCTAAATCTTATCAACCTGGTTTTCTTTCTTTAAATATGTAACTCCCAAAATATGTCTACTTATATATGGAACAAGAGGTATCACTATATAGAGAGAAAGATGTAAATATGTGTAGACAGATGATGATGACAATACCAGGCTCTTATATACTGCTTTTCATTGGTATATCAGTAGATAGTGATATATATTTTTCCTAATTAAGGTGACTGCTTTCTAAGTATTGTAAGGATCTGTCTATCTATTGGAATGAGTTCAATAATATTACCAAATAGATTCTTTCACTTTTCCCCCATCTGTTTTCAATCAAAATTTGTGAAGACATCTTGTCTACTATTTGACCATTTATGGATCTGGTCAATCAATATTCATCAAATAATTCATTCAAGTTATTTTCCCATCAATCAGCGAATAATTTATTCACATCTTTATTTCTCTCTGTAGACCAGGTCTCTGTGCTGAGAAATCGCATGCCCTGGACAAATGTCTGTATATAAGGAGATTTATATTATTGATATTTTTCTTACATTGAAGATTGATCCTTTTGGGGTTCTAATAATTTTGTGATGGGTCCTTCATTTATGCCTGCTAAGGTGCCAAGCCTAGCCCCTGTTTTAAGTGAAGAATGGAGGAATAGAATGTTTGCTGGACTTAGAACAATCCATCATTTATAACTGCTGGATTTGCTGGCTTAGCCTCCCTACTGACACAATTGTGTCATTGAGGGCAGGTCTACACTACAGCCAGGATCGATGCTCTGAGATCAATCCACCAGCAATTGATTGAGCAGGTCTAGTGAAGACCCGCCAAATCGACAGCAGATCGCTCTCTGGTTGATCCCTGTACTCTACCCCTGACGAGAAGAGTAAGTTATGTCGACAGGAGAGTTATTCATGTAGCTGGAGTTGCGTAGCATAGGTTGACTTACCGTGGTACTGTAGACATAGCCTAACACACAGCCCTAAATCTGGGGAGTGGTGTGGAGTCACATCACCTAGGAGGAGTGGAAGCAGGAATTCTGTCTTCCAGAGTCAGAGCTCCCACTGTACAGGGAGAGCACAGTTATACTTCTTCAAGGGGTGCAGCATACTCTCCTCTGCATGTCCACCATCTCCTTACCCTCTCTGAGGTGTATTGCACTCATTGGGAGTAGTCCCTAAACTACGGGAAGCACAGAGACTGCAACTGTAACTATCTGTTGCACAGAAGTGCAAGAATGGGATGTCATTGTGCCTTACCCCCTCTCCCTCCCTGTGTAGCCATAGAGAAGCAAGGCTCCAGATGGCTTTTGGTGAACTTCATATCCTTTTGCTTTTTAAAATGATGTCATTTGACTTGATTCAGTTCATCTCTGCAGTAGGCTCCAGGTTCCCATTGCATCTCCAGGATTATTTATCTTGATATATTTACAGTATTTAAAAAGAGAGACGAGCTACATGGTGGCTTAGTTCAGTTATGATATTTATTTTCCTGTGCACGGACAGTGATAATTCATGAGTGGCACGGAGTGACTTATTAGGTCTTTCTTCACTAGAGAAGAAAAAGGCCATAAAATAATTCAGTCCATCATGTGCTTTATGATTATAGCTATATTGTGCAATGCACATTTCTCTATCCAGTTTACTAAGAATATATTGGCAGTATAGCTGGACCTTTCAAACTGTGCCCATTGCCATAAATTGGGTGCAGCCATGGATTCCAACACTGTTTGGAATTTAAAAGCCACAAGATTTTAATAGGTTTCAGAGTAGCAGCCGTGTTAGTCTGTATCCGCAAAAAGAACAGGAGTACTTGTGGCACCTTAGAGACTACTTAGCATAAGCTCTAATAAATTTGTTAGTCTCTAAGGTGCCACAAGTACTCCTGTTCTTTTTGAAGATTTTAATAGTTCTTAGTACTGTGACTGGACTGGAAGTTGTTTATTGCCCTGATGTGACCCTTGCACATGCAGATGAGTTAGATGGTATAAGGCTTCTCCTTGCTCCCAGGTATCCACATTGCTGGTATCAGTGCTTGGGGAATGTACAAAATGTACATGTTCATGGAAGCTACTACTCCCTCTCCCACAGGAGTGATAGGGAGTTGTTATTAGAGCTGGGGACAAGACAGAGCCTTGACTTTCCCCCCTCTTTGATGGGCTGTATAGACCTTGCACTGGAACTGAAGGGGTTAAAGAGCAACTCTGGGCTCAAGCTACCCCACCTAGCTACATCTGCAGAGCATGCTTCAGTTGGGGCTAGAGCTTAAATGGGAGCCAGACAAGCCAGGTAGAAGCACCTGCTCTCAGATCTTCTGAAGAATTACACAGCAGAAACCTTCTCCGGCAAAGGAAGACGCATGCCTAATGAGCCCAGCTCGGCTGAAGGTGCAACTGGTATCTTTTCTCTTGCAACTTTGCAACAGACTGCCAGACACAGTCAAGAGAGTGAGTAGTAGGAAGTGACCCAGGAAGGCAGCCTTAAAGTACTCCTGGATGCTGGATAACCCTTGCAGGGCCTGAGCTGGATCTTGCTGGAGTGGGAGGGCCCAGGCTCCCCCACCTACCCTCTATCTCATCAAGAATGGCATGAAAACCCTCTCCTAGACTTGCCACAGAAAAATGAGAAGGAAGGAGGTACATGGCCCCCTCATCCTCTTCCCAGTCAGTCAAGGTGACTAACTAGCTGTGGAAGGCAGAAGGCAAGGGATGTAGCCATGCGATACAATTTTACTTTGAATGCTGCATTAGAGCTGGGGAGAAAATGGTTTTTCATCCCAGAAATATTTTTGAGAGCTTGAATTTTTTTTTCGATCTTGAATAGGGACAAAAAGTAAAACAACAAAAACAAAAAACCCTTCTAAATAGGGCTGTTAAAAAAATTAATTGTGGTTAATAGCATGATTAAAAAAATTAATCGTGATTAATTGCACTGTTAAACAATAATAGAATACCATTTATTTAAGTATTTTTGGATGTTTTCTACATTTTCAAATATATTGATTTCAATTACAACACAGAATACAAAGTGTACAGTGCTCACTTTATATTTATTTTTATTACAAATATTTGCACTGTAAAAAACAAAAGAAATAGTATTTTTCAATTCACCTAATACAAGTACTGTAGTGCAATCTCTTTATCATGAAAGTTGAACTTACAAATGTAGAATGATGTACAAAAAATAACTGCATTCAAAAATAAAACAATGTAAAACTTTAGAACCTACAAGTCCACTCAGTCTTACTTCAATCAATCGCTCAGACAAACAAGTTTGGTTACAATTTGCAGGAGATAATGCTGCCCACGTCCTGTTTACAATGTCACCTGAAAGCAAGAACAGGTATTCTCATGGCACTGTTGTAGCTGGCATTGCAAGATATTTATATGCCAGATGCGCTAAAGATTCATGTGTCCCTTCATGCTTCAATCACCATTCCAGAAGACATGCATCCATGCTGATGATGGGTTCTGTTCGATAACGATCCAAAGCAGAGCGGATCAATGCATGTTCATTTTTTATCATCTGACTCAGATGCCACCAGTAGAAGGTTGATTTTCTTTTGTGGTGGTTCGGAGTCTGAAGTTTCTGCATCGGAATGTTGCTCTTTTAAGACATGTGAAAACATGCTCCACACCTCATTCCTCTCAGATTTTGGAAGGCACTTCAGATTCTTAAACCTTGGGTCAAGTGCTGTAGCTATCTTTAGAAATCTCATATTGGTACCTTCTTTGCGTTTTCTCAAATCTGCTGTGAAAGTATTCTTAAAATGAACATGTGCTGGGTCATCATTTGAGACTGCTATAACATGAAATATAGGCAGAATGTAGGTAAAATAGAACAGAAGACATACAATTCTCCCCCAAGGAGTTCAGTCACAAATTTAATTAACAAATTGTTTTTAAACGAGCATCATCAGCATGGCAGCATGTCCTCTGGAATGGTGGCCGAAGCATGAAGGGACATATGAACATTTAACATATCTGGCATGTAAATACCTTGCAACGCTGGCTACAAAAGTGCCATGTGAACGCCTGTTCTCACTTTCAGGTGACCTTGTAAATAAGAAGCAGTCAGCAGTATCGCCTCTAAATGTAAACAAACTTGTTCGTCTTAGCAATTGGCTGAACAAGAAGTAGGACTGAGTGGATTTGTAGGCTCTAAACTTTTACATTGTTTTGTTTTTGAGTGCAGTTATGTAACAAAAAAATCTACATTTGTAAGTTACACTTTCACGATAAAGAGATTGCACTAAAGTACTTGTATGAGGTGAATTTAAAATACTCTTTCTTTTGTTTATCATTTTTACAGTGCAAATATTTGGAATAAAAAATAATAATATAAAGTGAGCACTGTACACTGTGTATTCTGTGTTGTAATAGAAATCAATATATCTGAAAATGTAGAAAAACATCCAAAAATATGTAATACATTCCAATTGTTATTTTATTACTTAACAGTGCAATTAATCGCGATTAATTTTTTTAATCACAGTAATTTTTTTAAATTAATCACGTGAGTCAACTGCGATTAATCGACAGCCCTACTTCTAAACCATTATTTTTCCATTTTGGGTCAGTCAAAACAGTACATTTTGATCATTTTGAAATGTTTTGTTTCAATTTTGACCTTTTTTCTTTAATTTTTTTTTTCAGTCTAATAAGCTTCAATTAAATAAAAAGTCATTTGTGCACTGGAAAACTTTCAGTTTTCATTTCACAAATGTTGAAACAAAATATTTTGACAACTTCAAAATTTTTCTTGACTTTTTTTGAGTTGGGAAATCTGTCAAACCTGACACTGTTTCACAAACAGTTTCAGTTTCAACAAATCAGCATTTTTCAACAAAAATATTATTTGTCAAAAAATTCCTGACCAACTCTACTTTGCATTGCCCAAAGGTGGGCCAGGGGCTCCATGGCAAACTGAGTCATGTATAAACCTTGTAATCAGACATTTAAAAATGATATACCTAACTCTGAGAGACTCATATTTCTTAACTCTTCTAGGAGGCTGTGTTTGTCTCTTTGATTTTCTTAGAGAGTGTCCTGCAAGTTTCTGAACCATTTGAAACATTTTTTAGGAGTTCCTGAGTGAACAATTTTCTGGTACAATCTCTGACTCACTTCCTGGAGGCCAGGAACTTGTGGTGTTTCCAAAATCTGGCATCCTCTTGAATTTCTTGTCAATGTTCACTAAGATAGACATTTATTTAGTCTATAAGGTGCCACAGGACTCTTTGTCGATTTATACTCAGACTTGTCCTTTGTGTTACCCATAATGATCACATGACACTTTTTTGTGCATTCTGTGGTACATTTTGTGGGCTTCCTATTGATGGCAACTGTGATGGGGTCTATACCCCACAGTGGCGCTAACAGGGTTAACTGGAGCTACAGAGCTCAGTCAAGGCACCTGGAGGGTGGTCCAGGCCCAAGTGAGGACAAGTTCCAGGTGGGGTAGGAGCTGGGTGGTGATCATAAAGGAAAGAAGCTCAGGTGAGAAGGAGGCTGCAGGTGGAGGGGGAAAGAACTCTGGGGTCCCTCTCTGGTTGCTAGAATTTGGAGGAAAGGCTTAGAGAAAGGCAGATGTAGAGTAAGCCCAAGGAGGAACTGTGGGAAAGGGCCTGAAGGAAGACCAAGTTGGGAAGGAGTCCAGGGAGGCAGTAAGGAGTCTGAGGGAGCAGACCACAGCTGCTTGCCACAAGGTCCCTGGGCAGGAACCTACAGGACAGTGGAGGCCTAGGTTCCCCTACGAGTCCACCAGAAAATGTGTTGTGGAGACTCCCTGACACAAGGGGGAGAAGGACTTGTGACAATGGCAGGTCCCAACACCCCAAGGGGAGAACAGAAGGTTTAACCTCCCCAAATAAGCAGTTAAATCAACTGATTGTATACAGCGTTAGTGCCAGGGTGAGACCTTATATTTGTGGGCTGACTACTTGTGTCAGGGATCTGAACCATAGCCACACACCACGAAGGCATCTCAAAGTTACAGGGCAGGTGGTGACAGGACCACTCACCGGTCTGAGTGGTCCCCAAAACATCACAGTGGTGTAATGGTACAGCATAATCTTGAAAAATACCATGCTTTTTGTACAACTTAGTATTACAAAAAGGCATGTGATAGAGCTTTTGAAATTGGTGATTTGGTTCTGGTATCAGTCTGGAGAAGAGAAGACTGGGAGGGGACATGATAACAGTTTTCAAGTACATAATAGGTTGTTACAAGGAGGAGGGAGAAAAAAATGTTCTCCTTAACCTCTAGGATAGGACAAGAAGCAATAAGTTTAAATTGCAGCTTTCTAACTGTCAAGGTGGTTAAGCACTGTAATAACTTGCCCAGGGAGGTTGTGGAATCTCCATCACTGGAGGTTTCTAAGAGCAGATTAGACAAACACCTGTCAGGGATGGTCTAGGTAATCCTCAGTCCTGCCATGAGTGCAGGGGACTGGACTAGATGACCTCTCGAAGGCCCTTCCAGTCCCCCAGATTGAAAGCTTACAGTTACAGGGCAGGTGGTGACAGGACTCTTTACTGGTCTGGGTGATCCCCAAAATGGCACAGGATTATTGAGCTCGAAGCAGGGTCTTCAGGGAGACAGATCTGGGAGGTGTCACTCTGCACAAGAGGAGGAGGACAACCCTGCGGGCCCAGGAAGGGATGAAGTATCTGCAGAGGAGTGAGCTCGGGTAGGGATATAGAATTCTGTGTATTGAGTTTAGTGTATTGGATTCTCTGTTTACCCTGGAAGGGGTGGGACTAAACATGACCTGACTGGAGGGCCAAATCACGAGAAGAGGCAGACCACTGCAGTTGCAGGAGCAATTGTTGGTATGAAGCACTAGAGGAAAGAGCTTCTATGTCACACCTAGCCACGGGGGTATGCATTAGCTGTGAGCTGACTTTTCAGCAGCACCTATAATCCAGGTTTCACTGCCTCAATTACAGTATATGTTATCAACTGTGCTTTAGTTACCTTTTTAAGGGTTTGATCCCAAGTCCATTGAAGTCAATGGAAAGACTCCTGCTGACTTCAAAGAGCTTTGGACAAGGCCCTTAAATAATCCTCTGTTTCAGTGTTGCAGTAACAGAATAGAACATATTTCTTTGCTATAGAATGTTCACTTGTTGCTCTCTGCAGCAGTTGTCTAGACAAATAATATGCAAGGCTATTGTCTTTGCCAGGCTTGTGTACTGTCTGAGGATCACAGTCTTGTTAGTCCCATCTTTGTATTCTTGTCGGCTACTTTATCTTTGGGTTTCCAAACAGTGTAATCAAAGCTTTGTGACCTGTAACTGTTTGGAAATGAGCTTCATAAAGGTAAACATAAAAGTGTTCATTGCATCCACAGCCAGTGCTGCTTTATCTATGTGAAAGAATTTCTGCTCCCCATCTCGGTTAAACTGACTGGCATATTAAATAACGTTCTGCTCACCACTACTTTCCTGTCTTAAAATTGCTCCTAGCATTGCTGGGCTGGCATCTACAACAATTACTAGTCGTGTTCTTGGGACAAAGTAGGATATTTTCTTGTGTTCACTGCACTAAAATAATTCCACCAAGAAGTGTTTTATTCAGTCTAACATCTCAAAATCGCACAGAGGCAGCTCTTAAAGGCACAGGGCAAGATTCTCAGCTGGTACAAATTGGCATAGCAGTGTTGAAGTCAATGAGGCTTCACATCAACAGAGGTTCTGGCACATGGTTCACCAGTGGTAAAGCACAGCTGAAGCAATTTCTGCCAAAAAAGAAGTACATTCAGGTGTGAGTTGGTGACAGAAGAACCACACTTTCTAAGGCAGTGTTTAGGGAAAGCCCCTGGCGGGCCAGGCCGGTTTGTTTACCTGCCCCATCCACAGGTCCGGCTGATCACGGCTCCCACTGGCCGCGGTTCGCTGCTGCAGGCCAATGGGAGCTGCTGGAAGCGGCGGCCAGTATGTCCCTTGGCCCGCGCCACTTCCAGCAGCCCCCATTGGCCCAGAGTAGCGAACCGCGGCCAGTGGGAGCCGTGATCGGCCAGACCTGCGGACGCCGCAGGTAAACAAACCGGCCCGGCCCGCTAGGGGCTTTCCCTATACAAGCGGCGACCCCAGTTTGAGAAACACTGTTCTAAGGGAACAACTGCATGATTCTTATTTCTTTGATTAGATGGCAGCTTTTCTGAGACTGACATTCTGCCACACTAAAAATAGTCAAATACAAAAACTGAAATAGTTCATCTTCTTGGCTTCTTAAGCTAATTACATTTGTCAGCTTGCAGCAGCAGAAATATGTATTAACTAAATGGTATATGGGAGAGGAGGATGTGAAAATTCAGAATGAAAATAAAACTTGACAATACCTTTTTCTTCAAATAGGGTTGTTGAAAATCTCTAGTGCAGGGGTGGCCAACCTGAGCCTGAGAAGGAGCCAGAATTTACCAGTGTACATTGCCAAAGAGCCACAGTAATACATCAGCAGCCCCCACCTCCACTCCCTCCTTCCCGCTCCCAGCACCTCCCGCCCACCGGCAGCCCCGCTGATCAGCATCTGCCCCTCCCTCCCCACACCTCCTACTCAGCTGTTTCATGGTGTGCAGGAGGCTCTGAGGGGGAGGAACAAGGGCATAGCAGGCTACGGGGAGGGGGCAGGAAGGGGTGGAGTGGGGGGAGGGCCTGTGGCAGAGCTAGGGATTGAGCAGTGAGCACCCCCTGGCACATTGGAAAGTTGGCACCTGTAGCTCCAGCCCTGGAGTCAGTGCCTATACAAGGAGCCGCATATTAACTTCTGAAAAGCTGTATGTGGCTCCGGAGCCACAGGTTGGCCACCCCGATGTAGCATAATGTTTTTGTATACTGACTCATACTTGTCCTGCCCAATGTCTCTATAGAATGTATGAAATTCATTCCTGTACAGAGAGCAGGCACAAAGTGGGACATGGGACATAATGGTCCTTGTTCTGGAGTGCTGCATAGTGGTGAACTTCACCCAATGTACATACGAAACCAAACATACTGCAAGTGCTGTATGCATCAGACTGGGTCCTGTTACTCTTGACAAGAAGAGTAAAGGAAACAAGTCAAAGCATGAAGCAACTGAAATTCTTACTTTCTGCCTGCAAAAGATCTTGAGAAGCAATGACTAGAAAGACAAGGGCTTCAAGGTAAAGCAAGACTCCACATGGTTCTTCAAATTTGCAGGTGATTCTTTTGCTGAAGTTTCCTGAAGACAATTATTTGAAAGTTGAATGTGAAAAGTCAGGACTTGTGAACTCAGAATGAACATCCAAATAACCCAAATTGTGCCTAATGCAAATATATAAGGGCGGGGTGTGTGTGTGTGTGTGTGTGTGTGTGTGTGTGTGTGTGTAGGGCCAGAAGCTGTTAATTCAAACTGTGTCTGCTTGTAAGACTGATGTATGCAATTCCAAGTAAGAGAGCAGTAGGCCAGACCCTCAGCTCCTGAAAACTGGCTTGTCTGCACATCAATCAGTGGAACCACAGCAACTGATTCCAACTGAGGCGCTGGCCCCACATAGCCATTTTTCTATGGAAAGTTTACATTCCTTTATGTTTGTAACCTCTAATGTATAAATAAAAACACTGTACATCTACATACCAAAAAAACAAAACCCAAACAACCCTGAGGCAATGAGTCTCAGAATCCAGGTCAACTGACTTGGGCTTGTGGGGCTCGTGCTCTGGGGCAAAAAAATAGCAGTGTGGACATTCCTACTTGGGCTGGAGCCTGTGTTCTGAAACTTGGCAAGGGGGATGGAGTCTCGGAGCCTGCATTCCAGCCCAGTCGGAAGGTCTACACTTCTATTTTTAGCTCTATAGCATGAGCCCAAGGCAGTTGACAAAGGCTCTGAGACTTGCTGCTGCGGGTGTTTCTGGAGTGTAGCTGAACCTAACAGCAGCTTTTCTCCTGAGGGATCCTAAAGCACATTACAAGCTTTCTAGAGTCAAAGTGCTCATTTGACTTCCCTCAATGCGGGGTGAAATTCATCCTGCACAGAGATGCATAACAAGGGGTAGGCATCATCTATTTTGAGGGCTTCAGAGGGTCTTCAGAAGCACCTGGGCCTTGTGCTGGCCTCCTACACTGAGGTGAAGCTTGTCCCAAATATTTAACTTTTATTTTCACACAGGGAGGAAAAAAGATTCCAAGGAGTTTAGAGATTAAAAACCAGAACCTCACTAGCATCTCTCTCTAGCAAATCTCTCCTCAAATCAATTCATTAAATACAGATTGCCTCTGATTTTAATAACAGGCAATTCCCTTTATTTGAATGGGCTAATGATAAATTATTTTCATCACTGGGCATCCACTTATCCCTTTTAAATAACACATCCCTCTGTTGGTGCTAAGATTCTTGTACTCACTAACCTGGTCTCCTGAGGGTTTACCTCAGTGCATCACTGATTATGAACAGGATATAAAGACAAAATGTAACTTAAGCTTCTGTAAAACTGAGAGTAAAGCTTTAATATCTCCTACACTGGAACATTTGTTTTCTTTTTAGAAACATATTAAAAGGCAATAAACAGACTTTAATAATAAAACTGGAAACTGTGAAAAAGGAAAGATAATTCTCTTACATATCATAAAACGTACAATCTAATAAAGCTACACATTTCCCAGGCACCTGGGGATTGAGATAATATAAAAGTAAACAGAACATTTCCAAATAAATATTAATCATATCTAGTCCAGGGAGAAGACATCTGGTTAGTTTTAGTAAGAGCATGATTGGTTAGTTTAGTCTTCAAACTGAGTATGCTGTTTTGACTACTAAGTCAAGATTGGGGTCTCTTATGTCATCCTCTACCAGTGAAGATGGGTTTAAATTTACCTTCCCCTAAACAAAGCATGAGGACCACATACCTGTGGTTTAAAGATGGGAAGATACAAGTATATGATATGTTGTCCAACTATATATAAGCTAGCCATCAACTAGAGCAAAGTGATAAAGAAATACTATTGTTATTAATAGGGCTGGCTGAAACACTTCAAATGAAACCTTTTTCTACTAGAAAATGGAGTTTTGTCAAATACAAAATTTTCCACTTAATTTGAGTGGAATTTTTCATCAGGAAATTTGAAATATGTTTAGTTTGGACTGATCTGGAATAAACGATTTCATTTTGATTTTCCAACCAGCATTAAATATTTAATCTCAGCCTCTTCCTGAGCTGCTGTAGTGTCACAAGGGAGTTATAGTTCTGGGCCCCTCATGGCCCCCTTGCCCCTGGTGAGACCTGCTCACCCCGCTGGACTATACTTCCTATGATGCACTGCGGTTTCTCCTTGTGGCCAACCTGCTGCAGTCCCAGGGCTCTTGACAATGGCTAGCTTGCTGGTGTGCTGAGACCACAGCCTATTATGCCGACCAATATTGTCTCACTGTTTCCTTTTTCTCACTCCCCTGTCGGTCTGTCTCCCAGCTTCATAATGTATAAGTAACACCAATGTGGACTCACTTGCTTCTTTGGCAGAGTGCTGTATTCAGGTCCGGGGCCTGGTCTACACTACAAAGTTAGATCAATGTAAGCTGTCTTGTGTCAACCTAATTGTGCATGTGTCTATGCTTAAATCTGTCACCCACTGATGTAAGCACCCCAGCACCAGCTCCTTGAGCAGCGTTGATCCAAGGTTGATGCACTGAGGTAGAGGTAGCACAAGTGTAGACAATGTGTTAACTATTTTGACCCTAGCTGTTCTCCAGCAGCTGTTCCACAATGCCTGAAACTGACCACTCTGGTCACAATTGTTAACTCCACTGCCCAGGGGTCACAGAGACTGGAATGCCTCCCTCTGCTCTAAAGTGCTGCAACTTTTTGAAATGCCTGGTCCTGATTATCCAGCTTGGCGAGCACACCTAGCACCTCTCCATTGTTGTGTGCAACTGCCCAGCTAACTATGCTGTCTCCATGCGCAAGATGCACTCTGGTTTGGTGTAAACAGGAGACATTAGATCTCCGGGGCCCATGGGGAGAAGAGGTTGCACAAACACAACTACAGGCCAGCCATAGAAAGGACAACATCTATGAGCAGATTGCTGCCACAGGAAAACAAAGGAACTGTGGCAGGCAAACCAGAAGGTCAGTGAGGCCAACAGTTGATCCTGTGCTGAGCTGCAGATCTGCGGCTTTTACAAAGAGCTGCATACCATACTTGGCAGAGACCCCACCACCATCATCAATACTTCTGAGAAGCCTGAGCCACAGGCCCCTGGCTCAAACACTGAGGAGGAGGACAGGGCACATGCAACCAGAAGGTTCAGCTATCTTGCAAATCAGGACCTGTTTGAGACTCCACTGCAGTCCAGTCAGTCCTGGCAATCAAGCATGGATGAACCCGACGCAGGGGAAGGATCCTGGGTAAATGTGTAAATTTATTTCCCATTACAGTGATCGCACCCAAACATTGACTTTTCATTAATTTACTCATGCTAGACAAGATAGTGTTTCAAGAAAGAGAGGTAGAGTTGTTATCTGCTTTTCATTGCCCTGTAGAGTTAGGCAAGGTGGTGGTGGTGGTGGGGGGTAATCCAGAGCAGTTTTTTTATGTACACAGGATTTCCCTTGAATTCTTCTGAGAGACCTTGATGAAACGTTTATGGAAGTACTCTGCAATCCTCTCCCAAAGGTTTCTAGGGATGGCTGCCTTCTTTCTCCCTCTGTGGTAGCACATTTTCCTACGCCAGTCAGCAACAACTGTGGCAGGCACCATTGCAGTACACAGGCTAGCAGCATACGGGCCCGGGTGGCTTTGGGATGCCAGTAGCATCTGTGCTCTCTCAGCCTTTGTTACCCTCAGGAATGAGATATCAGCTAAAATCACAACCACTGGTGGAAATTGTGCCAGTATTTAGTCCCATTGCCCTGTACTCATAGCTCCATCCAACTAAGCAATTCCTTCCTCATTTCCCTCACCACGGGTGGGCCGTACTCACCATGACTGGAGCTGAGAGTGGCACCATGCACAAACACTCTGCAGCCACTGCTTGTGATCCCAAGCCCGCCGTACAATGCAAGCCCACCAGTCAGTGCTCATTTCTTGGGGCCAGAAGCAGTGCTCCACGATCTGTAGCTGCTCCAGCAACACCACCAACAACCTTGAATTGCTTCTCACTATGTCCCACACTAATCTGTCCTCAAGAAATCATCATGTTCCCCACTCATTCTGTTCTTCTTGCGGCTCTGCAAATGCCGGAGGACTCTGCGTCCTGTGCTTGCAATGCTTATTACAATAGTTCAGAGCTGTGCATGCTCCGTGCTTCTATCAGAGATTGTGGACAGTGAGGAGGGCTGCATGGCTTCCTAACAGTGGGGGGACCTAACCATCAGCATCTGAACAGTGGCCCAACCCCCTCCCCATGCCACCTCTTCCCCCCGAGGCTCCGCCATCACACAGCCCCTTCCCCTGAGGTCACGCCCTCATGCTGCCTCTTCCCCCCCACGACTCCGCCCCTCCACCCTGTTGCTCATTCCTATGGCTGGTAAAAAGTGGAGGAGCCATGGCCACCTGGCCCACCCTGCTGTTCCGGTGCTCGTGCTGCATGGCTTTGTGGGATTTTTTATAAAGCCCCCAAAATTATGGGATAAAGTCAGAGATGACATAGTGGGATGGAGACAGTTGCACACTAGGAAGTTGACCAGTGACCTCTGCGTGACTTGTTTCAGCCTCACCATGCATCACCAAAACTTCCCAAAAGAGTGCTGGACGGTGGTGAGCTGCTCAGTGCATTGATACAAGCACTCCTGGTGAGTATGCGAACTGCCGACACAAGGAGCCAAGTTTGCATGCACACAACTGATATACTAACTGACGTGGCTTTATGCCAATGTAACTTGCATCTACCAACGTTTGTAGTGAAGACATGGCCTGAGGGAGGCTAAGGAAGGCCTTGTCTAGACCAAGAAAAAGGGTGTTAGCTGATAAGTTTTAATTAGCTCCTGTTTAAAAATGTGTTAGCACCTTGGTGCAAACAGGCTTTGACTCTTTTAAAAAAATGTGTTAGCTGGTCATGGTAAACCATTGCAGGGGGGAGCCTAATGTTAATGTTGACTGGCTACAATCACATACAACTTGCCCGATCTACAATACAGTTTTAAAACATGACAGCTTTGTATTTGGAAGGTATTAGCTAACAGATGTTACCAGCCTGGTGTAGACAAGGCAGTGTGCCTTTAACATGTGATTAGTTTAACACATGTTAAAGACACACTGTCTTGTTTACACTAGGCTGTTAACACATACTATCTAACAGCTTCCAAACTCTGGTTGAGACGAGGTGTTAAGGTAAAGGGGTCTAACTGGAAACAACTAACTCAAAAACTCTCTATTTCAGTGTTTCTCAAACTGGGGCCGCTGCTTGTGCAGGGAAAGCCCCTGGCGGGCCGGGCTGATTTGTTTACTCGCCCTGTCCGCAGGTCCGGCCGATCGCGGCTCCCACTGGCCGCGGTTCGCTGCTCCAGGCCAATGGGAACTGCTGGAAGCGGCGGCCAGTACGTCCCTCGGCCCGCGCTGCTTCCAGCAGCCCCCATTGGCCTGGAGCGGCGAACCCCGGCCAGTGGGAGCTGCGATCGGCTGGACCTGCAGACAGGGCAGGTAAATAAACCAGCCCGGCCCACCAGAGGCTTTCTCTACACAAGCGGCGGCCCCAGTTTGAGAAACACTGCTGTATTTGATCCTTTGTATCTAGGAGAAAAACAGATATTGATCTATGCCCAAAAGGTGGTAAACGTGGTTAAAGAAACTGAGATTCCTGGGACTTTTCCCCACCAATCTGGATTTGTGGAATTGGGGAAACAATTTTGGTAAGTGAAAGCCACTTATAAAGTATTTTAACTGTATTGCCATACAGAAGTAATGGATTGCTGCCATACAGATTTAATTGTCACAAAAATGAGAAAGTCAGTATATGACTAAGTTTTTCTAGGTATAAAGAGATGAATGAACTAACAAAAATACATTTTTTCCCACAAAAGGCCTTAAAAAAATCAGTTTTCTTACAAGTTGCTACTAATCTTATTCACACTAATGTGGGCCTGTTGTGCTGTTATGGCAGAAATTCTGCTGCAAAGTGCAAAATGAAAACTCATCATCCCAGGCTAGGTTGTCTCATTTTACATACAGATTTTAACTTGACAGTTTTGAAACTGTATTGAAATAAGTTTGTGGTAACTCTAAACTCACATTAATAACACATATTTAAAAGCATTTTTGAGATTGTTACAAAATAGTCTGCTCTCTGAACTCTTCTTTTTTCAAATGGGAAACTAGGTAAAAAGTATACGTACAGGAATCCCCTGATGGTTTGTTTTGACTTACTGCCACTTCACAATGGAAAGATGTTTCCTCTGTAGCTTTTAGATGATGTTCAGGCTAATTAAGCTACTGATCACTTCATCCATTTACCAGTGAAGTATAGACCACCGTCAGACTATTACTTTTTTGAAACAATCCAATATTCTTGAAAGTCATGTTCAAGTAGGTTGCATGCATAACCCATGAGCAGATTATTATTAACATGGGCACATAATTCTGATTTTATTAGCCACTTAATACTAATAGCATTTGTTGCTCAGTTTATTGAACACTATCTGTGGAAAAAAGGCCAGAAACAGAAGTGTTTATTTGGTAATGCATCAGTGCGTTTTGTAGGAGAAAACATTTTCCTTTTCATCTGATGTCAGTAGTTAAATGCCTAACTGAACAAAAGAAACGAGAAATTAATGCCCCTGGAAATCATTTTATTTAAGCTGCACTATTTCTTGAGTTACTGAAAATGTTTATCAGTACACATATAAAAGGCACACATATTTACCCTTCCATCTGAAGAAGTGAGGTTCTTACCCACGAAAGCTTATGCTCCCAATACTTCTGTTAGTCTCAAAGGTGCCACAGGACCCTCTGTTGATATTTACCATGGGAAGTGTTAGGCTATGTTATGGCAAACCTTACAACAGCGCGGCTATGCCACTGCAGCCGTGCCGTTGTAAGGTGCGCTGTGTGGCCACTCTTTATTGGCAGGAGAGCGCTCTCCCAGCGACAAAATAAAACCACCCCCAACGAGGAGCAGTAACTTTGTCGATGGGAGCGCGGCTCACACTGATGAAGCGCTATCTACACTGGTGCTTTTCGTCGCTAAAATTTTTGTTGTGCATGGGGTGTTTTTTCACCTTGAGCGACAAAAGTTTTAGCGATGAAAGTGCCAGTGTAGACATAGTCTTAGACAGTGTGCTAACGTGGCCTCCAGCTCCACCTTCTCCCATGATATCTTAGGCAGTAATCCTTTAACTCCATTCCCCAACTGCCAGTGTGAATGTCCAATAAACAAATGCCCCGTTAACACATCACTTCCTCTTTTCCCCCTCTGGTATCCCCCACTCACGGTTCGGTGTCAGTGGGTAGCATTCACCCAAAGTTGGGGAGTACGCTTGGCCAGGCCTGTCTCCAGTCCCTTGGAAAGGGCTGCCTCCTGTTCTCCTGAGGCTCCACCAGCTAATCCAACTATAGTGATTTCAGCTTTATTGGTGCTGGGTTTGTGGGAGGGGGGGAGCGGATCTCACTGGTGTTCACTCAGCTCTACTAATGCCTTCTGTGCCTTAAGCAGAGGGCTGCCTCAATGTGGCCTCTCACCATGAAGCCACCTCTGCACCATTGCTCATTGCAAAATCTCCTCTGTATCAACTCTTCACAAAGGCCAGGTCTACAGTATACACTGACATCGGCATAACTACATCACCCTGGGGTGTGAGAAATCCACACCCCTGAGCAACACAGTTATACCGACCTAACCCATTGACAGAGCTACCGTCTCTTGTGGAGGTGGATTAACTACATCAATGGGAGAAGCTCTCCCATAGTTGCAGTAGCGTCTTCACTGAAGCTCTACAAGTGTAGATCTGCCCAAAGTCTTTAGTGCAGGGGGATCCATGCCACAAAGGAGGAGGAAGGGCCCTTAGTATAGTCCCACTGCTCAATCCATTTGGAGTTTGTGTACAGTTCAGGTGACTCCCCAAGGTGTCTTGTGCAGGATTTCTATGTAGGAAATTCACTCAAATGAAGCACTCTCCCCAGCTGTTCTTCCACCTGTAGAACAGGGGCTCCCTTTTCTATGGAACTTCCATCTGCCCTTTCCTTTTATTCACCAACAGATGGTGGTAGTGAGCTCCCTACCCTCTATAGCTTCAGGCCATAGGGCTTATATTTTTTTTATTGAGGCACTTGCCTACTAGGGAACAATTTATTCTGGGGGATTGTTTTTTTTTCTTTTGGTTTTGTAGGTCTACATGTGTACATGTGATTGGTCTACATGTACATGTGACTGGTCTACATGTGCACGTGTGTGCTGAGATATGTGGGTAGCATGTATTTTATACATCTAAAACACCTATCAATCTATGCTTTATTCATGAGTCCACTGTAAGCATGTTACTGTTCCTTTTGTCTTTCCGTAAAACATCATCATTTAGAACGTGATCTGGCACGGTCCTGTATGCCCTCCATTCCCACTAAGATCACTTAGCAAAATCGGGCCCTTAGGAGACTACCTCAAGGCTTAAAGTTAAGCCCATGCTTAAGTGCTCTGCTGGATCAGGGCCAGACTGTTCAGAGCCTTCTGGGATCAAGCCCTTAGTCTTTAAAGGGTGAAAATATTCTTTAAACAAATCTATACCCAATCTTTCATCTAAGAACAGACAAGACTGCTTAGTTTATAAGATCTGAAGAGTCCACAGCCCCAAGGAGTTATGGCTGCAGGATCAGATTGCTTGATTGTCTGAACATTCTGACACTTCTTTCTGATAAGAGATGTCAGCTTGTGCAACACAACAGCTAATGGGTTATTCCACTGTGACTTTGAGGAGGTTGGATAGAGTTATTAAAAAGACATACATGTAATATGAATATTTTTACTGACTAGACTAAATGTAAAAAGACTATTAAAAAAAAACTAAAAGTGCTTTGCAATATACTAATGTTCAAAACAGTGTCAGTTGCCATTAGATGGTAATATTCTCATTTCCAGTTAACTATGTGATATCCTCCACCCTGCTGAGAGAGAGAACGAGTGTGCATGGAGAGCTCTAAAATGTACAGCCTTGAGGGACAGTTAATTCAGTCTGTCTATCAGGTCAGTACCTGTGTCAAGCTTTCAAATCATATCAGACAAAGCGGAATGCCTATAAACGTTAACGCTGATTCTGTTTCATAACTGCCCTGGCCTAGTGAAACGGAGTCCCAGCCCTTCTCTTTTGAAAATTCACTAAGACACTCATTAGCATTAGCTTGTTGTAAATAGCTGCAGTTGTTTCCCTCTTTAGGTTTTAGTGTAACAGCTGCGGGAAATATTCAAATCATGTTTGTGACCTTGTTAAAAAGGAACAATTATCCCTACTAGATTTGTCATCTGTAAAAGAAAGAATAATAATAATAATTTGCCCTTAAAGAGATTAAAAATGTTAACTTTTTGTTTGTTTGTTTGTTTGTTTTGTCCAGGGTATTTTATACCTGACAGGACAGTACTGAGTGTGCTTTTCACCTTACAGTGGGGAAAAAACATTGCCTGTTACAAATCCCATTATGCCTAAAGGATGAAATTTACTCCTTCACAGAGCACCAGCACTGGGCCTATACATCAGTTAGTTAGGTCCCAAGTAAGCCCTGGTGCATAGTCTTGAGCTGGCCCTTTGCAGAGGGATGAATTTCACTCAGAGCAAGTAAGAGAGGGCCCAGACAGAATTCCAGGTCTGAACTCTATGCTCTAGTTCAGTGGTTCTCCATCAGGGGTACGTGTACCCCTGGGGGTACGCAAAGGTCTTCCAGGGGGGTTATGACACCAACTCATCTATATATTTGCCTAGTTTTACAACAGGCTACATAAAAAGCACTAGTGCAGTCAGTACAAACTAAAATTTCATACAATGACTGTATACTGCTCCTATATACTAATCACAAAAATGTAAGTACAATATTTATATTTCAATTGATATATTTTATAATTATATGGTAAACATGAGAAAGTCAGCAATTTTTCAGTAATAGTAGGCCATTACACTTTTGTATTTTTATGTCTGATTTTGTAAGCAAGTAGTTTTTACGTGAGGTGAAATTTGGGGTACTCAAGACAAATCAAACTCCTGAAAGTGGTACAGAGTAGTCTGGAAAGGTTGAGAGCCACTGAACTAGTTTATCCACAGGTTGTAAAGCTAGTTGCGTGAATTGCTAGGTGAAATTCTATGCCCTGTGTTATGCAGGAGGTCAGAGTAGGTCATAGCATCATAGAATATCAGGGTTGGAAGGGACCTCAGGAGGTCATCTAGTCCAACCCCCTGCTCAAAGCAGAACCAATTCCCAACTAAATCATCCTAGCCAGTTGAAAGCAGCTATCAAATCCCCCCTCATTCTTCTCTTCTGGAGACTAAACAATCCCAGTTCCCTCAGCCTCTCCTCATAAGTCATGTGCTCCAGACCCCTAATCATTTTTGTTGCCCTCCGCTGGACTCTTTCCAGGTGACTATAATTGTCCATTTTGGAGTTTGCAAAATAAGAAATATACTTGAACTTTTGGAGTATTTGGATTCTGAACATTGGAACCAAGTCCAAGTCTTCTAGGTTTGCGATCTGAACAGAAACTAGAATCCTGGATTTTCACTCTTGTTGTAAAGAAGCTGTGGAAGTAGGTCTAATTTCAGCTTCATTACAATGGGAGTTAATTCACTTACGTTGGGAACAGAGAAGATGGAGAGAACTATATTTCTATGTTGCAATAGAGCAGTGGTTCTCAAACTTTTGCACTGGTGACCCCTTTCACGTAGAAAGCCTCTGAGTGTAATCCCCCCCCCCTTTATAAATTAAAAACATGTTTTTATATATTTAACATCATAATAAATGCTGGAGGCAAAGCGTGGTTTGGGGTGGAGGCTGACAGCTCGCGACCCTCCATTTAATTACCTCGCGACCCCCTGAGGGGTCCCGACCCCAGTTTGAGAACCCCTGCAATAGAGGCTAAAGGAAGCTGACATGTCATAGAGGAAACCCAAGAGATAAAAGCACAAAGTATTGAAAAAGTAAACCTGTGTAGATAGTAGGTTAGAGAATACAATGGAATTGCAAACTCAACCAAACAGACCTCAGCATTAAACCTCCATTGTAACATGGAAATATAGGTCTCTTTTTCTCTGCTCCCCAAAATAGCATTCACTGGGTGCTTGGTTTTACTATTTGGCTTAAGTTTTTGAGCTATTTCTTGGAAATATTCTGTTTTCTTCCATGCCTATATGATGCCCAAATTCCAAGAACCAAATATTTTGTATTTCTTCTCTTAATGGACTCAACTGACTACTGTCTTTTGCTTTTTAGTTTTTCTGGGTTTTTTATTTTGTTTTGAGGTCTGCATGCTTTAATTCTCCTTTTGAGTAAAGGCTGAATGACTTAATTTTAGCACAGATTTTTTCCCTAGCCAACAAAAGTGTAATAAAGCTTAATAAACTATTTAAATATATATTTATACTAGTGTCATAAGATATGTGATTAAAATGATTTGCCAAACCCATTAATGAATGTGCTAAATCTGCCGTATAAATTCCATGTATCCCTTCATTTCTTTTAATATTTTGTTTATTATAGCACCTCTTTTGTCTTAAACCATGCAAGCCTGATTTAATTTTATTCTCAAGTACTGAAATAATTTTTTCCCCAACCATTTGAAGTTCTCATCCCTGAACAAAGATAACTGAAAAATTAGCCAACAAAAAAAACAGAGATATTCCCATTTTCTAATGTGCTATGCTGAAATTATTTCAGGACTTCCATTAAAGGAGGGATAGATTTTTCAAGGCCCTTTATCATCTGCATATAACAGAGATTTTCTCTGTAAAGCTTTTGTCTCATTTCCTTTTGTGACTTCATTATTCTGAATGGATGCTTCTAAGGGTTCTAGTTCAGTGGTTAACAATCATGTCTAGTGCTGTTGCTTTGGGTGATAGATATAGCTGGACAACATTTTTCATATGATTTTTTTTTTTTTGGTGAAAAATTCTGATGCAGTCACACAGAACCCTCTTCCAAATTCATGTCAGTTTTATTAAATTGCTTTAGTTGGGAGGAGGGGGAAGAGAAACTAAAAAAATCAGAAAAAATCAAAACAACACATTTTGACATTTTAAAAATGAAACTTTTTGATTATTTAGCTTGAATCAAGCTTTTGTTTCAAAATTTACTTTATTTAAAATACATCAAGCAAAAATGTTTTGTTTGGGGCAAGGCAAATTGTGTCATTTGACCCTAAATAAATTTTTTGGCTTTTCTATTCACCAAAAATTTCAAAAATTTTCATTTTTGGTTTGACTGAAAACAGTTTTTCCCCCCAATTTTTCAGAATTGCCAACCAACTGAAAAATCTGTGATTTGCCTAGCTCTAGTGGTAAAGAAGGAGTAAAGGCTGTTTTTGTAAATATACATTTTTACATTTAAGCTATTTATTATTGTTAATGTTGAGCAAAGTTTCCCACAGTATGCTGGCTTCTCTAAAAAACATATAATAAGACGTAGTCATTGTTCCAAAGATCTTATAATCTAAATAGACAACAAGTAACTAAAAGTTTGAGGATCAGGGCGGGATATTTCCCCGGGGGTATGGAGGGTTGTGAGGCATCTCACTGGTACCTGTCCTTAGTGTGAGGAAGCCTTATCTGTACGTGCTATGAGTCAGCTCCCCAAAGCCCATGGGCAACACAAGCTCTCCCCTCTAGGCCTTGCAGGTCCCGCTGCCACTCTATAGGTTAGTGATAGACACACTCCAGCCCTCGAGGCCTCCTAGCATCTCCCTGGAGTGTCCAATGACTGGCTCAATGGACACACAATATTTACATAGTCGCTGCTTTCATAAAAACATTACAGCCTTGCTTACCAGTTTCATGTTAGATCATGGCTCTGCTTAACACACAGCATTTAGATATGTTTATAGTGAAATGACGTATAAGATTATTTAACAGAGATTTAGATAATAGCAAGTAGAAGTACTGAAAACCAATGGTTCCATATGAAATAAAATCATAACCCATTCTGGAGTCTAGACTTAATTACCAAGATATTCTCATGTCTTGTAGGGTCACCAAAATTCATGCATCATTTTTTAGCCAGGCTGGGCTGTGATCCTCCTTTCATAAGACAAGTTTGATGTCAGCTTGCCTCTCTGGTGAAGAAGCCTGTGTGTTTCCTTGTAACCACACACATATACCCTTTGTCTTTAGTCATAAACAGGACATCTTTATCTTATGAATTTCCTCTCTTGTAGATTTCACAATTTCTTCTTTTGCCTGTGGCTCAAAATGCAAACAGGCCTACATCAGGAGGTGTGCAATACACAAATGACCAGACAGGGAGATAGGTGTCTGTTACCTCCTGCTTCAAAGGAACACTGTGACTCTAACAGACGAGGTGCCAGTTCTTGCCAAGGCTTTAGTCCTCAACTGAGCACTGACAAATTAATTGCTGGAACACAATCTGTTTCACCGTGTGTCAGTATGGTTAAGATGGGTATTGAACTTATAACAGTGTGTTTGGTCTTTAGACTTCATGAAATGCTACATGCATTAATCTCACTTATAATATCTTTATCACATGCTATAAGGTAATGTTTAGTTTTTTGCTTTATAACTTTAAAAATTTTTTACTCTGCAACTGTGAACCCAGTCATGAGGGATCATCTTCTAACCATCAAGAAGGCCTATCAAAACTAAATGGCTACACTAAAGACTTTGTTAATTGCCCCTTCAAACCCATGAAGAGAATGCATGCAAAAGGGCTCATCCCATTATCTTAAATTCTGGATAAAGGAAATAAAAGCAGCTGACGAGGACATTTTTGATCTCTCTTTTGCTGTTTGGACTCTCACAGGGCTGGAGCTATGAAATAGAAGCAGAGATCTCCAGGGTCAATATGGGTTATCCCTAAAAGACATTCAGAGCTGACAGATTATTACAACTGTCACCTTTTAACACCACAGACTGTAAACTCATTTGTGTATATATGTTTGCTTGCTTTAACCTTGTAATAACTCTTTAGTTAGTTTATTATAGGATTGGCTACTAGCAACGTGGTGAGAGATCTAAGTTACAAATTGACCTGGGTAAGCGACTGGTCCCTTGGGACTTGGAACAACCTGAATATGTTGTGATATTTGATGTATAGCAACCAACTATCACTAAGTTCAGCTTGCCTGGGTGGCAAGAAAGACTGGAATACCCAAAGGGACTGTCTGTGACTCCATGGTCAGACTGTTAAAATGCTTTAGGAGTTCAGACTTGTTACTGGATTTGTAAAATTTAATTATAGAACACAACTGGTTTGGAGTCTCTGCCCTGCTTCTTGACAGTCTGCCCTGGGTTAGCACTCATGGTCATGAACCACTCCAGAGAGCGTGACAAACACTTCTGAGGTATGTCACCTCCAGGTGACCTGCTTTAACTCCGAGACCTTAGGAACATAACTCCTCAAATATTATCTGTGCTTACATACACAGGCATAAAGTCCTGTTTATGACTAAAGATAACAGATTGTTAGGCTATACCTGGGGATACAAGGAAACACACAGTATCCTTCACCAGGGAGGCATGTCTATGACCAGTGGGGTGCTGGCTCTCAGTAGACACCTCACATGCCACTGTGGTGAACTATTATGCATATATCCAACACAGTGGATCCTTGTAAAACCTGATGCACCTCCTATGCTGTCTACCAGTTGGCACCAAGAGGTCCTTGGGTCACAAAGGGTTATCTCCTTCAAGCAAAGTGATCAGTGTGATTGACACACATCAATGTATATGTACATGTATGCATAGATAGATTACACAACACACACACAGGTTTACATACTATTTATATATGTTCTATGTACAGTATAAAACGTTAATTTCAGGATGTTGTGGGGGACTCGTGCAGTGGGGTTGGAAGATCTTGATTTAACCCCCTGCACCTATGCCTCCCACTGGTGTTGGTTGTGCTGGCAAGTGGTCTACAAGGGACTGAGGATTTTCACTTAAATTTCATT
This sequence comes from Malaclemys terrapin pileata, assembly GCF_027887155.1. NCBI lineage: Eukaryota > Metazoa > Chordata > Testudines > Emydidae > Malaclemys > Malaclemys terrapin. Next base: position 261,887,769 of record NC_071506.1, read on the forward strand.
TTATACATTCACTCAAGGTTTTTTTTGTTTATTTTTTTTTTGCTTGGATATAGTGCTATTTTAACTTCCCAGGTTAATGGCAATTCCATGCAAATAAGAAAGAACATACTTAGAAAAAGTAAGGTACTCCAGAGTCAGGAAATGAAAAGCTAAAGTTGTCTGGGCTACATTAAGTTTACCCCTCTGTGCCTATGCATTACCCTATAATGCTCAATAAGATGATCCCAGGCTATTTTTACTAAAGGATCTCTGCCTCATTCAGGATTCTTTTGTGCAATATTAAAAATAAATACTTTAATTTATCTTTCTACGGAACCCCCTCAAACTGCATTTAATTACATCCAATATTACTACATTAAAATGAAATGGCAATAATTATGTAATTGCCCAGTCAAGTGACTGCTACCACAATTCACAGATTCTTCTGCCATAAAGTAAAAAATGTATTAATCTGGCAACCTAAAAACCCAACAAGTTAAGCATCTTGAATTATTAAAATACCTGGCTTTACATTTTCTAACACTTTTTTTTCAGGGTTGTGTGTGTGTGTATGTGGGGGGGTTAATATCGTACACATTCTATAGCTAATAAATAATTCATAAATCCAGCTATAGTTTGATTGGTCTAGGCACAGATTTAGCAAGTCAGGGATCTTTGAAACAACAAGAACAACAACTTTCAAACTTAATTTAATTGATAGCAAACAAGAAGATTCCACGTCCCAATTTTCTAATTAATTAAAGTCTGCTATTATGAGAACATCCAGAATGAAAAATTCTGGTGGTGTGAAAGAGGCCATCAATTAACACATAGAACCCACAGCTGTGGCCATTAATTACTCTGTTGTTCCCTTTTCCACCTAAAGGGCCAGCTCCTCAGCTGGTTTAAATCAGTCTTGATAGATTTACCCCAGATTTGGATCTGGTCCAAAGCTCCCTAGTCTGTGGGGCAGGAAATGTCCTTTATTAACAAGCATACAGTATGTGCCATTTACTTTAGAAGGCATATAATAGTAAAAGCAAAAACACATCCAACAATTCCTGTCAGGAGTTTGGCCCAGAAATTTTACTGGTAAATAAATGAAAGAGAAAAATAGCTCTTCAAATAGCCCCAGTATTGTCTTCTAAAGTCATTTTATCTCTGTCAATAACTCTTCCACTTCCTCCAGATCATCACATTTTCTTGTGGTCTTTCCTGTCATAACAATTAATGTAGCACATTTTATATTCTTTTCCCTACAGAATTGCCACATGCATGCAAATTTCTCCCTTCGAAGTTCTGTTTCCCTGCCCACATCTGTGTGTGCTTATGATTGGTGACCCTCTCATGCCACTGGTCTCTTGCTTACTGTTTTTTAATGACTTTGTTCAGAATTTGCTTTTTATCCACATTATGAATTTTATCATTGCCCTTGGGGAAGGGCAGAGGAATGAGAGGGGGGCTTCTGTGATATCATAGATTGCATCCCAAGAGGGGGTGTTTATCGTATGAAGGTATGCTTTTGTACAGCATAATGTCTAGGAATGTTGGGAACACTACTTTCAAGACAGTTGTTGAGAGAAGACTATATATGTAGGGGAAGGAATAAAGCCTGAATGTTGCATTTTCATTACACTCTCTCTTTTGTTTGAACACCGAACATCCTACTTACAGGCATTGGACTAGGTTCTGTGTGCCATTCAATTGTAAGACTTTGTTATAGGATTATTTTGATAGTGAACATCTTAAGTTTTTTTTCCTTGCCTTCTCCTCCAGGGACACCTAGTACATGAATCCTTGTTCCTCTTGTCATATTCTCATGTTCCTCATGTCAGTCCCAAAGTTCCCTTCGTTTACAGGACTCATACTAAACTTTTAAACCTTTTTCACAGGAAAGCAGTTTAGGTAACTTTTTCAAAAGCACGTAAGTGACTTAGGCTGCTAAATCCTATTGAATTCCCACTGAGGCTTAGGTTATTAAAGGCCAGATTATTAATGGTATTTAGGTGCCTAAAGATCAAGATAGGCACCTTATAATATTTTCTCAAGTGCACAGGTACCTCTCTCCTATTGAAGCCCATGGAGTTAAGCAGTTTTGAAAACCCCATTAGGCAACTTTTTTGCATCTTTAGGTACCTAAATACCTTCAAAAATCTGCCCTCCTTAGGCACTATTGAAAATTGTACCCTTCGTCCTCAAGGGGAAATCATGTTTTCTGCAAAGTTTAGCTAGATACTGTAGGTTTGTGTTTGACTAAAAGATTGTTATTTATGATCCATCTGTTACAGGGTGAATTCTAAAGAAGCTTGCACAATCCTTAGCTTTGTTTTGTTTTGTTCAGTAATTGTGTTGTCAGCATCAATACTCTCCATTTCATTCTGGTTAACACCCAGATTCTGTTCCCCAGTTATCTTCTCAGGTTGGTACATTTATAATTGAGGATTTAGGCTTTGGAGACATCATCTTGTTATCTTTCCCTCCCCACTCCCCACTAAAAGCATGTTATCCAATGATTTCTATTCAATTTTTCTAGTATAGTAGGTTATTTTTCCTCTGAAATGCGATTGAACAGATCTCACCAGAATGCCTGCTGCTACCACTGGATTCTGTCATTGGCATTTACGACCCAGTTCCTGCACAACTGTAACCTGTTTTTCCGTATTCTCCTTCCTGATATTATTAGGATATTAAAGACCAAATTCTGCTCTCATTTATAACTGTGTAAATCCAAGGTAAGTCCACTAACTTCACTTACCCTAGATTTACACCACCGGGGGCTGATCCGACTCTTCTCTGGAATATTTCTACCAATTTTAATGGGAGTTGGATCAGACCTTGAGTTAAGTTGTCCCAATTTTCTATTGAAATAATCTGGTTACTTTATGTGAGGCTTTCTTCTCGAGTTCACAGACTTTGTTATAGAACACTCATTGATTGAAATTAAATTAATTACCAAGTTGATCATTTATGCAGATTCTTTCCTTACTCCTGCGTGAAGCTAGTGGTTTCTTCACGTCAAAATATTATTTTTCAGTTGGTTTTAGATTCAGTTCAGTTGAGTTCAACTCCCCCCCCCCCCCCCCCCCAAATCTAGTCATTTGGATTAAGGACATAAACTATGAGGTGCTGATCTAAACCACGCTGAATCATCAAACTGCAAGGCCCTGCCTATAATGGCCAGGGCAGGGAACTGTTAGCACCTTATTTGCAAAAACCATGCAGAAACATTTCTAATGAGGAAGTACCAACACAGTGTAGACATTGTTGTAGATGTTTGCCCATCACTAGTTAAATCTCAAAAGAGGACAAAGTTACATTTAGTACAGGGGTCAGCAACCTTTCAGAAGTGTCAAGTATCAGGGGGTAGCCATGTTAGTCTATATCTACAAAAACAACAAGGAGTCTGGTGGCACCTTAAAGACTAACACCTCTGAAGAAGTGAGGTTTTTACCCACGAAAGCTTATGCCCAAATAAATCTGTTAGTCTTTAAGGTGCCACCAGACTTCTTGTTCTTTCAGAAGTGGTGTGCCAACTTTCTCCCATTTATTCACTCTCATTTAAGGTTTCGCATGCCAGTAATACATTTTAACGTTTTCAGAAGGTCTCTTTCTATGAGTCTACAATATATAACTAAACTATTGTTGTATGTAAAATAAATAAGGTTTTTAAAATGTTTAAGAATCTTCATTTAAAATTAAATTAAAATGCAGAGCCCCCCAGATCGGTGGTCAGGACTTGGGCAGTGTGAGTGCCACTGAAAATGAGCTCACGTGCCGCCTTCGGCACGCGTGCCATAGGTTGCCTTCCCCTGATTTAGTACATCAAGGAATGTTGGCTGGAACCCATATCACCGTGTTCCCAGGACTGAATGGTATCATGCTGTCTTTCTTGTTAATTACAAATATGCCAACGTCTCTATTTGCTGATTTGTTCTATTTCTGATCTAGGTACCTAGGCTCCCTACACAATGAATGGGCAGAAATAGGCACCTTAGGATGCGATCCAAAAGCCAACATGCTAGGCAGGGAGCTGCATAAACTAGCCAATGGCAAATGCTGATGTGTGTCGTAAGTGTGTGACCCAGGGGGTTCCTCGATGCCAAGATACCATAATTCTTATCAGGCCTGATATACTCATTTTCCCAATTTACTGTTGTCATAATCTGTATCTAAAAGTTGTTATGTAAGGTGTCATTTGCAAACTGGTAACACATTTGTCATTAATATTATTGTGTGATAACAGACAACACGTGGCGGTCAGGGGCATGCAGAGTCAAGTGCTTCCCCCCAGCTTTCTGCTTGGCCTGCCGGGGGTGGAGGGAGAGAGGCTTTTCTTCTCCTGCTGCTCCTGCCCCCTGGCATGCTTGGGCCCTGTCCCTGGCAGCAGGGCCCGGGTGGGTAGCAGAGGGGGCAGGACCAGCCACTTCTCATGCCAGCTGCTCTGGGTCGCTGTTCTGTGCAGCTGCCTGAGAGAGAGCCTGGCTGGGGAGGCAGTATTGGTGGCAGGCCACCCTTCTGCCCAGGTGCAGCTCACCACTGCCTCCCCAGCCAGGCTTTCTCAGGCAGCTACACAGAACAGTGGCCCAGAGCAGCTGGCATGAGAAGTGGCTGTTGACAATGTGTGAATAGATTCCAACTCGCTCTCCCATAGCTGTGCTGGCTCTTTAGTCTTAACTGAAGTAAAATGTAGTAAATCTTATTTTACTAAGGGCTTGTCTACACCTACAGCACTACAGCCCCACAGCTGCACTGCTGTAGTAGTTACTGAAGACTCTACCCATGCCGATGGAAGAGTTTCTCCCATCAGCATAGGTACTCCACCTCCTGAGAGGCAGTAGCAATGTCAATGGGAGAAGCCCTCCTGTCGTCTTAGCTCTATCTACCCCGGGGGTTAGGTTAGTATAACAACATTGCTCAGGGGTGTGGATTTTCCACACCCTTAAGCAATGTAGTTATACTGACGTAAGTTCCTACTATAGCCTAAGTAACAAATTCAGACCCAACTCTTCTACCCTTATTCGACTTACTCAGTATTCTTTGTGACTACTTTCTGAATGCAGTACTGCTCAACATGAATAAAGGGTGCAGAGTGGTGCCCTTGGTGAGTGAAGGCAGCAGATAGGACTGGAGCAGCTCTGTTCAGTAGGAAGGTGGCGGTTTTACAAACTTAATTAATCTTCAGAGTGGAATCATACTTTAATGACTGGGGGCCTGTGTTTTTTCTTTTTGTTTTTCCTCACACAGGTCTTATGCTGACATCAATGGAGTTACTCTAGATTTAACCAATGTGAGAAGAGAATCTGGTCCATGGTTACTAAGCATGTTAGGAACTAATAAGGGATTAGGCAAAGAAACTCCCTTACTAAAAGATGTTACTGATGCCTTGAAAATCTAATACAAGAATTTATAATAAAACTGAAACAATTTATTGCCCATTGCTTACAAGGACTGTTGACATTCTGATAAAAAAGCAGCATTTTAAGCAAAAGCCTAGCACAGCACTGTTAGAGATGGAGTATCCTCTCTGAACAATAAGGAGCTATTATTATTCAAGGCCATCCTTACCTGGTCTTAATAACACCTTGTAGCAAAATTAATTTACTTTTAAAAATCCAGTTGCCATAACAACTTGGTGCAGCTGTTCTTGTGACTTAATGAGATTCCAAAGAACTGTTTCATGAAGAAAAAGGCAGAATGAATGAAGATCAACTGAATCTTTTCAATTATTTTATTTAAACATTAGTAGCTGGCTGAAGGAAATGCTTATTAGAGAAGCAAAAGCACCATTATGCACAGAGCTATTGTTCTCTACCTTTCTATTATTTAACACTTAGAGTCCTGACACTTTCCAGGTTGCCAGACAAAAGCATATTTATATTAGATACCTGCACAATATGAGATAGATTGCCAAACTTTGGTTTCCAGTTTTGCACCCACAGTTCCTCCCCAAGAAGGGGAAGCATGCACCTAGGGAAGCCATTTCTTGAAAAATAGGTAAACAGTGAGGTGACAAAGTTTGCAGACAAAATTAGTCAAGATAGTTAAGTCCAAAGCAGTCTGCGATGAGTTAAAAAGGGATCTCACAAAACTGGACAACAAAATGGCATATGAAATTCAATGTTAATAAGTGCAAAGTAATGCACACTGGAAGACATAAATCCAATTATACATACAAAATGATGGGGCCTAAATTAGCTGATACCACTCAAGAAAGAGACCTTGGAGTTATTATGGACAGTTCTATGCAAACATCCACTTCATGTGCAGCGGCAGTCAAAAAAGCTAACAAAATGTTGGGGATCATTAGGAAAGGGGTAGATAATAAGACAGAAAATATCATATTGCCTCTCTATAAATCCATGGTATGCCCACATGTTGAATACTGCATGCAGATTTGGTCATCCCATCTCAAAAAAGATATATTAGAATTGGACAGAGAACAGAGAAGGGTAACAAGAATGCTTAAGGTATGGAACAGTTTCCATATGAGGAGAGATTAGAAAGACTGGGACTGCTCATTTTAGAAAAGAGATGACTAAGGGGTGAAATGATAGGGATTATATAAAATCATACAGATGTGGTAAAAGTAAATAAGAAAGTGTTAGTTACCCCTTCATATAACACAAGAACCAGGGGTCACCCAATGAAATTAATAGGCAGCAGGTTTAAAACAAACAAAAGCAAGTACTTCTTCACACAACACACACTCAACTTGTGGACCTCTTTGCCAGAGGATGGTGTGAAGACCAAAAGTATAAACTAAATTAAAAAAAGAATTCAATAAATTCATGGAATTAGAATTAGAATAAATTAATCTGATAAATCCATCAATGACTATTAGCCAAAATGGTCAGGGATGCAACCCCATGATACAGGTGTTCCTAATCCTCTGATTGCAAGATACTGGGACTGGTTGATGTGGGATATATCTCTCGATAATCGCTCTATTCTGTTCATTCCTTCTGAAGCACCTGGCATTGGCCACTGTTGGAAGACAGGATACTGGGCTAGATGGACCATTGGTCTAAGCCAGTATAGCTGTTCTTATATTCTTATGTTCTTATGACCCATGCAGTGCACTTAGCCTGTGTTCAGAGTTGATGTAAACAGTGGCCAGAGGAAGCCATTTGCAGTGCAAGTTTTATTGGGTCTACAACACACAGGGGAACTATGCTACACACTCTTGAACACCATCTTCTGACAATTTAGCTAACTATACATATACACAGATGTAGAGCTGTCCTGTAAGAGCCCCACCAAGGGCCAGTGAATAAACAGGTAGGGATGTCTTCTCCTTTCCCATTTCTGCCCCTTTTGAGGAGATGTACATCTCTGGGCAAGTGCATGGCAGTGGCAGATCTTGTACTTCCAGAAGCAGAGGGAATTGGCACTGAGATTTTCCTTGTCCAAGAAGAGGAAAGCTTCTTGTGCTTTCCCACCCTGTGCATCCATACTGGAGCCAGGGACAATCTGGCCTGTACATGGCAAGTTCTGTGGGGTAGGTTACCATGTCTCTTTCTGTCTTTGTAAAGCATCTAGAATACTTTGGGTGCAATATAAACGAGTCATAGATATAATAACAACAATAAAGTATCCACTTCCTCTCCCGTGCAGATTTTAAAACATTCATGGTAATAAAGATCTTGCATGATATGTTGCTAAAGAGTATAGACTAGATAAAATAGAATAATGTTTCCTATGTGTGATAAACACTTGGGTAAATGCATGGATCTGTCCTGGGGGTACCTTCCATCAAGAAGCCTCAGGTCTATAATGGGATATGATGGCTGAGTGGGTGATCCTTCTTTTTAAGAGCCCAACCAGGCAGCCAATTAGTGCTGGTTGATTCTGTAATGTAGACACCTATCCGCTAGAAATTGGACTCAGTGATCCCCAATTTATATCACATAGGCCATTGAACCGATAACATTGCAACAACTTTCAGTCACTAGCTCAATGAGCTGGATTGAAAGTGAAAGGAAAACTCCTGTGGTTTGCCTGCAGTCTGAACCACGCAGAAAGCCATTACTACTATCCTCCTTATTATTATTATTATTGCTTCATTATAACTAGAGCTGAGACAACAGCTTGAGGAAATAATTGATCTGACAAACTTAGCCTGTATTTCTGTTTGTGAATGATCTGTGAGGACCTCGCAATTAGTTCAAATTTATTTATTCTTTGAAATTAATTTGCAAATAATTCACGGACTGTTGATGTTTCAACAATATTTTGTTATGGGGGGTTTATAATTAAAATCCGACTTGTGTTGGTTGGTTTGATTAAATTCCTTGGCCACATGATATTGTTTTAATACAGAAAAGTGAAAAATCAAGTATCTGTTGCAAATACTTGTATTTCTGAATTCCAAATTTGCTTACTGTAGGTATTTTCTATTATTTAATCAAAGTCCACTCTTTCTGCAAACACTCCTGCCAGAAACATACTTAGGAGCATACTTGAGGAAAACAAAAGTAGAGTGAATTAATTTCACATTCAACCAAATATTCACAGGTCAATAACATTTGTAAAGGTACAGTTACAACCCTCAAAAAGGGCTGGTCCCCACTTAGTCCGGACTTCGGACTAAGGTACGCAAATTCAGCTACGTTAATAACGCGGCCGGAAGTCTCCCCCCGTCGACGCCGCGTACTCCTCTCGGCGAGCTGGAGTACCGGCGCCGACTGTGAGCACTTCCGGGATCGATCCGGGATCGATTTATCGCGTCTTAACCAGACGCGATAAATCGATCCCAGAACATCGATGGCGTGCCGCCGGACCAGCCGGTAAGTGAAGACTAGGCCAAAGAGTGGAGACCTTGACCATTTAGAGAAACA